>NC_139220.1:57512535-58116593 GCF_055691185.1 Crinia signifera | reverse complement strand
CACTCTCGCACATCTAGGGATCAGGTGGCCCGCACCACCTGCTAGCACTCTCGCACACCTAGGGATCAGGTGGCCCGCACCACCTGCTAGCGCTGTGGCCCGCCTAGGGATCAAGTGGCCCGTGCCACCTGCTAGAGCTCTGGACCGCCTAGGGATCAAGTCGCTCGTGCCACCTGCTAGCGCTAGGGATCAAGTAGCCTGTGTCACCTGCAAGCACTCTCGCCCACCTAGGGATCAAGTGGCCCATGCCACCTGCTAGCGCTATGGCCCGCCTAGGCATCAGGTGCCGCTCACCACCTGCTAGTGCTCTGGCCTGCATAGGGATCAAGTCGCTCGTGCCACCTGCTAGCTCTAGGGATCAAGTGGCCTGTGTCACCTGCTAGCACTCTCGTCTACCTAGGGATCAAGTCGCCCATGCCACCTGCTAGCTCTCTGGCCTGCCTAGGGATCAGGTGCCCCTCACCACCTGCTAGGACTCTGGCCCTCCTAGGGAACAAGTGGCCCGTGCCACATGCTAGCACTCTCGCACACCTAGGAATCAGGTGCCACTCGCCACCTGCTAGCGCTTTGGCCCGCCTATGGATCAAGTGTCCCACGCCACCCGCTAGCGCTCTGGCCAGCCTAGGGATCAAGAGGCCCACGCCACCTCCTAGCACTCTGGCCCACTTAGGGATCAAGTGGCCCATGCCACCTGCTAGCGCTCTGGCCCGCCTAGGGATCAAGTGGCCTGCACCACCTGCTAGTTCTCTGGCCTGCCTAGGGATCAGGTGCCCCTCACCACCTGCTAGTGCTTTGGCCTGCCTAGGGATCAGGTGGCCTGCACCACCTGCTAGCGCTCTGGCCCACCTAGGGATCAAGTGGCTTGCTCCACCTGCTAGCACTCTGGCCTGCCTAGGGATCAGGTGCCCCTCGCCACCTGCTAGCGCTCTGGCCCATCTAGGGATCAGGTGGCCCGCGCTACCTGCTAGCACTTTCGCTCACCTAGGTATCAAGTGGCCCGTGCCACCTGCTAGCACTCTGTCCCACCTAGGGATCAAGTGGCCTGCGCCACATGCTAGCACTCTCGCACACCTAGGGATCAGGTGGTCCGCACCACCTGCTAGCGCTGTGGTCCGTCTAGGGATCAAGTGGCCCGTGCCACCTGCTAGAGCTCAGTCCCGCCTAGGGATCAAGTCGCTCGTGCCACCTGCTAGTGCTAGGGATCAAGTGGCCTGTGTCACCTGCTAGCACTCTCGCCCACCTAGGGATCAAGTGGCCCATGCCACCTGCTAGCGCTATGGCCCGCCTAGGGATCAGGTGCCCCTCACCACCTGCTAGCGCTATGGCCCACCTAGGGATCAAGTGGCCCGTGCCACCTGCTAGCACTCTGTCCCACCTAGGGATCAAGTGGCCCGCGCCACATGCTAGCACTCTCGCACACCTAGGGATCAGGTGGCCCGCACCACCTGCTAGCGTTGTGGTCCGCCTAGGGATCAAGTGGCCCGTGCCACCTTCTAGAGCTCTGGCCCGCCTAGGGATCAAATCGCTCGTGCCACCTGCTAGCGCTAGGGATCAAGTGGCCTGTGTCACCTGCTAGCACTCTCGCCCACCTAGGGATCAAGTGGCCCATGCCACCTGCTAGCGCTATGGCCCGCCTAGGGATCAGGTGCCCCTCGCCACCTGCTAGCGCTATGGCCCGCCTAGGGATCAGGTGCCCCTCGCTACCTGCTAGCGCTCTGGCCCGCCTATGGATCAAGTGGCCCACGCCACCCGCTAGCGCTCTGGCCAGCCTAGGGATCAAGTGGCCCGCGCCACCTACTAGCACTCTGGCCCACTTAGGGATCAAGTGGCCCATGCCACCTACAAGCGCTCTGGCCCACCTAGGGATCAAGTGGCCAGCGCCACCTGCTAGCACTCTCGCACACCTAGGGATCAAGTGGCCTGCACCACCTGCTAGTGCTCTGGCCTGCCTAGGGATCAGGTGCCCCTCACCACCTGCTAGTGCTCTGGCCTGCATAGGGATCAAGTCGCTCGTGCCACCTGCTAGCTCTAGGGATCAAGTGGCCCGCGCCACCTGCTAGCACTCTCGCACACCTAGGGATCAGGTGGCCCGCACCACCTGCTAGCGCTGTGGCCCGCCTAGGGATCAAGTGGCCAGTGCCACCTGCTAGAGCTCTGGCCCGCCTAGGGATCAAGTCGCTCGTGCCACCTGCTAGCGCTAGGGATCAAGTGGCCTGTGTCACCTGCTAGCACTTTCGCCCACCTAGGGATCAAGTGGCCCATGCCACCTGCTAGCGCTATGGCCCGCCTAGGGATCAGGTGCCCCTCACCACCTGCTAGCGCTATGGCCCGCCTAGGGATCAGGTGCCCCTCGCTACCTGCTAGCGCTCTGGCCCGCCTATGGATCAAGTGGCCCACGCCACCCGCTAGCGCTCTGGCCAGCCTAGGGATCAAGTGGCCCGCGCCACCTACTAGCACTCTGGCCCACTTAGGGATCAAGTGGCCCATGCCACCTACAAGTGCTCTGGCCCACCTAGGGATCAAGTGGCCAGCGCCACCTGCTAGCACTCTCGCACACCTAGGGATCAAGTGGCCTGCACCACCTGCTAGTGCTCTGGACTGCCTAGGGATTAGGTGCCCCTCACCACCTGCTAGTGCTCTGGCCTGCATAGGGATCAAGTCGCTCGTGCCACCTGCTAGCTCTAGGGATCAAGTGGCCCGCGCCACCTGCTAGCACTCTCGCACACCTAGGGATCAGGTGGCCCGCACCACCTGCTAGCGCTGTGGCCCGCCATGGGATCAAGTGGCCAGTGCCACCTGCTAGAGCTCTGGCCCGCCTAGGGATCAAGTCGCTCGTGCCACCTGCTAGCACTAGGGATCAAGTGGCCTGTGTCACCTGCTAGCACTCTCGCCCACCTAGGGATCAAGTGGCCCATGCCACCTGCTAGCGCTATGGCCCGCCTAGGGATCAGGTGCCCCTCGCTACCTGCTAGCGCTCTGGCCCGCCTAGGGATCAAGTGTCCCGTGCCACCTGCTTGCGCTCTGGCCCGCCTAGGGATCGGATGCCCCTCGCCACCTGCTATCGCTCTGGCCCGCCTATGGATCAAGTGGCCCACGCCACCCGCTAGCGCTCTGGCCAGCCTAGGGATCAAGTGGCCCGCGCCACCTCCTAGCACTCTCGCACACCTAGGGATCAAGTGGCCTGCACCACCTGCTAGTGCTCTGGCCTGCCTAGGGATCAGGTGCCCCTCACCACCTGCTAGTGCTCTGGCCTGCATAGGGATCAAGTCGCTTGTGCCACCTGCTAGCTCTAGGGATCAAGTGGCCTGTGTCACCTGCTAGCACTCTCGTCTACCTAGGGATCAAGTCGCCCATGCCACCTGCTAGCTCTCTGGCCTGCCTAGGGATCAGGTGCCCCTCACCACCTGCTAGGACTCTGGCCCTCCTAGGGAACAAGTGGCCCGTGCCACCTGCAAGCGCTCTGGCCCGCCTAGGGATCAAGTTGCCCGCGCCACATGCTAGCACTCTCGCACACCTAGGAATCAGGTGCCACTCGCCACCTGCTAGCACTCTGGCCCGCCTATGGATCAAGTGGCCCACGCCACCCGCTAGCGCTCTGGCCAGCCTAGGGATCAAGAGGCCCACGCCACCTCCTAGCACTCTGGCCCACTTAGGGATCAAGTGGCCCATGCCACCTGCTAGCGCTCTGGCCCGCTTAGGGATCAAGTGGCCTGCACCACCTGCTAGTTCTCTGGCCTGCCTAGGGATAAGGTGCCCCTCACCACCTGCTAGTGCTTTGGCCTGCCTAGGGATCAGGTGGCCTGCACCACCTGCTAGCGCTCTGGCCCACCTAGGGATCAAGTGGCTCGCTCCACCTGCTAGCACTCTGGCCTGCCTAGGGATCAGGTGCCCCTCGCCACCTGCTAGCGCTCTGGCCCATCTAGGGATCAAGTGGCCCGTGCCACCTGCTAGCACTCTGTCCCACCTAGGGATCAAGTGGCCCGCGCCACATGCTAGCACTCTCGCACACCTAGGGATCAGGTGGCCCACACCACCTGCTAGCGCTGTGGCCCACCTAGGGATCAAGTGGCCCGTGCCACCTGCTAGAGCTCTGGCCCGCCTAGGGATCAAGTCGCTCATGCCACCTGCTAGTGCTAGGGATCAAGTGGCCTGTGTCACCTGCTAGCACTCTCGCCCACCTAGGGATCAAGTGGCCCATGCCACCTGCTAGTGCTATGGCCCGCCTAGGGATAAGGTGCCCCTCGCCACCTGCTAGCGCTCTGGCCCACCTAGGGATCAAGTGGCCCGCGCCACCTGCTAGCACTCTCGCACACCTAGGGATCAGGTGGCCCGCACCACCTGCTAGTGCTGTGGCCCACCTAGGGATCAAGTGGCCCATGCCACCTGCTAGCGCTATGGCCCGCCTAGGGATCAGGTGCCCCTCGCTACCTGCTAGCGCTCTGGCCCGCCTAGGGATCAAGTGGCCCTCACCACCTGCTAGTGCTTTGGCCTGCCTAGGGATCAGGTGGCCTGCACCATCTGCTAGCGCTCTGGCCCACCTAGGGATCAAGTGGCTCGCTCCACCTGCTAGCACTCTGGCCTGCCTAGGGATCAGGTGCCCCTCGCCACCTGCTAGCGCTCTGGCCCATCTAGGGATCAAGTGGCCCGCGCTACCTGCTAGCACTTTAACTCACCTAGGTATCAAGTGGCCCGTGCCACCTGCTAGCACTCTGTCCCACCTAGGGATCAAGTGGCCCGCGCCACATGCTAGCACTCTCGCACACCTAGGGATCAGGTGGCCCGCACCACCTGCTAGCGCTGTGGCCCACCTAGGGATCAAGTGGCCCGTGCCACCTGCTAGAGCTCTGGCCCGCCTAGGGATCAAGTCGCTCGTGCCAACTGCTAGTGCTAGGGATCAAGTGGCCTGTGTCACCTGCTAGCACTCTCGCCCACCTAGGGATCAAGTGGCCCATGCCACCTGCTAGTGCTATGGCCCGCCTAGGGATCAGGTGCCCCTCGCCACCTGCTAGCGCTCTGGCCCACCTAGGGATCAAGTGGCCCGCGCCACCTGCTAGCACTCTCGCACACCTAGGGATCAGGTGGCCCGCACCACCTGCTAGCGCTGTGGCCCACCTAGGGATCAAGTGGCCCATGCCACCTGCTAGCGCTATGGCCCGCCTAGGGATCAGGTGCCCCTCGCTACCTGCTAGCGCTCTGGCCCGCCTAGGGATCAAGTGGCCCATGCCACCTGCTTGCGCTCTGACCCGCCTAGGGATCAGGTGCCCCTCGCCACCTGCTAGCGCTCTGGCCCGCCTAGGGATCAAGTGGCCCGCACCACCTGCTAGCACTCTTGCACACCTAGGGATCAAGTGGCCTGCACCACCTGCTAGTGCTCTGGCCTGCCTAGGGATCAGGTGCCCCTCACCACCTGCTAGTGCTCTGGCCTGCCTAGGGATCAGGTGTCCTGCACCACCTGCTAGCGCTCTGGCCCACCTAGAGATCAAGTGGCTCGCACCACCTGCTAGCACTCTGGCCTGCCTAGGGATCAGGTGCCCCTCGCCACCTGCTAGCGCTCTGGCCCATCTAGGGATCAAGTGGCCCATGCCACCTGCTAGCACTCTAGGCCGCCTAGGGATCAAGTGGCCCGTGCCACCTGCTAGCACTCTGTCCCACCTAGGGATCAAGTGGCCCGCGCCACATGATAGCACTCTCGCACACCTAGGGATCAGGTGGCCTGTGTCACCTGCTAGCACTCTCGTCTACCTAGGGATCATGTCGCCCATGCCACCTGCTAGCTCTCTGGCCTGCCTAGGGATCAGGTGCCCCTCACCACCTGCTTGGACTCTGGCCCTCCTAGGGAACAAGTGGCCCGTGCCACCTGCAAGCGCTCTGGCCCGCCTAGGGATCAAGTGGCCCACGCCACATGCTAGCACTCTCGCACACCTAGGAATCAGGTGCCACTCGCCACCTGCTAGCGCTCTGGCCCGCCTATGGATCAAGTGGCCCACGCCACCCGCTAGCGCTCTGGCCAGCCTAGGGATCAAGAGGCCCACGCCACCTCCTAGCACTCTGGCCCACTTAGGGATCAAGTGGCCCATGCCACCTGCTAGCGCTCTGGCCCGCCTAGCGATCAAGTGGCCTGCACCACCTTCTATTTCTCTGGCCTGCCTAGGGATCAGGTGCCCCTCACCACCTGCTAGTGCTTTGGCCTGCCTAGGGATCAGGTGGCCTGCACCACCTGCTAGCGCTCTGGCCCATCTAGGGATCAAGTGGCTCGCTCCACCTGCTAGCACTCTGGCGTGCCTAGGGATCAGGTGCCCCTCGCCATCTGCTAGCGCTCTGGCCCATCTAGGGATCAAGTGGCCCGCGCTACCTGCTAGCACTTTCGCCCACCTAGGTATCAAGTGGCCCGTGCCACCTGCTAGCACTCTGTCCCACCTAGGGATCAAGTGGCCCGCGCCACATGCTAGCACTCTCGCACACCTAGGGATCAGGTGGCCCGCACCACCTGCTAGCGCTGTGGTCCGCCTAGGGATCAAGTGGCCCGTGCCACCTGCTAGAGCTCTGGCCCGCCTAGGGATCAAGTCGCTTGTGCCACCTGCTAGTGCTAGGGATCAAGTGGCCTGTGTCACCTGCTAGCACTCTTGCCCACCTAGGGATCAAGTGGCCCATGCCACCTGCTAGCGCTATGGCCCGCCTAGGGATCAGGTGCCCCTCGCCACCTGCTAGAGCTCTGGCCCACCTAGGGATCAAGTGGCCCGCGCCACCTGCTAGCACTCTCGCACACCTAGGGATCAGGTGGCCCGCACCACCTGCTAGTGCTGTGGCCCACCTAGGGATCAAGTGGCCCGTGCCACCTGCTAGAGCTCTGGCCCGCCTAGGGATCAAGTCGCTCGTGCCACCTGCTAGCACTCTCGCCCACCTAGGAATCAAGTGGCCCATGCCACCTGCTAGCGCTATGGCCCGCCTAGGGATCAGGTGCCCCTCGCCACCTGCTAGCGCTCTGGCCCACCTAGGGATCAAGTGGCCCGCGCCACCTGCTAGCACTCTCGCACACCTAGGGATCAGGTGGCCCGCACCACCTGCTAGCGCTGTGGCCCGCCATGGGATCAAGTGGCCAGTGCCACCTGCTAGAGCTCTGGCCCGCCTAGGGATCAAGTCGCTCGTGCCACCTGCTAGCACTAGGGATCAAGTGGCCTGTGTCACCTGCTAGCACTCTCGCCCACCTAGGGATCAAGTGGCCCATGCCACCTGCTAGCGCTATGGCCCGCCTAGGGATCAGGTGCCCCTCGCTACCTGCTAGCGCTCTGGCCCGCCTAGGGATCAAGTGTCCCGTGCCACCTGCTTGCGCTCTGGCCCGCCTAGGGATCGGATGCCCCTCGCCACCTGCTATCGCTCTGGCCCGCCTATGGATCAAGTGGCCCACGCCACCCGCTAGCGCTCTGGCCAGCCTAGGGATCAAGTGGCCCGCGCCACCTCCTAGCACTCTCGCACACCTAGGGATCAAGTGGCCTGCACCACCTGCTAGTGCTCTGGCCTGCCTAGGGATCAGGTGCCCCTCACCACCTGCTAGTGCTCTGGCCTGCATAGGGATCAAGTCGCTTGTGCCACCTGCTAGCTCTAGGGATCAAGTGGCCTGTGTCACCTGCTAGCACTCTCGTCTACCTAGGGATCAAGTCGCCCATGCCACCTGCTAGCTCTCTGGCCTGCCTAGGGATCAGGTGCCCCTCACCACCTGCTAGGACTCTGGCCCTCCTAGGGAACAAGTGGCCCGTGCCACCTGCAAGCGCTCTGGCCCGCCTAGGGATCAAGTTGCCCGCGCCACATGCTAGCACTCTCGCACACCTAGGAATCAGGTGCCACTCGCCACCTGCTAGCACTCTGGCCCGCCTATGGATCAAGTGGCCCACGCCACCCGCTAGCGCTCTGGCCAGCCTAGGGATCAAGAGGCCCACGCCACCTCCTAGCACTCTGGCCCACTTAGGGATCAAGTGGCCCATGCCACCTGCTAGCGCTCTGGCCCGCTTAGGGATCAAGTGGCCTGCACCACCTGCTAGTTCTCTGGCCTGCCTAGGGATAAGGTGCCCCTCACCACCTGCTAGTGCTTTGGCCTGCCTAGGGATCAGGTGGCCTGCACCACCTGCTAGCGCTCTGGCCCACCTAGGGATCAAGTGGCTCGCTCCACCTGCTAGCACTCTGGCCTGCCTAGGGATCAGGTGCCCCTCGCCACCTGCTAGCGCTCTGGCCCATCTAGGGATCAAGTGGCCCGTGCCACCTGCTAGCACTCTGTCCCACCTAGGGATCAAGTGGCCCGCGCCACATGCTAGCACTCTCGCACACCTAGGGATCAGGTGGCCCACACCACCTGCTAGCGCTGTGGCCCACCTAGGGATCAAGTGGCCCGTGCCACCTGCTAGAGCTCTGGCCCGCCTAGGGATCAAGTCGCTCATGCCACCTGCTAGTGCTAGGGATCAAGTGGCCTGTGTCACCTGCTAGCACTCTCGCCCACCTAGGGATCAAGTGGCCCATGCCACCTGCTAGTGCTATGGCCCGCCTAGGGATAAGGTGCCCCTCGCCACCTGCTAGCGCTCTGGCCCACCTAGGGATCAAGTGGCCCGCGCCACCTGCTAGCACTCTCGCACACCTAGGGATCAGGTGGCCCGCACCACCTGCTAGTGCTGTGGCCCACCTAGGGATCAAGTGGCCCATGCCACCTGCTAGCGCTATGGCCCGCCTAGGGATCAGGTGCCCCTCGCTACCTGCTAGCGCTCTGGCCCGCCTAGGGATCAAGTGGCCCTCACCACCTGCTAGTGCTTTGGCCTGCCTAGGGATCAGGTGGCCTGCACCATCTGCTAGCGCTCTGGCCCACCTAGGGATCAAGTGGCTCGCTCCACCTGCTAGCACTCTGGCCTGCCTAGGGATCAGGTGCCCCTCGCCACCTGCTAGCGCTCTGGCCCATCTAGGGATCAAGTGGCCCGCGCTACCTGCTAGCACTTTAACTCACCTAGGTATCAAGTGGCCCGTGCCACCTGCTAGCACTCTGTCCCACCTAGGGATCAAGTGGCCCGCGCCACATGCTAGCACTCTCGCACACCTAGGGATCAGGTGGCCCGCACCACCTGCTAGCGCTGTGGCCCACCTAGGGATCAAGTGGCCCGTGCCACCTGCTAGAGCTCTGGCCCGCCTAGGGATCAAGTCGCTCGTGCCAACTGCTAGTGCTAGGGATCAAGTGGCCTGTGTCACCTGCTAGCACTCTCGCCCACCTAGGGATCAAGTGGCCCATGCCACCTGCTAGTGCTATGGCCCGCCTAGGGATCAGGTGCCCCTCGCCACCTGCTAGCGCTCTGGCCCACCTAGGGATCAAGTGGCCCGCGCCACCTGCTAGCACTCTCGCACACCTAGGGATCAGGTGGCCCGCACCACCTGCTAGCGCTGTGGCCCACCTAGGGATCAAGTGGCCCATGCCACCTGCTAGCGCTATGGCCCGCCTAGGGATCAGGTGCCCCTCGCTACCTGCTAGCGCTCTGGCCCGCCTAGGGATCAAGTGGCCCATGCCACCTGCTTGCGCTCTGACCCGCCTAGGGATCAGGTGCCCCTCGCCACCTGCTAGCGCTCTGGCCCGCCTAGGGATCAAGTGGCCCGCACCACCTGCTAGCACTCTTGCACACCTAGGGATCAAGTGGCCTGCACCACCTGCTAGTGCTCTGGCCTGCCTAGGGATCAGGTGCCCCTCACCACCTGCTAGTGCTCTGGCCTGCCTAGGGATCAGGTGTCCTGCACCACCTGCTAGCGCTCTGGCCCACCTAGAGATCAAGTGGCTCGCACCACCTGCTAGCACTCTGGCCTGCCTAGGGATCAGGTGCCCCTCGCCACCTGCTAGCGCTCTGGCCCATCTAGGGATCAAGTGGCCCATGCCACCTGCTAGCACTCTAGGCCGCCTAGGGATCAAGTGGCCCGTGCCACCTGCTAGCACTCTGTCCCACCTAGGGATCAAGTGGCCCGCGCCACATGATAGCACTCTCGCACACCTAGGGATCAGGTGGCCTGTGTCACCTGCTAGCACTCTCGTCTACCTAGGGATCATGTCGCCCATGCCACCTGCTAGCTCTCTGGCCTGCCTAGGGATCAGGTGCCCCTCACCACCTGCTTGGACTCTGGCCCTCCTAGGGAACAAGTGGCCCGTGCCACCTGCAAGCGCTCTGGCCCGCCTAGGGATCAAGTGGCCCACGCCACATGCTAGCACTCTCGCACACCTAGGAATCAGGTGCCACTCGCCACCTGCTAGCGCTCTGGCCCGCCTATGGATCAAGTGGCCCACGCCACCCGCTAGCGCTCTGGCCAGCCTAGGGATCAAGAGGCCCACGCCACCTCCTAGCACTCTGGCCCACTTAGGGATCAAGTGGCCCATGCCACCTGCTAGCGCTCTGGCCCGCCTAGCGATCAAGTGGCCTGCACCACCTTCTATTTCTCTGGCCTGCCTAGGGATCAGGTGCCCCTCACCACCTGCTAGTGCTTTGGCCTGCCTAGGGATCAGGTGGCCTGCACCACCTGCTAGCGCTCTGGCCCATCTAGGGATCAAGTGGCTCGCTCCACCTGCTAGCACTCTGGCGTGCCTAGGGATCAGGTGCCCCTCGCCATCTGCTAGCGCTCTGGCCCATCTAGGGATCAAGTGGCCCGCGCTACCTGCTAGCACTTTCGCCCACCTAGGTATCAAGTGGCCCGTGCCACCTGCTAGCACTCTGTCCCACCTAGGGATCAAGTGGCCCGCGCCACATGCTAGCACTCTCGCACACCTAGGGATCAGGTGGCCCGCACCACCTGCTAGCGCTGTGGTCCGCCTAGGGATCAAGTGGCCCGTGCCACCTGCTAGAGCTCTGGCCCGCCTAGGGATCAAGTCGCTTGTGCCACCTGCTAGTGCTAGGGATCAAGTGGCCTGTGTCACCTGCTAGCACTCTTGCCCACCTAGGGATCAAGTGGCCCATGCCACCTGCTAGCGCTATGGCCCGCCTAGGGATCAGGTGCCCCTCGCCACCTGCTAGAGCTCTGGCCCACCTAGGGATCAAGTGGCCCGCGCCACCTGCTAGCACTCTCGCACACCTAGGGATCAGGTGGCCCGCACCACCTGCTAGTGCTGTGGCCCACCTAGGGATCAAGTGGCCCGTGCCACCTGCTAGAGCTCTGGCCCGCCTAGGGATCAAGTCGCTCGTGCCACCTGCTAGCACTCTCGCC
This sequence comes from Crinia signifera, assembly GCF_055691185.1. Classification (NCBI taxonomy): domain Eukaryota; kingdom Metazoa; phylum Chordata; class Amphibia; order Anura; family Myobatrachidae; genus Crinia; species Crinia signifera. Next base: position 58,105,385 of record NC_139220.1, on the reverse strand, counting down.
CACCTAGGAATCAAGTGGCCCATGCCACCTGCTAGCGCTATGGCCCGCCTAGGGATCAGGTGCCCCTCGCCACCTGCTAGCGCTCTGGCCCACCTAGGGATCAAGTGGCCCGCGCCACCTGCTAGCACTCTCGCACACCTAGGGATCAGGTGGCCCGCACCACCTGCTAGCGCTTTGGCCCACCTAGGGATCAAGTGGCCCATGCCACCTGCTAGCGCTATGGCCCGCCTAGGGAACAGGTGCTACTCGCTAATTGCTAGCGCTCTGGCCCGCCTAGGGATCAAGTGGCCCATGCCACCTGCTTGCGCTCTGGCCCGCCTAGGGATCAGGTGCCCCTCGCCACCTGCTAGCGCACTGGCCCGCCTAGGGTTCAAGTGGCCCGCACCACCTGCTAGCACTCTCGCACACCTAGGGATCAAGTGGCCTGCACCACCTGCTAGTGCTCTGGCCTGCCTAGGGATCAGGTGCCCCTCACCACCTGCTAGCGCTCTGGCCCACCTAGGGATCAAGTGGCTCGCACCACCTGCTAGCACTCTGGCCTGCCTAGGGATCAGGTGCCCCTCGCCACCTGCTAGCGCTCTGGCCCATCTAGGGATCAAGTGGCCCGCCCCGCCTGCTAGCACTTTCACCCACCTAGGGCTCTGGCCTGCCTAGGGATCAGGTGCCCCTCACCACCTGCTAGCGCTCTGGCCCACCTAGGGATCAAGTGGCTCGCACCACCTGCTAGCACTCTGGCCTGCCTAGGGATCCGGTGCCCCTCACCACCTGCTAGCGCTCTAGCCCACCTAGGGATCAAGTGGCTCGCACCACCTGCTAGCACTCTGGCCTGCCTAGGGATCAGGTGCCCCTCGCCACCTGCTAGCGCTCTGGCCCGCCTAGGGATCAAGTGGCCCACGCCACCTGCTAGCACTCTCGCACAACTAGGGATCAAGTGGCCTGCACCACCTGCTAGTGATCTGGCCTGCCTAGGGATCAGGTGCCCCTCACCACCTGCTAGTGCTTTGGCCTGCCTAAAGATCAGGTGGCCTGAACCACCTGCTAGCGCTCTGGCCCACCTAGGGATCAAGTGGCTCGCACCACCTGCTAGCACTCTGGCCTGCCTAGGGATCAGGTGCCCCTCGCCACCTGCTAGCGCTCTGGCCCATCTAGGGATCAAGTGGCCCATGCCACCTGCTAGCACTCTAGGCCGCCTAGGGATCAAGTGGCCCGTGCCACCTGCTAGCACTCGGTCCCACCTAGGGATCAAGTGGCCCGCGCCACATGATAGCACTCTCGCACACCTAGGGATCAGGTGGCCCGCACCACCTGCTAGCGCTGTGGTCCGCCTAGGGATCAAGTGGCCGTGCCACCTGCTAGAGCTCTGGCCCGCCTAGGGATCAAGTCGCTCGTGCCACCTGCTAGCTCTAGGGATCAAGTGGCCTGTGTCACCTGCTAGCACTCTCGTCTACCTAGGGATCAAGTCGCCCATGCCACCTGCTAGCTCTCTGGCCTGCCTAGGGATCAGGTGCCCCTCAACACCTGCTAGGACTCTGGCCCTCCTAGGGAACAAGTGGCCCGTGCCACCTGCAAGCGCTCTGGCCCGCATAGGGTTTAAGTGGCCCGAGCCACATGCTAGCACTCTCGCACACCTAGGAATCAGGTGCCACTCGCCACCTGCTAGCGCTCTGGCCCGCCTATGGATAAAGTGGCCCACGCCACCCGCTAGCGCTCTGGCCAGCCTAGGGATCAAGAGGCCCACGCCACCTCCTAGCACTCTGGCCCACTTAGGGATCAAGTGGCCCATGCCACCTGCTAGCGCTCTGGCCCGCCTAGGGATCAAGTGGCCTGCACCACCTGCTAGTTCTCTGGCCTGCCTAGGGATCAGGTGCCCCTCACCACCTGCTAGTGCTTTGGCCTGCCTAGGGATCAGGTGGCCTGCACCACCTGCTAGCGCTCTGGACCACCTAGGGATCAAGTGGCTCGCTCCACCTGCTAGCACTCTGGCCTGCATAGGGATCAGGTGCCCCTCGCCACCTGCTAGCGCTCTGGCCCATCTAGGGATCAAGTGGCCCGCGCTACCTGCTAGCACTTTCGCCCACCAAGGTATCAAGTGGCCCGTGCCACCTGCTAGCACTCTGTCCCACCTAGGGATCAAGTGGCCCGCACCACATGCTAGCACTCTCGCACACCTAGGGATCAGGTGGCCTGCACCACCTGCTAGCGCTGTGGTCCGCCTAGGGATCAAGTGGCCCGTGCCACCTGCTAGAGCTCTGGCCCGCCTAGGGAACAAGTCGCTCATGCCACTTGCTAGTGCTAGGGATCAAGTGGCCTGTGTCACCTGCTAGCACTCTCACCCACCTAGGGATCAAGTGGCCCATGCCACCTGCTAGCGCTATGGCCTGCCTAGGGATCAGGTGCCCCTCGCCACCTGCTAGCACTCTCGCACACCATGGGATCAAGTGGCCAGTGCCACCTGCTAGAGCTCTGGCCTGCCTAGGGATCAGGTGCCGCTCACCACCTGCTAGTGCTCTGGCCTGCATAGGGATCAAGTCGCTCGTGCCACCTGCTAGCTCTAGGGATCAAGTGGCCCACGCCACCTGCTAGCACTCTCGCACACCTAGGGATCAAGTGGCCTGCACCACCTACAAGCGCTCTGGCCCACCTAGGGATCAAGTGGCCAGCGCCACCTGCTAGCACTCTCGCACACCTAGGGATCAAGTGGCCTGCACCACCTGCTAGTGCTCTGGCCTGCCTAGGGATCAGGTGCCCCTCACCACCTGCTAGTGCTCTGGCCTGCATAGGGATCAAGACGCTCGTGCCACCTGCTAGCTCTAGGGATCAAGTGGCCCGCGCCACCTGCTAGCACTCTCGCACACCTAGGGATCAGGTGGCCCGCACCACCTGCTAGCGCTGTGGCCCGCCTAGGGATCAAGTGGCCAGTGCCACCTGCTAGAGCTCTGGCCCGCCTAGGGATCAAGTCGCTCGTGCCACCTGCTAGCGCTAGGGATCAAGTGGCCTTTGTCACCTGCTAGCACTTTCGCCCACCTAGGGATCAAGTGGCCCATGCCACCTGCTAGCGCTATGACCCGCCTAGGGATCAGGTGCCCCTCACCACCTGCTAGCGCTATGGCCCGCCTAGGGATCAGGTGCCCCTCGCTACCTGCTAGCGCTCTGGCCCGCCTATGGATCAAGTGGCCCACGCCACCCGCTAGCGCTCTGGCCAGCCTAGGGATCAAGTGGCCCGCGCCACCTACTAGCACTCTGGCCCACTTAGGGATCAAGTGGCCCATGCCACCTACAAGTGCTCTGGCCCACCTAGGGATCAAGTGGCCAGCGCCACCTGCTAGCACTCTCGCACACCTAGGGATCAAGTGGCCTGCACCACCTGCTAGTGCTCTGGCCTGCCTAGGGATTAGGTGCCCCTCACCACCTGCTAGTGCTCTGGCCTGCATAGGGATCAAGTCGCTCGTGCCACCTGCTAGCTCTAGGGATCAAGTGGCCCGCGCCACCTGCTAGCACTCTCGCACACCTAGGGATCAGGTGGCCCGCACCACCTGCTAGCGCTGTGGCCCGCCATGGGATCAAGTGGCCAGTGCCACCTGCTAGAGCTCTGGCCCGCCTAGGGATCAAGTCGCTTGTGCCACCTGCTAGCGCTAGGGATCAAGTGGCCTGTGTCACCTGCTAGCACTCTCGCCCACCTAGGGATCAAGTGGCCCATGCCACCTGCTAGCGCTATGGCCCGCCTAGGGATCAGGTGCCCCTCGCTACCTGCTAGCGCTCTGGCCCGCCTAGGGATCAAGTGTCCCGTGCCACCTGCTTGCGCTCTGGCCCGCCTAGGGATCGGGTGCCCCTCGCCACCTGCTATCGCTCTGGCCCGCCTATGGATCAAGTGGCCCACGCCACCCGCTAGCGCTCTGGCCAGCCTAGGGATTAAGTGGCCCGCGCCACCTCCTAGCACTCTCGCACACCTAGGGATCAAGTGGCCTGCACCACCTGCTAGTGCTCTGGCCTGCCTAGGGATCAGGTGCCCCTCACCACCTGCTAGTGCTCTGGCCTGCATAGGGATCAAGTCGCTTGTGCCACCTGCTAGCTCTAGGGATCAAGTGGCCTGTGTCACCTGCTAGCACTCTCGTCTACCTAGGGATCAAGTCGCCCATGCCACCTGCTAGCTCTCTGGCCTGCCTAGGGATCAGGTGCCCCTCACCACCTGCTAGGACTCTGGCCCTCCTAGGGAACAAGTGGCCCGTGCCACCTGCAAGCGCTCTGGCCCGCCTAGGGATCAAGTTGCCCGCGCCACATGCTAGCACTCTCGCACACCTAGGAATCAGGTGCCACTCGCCACCTGCTAGCACTCTGGCCCGCCTATGGATCAAGTGGCCCACGCCACCCGCTAGCGCTCTGGCCAGCCTAGGGATCAAGAGGCCCACGCCACCTCCTAGCACTCTGGCCCACTTAGGGATCAAGTGGCCCATGCCACCTGCTAGCGCTCTGGCCCGCCTAGGGATCAAGTGGCCTGCACCACCTGCTAGTTCTCTGGCCTGCCTAGGGATCAGGTGCCCCTCACCACCTGCTAGTGCTTTGGCCTGCCTAGGGATCAGGTGGCCTGCACCACCTGCTAGCGCTCTGGCCCACCTAGGGATCAAGTGGCTCGCTCCACCTGCTAGCACTCTGGCCTGCCTAGGGATCAGGTGCCCCTCGCCACCTGCTAGCGCTCTGGCCCATCTAGGGATCAAGTGGCCCGTGCCACCTGCTAGCACTCTGTCCCACCTAGGGATCAAGTGGCCCGCGCCACATGCTAGCACTCTCGCACACCTAGGGATCAGGTGGCCCACACCACCTGCTAGCGCTGTGGCCCACCTAGGGATCAAGTGGCCCGTGCCACCTGCTAGAGCTCTGGCCCGCCTAGGGATCAAGTCGCTCATGCCACCTGCTAGTGCTAGGGATCAAGTGGCCTGTGTCACCTGCTAGCACTCTCGCCCACCTAGGGATCAAGTGGCCCATGCGACCTGCTAGTGCTATGGCCCGCCTAGGGATCAGGTGCCCCTTGCCACCTGCTAGCGCTCTGGCCCACCTAGGGATCAAGTGGCCCGCGCCACCTGCTAGCACTCTCGCACACCTAGGGATCAGGTGGCCCGCACCACCTGCTAGCGCTGTGGCCCACCTAGGGATCAAGTGGCCCATGCCACCTGCTAGCGCTATGGCCCGCCTAGGGATCAGGTGCCCCTCGCTACCTGCTAGCGCTCTGGCCCGCCTAGGGATCAGGTGGCCCGCACCACCTGCTAGCGCTGTGGCCCACCTAGGGATCAAATGGCCCGTGCCACCTGCTAGAGCTCTGGCCCGCCTAGGGATCAAGTCGCTCGTGCCAACTGCTAGTCCTAGGGATCAAGTGGCCTGTGTCACCTGCTAGCACTCTCACCCACCTAGGGATCAAGTGGCCCATGCCTAGGGATCAGGTGCCCCTCGCCACCTGCTAGCACTCTCGCACACCATGGGATCAAGTGGCCAGTGCCACCTGCTAGAGCTCTGGCCTGCCTAGGGATCAGGTGCCGCTCACCACCTGCTAGTGCTCTGGCCTGCATAGGGATCAAGTCGCTCGTGCCACCTGCTAGCTCTAGGGATCAAGTGGCCCGCGCCACCTGCTAGCACTCTCGCACACCTAGGGATCAAGTGGCCTGCACCACCTACAAGCGCTCTGGCCCACCTAGGGATCAAGTGGCCAGCGCCACCTGCTAGCACTCTCGCACACCTAGGGATCAAGTGGCCTGCACCACCTGCTAGTGCTCTGGCCTGCCTAGGGATCAGGTGCCCCTCACCACCTGCTAGTGCTCTGGCCTGCATAGGGATCAAGACGCTCGTGCCACCTGCTAGCTCTAGGGATCAAGTGGCCCGCGCCACCTGCTAGCACTCTCGCACACCTAGGGATCAGGTGGCCCGCACCACCTGCTAGCGCTGTGGCCCGCCTAGGGATCAAGTGGCCAGTGCCACCTGCTAGAGCTCTGGCCCGCCTAGGGATCAAGTCGCTCGTGCCACCTGCTAGCGCTAGGGATCAAGTGGCCTGTGTCACCTGCTAGCACTTTCGCCCACCTAGGGATCAAGTGGCCCATGCCACCTGCTAGCGCTATGGCCCGCCTAGGGATCAGGTGCCCCTCACCACCTGCTAGCGCTATGGCCCGCCTAGGGATCAGGTGCCCCTCGCTACCTGCTAGCGCTCTGGCCCGCCTATGGATCAAGTGGCCCACGCCACCCGCTAGCGCTCTGGCCAGCCTAGGGATCAAGTGGCCCGCGCCACCTACTAGCACTCTGGCCCACTTAGGGATCAAGTGGCCCATGCCACCTACAAGTGCTCTGGCCCACCTAGGGATCAAGTGGCCAGCGCCACCTGCTAGCACTCTCGCACACCTAGGGATCAAGTGGCCTGCACCACCTGCTAGTGCTCTGGCCTACCTAGGGATTAGGTGCCCCTCACCACCTGCTAGTGCTCTGGCCTGCATAGGGATCAAGTCGCTCGTGCCACCTGCTAGCTCTAGGGATCAAGTGGCCCGCGCCACCTGCTAGCACTCTCGCACACCTAGGGATCAGGTGGCCCGCACCACCTGCTAGCGCTGTGGCCCGCCATGGGATCAAGTGGCCAGTGCCACCTGCTAGAGCTCTGGCCCGCCTAGGGATCAAGTCGCTCGTGCCACCTGCTAGCGCTAGGGATCAAGTGGCCTGTGTCACCTGCTAGCACTCTCGCCCACCTAGGGATCAAGTGGCCCATGCCACCTGCTAGCGCTATGGCCCGCCTAGGGATCAGGTGCCCCTCGCTACCTGCTAGCGCTCTGGCCCGCCTAGGGATCAAGTGTCCCGTGCCACCTGCTTGCGCTCTGGCCCGCCTAGGGATCGGGTGCCCCTCGCCACCTGCTATCGCTCTGGCCCGCCTATGGATCAAGTGGCCCACGCCACCCGCTAGCGCTCTGGCCAGCCTAGGGATCAAGTGGCCCGCGCCACCTCCTAGCACTCTCGCACACCTAGGGATCAAGTGGCCTGCACCACCTGCTAGTGCTCTGGCCTGCCTAGGGATCAGGTGCCCCTCACCACCTGCTAGTGCTCTGGCCTGCATAGGGATCAAGTCGCTTGTGCCACCTGCTAGCTCTAGGGATCAAGTGGCCTGTGTCACCTGCTAGCACTCTCGTCTACCTAGGGATCAAGTCGCCCATGCCACCTGCTAGCTCTCTGGCCTGCCTAGGGATCAGGTGCCCCTCACCACCTGCTAGGACTCTGGCCCTCCTAGGGAACAAGTGGCCCGTGCCACCTGCAAGCGCTCTGGCCCGCCTAGGGATCAAGTTGCCCGCGCCACATGCTAGCACTCTCGCACACCTAGGAATCAGGTGCCACTCGCCACCTGCTAGCACTCTGGCCCGCCTATGGATCAAGTGGCCAACGCCACCCGCTAGCGCTCTGGCCAGCCTAGGGATCAAGAGGCCCACGCCACCTCCTAGCACTCTGGCCCACTTAGGGATCAAGTGGCCCATGCCACCTGCTAGCGCTCTGGCCCGCCTAGGGATCAAGTGGCCTGCACCACCTGCTAGTTCTCTGGCCTGCCTAGGGATCAGGTGCCCCTCACCACCTGCTAGTGCTTTGGCCTGCCTAGGGATCAGGTGGCCTGCACCACCTGCTAGCGCTCTGGCCCACCTAGGGATCAAGTGGCTCGCTCCACCTGCTAGCACTCTGGCCTGCCTAGGGATCAGGTGCCCCTCGCCACCTGCTAGCGCTCTGGCCCATCTAGGGATCAAGTGGCCCGTGCCACCTGCTAGCACTCTGTCCCACCTAGGGATCAAGTGGCCCGCGCCACATGCTAGCACTCTCGCACACCTAGGGATCAGGTGGCCCACACCACCTGCTAGCGCTGTGGCCCACCTAGGGATCAAGTGGCCCGTGCCACCTGCTAGAGCTCTGGCCCGCCTAGGGATCAAGTCGCTCATGCCACCTGCTAGTGCTAGGGATCAAGTGGCCTGTGTCACCTGCTAGCACTCTCGCCCACCTAGGGATCAAGTGGCCCATGCCACCTGCTAGTGCTATGGCCCGCCTAGGGATCAGGTGCCCCTCGCCACCTGCTAGCGCTCTGGCCCACCTAGGGATCAAGTGGCCCGCGCCACCTGCTAGCACTCTCGCACACCTAGGGATCAGGTGGCCCGCACCACCTGCTAGCGCTCTGGCCCACCTAGAGATCAAGTGGCTCGCACCACCTGCTAGCACTCTGGCCTGCCTAGGGATCAGGTGCCCCTCGCCACCTGCTAGCGCTCTGGCCCATCTAGGGATCAAGTGGCCCATGCCACCTGCTAGCACTCTAGGCCGCCTAGGGATCAAGTGGCCCGTGCCACCTGCTAGCACTCTGTCCCACCTAGGGATCAAGTGGCCCGCGCCACATGATAGCACTCTCGCACACCTAGGGATCAGGTGGCCTGTGTCACCTGCTAGCACTCTCGTCTACCTAGGGATCATGTCGCCCATGCCACCTGCTAGCTCTCTGGCCTGCCTAGGGATCAGGTGCCCCTCACCACCTGCTTGGACTCTGGCCCTCCTAGGGAACAAGTGGCCCGTGCCACCTGCAAGCGCTCTGGCCCGCCTAGGGATCAAGTGGCCCGCGCCACATGCTAGCACTCTCGCACACCTAGGAATCAGGTGCCACTCGCCACCTGCTAGCGCTCTGGCCCGCCTATGGATCAAGTGGCCCACGCCACCCGCTAGCGCTCTGGCCAGCCTAGGGATCAAGAGGCCCACGCCACCTCCTAGCACTCTGGCCCACTTAGGGATCAAGTGGCCCATGCCACCTGCTAGCGCTCTGGCCCGCCTAGCGATCAAGTGGCCTGCACCACCTGCTATTTCTCTGGCCTGCCTAGGGATCAGGTGCCCCTCACCACCTGCTAGTGCTTTGGCCTGCCTAGGGATCAGGTGGCCTGCACCACCTGCTAGCGCTCTGGCCCACCTAGGGATCAAGTGGCTCGCTCCACCTGCTAGCACTCTGGCCTGCCTAGGGATCAGGTGCCCCTCGCCACCTGCTAGCGCTCTGGCCCATCTAGGGATCAAGTGGCCCGTGCCACCTGCTAGCACTCTGTCCCACCTAGGGATCAAGTGGCCCGCGCAAAATGCTAGCACTCTCGCACACCTAGGGATCAGGTGGCCCACACCACCTGCTAGCGCTGTGGCCCACCTAGGGATCAAGTGGCCCGTGCCACCTGCTAGAGCTCTGGCCCGCCTAGGGATCAAGTCGCTCATGCCACCTGCTAGTGCTAGGGATCAAGTGGCCTGTGTCACCTGCTAGCACTCTCGCCCACCTAGGGATCAAGTGGCCCATGCCACCTGCTAGTGCTATGGCCCGCCTAGGGATCAGGTGCCCCTCGCCACCTGCTAGCGCTCTGGCCCACCTAGGGATCAAGTGGCCCGCGCCACCTGCTAGCACTCTCGCACACCTAGGGATCAGGTGGCCCGCACCACCTGCTAGCGCTCTGGCCCACCTAGAGATCAAGTGGCTCGCACCACCTGCTAGCACTCTGGCCTGCCTAGGGATCAGGTGCCCCTCGCCACCTGCTAGCGCTCTGGCCCATCTAGGGATCAAGTGGCCCATGCCACCTGCTAGCACTCTAGGCCGCCTAGGGATCAAGTGGCCCGTGCCACCTGCTAGCACTCTGTCCCACCTAGGGATCAAGTGGCCCGCGCCACATGATAGCACTCTCGCACACCTAGGGATCAGGTGGCCTGTGTCACCTGCTAGCACTCTCGTCTACCTAGGGATCATGTCGCCCATGCCACCTGCTAGCTCTCTGGCCTGCCTAGGGATCAGGTGCCCCTCACCACCTGCTTGGACTCTGGCCCTCCTAGGGAACAAGTGGCCCGTGCCACCTGCAAGCGCTCTGGCCCGCCTAGGGATCAAGTGGCCCGCGCCACATGCTAGCACTCTCGCACACCTAGGAATCAGGTGCCACTCGCCACCTGCTAGCGCTCTGGCCCGCCTATGGATCAAGTGGCCCACGCCACCCGCTAGCGCTCTGGCCAGCCTAGGGATCAAGAGGCCCACGCCACCTCCTAGCACTCTGGCCCACTTAGGGATCAAGTGGCCCATGCCACCTGCTAGCGCTCTGGCCCGCCTAGCGATCAAGTGGCCTGCACCACCTGCTATTTCTCTGGCCTGCCTAGGGATCAGGTGCCCCTCACCACCTGCTAGTGCTTTGGCCTGCCTAGGGATCAGGTGGCCTGCACCACCTGCTAGCGCTCTGGCCCATCTAGGGATCAAGTGGCTCGCTCCACCTGCTAGCACTCTGGCGTGCCTAGGGATCAGGTGCCCCTCGCCATCTGCTAGCGCTCTGGCCCATCTAGGGATCAAGTGGCCCGCGCTACCTGCTAGCACTTTTGCCCACCTAGGTATCAAGTGGCCCGTGCCACCTGCTAGCACTCTGGCCCACCTAGGGATCAAGTGGCCCGCGCCACATGCTAGCACTCTCGCACACCTAGGGATCAGGTGGCCCGCACCACCTGCTAGCGCTGTGATCCGCCTAGGGATCAAGTGGCCCGTGCCACCTGCTAGAGCTCTGGCCCGCCTAGGGATCAAGTCGCTTGTGCCACCTGCTAGTGCTAGGGATCAAGTGGCCTGTGTCACCTGCTAGCACTCTTGCCCACCTAGGGATCAAGTGGCCCATGCCACCTGCTAGCGCTATGGCCCGCCTAGGGATCAGGTGCCCCTCGCCACCTGCTAGAGCTCTGGCCCACCTAGGGATCAAGTGGCCCGCGCCACCTGCTAGCACTCTCGCACACCTAGGGATCAGGTGGCCCGCACCACCTGCTAGTGCTGTGGCCCACCTAGGGATCAAGTGGCCCGTGCCACCTGCTAGAGCTCTGGCCCGCCTAGGGATCAAGTAGCTCGTGCCACCTGCTAGCACTCTCGCCCACCTAGGGATCAAGTGGCCCATGCCACCTGCTAGCGCTATGGCCCGCCTAGGGATCAGGTGCCCCTCGCCACCTGCTAGCGCTCTGGCCCACCTAGGGATCAAGTGGCCCACGCCACATGCTAGCACTCTCGCACACCTAGGGATCAGGTGGCCCGCACCACCTGCTAGCGCTTTGGCCCACCTAGGGATCAAGTGGCCCATGCCACCTGCTAGCGCTATGGCCCGCCTCGGGATCAGGTGCTACTCGCTAATTGCTAGCGATCTGGCCCGCCTAGGGATCAAGTGGCCCATGCCACCTGCTTGCGCTCTGGCCCGCCTAGGGATCAGGTGCCCCTCGCCACCTGCTAGCGCTCTGGCCCGCCTAGGGTTCAAGTGGCCCGCACCACCTGCTAGCACTCTCGCACACCTAGGGATCAAGTGGCCTGCACCACCTGCTAGTGCTCTGGCCTGCCTAGGGATCAGGTGCCCCTCACCACCTGCTAGCGCTCTGGCCCACCTAGGGATCAAGTGGCCCGCACCACCTGCTAGCACTCTGGCCTGCCTAGGGATCAGGTGCCCCTCGACACCTGCTAGCGCTCTGGCCCATCTAGGGATCAAGTGGCCCGCCCCGCCTGCTAGCACTTTCACCCACCTAGGGCTCTGGCCTGCCTAGGGATCAGGTGCCCCTCACCACCTGCTAGCGCTCTGGCCCACCTAGGGATCAAGTGGCTCGCACCACCTGCTAGCACTCTGGCCTGCCTAGGGATCCGGTGCCCCTCACCACCTGCTAGCGCTCTGGCCCACCTAGGGATCAAGTGGCTCGCACCACCTGCTAGCACTCTGGCCTGCCTAGGGATCAGGTGCCCCTCGCCACCTGCTAGCGCTCTGGCCCGCCTAGGGATCAAGTGGCCCACGCCACCTGCTAGCACTCTCGCACAACTAGGGATCAAGTGGCCTGCACCACCTGCTAGTGATCTGGCCTGCCTAGGGATCAGGTGCCCCTCACCACCTGCTAGTGCTTTGGCCTGCCTAAGGATCAGGTGGCCTGAACCACCTGCTAGCGCTCTGGCCCACCTAGGGATCAAGTGGCTCGCACCACCTGCTAGCACTCTGGCCTGCCTAGGGATCAGGTGCCCCTCGCCACCTGCTAGCGCTCTGGCCCGCCTAGGGATCAAGTGGCCCACGCCACCTGCTAGCACTCTCGCACAACTAGGGATCAAGTGGCCTGCACCACCTGCTAGTGATCTGGCCTGCCTAGGGATCAGGTGCCCCTCACCACCTGCTAGTGCTTTGGCCTGCCTAAGGATCAGGTGGCCTGAACCACCTGCTAGCGCTCTGGCCCACCTAGGGATCAAGTGGCTCGCACCACCTGCTAGCACTCTGGCCTGCCTAGGGATCAGGTGCCCCTCGCCACCTGCTAGCGCTCTGGCCCATCTAGGGATCAAGTGGCCCATGCCACCTGCTAGCACTCTAGGCCGCCTAGGGATCAAGTGGCCCGTGCCACCTGCTAGCACTCGGTCCCACCTAGGGATCAAGTGGCCCGCGCCACATGATAGCACTCTCGCACACCTAGGGATCAGGTGGCCCGCACCACCTGCTAGCGCTGTGGTCCGCCTAGGGATCAAGTGGCCGTGCCACCTGCTAGAGCTCTGGCCCGCCTAGGGATCAAGTCGCTCGTGCCACCTGCTAGCTCTAGGGATCAAGTGGCCTGTGTCACCTGCTAGCACTCTCGTCTACCTAGGGATCAAGTCGCCCATGCCACCTGCTAGCTCTCTGGCCTGCCTAGGGATCAGGTGCCCCTCAACACCTGCTAGGACTCTGGCCCTCCTAGGGAACAAGTGGCCCGTGCCACCTGCAAGCGCTCTGGCCCGCATAGGGTTTAAGTGGCCCGAGCCACATGCTAGCACTCTCGCACACCTAGGAATCAGGTGCCACTCGCCACCTGCTAGCGCTCTGGCCCGCCTATGGATCAAGTGGCCCACGCCACCCGCTAGCGCTCTGGCCAGCCTAGGGATCAAGAGGCCCACGCCACCTCCTAGCACTCTGGCCCACTTAGGGATCAAGTGGCCCATGCCACCTGCTAGCGCTCTGGCCCGCCTAGGGATCAAGTGGCCTGCACCACCTGCTAGTTCTCTGGCCTGCCTAGGGATCAGGTGCCCCTCACCACCTGCTAGTGCTTTGGCCTGCCTAGGGATCAGGTGGCCTGCACCACCTGCTAGCGCTCTGGCCCACCTAGGGATCAAGTGGCTCGCTCCACCTGCTAGCACTCTGGCCTGCATAGGGATCAGGTGCCCCTCGCCACCTGCTAGCGCTCTGGCCCATCTAGGGATCAAGTGGCCCGCGCTACCTGCTAGCACTTTCGCCCACCAAGGTATCAAGTGGCCCGTGCCACCTGCTAGCACTCTGTCCCACCTAGGGATCAAGTGGCCCGCGCCACATGCTAGCACTCTCGCACACCTAGGGATCAGGTGGCCTGCACCACCTGCTAGCGCTGTGGTCCGCCTAGGGATCAAGTGGCCCGTGCCACCTGCTAGAGCTCTGGCCCGCCTAGGGAACAAGTCGCTCATGCCACCTGCTAGTGCTAGGGATCAAGTGGCCTGTGTCACCTGCTAGCACTCTCACCCACCTAGGGATCAAGTGGCCCATGCCACCTGCTAGCGCTATGGCCTGCCTAGGGATCAGGTGCCCCTCGCCACCTGCTAGCACTCTCGCACACCTAGGGATCAGGTGGCCCGCACCACCTGCTAGCGCTGTGGCCCACCTAGGGATCAAGTGGCCCGTGCCACCTGCTAGAGCTCTGGCCCGCCTAGGGATCAAGTCGCTCGTGCCACCTGCTAGTGCCAGGGATCAAGTGGCCTGTGTCACCTGCTAGCACTCTCGCCCACCTAGGGATCAAGTGGCCCATGCCACCTGCTAGCGCTATGGCCCGCCTAGGGATCAGGTGCCCCTCGCTACCTGCTAGCGCTCTGGCCCGCCTAGGGATCAAGTGGCCCGTGCCACCTGCTTGCGCTCTGGCCCGCCTAGGGATCAGGTGCCCCTCGCCACCTGCTAGCGCTCTGGCCCGCCTAGGGATCAAGTGGCCCGCACCACCTGCTAGAACTCTCGCACACCTAGGGATCAAGTGGCCTGCACCACCTGCTAGTGCTCTGGCCTGCCTAGGGATCAGGTTCCCCTCACCACCTGCTAGTGCTTTGGCCTGCCTAGGCATCAGGTGGCCTGCACCACCTGCTAGCGCTCTGGCCCACCTAGGGATCAAGTGGCTCGCACCACCTGCTAGCACTCTGGCCTGCCTAGGGATCAGGTGCCCCTCGCCACCTGCTAGCGCTCTGGCCCATCTAGGGATTGAGTGGCCCGCGCCGCCTGCTAGCACTTTTACCCACCTAGGGATCAAGTGGCCCATGCCACCTGCTAGCACTCTAGGCCACCTAGGCATCAAGTGGCCCATGCCACCTGCTAGCACTCTGGCACACCAAGCACTCTGGCCCGCCTAGGGATCAAGTGGCCCATGCCACCTGCTAGCACTCTGGCCCACCTAGGGATCAAGTGGCCCGCGCCACATGCTAGCACTCTCGCACACCTAGGGATCAGGTGGCCCGCACCACCTGCTAGCGCTGTGGCCCGCCTAGGGATCAAGTGGCCCGTGCCACCTGCTAGAGCTCTGGCCCGCCTAGGGATCAAGTCGCTCGTGCCACCTGCTAGTGCTAGGGATCAAGTGGCCTGTGTCACCTGCTAGCACTCTCGCCCACCTAGGGATCAAGTGGCCCATGCCAGCTGCTAGCGCTAAGGCCCGCCTAGGGATCAGGTGCACCTCGCCACCTGCTAGCGCTCTGGCCTGCCTAGGGATTAAGTGGCCCGTACCACCTGCTTACGCTCTGGCCCGCCTAGGGATCAGGTGCCACTCGCCACCTGCTAGCGCTCTGGCCCGCCTATGGATCAAGTGGCCCATGCCACCTGCTAGCGCTCTGGCCCGCCTAGGGATCAAGTGGCCCACGCCACCTGCTAGCACTCTCGCACAACTAGGGATCAAGTGGCCTGCACCACCTGCTAGTGCTCTGGCCTGCCTAGGGATCAGGTGCCCCTCACCACCTGCTAGTGCTTTGGCCTGCCTAGGGATCAGGTGGCCTGCACCACCTGCTAGCGCTCTGGCCCACCTAGGGATCAAGTGGCTCGCACCACCTGCTAGCACTCTGGCCTGCCTAGGGATCAGGTGCCCCTCGCCACCTGCTAGCGCTCTGGCCCATCTAGGGATCAAGTGGCCCACGCCACCTGCTAGCACTCTCGCATAACTAGGGATCAAGTGGCCTGCACCACCTGCTAGTGCTCTGGCCTGCCTATGGATCAGGTGCCCATCGCCACCTGCTAGCGCTCTGGCCCGCCTAGGGATCAAGTGGCCCGCACCACCTGCTAGCACTCTCGCACACATAGGGATCAAGTGGCCTGCACCACCTGCTAGTGCTCTGGCCTGCCTAGGGATTAGGTGCCCCTCACCACCTGCTAGTGCTTTGGCCTGCCTAGGGATCAGGTGGCCTGCACCACCTGCTAGCGCTCTGGCCTGCCTAGGGATCAGGTGGCCTGCACCACCTGCTAGCGCTCTGGCAACCTAGGGATCAAGTGGCTCGCACCACCTGCTAGCACTCTGGCCTGCCTAGGGATCAGGTGCCCCTCGCCACCTGCTAGCGCTCTGGCCCATCTAGGGATCAAGTGGCCCACGCCGCCTGCTAGCACTTTCGCCCACCTAGGGATCAAGTGGCCCATGCCACCTGCTAGCACTCTAGGCCACCTAGGCATCAAGTGGCCCATGCCATTTGCTAGCACTCTGGCCCACCTAGGGATCAAGTGGCCCGCACCACATGCTAGCACTCTCGCACACCTAGGGATCAGGTGGCCCGCACCACCTGCTAGCGCTGTGGCCCGCCTAGGGATCAAGTGGCCCGTGCCACCTGCTAGAGCTCTGGCCCGCCTAGGGATCAAGTCGCTCGTGCCACCTGCTAGTGCTAGGGATCAAGTGGCCTGTTTCACCTGCTAGCACTCTCGCCCACCTAGGGATCAAGTGGCTCATGCCACCTGCTAGCGCTATGGCCCGCCTAGGGATCAGGTGCACCTCGCCATCTACTAGCGCTCTGGCCTGCCTAGGGATTAAGTGGCCCGTGCCAACTGCTTGCGCTCTGGCCCGCCTAGGGATCAGGTGCCACTCGCCACCTGCTAGCGCTCTGGCCCGCCTATGGATCAAGTGGCCCACGCCACCCGCTAGCGCTCTGGCCAGCCTAGGGATCAAGTGGCCCGCGCCACCTCCTAGCACTCTGGCCCACTTAGGGATCAAGTGGCCCATGCCACCTGCAAGCGCTCTGGCCCACCTAGGGATCTAATGGCCTGCGCCACCTGCAAGCACTCTCGCACACCTAGGGATCAAGTGGCCTGCACCACCTGCTAGTGCTCTGGCCTGCCTAGGGATCAGGTGCCCCTCACCACCTGCTAGTGCTCTGGCCTGCATAGGGATCAAGTCACTCGTGCCACCTGCTAGCTCTAGGGATCAAGTGGCCTGTGTCACCTGCTAGCACTCTCGTCTACCTAGGGATCAGGTGCCACTCGCCACCTGCTAGCGCTCTGGCCCGCCTATGGATCAAGTGGCCCACGCCACCCGCTAGCGCTCTGGCCAGCCAAGGGATCAAGTGGCCCGCGCCACCTCCTAGCACTCTGGCCCACTTAGGGATCAAGTGGCCCTCACCACCTGCTAGGACTCTGGCCCTCCTAGGCAACAAGTGGCCCGTGCCACCTGCAAGCGCTCTGGCCCGCCTAGGGATCAGGTGGCCCGCACCACCTGCTAGCGCTCTGGCCCGCCTAGGAATCAGGTGCCCAGCACCACTTGCTAGCACTCTGGCCCGCCTAGGGATCAAGTGGCCCATGCCACCTGCTAGCACTCTGGCCCACCTAGGGATCAAGTGGCCCGCGCCACATGCTAGCACTCTCGCACACCTAGGGATCAGGTGCCACTTGCCACCTGCTAGCACTCTCGCACAACTAGGGATCAAGTGGCCTGCACCACCTGCTAGTGCTCTGGCCTGCCTAGGGATCAGGTGCCCCTCACCACCTGCTAGTGCTTTGGCCTGCCTAGGGATCAGGTGGCCTGCACCACCTGCTAGCGCTCTGGCCCACCTAGGGATCAAGTGGCTCGCACCACCTGCTAGCACTCTTGCCTGCCTAGGGATCAGGTGCCCCTCGGCACCTGCTAGCGCTCTGGCCCATCTAGGGATCAAGTGGCCCACGCTACCTGCTAGCACTTTCGCCCACCTAGGGATCAAGTGGCCCATGCCACCTGCTAGCACTCTAGGACGCCTAGGGATCAAGTGGCCCGCACCACATGCTAGCACTCTCGCACACCTACGGATCAGGTGGCCCGCACCACCTGCTAGCGCTGTGGGCCGCCTAGGGATCAAGTGGCCCGTGCCACCTGCTAGAGCTCTGGCCCGCCTAGGGATCAAGTCGCTCGTGCCACCTGCTAGTGCTAGGGATCAAGTGGCCTGTTTCACCTGCTAGCACTCTCGCCCACCTAGGGATCAAGTGGCCCATGCCACCTGCTAGCGCTATGGCCCGCCTAGGGATCAGGTGCACCTCGCCATCTACTAGCGCTCTGGCCTGCCTAGGGATTAAGTGGCCCGTGCCAACTGCTTGCGCTCTGGCCCGCCTAGGGATCAGGTGCCACTCGCCACCTGCTAGCGCTCTGGCCCGCCTATGGATCAAGTGGCCCACGCCACCCGCTAGCGCTCTGGCCAGCCTAGGGATCAAGTGGCCCGCGCCACCTCCTAGCATTCTGGCCCACTTAGGGATCAAGTGGCCCATGCCACCTGCAAGCGCTCTGGCCCACCTAGGGATCAAATGGCCTGCGCCACCTGCTAGCACTCTCGCACACCTAGGGATCAAGTGGCCTGCACCACCTGCTAGTGCTCTGGCCTGCCTAGGGATCAGGTGCCCCTCACCACCTGCTAGTGCTCTGGCCTGCATAGGGATCAAGTCACTCGTGCCACCTGCTAGCTCTAGGGATCAAGTGGCCTGTGTCACCTGCTAGCACTCTCGTCTACCTAGGGATCAGGTGCCACTCGCCACCTGCTAGCGCTCTGGCCCGCCTATGGATCAAGTGGCCCACGCCACCCGCTAGCGCTCTGGCCAGCCTAGGGATCAAGTGGCCCGCGCCACCTCCTAGCACTCTGGCCCACTTAGGGATCAAGTGGCCCATGCCACCTGCTAGCGCTCTGGCCCGCCTAGGGATCAAGTGGCCTGCACCACCTGCTAGTTCTCTGGCCTGCCT
The DNA here is from genome assembly GCF_055691185.1 of Crinia signifera. Lineage (NCBI taxonomy): Eukaryota > Metazoa > Chordata > Amphibia > Anura > Myobatrachidae > Crinia > Crinia signifera. The sequence goes on along the minus strand of NC_139220.1, from coordinate 58,087,202 downwards.
AGGGATCAGGTGCCCCTCACCACCTGCTAGTGCTTTGGCCTGCCTAGGGATCAGGTGGCCTGCACCACCTGCTAGCGCTCTGGCCCACCTAGGGATCAAGTGGCTCGCTCCACCTGCTAGCACTCTGGCCTGCATAGGGATCAGGTGCCCCTCGCCACCTGCTAGCGCTCTGGCCCATCTAGGGATCAAGTGGCCCGCGCTACCTGCTAGCACTTTCGCCCACCAAGGTATCAAGTGGCCCGTGCCACCTGCTAGCACTCTGTCCCACCTAGGGATCAAGTGGCCCGCGCCACATGCTAGCACTCTCGCACACCTAGGGATCAGGTGGCCTGCACCACCTGCTAGCGCTGTGGTCCGCCTAGGGATCAAGTGGCCCGTGCCACCTGCTAGAGCTCTGGCCCGCCTAGGGAACAAGTCGCTCATGCCACCTGCTAGTGCTAGGGATCAAGTGGCCTGTGTCACCTGCTAGCACTCTCACCCACCTAGGGATCAAGTGGCCCATGCCACCTGCTAGCGCTATGGCCTGCCTAGGGATCAGGTGCCCCTCGCCACCTGCTAGCACTCTCGCACACCTAGGGATCAGGTGGCCCGCACCACCTGCTAGCGCTGTGGCCCACCTAGGGATCAAGTGGCCCGTGCCACCTGCTAGAGCTCTGGCCCGCCTAGGGATCAAGTCGCTCGTGCCACCTGCTAGTGCCAGGGATCAAGTGGCCTGTGTCACCTGCTAGCACTCTCGCCCACCTAGGGATCAAGTGGCCCATGCCACCTGCTAGCGCTATGGCCCGCCTAGGGATCAGGTGCCCCTCGCTACCTGCTAGCGCTCTGGCCCGCCTAGGGATCAAGTGGCCCGTGCCACCTGCTTGCGCTCTGGCCCGCCTAGGGATCAGGTGCCCCTCGCCACCTGCTAGCGCTCTGGCCCGCCTAGGGATCAAGTGGCCCGCACCACCTGCTAGAACTCTCGCACACCTAGGGATCAAGTGGCCTGCACCACCTGCTAGTGCTCTGGCCTGCCTAGGGATCAGGTTCCCCTCACCACCTGCTAGTGCTTTGGCCTGCCTAGGCATCAGGTGGCCTGCACCACCTGCTAGCGCTCTGGCCCACCTAGGGATCAAGTGGCTCGCACCACCTGCTAGCACTCTGGCCTGCCTAGGGATCAGGTGCCCCTCGCCACCTGCTAGCGCTCTGGCCCATCTAGGGATTGAGTGGCCCGCGCCGCCTGCTAGCACTTTTACCCACCTAGGGATCAAGTGGCCCATGCCACCTGCTAGCACTCTAGGCCACCTAGGCATCAAGTGGCCCATGCCACCTGCTAGCACTCTGGCACACCAAGCACTCTGGCCCGCCTAGGGATCAAGTGGCCCATGCCACCTGCTAGCACTCTGGCCCACCTAGGGATCAAGTGGCCCGCGCCACATGCTAGCACTCTCGCACACCTAGGGATCAGGTGGCCCGCACCACCTGCTAGCGCTGTGGCCCGCCTAGGGATCAAGTGGCCCGTGCCACCTGCTAGAGCTCTGGCCCGCCTAGGGATCAAGTCGCTCGTGCCACCTGCTAGTGCTAGGGATCAAGTGGCCTGTGTCACCTGCTAGCACTCTCGCCCACCTAGGGATCAAGTGGCCCATGCCAGCTGCTAGCGCTAAGGCCCGCCTAGGGATCAGGTGCACCTCGCCACCTGCTAGCGCTCTGGCCTGCCTAGGGATTAAGTGGCCCGTACCACCTGCTTACGCTCTGGCCCGCCTAGGGATCAGGTGCCACTCGCCACCTGCTAGCGCTCTGGCCCGCCTATGGATCAAGTGGCCCATGCCACCTGCTAGCGCTCTGGCCCGCCTAGGGATCAAGTGGCCCACGCCACCTGCTAGCACTCTCGCACAACTAGGGATCAAGTGGCCTGCACCACCTGCTAGTGCTCTGGCCTGCCTAGGGATCAGGTGCCCCTCACCACCTGCTAGTGCTTTGGCCTGCCTAGGGATCAGGTGGCCTGCACCACCTGCTAGCGCTCTGGCCCACCTAGGGATCAAGTGGCTCGCACCACCTGCTAGCACTCTGGCCTGCCTAGGGATCAGGTGCCCCTCGCCACCTGCTAGCGCTCTGGCCCATCTAGGGATCAAGTGGCCCACGCCACCTGCTAGCACTCTCGCATAACTAGGGATCAAGTGGCCTGCACCACCTGCTAGTGCTCTGGCCTGCCTATGGATCAGGTGCCCATCGCCACCTGCTAGCGCTCTGGCCCGCCTAGGGATCAAGTGGCCCGCACCACCTGCTAGCACTCTCGCACACATAGGGATCAAGTGGCCTGCACCACCTGCTAGTGCTCTGGCCTGCCTAGGGATTAGGTGCCCCTCACCACCTGCTAGTGCTTTGGCCTGCCTAGGGATCAGGTGGCCTGCACCACCTGCTAGCGCTCTGGCCTGCCTAGGGATCAGGTGGCCTGCACCACCTGCTAGCGCTCTGGCAACCTAGGGATCAAGTGGCTCGCACCACCTGCTAGCACTCTGGCCTGCCTAGGGATCAGGTGCCCCTCGCCACCTGCTAGCGCTCTGGCCCATCTAGGGATCAAGTGGCCCACGCCGCCTGCTAGCACTTTCGCCCACCTAGGGATCAAGTGGCCCATGCCACCTGCTAGCACTCTAGGCCACCTAGGCATCAAGTGGCCCATGCCATTTGCTAGCACTCTGGCCCACCTAGGGATCAAGTGGCCCGCACCACATGCTAGCACTCTCGCACACCTAGGGATCAGGTGGCCCGCACCACCTGCTAGCGCTGTGGCCCGCCTAGGGATCAAGTGGCCCGTGCCACCTGCTAGAGCTCTGGCCCGCCTAGGGATCAAGTCGCTCGTGCCACCTGCTAGTGCTAGGGATCAAGTGGCCTGTTTCACCTGCTAGCACTCTCGCCCACCTAGGGATCAAGTGGCTCATGCCACCTGCTAGCGCTATGGCCCGCCTAGGGATCAGGTGCACCTCGCCATCTACTAGCGCTCTGGCCTGCCTAGGGATTAAGTGGCCCGTGCCAACTGCTTGCGCTCTGGCCCGCCTAGGGATCAGGTGCCACTCGCCACCTGCTAGCGCTCTGGCCCGCCTATGGATCAAGTGGCCCACGCCACCCGCTAGCGCTCTGGCCAGCCTAGGGATCAAGTGGCCCGCGCCACCTCCTAGCACTCTGGCCCACTTAGGGATCAAGTGGCCCATGCCACCTGCAAGCGCTCTGGCCCACCTAGGGATCTAATGGCCTGCGCCACCTGCAAGCACTCTCGCACACCTAGGGATCAAGTGGCCTGCACCACCTGCTAGTGCTCTGGCCTGCCTAGGGATCAGGTGCCCCTCACCACCTGCTAGTGCTCTGGCCTGCATAGGGATCAAGTCACTCGTGCCACCTGCTAGCTCTAGGGATCAAGTGGCCTGTGTCACCTGCTAGCACTCTCGTCTACCTAGGGATCAGGTGCCACTCGCCACCTGCTAGCGCTCTGGCCCGCCTATGGATCAAGTGGCCCACGCCACCCGCTAGCGCTCTGGCCAGCCAAGGGATCAAGTGGCCCGCGCCACCTCCTAGCACTCTGGCCCACTTAGGGATCAAGTGGCCCTCACCACCTGCTAGGACTCTGGCCCTCCTAGGCAACAAGTGGCCCGTGCCACCTGCAAGCGCTCTGGCCCGCCTAGGGATCAGGTGGCCCGCACCACCTGCTAGCGCTCTGGCCCGCCTAGGAATCAGGTGCCCAGCACCACTTGCTAGCACTCTGGCCCGCCTAGGGATCAAGTGGCCCATGCCACCTGCTAGCACTCTGGCCCACCTAGGGATCAAGTGGCCCGCGCCACATGCTAGCACTCTCGCACACCTAGGGATCAGGTGCCACTTGCCACCTGCTAGCACTCTCGCACAACTAGGGATCAAGTGGCCTGCACCACCTGCTAGTGCTCTGGCCTGCCTAGGGATCAGGTGCCCCTCACCACCTGCTAGTGCTTTGGCCTGCCTAGGGATCAGGTGGCCTGCACCACCTGCTAGCGCTCTGGCCCACCTAGGGATCAAGTGGCTCGCACCACCTGCTAGCACTCTTGCCTGCCTAGGGATCAGGTGCCCCTCGGCACCTGCTAGCGCTCTGGCCCATCTAGGGATCAAGTGGCCCACGCTACCTGCTAGCACTTTCGCCCACCTAGGGATCAAGTGGCCCATGCCACCTGCTAGCACTCTAGGCCGCCTAGGGATCAAGTGGCCCGCACCACATGCTAGCACTCTCGCACACCTACGGATCAGGTGGCCCGCACCACCTGCTAGCGCTGTGGGCCGCCTAGGGATCAAGTGGCCCGTGCCACCTGCTAGAGCTCTGGCCCGCCTAGGGATCAAGTCGCTCGTGCCACCTGCTAGTGCTAGGGATCAAGTGGCCTGTTTCACCTGCTAGCACTCTCGCCCACCTAGGGATCAAGTGGCCCATGCCACCTGCTAGCGCTATGGCCCGCCTAGGGATCAGGTGCACCTCGCCATCTACTAGCGCTCTGGCCTGCCTAGGGATTAAGTGGCCCGTGCCAACTGCTTGCGCTCTGGCCCGCCTAGGGATCAGGTGCCACTCGCCACCTGCTAGCGCTCTGGCCCGCCTATGGATCAAGTGGCCCACGCCACCCGCTAGCGCTCTGGCCAGCCTAGGGATCAAGTGGCCCGCGCCACCTCCTAGCATTCTGGCCCACTTAGGGATCAAGTGGCCCATGCCACCTGCAAGCGCTCTGGCCCACCTAGGGATCAAATGGCCTGCGCCACCTGCTAGCACTCTCGCACACCTAGGGATCAAGTGGCCTGCACCACCTGCTAGTGCTCTGGCCTGCCTAGGGATCAGGTGCCCCTCACCACCTGCTAGTGCTCTGGCCTGCATAGGGATCAAGTCACTCGTGCCACCTGCTAGCTCTAGGGATCAAGTGGCCTGTGTCACCTGCTAGCACTCTCGTCTACCTAGGGATCAGGTGCCACTCGCCACCTGCTAGCGCTCTGGCCCGCCTATGGATCAAGTGGCCCACGCCACCCGCTAGCGCTCTGGCCAGCCTAGGGATCAAGTGGCCCGCGCCACCTCCTAGCACTCTGGCCCACTTAGGGATCAAGTGGCCCATACCACCTGCAAGCGCTCTGGCCCACATAGGGATCAAGTGGCCAGTGCCACCTGCTAGCACTCTCGCACACCTAGGGATCAAGTGGCCTGCACCACCTGCTAGTGCTCTGGCCTGCCTAGGGATCAGGTGCCCCTCACCACCTGCTAGTGCTCTGGCCTGCATAGGGATCAAGTCGCTCGTGCCACCTGCTAGCTCTAGGGATCAAGTGGCCTGTGTCACCTGCTAGCACTCTCGTCTACCTAGGGATCAAGTGGCCCATGCCACCTGCTAGCTCTCTGGCCCACCTAGGGATCAGGTGCCCCTCACCACCTGCTAGGACTCTGGCCCTCCTAGGCAACAAGTGGCCCGTGCCACCTGCAAGCGCTCTGGCCCGCCTAGGGATCAGGTGGCCCGCACCACCTGCTAGCGCTCTGGCCCGCCTAGGAATCAGGTGCCCAGCACCACTTGCTAGCACTCTGGCCCGCCTAGGGATCAAGTGGCCCATGCCACCTGCTAGCACTCTGGCCCACCTAGGGATCAAGTGGCCCGCGCCACATGCTAGCACTCTCGCACACCTAGGGATCAGGTGCCACTTGCCACCTGCTAGCACTCTCGCACAACTAGGGATCAAGTGGCCTGCACCACCTGCTAGTGCTCTGGCCTGCCTAGGGATCAGGTGCCCCTCACCACCTGCTAGTGCTTTGGCCTGCCTAGGGATCAGGTGGCCTGCACCACCTGCTAGCGCTCTGGCCCACCTAGGGATCAAGTGGCTCGCACCACCTGCTAGCACTCTTGCCTGCCTAGGGATTAGGTGCCCCTCGGCAACTGCTAGCGCTCTGGCCCATCTAGGGATCAAGTGGCCCGCGCTACCTGCTAGCACTTTCGCCCACCTAGGGATCAAGTGGCCCATGCCACCTGCTAGCACTCTAGGCCGCCTAGGGATCAAGTGGCCCGTGCCACCTGCTAGCACTCTGTCCCACCTAGGGATCAAGTGGCACGCACCACATGCTAGCACTCTCGCACACCTAGGGATCAGGTGGCCCGCACCACCTGCTAGCGCTGTGGTCCGCCTAGGGATCAAGTGGCCCGTTCCACCTGCTAGCGCTCTGGCCCATCTAGGGATCAAGTGGCCCGCGCTACCTGCTAGCACTTTCGCCCACCTAGGGATCAAGTGGCCCATGCCACCTGCTAGCACTCTAGGCCGCCTAGGGATCAAGTGGCCCGTGCCACCTGCTAGCACTCTGTCCCACCTAGGGATCAAGTGGCACGCACCACATGCTAGCACTCTCGCACACCTAGGGATCAGGTGGCCCGCACCACCTGCTAGCGCTGTGGTCCGCCTAGGGATCAAGTGGCCCGTTCCACCTGCTAGAGCTCTGGCCCGCCTAGGGATCAAGTCGCTCGTGCCACCTGCTAGTGCTAGGGATCAAGTGGCCTGTGTCACCTGCTAGCACTCTCGCCCACCTAGGGATCAAGTGGCCCATGCCACCTGCTAGCGCTATGGCCCGCCTAGGGATCAGGTGCCCCTCGCTACCTGCTAGCGCTCTGGCCTGCCTAGGGATCAAGTGGCCCGTGCCACCTGCTTGTGCTCTGGCCCGCCTAAGGATCAAGTGGCCCATGCCACCCGCTAGCGCTCTGGCCAGTCTAGGAATCAAGTGGCCCGCGCCACCTCCTAGCACTCTGGCCCACTTAGGGATCAAGTGGCCCATGCCACCTGCTAGCGCTCTGGCCCGCCTAGGGATCATGTGGCCCATGCCACCTGCTAGCACTCTCGCACACCTAGGGATCAAGTGGCCTGCACCACCTGCTAGTGCTCTGGCCTGCCTAGGAATCAGAAGCCCCTCACCACCTGCTAGTGCTTTGGCCTGCCTAGGGATCAGGTGGCCTGCACCACCTGCTAGCGCTCTGACCCACCTAGGGATCAAGTGGCTCGCACCACCTGCTAGCGCTTTGGCCTGCCTAGGGATCAGGTGCCCCTCGCCACCTGCTAGCGCTCTGGCCCATCTAGGGATCAAGTGGCCCGCGCCACCTGCTAGCACTTTTGCGCACCTAGGGATCAAGTGGCCCATGCCACCTGCTAGCACTCTCACCCACCTAGGGATCAAGTGGCCCGTGCCATCAGCTAGCGCTCTGGCCCGTCTAGGGATCAGGTGCCCCTCACCACCTGCTAGCGCTCTTGCCCGACTAGGGATCAGGTGGCCCGCGCCGCCTGCTAGCACTCTCGCCCACCTAGGGATCAAGTGGCCCATGCCACCTGCTAGCTCTCTGGCCCACCACAGAATCAGGTGCCCCGCACCACCTGCTAGTGCTCTGGCCCACCTAGGAATCATGTGGCCCGTGCCACCTGCTAGTTGCTCTGGCCCGCCTAGGGATCAAGTGACCCATGCCACCTCCTAGCGCTCTGGCATGCCTAGGAATCAGGTGGCCCACTCCACCTGCTAGCGCTTCGGCCTGCCTAGGGATCAAGTGGCCCATGCCACCTGATAGTGATCTGGTCCATCTAGGGATCAGGTGGCCCACACCACCTGCTAGGACTCTGGCCCTCCTAGGCAACAAGTGGCCCGTGCCACTTGCCACCTGCTAGCACTCTCGCACAACTAGGGATCAAGTGGCCTGCACCACCTGCTAGTGCTCTGGCCTGCCTAGGGATCAGGTGCCCCTCACCACCTGCTAGTGCTTTGGCCTGCCTAGGGATCAGGTGGCCTGCACCACCTGCTAGCGCTCTGGCCCACCTAGGGATCAAGTGGCTCGCACCACCTGCTAGCACTCTTGCCTGCCTAGGGATCAGGTGCCCCTCGGCACCTGCTAGCGCTCTGGCCCATCTAGGGATCAAGTGGCCCACGCTACCTGCTAGCACTTTCGCCCACCTAGGGATCAAGTGGCCCATGCCACCTGCTAGCACTCTAGGCCGCCTAGGGATCAAGTGGCCCGCACCACATGCTAGCACTCTCGCACACCTACGGATCAGGTGGCCCGCACCACCTGCTAGCGCTGTGGGCCGCCTAGGGATCAAGTGGCCCGTGCCACCTGCTAGAGCTCTGGCCCGCCTAGGGATCAAGTCGCTCGTGCCACCTGCTAGTGCTAGGGATCAAGTGGCCTGTTTCACCTGCTAGCACTCTCGCCCACCTAGGGATCAAGTGGCCCATGCCACCTGCTAGCGCTATGGCCCGCCTAGGGATCAGGTGCACCTCGCCATCTACTAGCGCTCTGGCCTGCCTAGGGATTAAGTGGCCCGTGCCAACTGCTTGCGCTCTGGCCCGCCTAGGGATCAGGTGCCACTCGCCACCTGCTAGCGCTCTGGCCCGCCTATGGATCAAGTGGCCCACGCCACCCGCTAGCGCTCTGGCCAGCCTAGGGATCAAGTGGCCCGCGCCACCTCCTAGCATTCTGGCCCACTTAGGGATCAAGTGGCCCATGCCACCTGCAAGCGCTCTGGCCCACCTAGGGATCAAATGGCCTGCGCCACCTGCTAGCACTCTCGCACACCTAGGGATCAAGTGGCCTGCACCACCTGCTAGTGCTCTGGCCTGCCTAGGGATCAGGTGCCCCTCACCACCTGCTAGTGCTCTGGCCTGCATAGGGATCAAGTCACTCGTGCCACCTGCTAGCTCTAGGGATCAAGTGGCCTGTGTCACCTGCTAGCACTCTCGTCTACCTAGGGATCAGGTGCCACTCGCCACCTGCTAGCGCTCTGGCCCGCCTATGGATCAAGTGGCCCACGCCACCCGCTAGCGCTCTGGCCAGCCTAGGGATCAAGTGGCCCGCGCCACCTCCTAGCACTCTGGCCCACTTAGGGATCAAGTGGCCCATACCACCTGCAAGCGCTCTGGCCCACATAGGGATCAAGTGGCCAGTGCCACCTGCTAGCACTCTCGCACACCTAGGGATCAAGTGGCCTGCACCACCTGCTAGTGCTCTGGCCTGCCTAGGGATCAGGTGCCCCTCACCACCTGCTAGTGCTCTGGCCTGCATAGGGATCAAGTCGCTCGTGCCACCTGCTAGCTCTAGGGATCAAGTGGCCTGTGTCACCTGCTAGCACTCTCGTCTACCTAGGGATCAAGTGGCCCATGCCACCTGCTAGCTCTCTGGCCCACCTAGGGATCAGGTGCCCCTCACCACCTGCTAGGACTCTGGCCCTCCTAGGCAACAAGTGGCCCGTGCCACCTGCAAGCGCTCTGGCCCGCCTAGGGATCAGGTGGCCCGCACCACCTGCTAGCGCTCTGGCCCGCCTAGGAATCAGGTGCCCAGCACCACTTGCTAGCACTCTGGCCCGCCTAGGGATCAAGTGGCCCATGCCACCTGCTAGCACTCTGGCCCACCTAGGGATCAAGTGGCCCGCGCCACATGCTAGCACTCTCGCACACCTAGGGATCAGGTGCCACTTGCCACCTGCTAGCACTCTCGCACAACTAGGGATCAAGTGGCCTGCACCACCTGCTAGTGCTCTGGCCTGCCTAGGGATCAGGTGCCCCTCACCACCTGCTAGTGCTTTGGCCTGCCTAGGGATCAGGTGGCCTGCACCACCTGCTAGCGCTCTGGCCCACCTAGGGATCAAGTGGCTCGCACCACCTGCTAGCACTCTTGCCTGCCTAGGGATTAGGTGCCCCTCGGCAACTGCTAGCGCTCTGGCCCATCTAGGGATCAAGTGGCCCGCGCTACCTGCTAGCACTTTCGCCCACCTAGGGATCAAGTGGCCCATGCCACCTGCTAGCACTCTAGGCCGCCTAGGGATCAAGTGGCCCGTGCCACCTGCTAGCACTCTGTCTCACCTAGGGATCAAGTGGCACGCACCACATGCTAGCACTCTCGCACACCTAGGGATCAGGTGGCCCGCACCACCTGCTAGCGCTGTGGTCCGCCTAGGGATCAAGTGGCCCGTTCCACCTGCTAGCGCTCTGGCCCATCTAGGGATCAAGTGGCCCGCGCTACCTGCTAGCACTTTCGCCCACCTAGGGATCAAGTGGCCCATGCCACCTGCTAGCACTCTAGGCCGCCTAGGGATCAAGTGGCCCGTGCCACCTGCTAGCACTCTGTCCCACCTAGGGATCAAGTGGCACGCACCACATGCTAGCACTCTCGCACACCTAGGGATCAGGTGGCCCGCACCACCTGCTAGCGCTGTGGTCCGCCTAGGGATCAAGTGGCCCGTTCCACCTGCTAGAGCTCTGGCCCGCCTAGGGATCAAGTCGCTCGTGCCACCTGCTAGTGCTAGGGATCAAGTGGCCTGTGTCACCTGCTAGCACTCTCGCCCACCTAGGGATCAAGTGGCCCATGCCACCTGCTAGCGCTATGGCCCGCCTAGGGATCAGGTGCCCCTCGCTACCTGCTAGCGCTCTGGCCTGCCTAGGGATCAAGTGGCCCGTGCCACCTGCTTGTGCTCTGGCCCGCCTAAGGATCAAGTGGCCCATGCCACCCGCTAGCGCTCTGGCCAGTCTAGGAATCAAGTGGCCCGCGCCACCTCCTAGCACTCTGGCCCACTTAGGGATCAAGTGGCCCATGCCACCTGCTAGCGCTCTGGCCCGCCTAGGGATCATGTGGCCCATGCCACCTGCTAGCACTCTCGCACACCTAGGGATCAAGTGGCCTGCACCACCTGCTAGTGCTCTGGCCTGCCTAGGAATCAGAAGCCCCTCACCACCTGCTAGTGCTTTGGCCTGCCTAGGGATCAGGTGGCCTGCACCACCTGCTAGCGCTCTGACCCACCTAGGGATCAAGTGGCTCGCACCACCTGCTAGCGCTTTGGCCTGCCTAGGGATCAGGTGCCCCTCGCCACCTGCTAGCGCTCTGGCCCATCTAGGGATCAAGTGGCCCGCGCCACCTGCTAGCACTTTTGCGCACCTAGGGATCAAGTGGCCCATGCCACCTGCTAGCACTCTCACCCACCTAGGGATCAAGTGGCCCGTGCCATCAGCTAGCGCTCTGGCCCGTCTAGGGATCAGGTGCCCCTCACCACCTGCTAGCGCTCTTGCCCGACTAGGGATCAGGTGGCCCGCGCCGCCTGCTAGCACTCTCGCCCACCTAGGGATCAAGTGGCCCATGCCACCTGCTAGCTCTCTGGCCCACCACAGAATCAGGTGCCCCGCACCACCTGCTAGTGCTCTGGCCCACCTAGGAATCATGTGGCCCGTGCCACCTGCTAGTTGCTCTGGCCCGCCTAGGGATCAAGTGACCCATGCCACCTCCTAGCGCTCTGGCATGCCTAGGAATCAGGTGGCCCACTCCACCTGCTAGCGCTTCGGCCTGCCTAGGGATCAAGTGGCCCATGCCACCTGATAGTGATCTGGTCCATCTAGGGATCAGGTGGCCCACACCACCTGCTAGCGCTCTGGCCCACCTAGGGATCACGTGCCCCTCGCCACCTGCTAACGATCTGGCCCGCCTAGAGATCAGGTGCCCCTCGCCACCTGCTAGCGCTCTGGCCCGCCTAGGGATCAGGTGCTCCTCGACACCTGCTAGCGCTCTGGCCCGCCTATGGATCAAGTAGCCCATGCCACCTGCTAGCGCTCTGGCCCGCCTTGGATCAAGTGTCCCACGCCACCTGCTAGCACTCTCGCACAACTAGGGTTTAAGTGGCCTGCACCACCTGCTAGTGCTCTGGCCTGCCTAGGGATCAGGTGCCCCTCACCACCTGCTAGTGCTTTGGCCTGTCTAGGGATCAGGTGGCCTGCACCACCTGCTAGCGCTCTGGCCCACCTAGGGATCAAGTGGCTCGCACCACCTGCTAGCACTCTGGCCTGCCTAGGGATCAGGTGCCCCTCGCCACCTGCTAGCGCTCTGGCCCATCTAGGGATCAAGTGGCCCACGCCACCTGCTAGCACTCTCGCATAACTAGGGATCAAGTGGCCTGCACCACCTGCTAGTGCTCTGGCCTGCCTATGGATCAGGTGCCCATCGCCACCTGCTAGCGCTCTGGCCCGCCTAAGGATCGAGTGGCCCGCACCACCTGCTGGCACTCTCGCACACATAGGGATCAAGTGGCCTGCACCACCTGCTAGTGCTCTGGCCTGCCTAGGGATTAGGTGCCCCTCACCACCTGCTAGTGCTTTGGCCTGCCTAGGGATCAGGTGGCCTGCACCACCTGCTAGCGCTCTGGCAACCTAGGGATCAAGTGGCTCGCACCACCTGCTAGCACTCTGGCCTGCCTAGGGATCCGGTGCCCCTCGCCACCTGCTAGCGCTCTGGCCCATCTAGGGATCAAGTGGCCCACGCCACCTGCTAGCACTTTCGCCCACCTAGGGATCAAGTGGCCCATGCCACCTGCTAGCACTCTAGGCCACCTAGGCATCAAGTGGCCCATGCCATTTGCTAGCACTCTGGCACACCAAGGAATCAGGTGCCCAGCACCACCTGCTAGCACTCTGGCCCGCCTAGGGATCAATTGGCCCGCACCACATGCTAGCACTCTCGCACACCTAGGGATCAGGTGGCCCGCACCACCTGCTAGCGCTGTGGCCCGCCTAGGGATCAAGTGGCCCGTGCCACCTGCTAGAGCTCTGGCCCGCCTAGGGATCAAGTCGCTCGTGCCACCTGCTAGTGCTAGGGATCAAGTGGCCTGTTTCACAAGCTAGCACTCTCGCCCACCTAGGGATCAAGTGGCCCATGCAACCTGCTAGCGCTATGGCCCGCCTAGGGATCAGGTGCACCTCGCCACCTACTAGTGCTCTGGCCTGCCTAGGGATTAAGTGGCCCGTGCCAACTGCTTGCGCTCTGGCCCGCCTAGGGATCAGGTGCCACTCGCCACCTGCTAGCGCTCTGGCCCGCCTATGGATCAAGTGTCCCACGCCAGCCGCTAGCGCTCTGGCCAGCCTAGGGATCAAGTGGCCCGCGCCACCACCTAGCACTCTGGCCCACTTAGGGATCAAGTGGCCCATGCCACCTGCAAGCGCTCTGGCCCACCTAGGGATCAAGTGGCCTGCGCCACCTGCTAGCACTCTCGCACACCTAGGGATCAAGTGGCCTGCACCACCTGCTAGTGCTCTGGCCTGCCTAGGGATCAGGTGCCCCTCACCACCTGCTAGTGCTCTGGCCTGCATAGGGATCAAGTCACTCGTGCCACCTGCTAGCTCTAGGGATCAAGTGGCCTGTGTCACCTGCTAGCACTCTCGTCTACCTAGGGATCAGGTGCCACTCGCCACCTGCTAGCGCTCTGGCCCGCCTATGGATCAAGTGGCCCACGCCACCCGCTAGCGCTCTGGCCAGCCTAGGGATCAAGTGGCCCGCGCCACCTCCTAGCACTCTGGCCCACTTAGGGATCAAGTGGCCCATGCCACCTGCAAGCGCTCTGGCCCACCTAGGGATCAAGTGGCCAGCGCCACCTGCTAGCACTCTCGCACACCTAGGGATCAAGTGGCCTGCACCACCTGCTAGTGCTCTGGCCTGCCTAGGGATCAGGTGCCCCTCACCACCTGCTAGTGCTCTGGCCTGCATAGGGATCAAGTCGCTCGTGCCACCTGCTAGCTCTAGGGATCAAGTGGCCTGTGTCACCTGCTAGCACTCTCGTCTACCTAGGGATCAAGTGGCCCATGCCACCTGCTAGCTCTCTGGCCCGCCTAGGGATCAGGTGCCCCTCACCACCTGCTAGGACTCTGGCCCTCCTAGGGAACAAGTGGCCCATGCCAACTGCAAGCGCTCTGGCCCGCCTAGGGATCAGGTGGCCCGCACCACCTGCTAGCGCTCTGGCCCGCCTAGGAATCAGGTGCCCAGCACCACTTGCTAGCACTCTTGCCCGCCTAGGGATCAAGTGGCCCGTGCCACCTGCTAGCACTCTGGCCCACCTAGGGATCAAGTGGCCCGCGCCACATGCTAGCACTCTCGCACACCTAGGGATTAGGTGCCACTTGCCACCTGCTAGCACTCTCGCACAACTAGGGATCAAGTGGCCTGCACCACCTGCTAGTGCTCTGGCCTGCCTAGGGATCAGGTGCCCCTCACCACCTGCTAGTGCTTTGGCCTGCCTAGGGATCAGGTGGCCTGCACCACCTGCTAGCGCTCTGGCCCACCTAGGGATCAAGTGGCTCGCACCACCTGCTAGCACTCTGGCCTGCCTAGGGATCAGGTGCCCCTCGGCACCTGCTAGCGCTCTGGCCCATCTAGGGATCAAGTGGCCCGTGCTACCTGCTAGCACTTTCGCCCACCTAGGAATCAAGTGGCCCATGCCACCTGCTAGCACTCTAGGCCGCCTAGGGATCAAGTGGCCCGTGCCACCTGCTAGCACTCTGTCCCACCTAGGGATCAAGTGGCCCGCACCACATGCTAGCACTCTCGCACACCTAGGGATCAGGTGGCCCGCACCACCTGCTAGCGCTGTGGTCCGCCTAGGGATCAAGTGGCCCGTGCCACCTGCTTGCGCTCTGGCCCGCCTATGGATCAAGTCGCTCGTGCCACCTGCTAGTTCTAGGGATCAAGTGGCCTGTGTCACCTGCTAGCACTCTCGCCCACCTAGGGATCAAGTGGCCCATGCCACCTGCTAGCGCTATGGCCCGCCTAGGGATCAGGTGCCCCTCGCTACCTGCTAGCGCTCTGGCCCGCCTAGGGATCAAGTGGCCCGTGCCACCTGCTTGCGCTCTGGCCCGCCTATGGATCAAGTGGCCCATGCCACCCGCTAGCGCTCTGGCCAGTCTAGGGATCAAGTGGCCTGCGCCACCTCCTAGCACTCTGGCCCACTTAGGGATCAAGTGGCCCATGCCACCTGCTAGCGCTCTGGCCCGCCTAGGGATCATGTGGCCCGTGCCACCTGCTAGCACTCTCGCACACCTAGGGATCAAGTGGCCTGCACCACCTGCTAGTGCTCTGGCCTGCCTAGGGATCAGAAGCCCCTCACCACCTGCTAGTGCTTTGGCCTGCCTAGGGATCAGGTGGCCTGCACCACCTGCTAGCGCTCTGACCCACCTAGGGATCAAGTGGCTCGCACCACCTGCTAGCGCTTTGGCCTGCCTAGGGATCAGGTGCCCCTCGCCACCTGCTAGCGCTCTGGCCCATCTAGGGATCAAGTGGCCCGCGCCACCTGCTAGCACTTTCGCCCACCTAGGGATCAAGTGGCCCATGCCACCTGCTAGCACTCTCACCCACCTAGGGATCAAGTGGCCCATGCCACCTGCTAGCACTCTGGCCCACCAAGGAATCAGGTGCCCAGCACCACCTGCTAGCACTCTGGCCCGCCTAGGGATCAAGTGGCCAGTGCCACCTGCTAGCGCTCTGGCCCACCTATGGATCAAGTGGCCCACGCCACCCGCTAGCGCTCTGGCCAGCCTAGGGATCAAGTGGCCCTCGCCACCTCCTAGCACTCTGGCCCACTGAGGGATCAAGTGGCCCATGCCACCTGCTAGTGCTCTGGCCCGTCTAGGGATCAAGTGGCCCGCGCCACTTGCAAGCACTCTCGCACACCTAGGGATCAAGTGGCCTGCACCACCTGCTAGCGCTCTGGCCCACCTAGGGATCAAGTGGCCCGTGCCACCAGCTAGCGCTCTGGCCCGTCTAGGGATCAGGTGCCCCTCACCACCTGCTAGCGATCTTGCCCGACTAGGGATCAGGTGGCCCGCGCCGCCTGCTAGCACTCTCGCCCACCTAGGGATCAAGTGGCCCATGCCACCTGCTAGCACTCTGGCCCACCACAGAATCAGGTGCCCCGAACCACCTGCTAGTGCTCTGGCCCACTTAGGAATCATGTGGCCCGTGCCACCTGCTAGTTGCTCTGGCCCGCCTAGGGATCAAGTGGCCTGCGCCACCTGCTAGCACTCTCGCACACCTAGGGATCAAGTGACCCATGCCACCTCCTAGCGCTCTGGCATGCCTAGGAATCAGGTGGCCCACTCCACCTGCTAGCGCTTCGGCCTGCCTAGGGATCAAGTGGCCCATGCCACCTGATAGTGATCTGGTCCATTTAGGGATCAGGTGGCCCACACCACCTGCTAGCGCTCTGGCCCACCTAGGGATCACGTGCCCCTCGCCACCTGCTAACGATCTGGCCCGCCTAGAGATCAGGTGCCCCTCGCCACCTGCTAGCGCTCTGGCCCGTCTAGGGATCAGGTGCTCCTCGACACCTGCTAGCGCTCTGGCCCACCTATGGATCAAGTGGCTCATGCCACCCACTAGCGATCTGGCCAGCCTAGGGATCAAGTGGCCTGTGCCACCTGTTAGCGCTCTGCCCCGCCTAGGGATCAAGTGGCTCATGACGCCTGCCAGCGCTAGGGATGAAGTGGCCTGTGTCACATGCTAGAGCTCTGGCCCGCCTAGGGATCAAGTCACTGGTGCCACCTGCTAGCGCTAGGGATCAAGTGGCCCTCGCCACCTCCTAGCACTCTGGCCCACTTAGGGATCAAGTGGCCCATGCCACCTGCTAGCGCTCTGGCCCGCCTAGAGATAAGGTGGCCCGCGCCACCTGCTAGCACTCTCGCCCACCTAGGGATCAAGTGGCCTGCACCACCTGCTAGCGCTCTAGCCCACCTAGGGATCAAGTGGCCCGCACCACCTGCTAGTACTCTGGCCCGCCTAGGGATCAGGTGGCCCACGCCACCTGCTAGCACTCTCACCCACCTAGGGATCAAGTGGCCCATGCCACCTGCTAGCACTCTGGCCCACCAAGGAATCAAGTGCCCAGCGCGACCTGCTAGTGCTCTAGCCCACCTAGGGATCAAGTGGCCCGTGCCACCTGCTAGTGCTCTGGCCCGCCAAGGGATCAAGTGGCCTGCGCCATCTGCTAGTGCTCTAGCCCACCTAGGGATCAAGTGGCCCCTGCCACCTGCTAGTGCTCTGGCCCGCCAAGGGATCAAGTGGCCTGCGCCATCTGCTAGCACTCTCACACACCTAGTGATCAAGTGACCCGTGCCACCTCCTAGCGCTCTGGGATGCCTAGGAATCAGGTGGCCCACTCCACCTGCTAGCGCTTTGGCCCGCCTAGGGATCACGTGCCCCTCGCCAGCTGCTAGCGATCTGGCCCACATAGAAACATAGAATATGACGGCAGATAAGAACCACTTGGCCCATCTAGTCTGCCCCTTTTTTATGCCACTAGGGATCAGGTGCCCATTGCCACCTGCTAGCGCTCTGGATCTCCTAGGGATCAGGTGCCCCTCGACACCTGCTAGCGCTCTGGCCCACCTATGGATCGAGTGGCCCATGCCACCCGCTAGCGCTCTGACCAGCCTAGGGATCAAGTGGCCTGTGCCACCTGCTAGCGCTCTGGCCCGCCTAGGAATCAAGTGGCCCATGCCGCCTGCCAGCGCTATTGATCAGGTGGCCCGTGTCACCTGCTAGCGTTCTGGCCCGCCTAGGGATCAGGTGGAAAGCGCCACCTGCTAGTGCTCTGGCCCGCCTAGGGATCAAGTTGCATATGCCACATGCTAGCGCTCGGCCCACTTGGGATTAAGTGGTCTGCACCACCTGCTAGCGCTATGGCCCACCTAGGGATCAAGTGGCCCGCACCACCTGCTAGCGCTCTGGCCTGCCTAGGGATTAGGTGGCCCGCACCACCTGCTAGCGCTCTGGCCTGCCTAGGGATTAGGTGCCCCACGCCACATGCTAGCGCTCTGGCCCGCCTAGGGATCAGGTGCCCCTCGCCACCTGCTAGCGCTCTGGCCCGCCTAGGGATCAGGTGCCCCTCACCACCTGCTAGCGATCTGGCCCACCTAGGGAACAGGTGGCCCACACCACCTGCTAGCGCTCTGGCCCGCCTAGGGATCAAGAGGCCCGTGCCACCAGCTTGAGCTCTGGCCCGCCTAGGGATCAGGTGCCCCTCAACACCTGCTAGCGCTCTGGCCCGCCTAGGGATCAAGTGGCCCGTGCCACCTGCTAGAGCTCTGGCCCGCCTAGGGATCAAGTCGCTTGTGCCACCTGCTAGCGCTAGGGATCAAGTGGCCTGTGTCAAATGCTAGCACTCTCATCCACCTAGAGATCAAGTGGCCCATGCCACCTGCTAGTGCTCTGGCCCGCCTAGGGATCAGGTGCCCCTCACCACCTGCTAGCGCTCTGGCCCTCCTAGGGAATAAGTGGCCCATGCCACCTGCAAGCGCTCTGGCCCGCCTAGGGATCAGGTGGCCCGCACCACCTGCTAGCGCTCTGGCCCGCCTAGGGATCACGTGCCACTCGCCACCTGCTAGCGCTCTGGCCCGCCTAGGGATCAAGTGGCCCATGCCACCTGCTAGCGCTATGGCCCACCTAGGCATCAGGAGCCCCTCGCTACCTGCTAGCGCTCTGGCCCGCCTAGGGATCAAGTGGCCCATGCCACCCGCCAGCTCTCTGGCCATCCTAGGGATCAAGTGGCCAGCGCCACCTCCTAGCACTCTGGCCCACCTAGGGATCAAGTGGCCCGCGCCACCTGCTAGCACTCTCGCCCACCTAGGGATCAAGTGGCCCATGCCACCTGCTAGCACTCTGGCCCACCAAGGAATCAGGTGCCCCGCACCACCTGCTAGTGCTCTGTCCCGCCTAGGGATCAAGTGGCCCGTGCCACCTGCTAGTGCTCTGGCCTGCCTAGGGATCAAGTGGCCCGCGCCACCTGCTAGCACTCTCGCACACCTAGGGATCAAGTGACCCGTGCCACCTCCTAGCGCTCTGGCATGCCTAGGAATCAGGTGACCCACTCCACCTGCTAGCGTTTTGGCCCGCCTAGTGATCAAGTGGCCCGTGCCACCTGATAGTGATCTGGCCAATCTAGGGATCAGGTGGCCCGCACCACCTGCTAGCGCTCTGGCCCACCTAGGGATCACGTGCCCCTCGCCACCTGCTAGCGCTCTGGCCTGCCTAAAGATCAGGTGCCCCTCGACACCTGCTAGCGCTCTGGCCCACCTATGGATCAAGTGGCCCATGCCACCCGCTAGCGCTCTGGCCAGCCTAGGGATCAAGTGGCTTGTGCGACCTGCTAGCACTCTAGGCCGCCTAGGGATCAAGTGGCCCATGCCACCTGCTAGCACTCTAGGCCGCCTAGGGATCAAGTGGCCCGTGCCACCTGCTAGCACTCTGTCCCACCTAGGGATCAAGTGGCCCGCACCACATGCTAGCACTCTCGCACACCTAGGGATCAGGTGGCCCGCACCACCTGCTAGCACTCTGGCCTGCCTAGGGATCAGGTGCCCCTCGCCACCTGCTAGCGCTCTGGCCCATTTAGGGATCAAGTGGCCCGCGCCGCCTGCTAGCACTTTCGCCCACCTAGGGATCAAGTGGCCCATGCCACCTGCTAGCACTCTCGCACACCTAGGGATCAGGTGGCCCGCACCACCTGCTAGCGCTGTGGCCCACCTAGGGATCAAGTGGCCCATGCCACCTGCTAGCGCTATGGCCCGCCTAGGGATCAGGTGCCCCTCGCTACCTGCTAGCGCTCTGGCCCACCTAGGGATCAAGGATCCCGTGCCACCTGCTTGCGCTCTGGCCCGCCTAGGGATCAGGTGCCCCTCGCCACCTGCTAACGCTCTGGCCCGCCTAGGGATCAAGTGGCCCGCACCATCTGCTAGCACTCTCGCACACCTAGGGATCAAGTGGCCTGCACCACCTGCAAGTGCTCTGGCCGGCCTAGGGATCAGGTGCCCCTCACCACCAGCTAGTGCTTTGGCCTGCCTAGGGATCAGGTGGCCTGCACCACCTGCTAGCGCTCTGGCCCACCTAGGGATCAAGTGGCTCGCATAACCTGCTAGCACTCTGGCCTGCCTAGGGATCAGGTGCCCCTCGCCACCTGCTAGCGCTCTGGCCCATCTAGGGATCAAGTGGCCCACGCCGCCTGCTAGCACTTTCGCCCACCTAGGGATCAAGTGGCCCATGCCACCAGCTAGCACTCTAGGCCACCTAGGCATCAAGTGGCCCATGCCACCTGCTAGCACTCTGGCACACCAAGGAATCAGGTGCCCAGCACCACCTGCAAGCACTCTGGCCCGCCTAGGGATCAAGTGGCCCGTGCCACCTGCTAGCACTCTGGCCCACCTAGGGATCAAGTGGCCCGCGCCACATGCTAGCACTCTCGCACACCTAGGGATCAGGTGGCCCACACCGCCTGCTAGCGCTGTGGCCCGCCTAGGGATCAAGTGGCCCATGCCACCTGCTAGCGCTATGGCCCGCCTAGGGATCAGGTGCCCCTCGCTACCTGCTAGCGCTCTGGCCCACCTAGGGATCAAGGATCCCGTGCCACCTGCTTGCGCTCTGGCAAGCCTAGGGATCAGGTGCCCCTCGCCACCTGTTAACGCTCTGGCCCGCCTAGGGATCAAGTGGCCCGCACCATCTGCTAGCACTCTCGCACACCTAGGGATCAAGTGGCCTGCACCACCTGCAAGTGCTCTGGCCGGCCTAGGGATCAGGTGCCCCTCACCACCTGCTAGTGCTTTGGCCTGCCTAGGGATCAGGTGGCCTGCACCACCTGCTAGCGCTCTGGCCCACCTAGGGATCAAGTGGCTCGCATAACCTGCTAGCACTCTGGCCTGCCTAGGGATCAGGTGCCCCTCGCCACCTGCTAGCGCTCTGGCCCATCTAGGGATCAAGTGGCCCGCGCCGCCTGCTAGCACTTTCGCCCACCTAGGGATCAAGTGGCCCATGCCACCAGCTAGCACTCTAGGCCACCTAGGCATCAAGTGGCCCATGCCACCTGCTAGCACTCTGGCACACCAAGGAATCAGGTGCCCAGCACCACCTGCAAGCACTCTGGCCCGCCTAGGGATCAAGTGGCCCGTGCCACCTGCTAGCACTCTGGCCCACCTAGGGATCAAGTGGCCCGCGCCACATGCTAGCACTCTCGCACACCTAGGGATCAGGTGGCCCACACCGCCTGCTAGCGCTGTGGCCTGCCTAGGGATCAAGTGGCCCGTGCCACCTGCTAGAGCTCTGGCCCGCCTAGGGATCAAGTCGCTTGTGCCACCTGCTAGTGCTAGGGATCAAGTGGCCTGTGTCACCTGCTAGCACTCTCGCCCACCTAGGGATCAAGTGGCCCATGCCACCTGCTAGCGCTATGGCCCGCCTAGGGATCAGGTGCACCTCGCCACCTGCTAGCACTCTGGCCTGCCTAGGGATTAAGTGGCCCACGCCACCCGCTAGCGCTCTGGCCAGCCTAGGGATCAAGTGGCCCACGCCACCTCCTAGCACTCTGGCCCACTTAGGGATCAAGTGGCCCATGCCACCTGCTAGCGCTCTGGCCCGCCTAGGGATCAAGTGGCCCACGCCACCTGCTAGCACTCTCGCAGAACTAGGGATCAAGTGGCCTGCACCACCTGCTAGTGCTCTGGCCTGCCTAGGGATCAGGTGCCCCTCACCACCTGCTAGTGCTTTGGCCTGCCTAGGGATCAGGTGGCCTGCACCACCTGCTAGCGCTCTGGCCCACCTAGGGATCAAGTGGCTCGCACCACATGCTAGCACTCTGGCCTGCCTAGGGATCAGGTGCCCCTCGCCACCTGCTAGTGCTTTGGCCTGCCTAGGGATCAAGTGGCTCGCACCACCTGCTAGCACTTTCGCCCACCTAGGGATAAAGTGGCCTGCACCACCTGCTAGTGCTCTGGCCTGCCTAGGGATCAGGTGCCCCTCACCACCTGCTAGTGCTCGGGCCTGCATAGGGATCAAGTCGCTCGTGCCACCTGCTAGCTCTAGGGATCAAGTGGCCTGTGTCACCTGCTAGCACTCTCGTCTACCTAGGGATCAAGTGGCCCATGCCACCTGCTAGCTCTCTGGCCTGCCTAGGGATCAGGTGCCCCTCACCACCTGCTAGGACTCTGGCCCTCCTAGGGAACAAGTGGCCCGTGCCAGCTGCAAGCGCTCAGGCCCGCCTAGGGATCAGGTGGCCCGCACCACCTGCTAGCGCTCTGGCCCGCCTAGGAATCAGGTGCCCAGCACCACCTGCTAGTGCTCTGGCCCATCTAGGGATCAAGTGGCCCGCGTCACATGCTAGCACTCTAGGCCACCTAGGCATCAAGTGGCCCATGCCACCTGCTAGCACTCTGGCCCACCAAGGAATCAGGTGCCCAGCACCACCTGCTAGCACTCTGGCCCGCCTAGGGATCAGGTGCCCCTCGCCACCTGCTAGCGCTCTGGCCCATCTAGGGATCAAGTGGCCCGTGCTACCTGCTAGCACTTTCGCCCACCTAGGGATCAAGTGGCCCATGCCACCTGCTAGCACTCTAGGCCGCCTAGGGATCAAGTGGCCCGTGCCAACTGCTAGCACTCTGTCCCACCTAGGGATCAAGTGGCCCGCACCACATGCTAGCACTCTCGCACACCTAGGGATCAGGTGGCCCGCACCACCTGCTAGCGCTGTGGCCCGCCTAGGGATCAAGTGGCCCGTGCCATTTGCTAGAGCTCTGGACCGCCTAGGGATCAAGTCGCTCGTGCCACCTGCTAGCGCTAGGGATCAAGTGGCCTGTGTCACCTGCTAGCACTCTCGCCCACCTAGGGTTCAAGTGGACCATGCCACCTGCTAGCGCTATGGCCCGCCTAGGGATCAGGTGCCCCTCACCACCTGCTAGTGCTATGGCCCGCCTAGGGATCAGGTGCCCCTCGCTACCTGCTAGCGCTCTGGCCCGCCTAGGGATCAAGTGGCCCACACCACCCGCTAGCGCTCTGGCCAGCCTAGGGATCAAGTGGCCCGCGCCACCTCCTAGCACTCTCGCACACCTAGGGATAAAGTGGCCTGCACCACCTGCTAGTGCTCTGGCCTGCCTAGGGATCAGGTGCCCCTCACCACCTGCTAGTGCTCTGGCCTGCATAGGGATCAAGTCGCTCGTGCCACCTGCTTGCGCTCTGGCCCGCCTAGGGATCAGGTGCCCCTCGCCACCTGCTATCGCTCTGGCCCGCCTATGGATCAAGTGGCCCACGCCACCCGCTAGCGCTCTGGCCAGCCTAGGGATAAAGTGGCCCGCGCCACCTCCTAGCACTCTCGCACACCTAGGGATAAAGTGTCCTGCACCACCTTCTAGTGCTCTGGCCTGCCTAGGGATCAGGTGCCCCTCACCACCTGCTAGTTCTCTGGCCTGCATAGGGATCAAGTCGCTCGTGCCACCTGCTAGCTCTAGGGATCAAGTGGCCTGTGTCACCTGCTAGCACTCTCGTCTACCTAGGGATCAAGTGGCCCATGCCACCTGCTAGCTCTCTGGCCTGCCTAGGGATCAGGTGCCCCTCACCACCTGCTAGGACTCTGTCCCTCCTAGGGAACAAGTGGCCTGTGCCAGCTGCAAGCGCTCTGGCCCGCCTAGGGATCAGGTGGCCCGCACCACCTGCTAGCGCTCTTGCCCACCTAGGAATCAGGTGCCCAGCACCACCTGCTAGCACTCTGGCCCGCCTAGGGATCAAGTGGCCCGTGCCACCTGCTAGCACTCTGGCCCTCCTAGGGATCAAGTGGCCCGCGCCACATGCTAGCACTCTCGCACACCTAGGAATCAGGTGCCACTCGCCACCTGCTAGCGCTCTGCCCGCCTATGGATCAAGTGGCCCACGCCACCTGCTAGCGCTCTAGCCAGCCTAGGGATCAAGAGGCCCACGCCACCTCCTAGCACTCTGGCCCACTTAGGGATCAAGTGGCCCATGCCACCTGCTAGCGCTCTGGCCCGCCTAGGGATCAAGTGGCCCACGCCACCTGCTAGCACTCTCGCAGAACTAGGGATCAAGTGGCCTGCACGACCTGCTAGTTCTCTGGCCTGCCTAGGGTTCAGGTGCCCCTCACCACCTGCTAGTGCTTTGGCTGGCCTAGGGATCAGGTGGCCTGCACCACCTGCTAGCGCTCTGGCCCACCTAGGGATCAAGTGGCTCGCACGACCTGCTAGCACTCTGGCCTGCCTAGGGATCAGGTACCCCTCGCCACCTGCTAGCGCTCTGGCCCATCTAGGGATCAAGTGGCCCGCGCCGCCTGCTAGCACTTTCGCCCACCTAGGGATCAAGTGGCCCATGCCACCTGCTAGCACTCTCGCACACCTAGGGATCAGGTGGCCCGCACCACCTGCTAGCTCTGTGGCCCACCTAGGGATCAAGTGGCCCATGCCACCTGCTAGCGCTATGGCCCGCCTAGGGATCAGGTGCCCCTCGCTACCTGCTAGCGCTCTGGCCCACCTAGGGATCAAGTGGCCCGTGCCACCTGCTTGCGCTCTGGCCCGCCTAGGGATCAGGTGCCCCTCGCCACCTGCTAACGCTCTGGCCCGCCTAGGGATCAAGTGGCCCGCACCATCTGCTAGCACTCTCGCACACCTAGGGATCAAGTGGCCTGCACCACCTGCAAGTGCTCTGGCCGGCCTAGGGATCAGGTGCCCCTCACCACCTGCTAGTGCTTTGGCCTGCCTAGGGATCAGGTGGCTTGCACCACCTGCTAACGCTCTGGCCCACCTAGGGATCAAGTGGCTCGCATAACCTGCTAGCACTCTGGCCTGCCTAGGGATCAGGTGCCCCTCGCCACCTGCTAGCGCTCTGGCCCATCTAGGGATCAAGTGGCCCGCGCCGCCTGCTAGCATTTTCGCCCACCTAGGGATCAAGTGGCCCATGCCACCAGCTAGCCCTCTAGGCCACCTAGGCATCAAGTGGCCCATGCCACCTGCTAGCACTCTGGCACACCAAGGAATCAGGTGCCCAGCACCACCTGCAAGCACTCTGGCCCGCCTAGGGATCAAGTGGCCCGTGCCACCTGCTAGCACTCTGGCCCACCTAGGGATCAAGTGGCCCGCGCCACATGCTAGCACTCTCGCACACCTAGGGATCAGGTGGCCCACACCGCCTGCTAGCGCTGTGGCCCGCCTAGGGATCAAGTGGCCCGTGCCACCTGCTAGAGCTCTGGCCCGCCTAGGGATCAAGTCGCTCGTGCCACCTGCTAGTGATCAAGTGGCCTGTGTCACCTGCTAGCACTCTCGCCCACCTAGGGATCAAGTGGCCCATGCCACCTGCTAGCGCTATGGCTCGCCTAGGGATCAGGTGCACCTCGCCACCTGCTAGCGCTCTGGCCTGCCTAGGGATTAAGTGGCCCACGCCACCCGCTAGCGCTCTGGCCAGCCTAGGGATCAAGTGGCCCACGCCACCTCCTAGCACTCTGGCCCACTTAGGGATCAAGTGGCCCATGCCACCTGCTAGCGGTCTGGCCCGCCTAGGGATCAAGTGGCCCACGCCACCTGCTAGCACTCTCGCACAACTAGGGATCAAGTGGCCTGCACCACCTGCTAGTGCTCTGGCCTGCCTAGGGATCAGGTGCCCCTCACCACCTGCTAGTTCTCTGGCCTGCATAGGGATCAAGTCGCTCGTGCCACCTGCTAGCTCTAGGGATCAAGTGGCCTGTGTCACCTGCTAGCACTCTCGTCTACCTAGGGATCAAGTGGCCCATGCCACCTGCTAGCTCTCTGGCCTGCCTAGGGATCAGGTGCCCCTCACCACCTGCTAGGACTCTGTCCCTCCTAGGGAACAAGTGGCCTGTGCCAGCTGCAAGCGCTCTGGCCCGCCTAGGGATCAGGTGGCCCGCACCACCTGCTAGCGCTCTTGCCCACCTAGGAATCAGGTGCCCAGCACCACCTGCTAGCACTCTGGCCCGCCTAGGGATCAAGTGGCCCGTGCCACCTGCTAGCACTCTGGCCCTCCTAGGGATCAAGTGGCCCGCGCCACATGCTAGCACTCTCGCACACCTAGGAATCAGGTGCCACTCGCCACCTGCTAGCGCTCTGCCCGCCTATGGATCAAGTGGCCCACGCCACCTGCTAGCGCTCTAGCCAGCCTAGGGATCAAGAGGCCCACGCCACCTCCTAGCACTCTGGCCCACTTAGGGATCAAGTGGCCCATGCCACCTGCTAGCGCTCTGGCCCGCCTAGGGATCAAGTGGCCCACGCCACCTGCTAGCACTCTCGCAGAACTAGGGATCAAGTGGCCTGCACGACCTGCTAGTTCTCTGGCCTGCCTAGGGTTCAGGTGCCCCTCACCACCTGCTAGTGCTTTGGCTGGCCTAGGGATCAGGTGGCCTGCACCACCTGCTAGCGCTCTGGCCCACCTAGGGATCAAGTGGCTCGCACGACCTGCTAGCACTCTGGCCTGCCTAGGGATCAGGTACCCCTCGCCACCTGCTAGCGCTCTGGCCCATCTAGGGATCAAGTGGCCCGCGCCGCCTGCTAGCACTTTCGCCCACCTAGGGATCAAGTGGCCCATGCCACCTGCTAGCACTCTCGCACACCTAGGGATCAGGTGGCCCGCACCACCTGCTAGCTCTGTGGCCCACCTAGGGATCAAGTGGCCCATGCCACCTGCTAGCGCTATGGCCCGCCTAGGGATCAGGTGCCCCTCGCTACCTGCTAGCGCTCTGGCCCACCTAGGGATCAAGTGGCCCGTGCCACCTGCTTGCGCTCTGGCCCGCCTAGGGATCAGGTGCCCCTCGCCACCTGCTAACGCTCTGGCCCGCCTAGGGATCAAGTGGCCCGCACCATCTGCTAGCACTCTCGCACACCTAGGGATCAAGTGGCCTGCACCACCTGCAAGTGCTCTGGCCGGCCTAGGGATCAGGTGCCCCTCACCACCTGCTAGTGCTTTGGCCTGCCTAGGGATCAGGTGGCTTGCACCACCTGCTAACGCTCTGGCCCACCTAGGGATCAAGTGGCTCGCATAACCTGCTAGCACTCTGGCCTGCCTAGGGATCAGGTGCCCCTCGCCACCTGCTAGCGCTCTGGCCCATCTAGGGATCAAGTGGCCCGCGCCGCCTGCTAGCATTTTCGCCCACCTAGGGATCAAGTGGCCCATGCCACCAGCTAGCCCTCTAGGCCACCTAGGCATCAAGTGGCCCATGCCACCTGCTAGCACTCTGGCACACCAAGGAATCAGGTGCCCAGCACCACCTGCAAGCACTCTGGCCCGCCTAGGGATCAAGTGGCCCGTGCCACCTGCTAGCACTCTGGCCCACCTAGGGATCAAGTGGCCCGCGCCACATGCTAGCACTCTCGCACACCTAGGGATCAGGTGGCCCACACCGCCTGCTAGCGCTGTGGCCCGCCTAGGGATCAAGTGGCCCGTGCCACCTGCTAGAGCTCTGGCCCGCCTAGGGATCAAGTCGCTCGTGCCACCTGCTAGTGATCAAGTGGCCTGTGTCACCTGCTAGCACTCTCGCCCACCTAGGGATCAAGTGGCCCATGCCACCTGCTAGCGCTATGGCTCGCCTAGGGATCAGGTGCACCTCGCCACCTGCTAGCGCTCTGGCCTGCCTAGGGATTAAGTGGCCCACGCCACCCGCTAGCGCTCTGGCCAGCCTAGGGATCAAGTGGCCCACGCCACCTCCTAGCACTCTGGCCCACTTAGGGATCAAGTGGCCCATGCCACCTACTAGCGGTCTGGCCCGCCTAGGGATCAAGTGGCCCACGCCACCTGCTAGCACTCTCGCACAACTAGGGATCAAGTGGCCTGCACCACCTGCTAGTGCTCTGGCCTGCCTAGGGATCAGGTGCCCCTCACCACCTGCTAGTGCTTTGGCCTGCCTAGGGATCAGGTGGCCTGCACCACCTGCTAGCGCTCTGGCCCACCTAGGGATCAAGTGGCTCGCACCACCTGCTAGCACTTTCGCCCACCTAGGGATAAAGTGGCCTGCACCACCTGCTAGTGCTCTGGCCTGCCTAGGGATCAGGTGCCCCTCACCACCTGCTAGTGCTCGGGCCTGCATAGGGATCAAGTCGCTCGTGACACCTGCTAGCTCTAGGGATCAAGTGGCCTGTGTCACCTGCTAGCACTCTCGTCTACCTAGGGATCAAGTGGCCCATGCCACCTGCTAGCTCTCTGGCCTGCCTAGGGATCAGGTGCCCCTCACCACCTGCTAGGACTCTGGCCCTCCTAGGGAACAAGTGGCCCATGCCACCTGCTAGCGGTCTGGCCCGCCTAGGGATCAAGTGGCCCACGCCACCTGCTAGCACTCTCGCACAACTAGGGATCAAGTGGCCTGCACCACCTGCTAGTGCTCTGGCCTGCCTAGGGATCAGGTGCCCCTCACCACCTGCTAGTGCTTTGGCCTGCCTAGGGATCAGGTGGCCTGCACCACCTGCTAGCGCTCTGGCCCACCTAGGGATCAAGTGGCTCGCACCACCTGCTAGCACTTTCGCCCACCTAGGGATAAAGTGGCCTGCACCACCTGCTAGTGCTCTGGCCTGCCTAGGGATCAGGTGCCCCTCACCACCTGCTAGTGCTCGGGCCTGCATAGGGATCAAGTCGCTCGTGACACCTGCTAGCTCTAGGGATCAAGTGGCCTGTGTCACCTGCTAGCACTCTCGTCTACCTAGGGATCAAGTGGCCCATGCCACCTGCTAGCTCTCTGGCCTGCCTAGGGATCAGGTGCCCCTCACCACCTGCTAGGACTCTGGCCCTCCTAGGGAACAAGTGGCCCGTGCCAGCTGCAAGCGCTCTGGCCCGCCTAGGGATCAAGTGGCCCGCACCATCTGCTAGCACTCTCGCACACCTAGGGATCAAGTGGCCTGCACCACCTGCAAGTGCTCTGGCCGGCCTAGGGATCAGGTGCCCCTCACCACCTGCTAGTGCTTTGGCCTGCCTAGGGATCAGGTGGCTTGCACCACCTGCTAACGCTCTGGCCCACCTAGGGATCAAGTGGCTCGCATAACCTGCTAGCACTCTGGCCTGCCTAGGGATCAGGTGCCCCTCGCCACCTGCTAGCGCTCTGGCCCATCTAGGGATCAAGTGGCCCGCGCCGCCTGCTAGCATTTTCGCCCACCTAGGGATCAAGTGGCCCATGCCACCAGCTAGCCCTCTAGGCCACCTAGGCATCAAGTGGCCCATGCCACCTGCTAGCACTCTGGCACACCAAGGAATCAGGTGCCCAGCACCACCTGCAAGCACTCTGGCCCGCCTAGGGATCAAGTGGCCCGTGCCACCTGCTAGCACTCTGGCCCACCTAGGGATCAAGTGGCCCGCGCCACATGCTAGCACTCTCGCACACCTAGGGATCAGGTGGCCCACACCGCCTGCTAGCGCTGTGGCCCGCCTAGGGATCAAGTGGCCCGTGCCACCTGCTAGAGCTCTGGCCCGCCTAGGGATCAAGTCGCTCGTGCCACCTGCTAGTGATCAAGTGGCCTGTGTCACCTGCTAGCACTCTCGCCCACCTAGGGATCAAGTGGCCCATGCCACCTGCTAGCGCTATGGCTCGCCTAGGGATCAGGTGCACCTCGCCACCTGCTAGCGCTCTGGCCTGCCTAGGGATTAAGTGGCCCACGCCACCCGCTAGCGCTCTGGCCAGCCTAGGGATCAAGTGGCCCACGCCACCTCCTAGCACTCTGGCCCACTTAGGGATCAAGTGGCCCATGCCACCTGCTAGCGCTCTGGCCCGCCTAGGGATCAAGTGGCCCACGCCACCTGCTAGCACTCTCGCACAACTAGGGATCAAGTGGCCTGCACCACCTGCTAGTGCTCTGGCCTGCCTAGGGATCAGGTGCCCCTCACCACCTGCTAGTGCTTTGGCCTGCCTAGGGATCAGGTGGCCTGCACCACCTGCTAGCGCTCTGGCCCACCTAGGGATCAAGTGGCTCGCACCACCTGCTAGCACTTTCGCCCACCTAGGGATAAAGTGGCCTGCACCACCTGCTAGTGCTCTGGCCTGCCTAGGGATCAGGTGCCCCTCACCACCTGCTAGTGCTCGGGCCTGCATAGGGATCAAGTCGCTCGTGACACCTGCTAGCTCTAGGGATCAAGTGGCCTGTGTCACCTGCTAGCACTCTCGTCTACCTAGGGATCAAGTGGCCCATGCCACCTGCTAGCTCTCTGGCCTGCCTAGGGATCAGGTGCCCCTCACCACCTGCTAGGACTCTGGCCCTCCTAGGGAACAAGTGGCCCGTGCCAGCTGCAAGCGCTTTGGCCCGCCTAGGGATCAGGTGGCCCGCACCACCTGCTAGCGCTCTGGCCCGCCTAGGAATCAGGTGCCCAGCACCACCTGCTAGTGCTCTGGCCCATCTAGGGATCAAGTGGCCCGCGTCACATGCTAGCACTCTAGGCCACCTAGGCATCAAGTGGCCCATGCCACCTGCTAGCACTCTGGCCCACCAAGGAATCAGGTGCCCAGCACCACCTGCTAGCACTCTGGCCCGCCTAGGGATCAGGTGCCCCTCGCCACCTGCTAGCGCTCTGGCCCATCTAGGGATCAAGTGGCCCGTGCTACCTGCTAGCACTTTCGCCCACCTAGGGATCAAGTGGCCCATGCCACCTGCTAGCACTCTCGCACAACTAGGGATCAAGTGGCCTGCACCACCTGCTAGTGCTCTGGCCTGCCTAGGGATCAGGTGCCCCTCACCACCTGCTAGTGCTTTGGCCTGCCTAGGGATCAGGTGGCCTGCACCACCTGCTAGCGCTCTGGCCCACCTAGGGATCAAGTGGCTCGCACCACCTGCTAGCACTATGGCCTGCCTAGGGATCAGGTGCCCCTCGCCAGCTGCTAGCGCTCTGGCCCATCTAGGGATCAAGTGGCCCGCGCTACCTGCTAGCACTTTCGCCCACCTAGGGATCAAGTGGCCCATGCCACCTGCTAGCACTCTCGCACAACTAGGGATCAAGTGGCCTGCACCACCTGCTAGTGCTCTGGCCTGCCTAGGGATCAGGTGCCCCTCACCACCTGCTAGTGCTTTGGCCTGCCTAGGGATCAGGTGGCCTGCACCACCTGCTAGAGCTCTGGCCCACCTAGGGATCAAGTGGCTCGCACCACCTGCTAGCACTTTCGCCCACCTAGGGATCAAGTGGCCCATGCCACCTGCTAGCACTCTAGGCCGCCTAGGGATCAAGTGGCCCGTGCCACCTGCTAGCACTCTGTCCCACCTAGGGATCAAGTGGCCCGCACCACATGCTAGCACTCTCGCACACCTGGGGATCAGGTGGCCCGCACCACCTGCTAGCGCTGTGGCCCGCCTAGGGATGAAGTGGCCCGTGCCACCTGCTAGAGCTCTGGCCCGCCTAGGGATCAAGTCGCTCGTGCCACCTGCTAGCGCTAGGGATCAAGTGGCCTGTGTCACCTGCTAACACTCTCGCCCACCTAGGGATCAAGTGGCCCATGCCACCTGCTAGCGCTTTGGCCCGCCTAGGGATCAGGTGCCCCTCACCACCTGCTAGCGCTATGGCCCGCCTAGGGATCAGGTGCCCCTCGCTACCTGCTAACGCTCTGGCCCGCCTAGGGATCAAGTGGCCCACGCCACCCGCTAGCGCTCAGGCCAGCCTAGGGATCAAGTGGCCCGCACCACCTCCTAGCACTCTCGCACACCTAGGGATCAAGTGGCCCATGCCACCTGCTAGCACTCTCGCACAACTAGGGATCAAGTGGCCTGCACCACCTGCTAGTGCTCTGGCCTGCATAGGGATCAAGTCGCTCGTGCCACCTGCTTGCGCTCTTGCCCGCCAAGGGATCAGGTGCCCCTCGCCACCTGCTATCGCTCTGGCCCGCCTATGGATCAAGTGGCCCACGCCACCCGCTAGCGCTCTGGCCAGCCTAGGGATCAAGTGGCCCGCGCCACCTCCTAGCACTCTCGCACACCTAGGGATCAGGTGGCCCGCACCACCTGCTAGCGCTGTGGTCCGCCTAGGGATCAAGTCACTCGTGCCACCTGCTAGTGCTAGGGATCAAGTGGCCTGTGTCACCTGCTAGCACTCTCGCCCACCTAGGGATCAAGTGACCCATGCCACCTGCTAGCACTATGGCCCGCCTAGGGATCAGGTGCCCCTCGCCACCTGCAAGAGCTCTGGCCCACCTAGGGATCAAGTGGCCCGTGCCACCTGCTAGCACTCTCGCACACCTAGGGATCATGTGGCCCGCACCACCTGCTAGCGCTGTGACCCACCTAGGGATCAAGTGGCCCGTGCCACCTGCTAGAGCTCTGGCCCGCCTAGGGATCAAGTTGCTCGTGCCACCTGCTAGTGCTAGGGATCAAGTGGCCCATGCCACCTGCTAGCGCTATGGCCCGCCTAGGGATCAGGTGCCCCTCGCCACCTGCTAGCGCTCTGGCCCACCTATGGATCAGGTGGCCCGCACCACCTGCTAGCGCTGTGGCCCACCTAGGGATCAAGTGGCCCATGCCACCTGCTAGCGCTATGGCCCGCCTAGGGATCAGGTGCCCCTCGCTACCTGCTAGCGCTCTGGCCCGCCTAGGGATCAAGTGGCCCGTGCCACCTGCTTGCGCTCTGGCCCGCCTAGGGATCAGGTGCCCCTCGCCACCTGCTAGCGCTCTGGCCCACCTAGGGATCAAGTGGCCCGCACCACCTGCTAGCACTCTCGCACACCTAGGGATCAAGTGGCCTGCACCACCTGCTAGTGCTCTGGCCTGCCTAGGGATCAGGTGCCCCTCACCACCTGCTAGTGCTTTGGCCTGCCTAGGGATCAGGTGGCCTGCACCACCTGCTAGCGCTCTGGCCCACCTAGGGATCAAGTGGCTCGCACCACCTGCTAGCACTCTGGCCTGCCTAGGGATCAGGTGCCCCTCGCCACCTGCTAGCGCTCTAGCCCATCTAGGGATCAAGTGGCCCGCACCGCCTGCTAGCACTTTCGCCCACCTAGGGATCAAGTGGCCCATGCCACCAGCTAGCACTCTAGGCCACCTAGGCATCAAGTGGCCCATGCCACCTGCTAGCACTCTGGCACACCAATGAATCAGGTGCCCAGCACCACCTGCTAGCACTCTGGCTCGCCTAGGGATCAAGTGGCCCGTGCCACCTGCTAGCACTCTGGCCCACCTAGGGATCAAGTGGCCCGCGCCACATGCTAGCACTCTCGCACACCTAGGGATCAGGTGGCCCGCACCACCTGCTAGCGCTGTGGCCCGCCTAGGGAACAAGTGGCCCGTGCCACCTGCTAGAGCACTGGCCCGCCTAGGGATCAAGTCGCTCGTGCCACCTGCTAGTGCTAGGGATCAAGTGGCCTGTGTCACCTGCAAGCACTCTCGCCCACCTAGGGATCAAGTGGCCCATGCCACCTGCTAGCGCTATGGCCCGCCTAGGGATCAGGTGCCCCTTTGCCACCTGCTAGAGATCTGGCCCACCTAGGGATCAAGTGGCCCATGCCACCTGCTAGCACTCTGTCCCACCTAGGGATCAAGTGGCCCGCGCCACATGCTAGCACTCTGGCCGCCTAGGGATCAGGTGCCACTCGCCACCTGCTAGCGCTCTGGCCCGCCTAGGGATCAAGTGGCCCGTGCCACCTCCTTGCGCTCTGGCCTGCCTAGGGATCAAGTGGCCCGCATTACCTCCTAGCACTCTGGCCCACTTAGGGATCAAGTGGTCCATGCCACCTGCAAGCGCTCTGGCCCACCTAGGGATCAAGTGGCCAGCGCCACCTGCTAGCACTCTCGCACACCTAGGGATCAAGTGGCCTGCACCACCTGCTAGTGCTCTGGCCTGCCTAGGGATCAGGTGCCCCTCACCACCTGCTAGTACTCTGGCCTGCATAGGGATCAAGTCGCTCGTGCCACCTGCTAGCTCTAGGGATCAAGTGGCCTGTGTCACCTGCTAGCACTCTCGTCTACCTAGGGATCAAGTGGCCCATGCCACCTGCTAGCTCTCTGGCCCGCCTAGGGATCAGGTGCCCCTCACCACCTGCTAGGACTCTGGCCCTCCTAGGGAACAAGTGGCCCGTGCCACCTGCAAGCGCTCTGGCCCGCCTAGGGATCAGGTGGCCCGCACCACCTGCTAGCGCTCTGGCCGCCTAGGGATCAGGTGCCACTCGCCACCTGCTAGCGCTCTGGCCCGCCTAGGGATCAAGTGGCCCGTGCCACCTGCTTGCGCTCTGGCCTGCCTAGGGATCAAGTGGCCCGCATTACCTCCTAGCACTCTGGCCCACTTAGGGATCAAGTGGCCCATGCCACCTGCTAGCGCTCTGGCCCGCCTATTGATCAAGTGGCCCGCGCCACCTGCTAGCACTCTCGCACACCTAGGGATCAAGTGGCCCGCGCCACCTGCTAGCACTCTCGCACACCTAGGGATCAGGTGGCCCGCAGCACCTGCTAGCGCTGTGGCCCGCCTAGGGATCAAGTGGCCCATGCCACCTGCTAGAGCTCTGGCCCGCCTAGGAAACAAGTCGCTCATGCCACCTGCTAGCGCTAGGGATCAAGTGGCCTGTGTCACCTGCTAGCACTCTCGCCCACCTAGGGATCAAGTGGCCCATGCCACCTGCTAGCGCTATGGCCCGCCTAGGGATCAGGTGCCCCTCGCCACCTGCTAGCGCTCTGGCCCACCTAGGGATCAAGTGGCCCGCACCACCTGCTAGCACTCTCGCACACCTAGGGATCAGGTGGCCCGCACCACCTGCTAGCGCTGTGGCCCGCCTATGGATTAAGTGGCCCGTGCCACCTGCTAGAGCTCTGTCCTGCCTAGAGATCAAGTCGCTCGTGCCACCTGCTAGCGCTAGGGATCAAGTGGCCTGTGTCACCTGCTAGCACTCTCGCCCACCTAGGGATCAAGTGGCTCATGCCACATCGGATAGCGCTATGGCCTGTCTAAGGATCAGGTGTCCCTCGACACCTGCTAGCGCTCTGGCCCGCCTATGGACCAAGTGGCCCACGCCACCCGCTAGCGCTCTGGCCAGCCTAGGGATCAAGTGGCCCGCGCCACCTCCTAGCACTCTGGCCCACTTAGGGATCAAGTGGCCCATGCCACCTGCAAGCGCTCTGGCCCACCTAGGGATCAAGTGGCCAGCGCCACCTGCTTGCACTCTCGCCCACCTAGGGATCAAGTAGCCCATGCCACCTGCTAGCGCTATGGCCCACCTAGGGATCAGGTGCCCCTCACCACCTGCTAGCGCTGTGGCCCGCCTAGGGAACAAGTAGCCCGTACCACCTGCTAGAGCTCTGGCCCGCAAAGGGATCAAGTCGCTCGTGCCACCTGCAAGCGCTAGGGATCAAGTGGCCTGTGTCACCTGCTAGCACTCTCGCCCACCTAGGGATCAAGTGGCCCATGCCACATCTGATAGCGCTCTGGCCCGTGCCACCTGCTTGCGCTCTGGCCCGCCTAGGGATCAGGTGCCCCTCGCCACCTGCTAGCGCTCTGGCCCGCCTAGGGATCAAGTGGCCCGCACCACCTGCTAGCACTCTCGCACACCTAGGGATCAAGTGCCCTGCACCACCTGCTAGTGCTTTGGCCTGCCTAGGGATCAGGTGGCCTGCACCACCTGCTAGCGCTCTGGCCCACCTAGGGATCAAGTGGCCCGCGCCACATGCTAGCACTCTCGCACACCTAGGGATCAGGTGGCCCGCACCACCTGCTAGCGCTGTGGCCCGCCTAGGGAACAAGTGGCCCGTGCCACCTGCTAGAGCTCTGGCCCGCCTAGGGATCAAGTCGCTCGTGCCACCTGCTAGTGCTAGGGATCAAGTGGCCTGTGTCACCTGCTAGCACTCTCGCCCACCTAGGGATCAAGTGGCCCATGCCACCTGCTAGCGCTATGGCCCGCCTAGGGATCAGGTGCACCTCGCCACCTGCTAGCGCTCTGGCCTGCCTAGGGATTAAGTGGCCCGTGCCACCTGCTTGCGCTCTGGCCCGCATAGGGATCAGGTGCCACTCGCCACCTGCTAGCGCTCTGGCCCACCTATGTATCAAGTGGCCCACTCCACCCGCTAGCGCTCTGGCCAGCCTAGGGATCAAGTGGCCCACGCCACCTCCTAGCACTCTGGCCCACTTAGGGATCAAGTGGCCCATGCCACCTGCTAGCGCTCTGGCCCGCCTAGGAATCAAGTGGCCCACACCACCTGCTAGAACTCTCGCACAACTAGGGATCAAGTGGCCTGCACCACCTGCTAGTGCTCTGGCCTGCCTAGGGATCAGGTGCCCCTTACCACCTGCTAGTGCTTTGGCCTGCCTAGGGATCAGGTGGCCTGCACCACCTGCTAGCGCTCTGGCCCACCTAGGGATCAAGTGGCTTGCACCACCTGCTAGCACTCTGGCCTGCCTAGTGATCAGATGCCCCTCGCCACCTGCTAGCGCTATGGCCCATCTAGGGATCAAGTGGCCCATGCCACCTGCTAGCACTCTAGGCCGCCTAGGGATCAAGTGGCCCGTGCAACTGCTAGCACTCTGTCCCACCTAGGGATCAAGTGGCCCGCGCCACATGATAGCATTCTCGCACACCTAGGGATCAGGTGGCCCGCACCACCTGCTAGCGCTGTGGTCCGCCTAGGGATCAAGTGGCCCATGCCACCTGCTAGCACTCTAGGCCGCCTAGGGATCAAGTGGCCCGTGCAACTGCTAGCACTCTGTCCCACCTAGGGATCAAGTGGCCCGCGCCACATGATAGCATTCTCGCACACCTAGGGATCAGGTGGCCCGCACCACCTGCTAGCGCTGTGGTCCGCCTAGGGATCAAGTGGCCCATGCCACCTGCTAGAGCTCTGGCCCGCCTAGGGATCAAGTCGCTCGTGCCACCTGCTAGTGCTAGGGATCAAGTGGCCTGTGTCACCTGCAAGCACTCTCGCCCACCTAGGGATCAAGTGGCCCATGCCACCTGCTAGCGCTCTGGCCCGCCTAGGGATCAGGTGCCCCTCGCCACCTGCTATCGCTCTGGCCCGCCTATGGATCAAGGGGCCCACGCCACCCGCTAGCGCTCTGGACAGCCTAGGGATCAAGTGGCCCGCGCCACCTCCTAGCACTCTGGCCCACTTAGGGATCAAGTGGTCCATGCCACCTGCAAGCGCTCTGGCCCACCTTGGGATCAAGTGGCCAGCGCCACCTGCTAGCACTCTCGCACACCTAGGGATCAAGTGGCCTGCACCACCTGCTAGTGCTCTGGCCTGCCTAGGGATCAGGTGCCCCTCACCACCTGCTAGTACTCTGGCCTGCATAGGGATCAAGTCGCTCGTGCCACCTGCTAGCTCTAGGGATCAAGTGGCCTGTGTCACCTGCTAGCACTCTCGTCTACCTAGGGATCAAGTGGCCCATGCCACCTGCTAGCTCTCTGGCCCGCCTAGGGATCAGGTGCCCCTCACCACCTGCTAGGACTCTGGCCCTCCTAGGGAACAAGTGGCCCGTGCCACCTGCAAGCGCTCTGGCCCGCCTAGGGATCAGGTGGCCCGCACCACCTGCTAGCGCTCTGGCCGCCTAGGGATCAGGTGCCACTCGCCACCTGCTAGCGCTCTGGCCCGCCTAGGGATAAAGTGGCCCATGCCACCTGCTTGCGCTCTGGCCTGCCTAGGGATCAGGTGCCCCTCGCCACCTGCTAGCGCTCTGGCCCGCCTATGGATCAAGTGGCCCATGCCACCCGCTAGCGTTCTGGCCAGCCTAGGGATCAAGTGGCCCGCACCACCTCCTAGCACTCTGGCCCACTTAGGGATCAAGTGGCCCATGCCACCTGCTAGTGCTCTGGCCCGCCTATTGATCAAGTGGCCCGCGCCACCTGCTAGCACTCTCGCACACCTAGGGATCAAGTGGCCCGCGCCAACCGGTAGCACTCTCGCACACCTAGGGATCAGGTGGCCCGCAGCACCTGCTAGCGCTGTGGCCCGCCTAGGGATCAAGTGGCCCATGCCACCTGCTAGAGCTCTGGCCCGCCTAGGTATCAAGTCGCTCATGCCACCTGCTAGCGCTAGGGATCAAGTGGCCTGTGTCACCTGCTAGCACTCTCGCCCACCTAGGGATCAAGTGGCCCATGCCACCTGCTAGCGCTATGGCCCGCCTAGGGATCAGGTGCCCCTCGCCACCTGCTAGCGCTCTGGCCCACCTAGGGATCAAGTGGCCCGCACCACCTGCTAGCACTCTCGCACACCTAGGGATCAGGTGGCCCGCACCACCTGCTAGCGCTGTGGCCCACCTATGGATTAAGTGGCCCGTGCCACCTGCTAGAGCTCTGTCCTGCCTAGAGATCAAGTCGCTCGTGCCACCTGCTAGCGCTAGGGATCAAGTGGCCTGTGTCACCTGCTAGCACTCTCGCCCACCTAGGGATCAAGTGGCTCATGCCACATCTGATAGCGCTATGGCCCGTCTAAGGATCAGGTGTCCCTCGACACCTGCTAGCGCTCTGGCCCGCCTATGGATCAAGTGGCCCACGCCACCCGCTAGCGCTCTGGCCAGCCTAGGGATCAAGTGGCCCGCGCCACCTCCTAGCACTCTGGCCCACTTAGGGATCAAGTGGCCCATGCCACCTGCAAGCGCTCTGGCCCTCCTATGGAACAAGTGGCCAGCGCCACCTGCTTGCACTCTCGCCCACCTAGGTATCAAGTAGCCCATGCCACCTGCTAGCGCTATGGCCCACCTAGGGATCAGGTGCCCCTCACCACCTGCTAGCGCTGTGGCCCGCCTAGGGAACAAGTGGCCCGTACCACCTGCTAGAGCTCTGGCCCGCAAAGGGATCAAGTCGCTCGTGCCACCTGCAAGCGCTAGGGATCAAGTGGCCTGTGTCACCTGCTAGCACTCTCGCCCACCTAGTGATCAAGTGGCCCATGCCACATCTGATAGCGCTCTGGCCCGTCTAAGGATCAGGTGCCCCTCGACACCTGCTAGCGCTCTGGCCCGCCTAGGGATCAAGTGGCCCGTGCCACCTGCTTGGGCTCTGGCCCGCCTAGGGATCAGGTGCCCCTCGCCACCTGCTAGCACTCTGGCCCGCCTAGGGATCAAGTGGCCCACGCCACCCGCTACCGCTCTGGCCAGCCTTGGGATCAAGTGGCCCGCGCCACCTCCTAGCACTCTGGCCCACTTAGGGATCAAGTGGCCCATGCCACCTGCAAGCGCTCTGGCCCACCTAGGGATCAAGTGGCCAGCACCACCTGCTTGCACTCTGGCACACCTAGGGATCAAGTGGCCTGCACCACCTGCTAGTGATCTGGCCTGCCTAGGGATCAGGTGCCCCTCACCACCTGCTAGTGCTCTGGCCTGCATAGGGATCAAGTGGCCCGCGCCACCTTCTAGCACTCTGGCCCACTAAGGGATCAAGTGGCCCATGCCACCTGCAAGCGCTCTGGCCCACCTAGGGATCAAGTGGCCAGCGCCACCTGCTTGCACTCTGGCACACCTAGGGATCAAGTGGCCTGCACCACCTGCTAGTGCTCTGGCCTGCCTAGGGATCAGGTGCCCCTCACCACCTGCTAGCGCTCTGGCCCACCTAGGGATCAAGTGGCTCGCACCACCTGCTAGCACTCTGGCCTGCCTAGGGATCAGGTGCCCCTCGCCACCTGCTAGCGCTCTGGCCCACCTAGGGATCAAGTGGCTCGCACCACCTGCTAGCACTCTGGCCTGCCTAGGGATCAGGTGCCCCTCGCCACCTGCTAGCGCTCTGGCCCATCTAGGGATCAAGTGGCCCATGCCACCTGCTAGCACTCTAGGCCGCCTAGGGATCAAGTGGCCCGTGCCACCTGCTAGCACTCTGTCCCACCTAGGGATCAAGTGGCCCGCGCCACATGATAGCACTCTCGCACACCTAGGGATCAGGTGTCCAGCACCACCTGCTAGCGCTGTGGTCCACCTAGGGATCAAGTGGCCCGTGCCACTTGCTAGAGCTTTGGCCCGCCTAGGGATCAAGTCGCTTGTGCCACCTGCCAGCGCTATGGCCCGCCTAGGGATCAGGTGCCCCTCACCACCTGCTAGCGCTGTGGCCCGCCTAGGGAACAAGTGGCCCGTGCCACCTGCTAGAGCTCTGGCCCGCCTAGGGATCAAGTCGCTCGTGCCACCTGCTAGCTCTAGGGATCAAGTGGCCTGTGTCACCTGCTAGCACTCTCGTCTACCTAGGGATCAAGTGGCCCATGCCACCTGCTAGCTCTCTGGCCTGCCTAGGGATCAGGTGCCCCTCACCACCTGCTAGCGCTCTGGCCAGCCTAGGGAACAAGTGGCCCGCACCACCTGCTAGCGCTCTGGCCCGCCTAGGGATCAGGTGCCACTCGCCACCTGCTAGCGCTCTGGCCCGCCTAGGGATCAGGTGCCCTTCGCCACCTGCTAGCTTTCTGGCCCGCCTAGGGATTAAGTGGCCCGCATCACCTGCTGGCGCTCTGGCCCACCTGGGGATCAAGTGGCCCGTGCCAACAGCTAGCGCTATGGCCCGCCTAGGGATCAGGTGCCCCTCACCACCTGCTAGTGCTGTGGCCCGCCTAGGGATCAAGTGGCCCGGGCCACCTGCTAGCGCTAGGGATCAAGAGGCCTGTGTCACCTGCTAGCACTCTCGCCCACCTAGGGATCAATTGGCCCATGCCACCTGCTAGCGCTCTGGCCCGCCTAGGGATCAAGTGGCCCGCGCCACCTGCTAGCACTCTCGCACACCTAGGGATCAAGTGGCCTGCACCACCTGCTAGTGCTCTGGTTTGCCTAGGGATCAGGTGCCCCTCGCCACCTGCTAGTGCTCTGGCCCACCTATGAATCAAGTGGCCCACGCCACCCGCTAGCGCTCTGGCCAGCCTAGGGATCAAGTGGCCTGCGCCACCTCCTAGCACTCTGGCCCACTTAGGGATCAAGTGGCCCATGCCACCTGCTAGCGCACTGGCCCGCCTAGGGATCAAGTGGTCCGCGCCACCTGCTAGCACTCTCGAAAACACCTAGGGATGAAGTGGCCTGCACCAACAGCTTGCGCTCTGGCCCACCTAGGGATCAAGTGGCCCGTGCCACCAGCTAGCGCTCTGGCCCGCCTAGGGATCAGGTGCCCCTCATCACCTGCTAGCGCTGTGGCCCGCCTAGGGATCAAGTGGCCCGTGCCACCTGCTAGAGCTCTGGCCCGCCTAGGGATCAAGTCGCTCGTGCCACCTGCTAGCGATATGGATCAAGTGGCCTGTGTCACCTGCTAGCACTCTCGCCCACCTAGGGTTTAAGTGGCCCATGCCAACTGCTAGCGCTATGGCCCGCCTAGGGACTAGGTGCCCCTCACCACCTGCTAGCGCTCTGGCCCGCCTAGGGATCAAGTGGCCCGTGCCACGTGCTTGCGCTCTGGCCCACCTAGGGATCAGGTGCCCCTCGCCACCTGCTAGCGCTCTGGCCCGCATATGGATCAAGTGGCCCACGCCACCCGCTAGCGCTCTGGCCCGCCTAGGGATCAAGTGGCCAGCGCCACCTGCTAGCACTCTTGCACACCTAGGGATCAAGTGGCCTGCACCACATGCTAGTGCTCTGGCCTGCCTAGGGATCAGGTGCCCCTCACCACCTGCTAGTGCTCTGGCCTGCATAGGGATCAAGTCGCTCGTGCCACCTGCTAGCTCTAGGGATCAAGTGGCCTGTGTCACCTGCTAGCACTCTCGCCTACCTAGGGATCAAGTGGCCCATGCCACCTGCTAGCTCTCTGGCCCGCCTAGGGATCAGGTGCCCCTCACCACCTGCTAGTGCTCTGGCCCTCCTAGGGAACAAGTGGCCCGTGCCACCTGCGAGCGATCTGGCCCGCCTAGGGATCAGGTGGCCCGCACCATCTGCTAGCGCTCTGGCCCGCCTAGGGATCAGGTGCCACTCGCCTCCTGCTAGCGCTCTGGCCCACCTAGGGATCAAGTGGCCCGTGACACCAGCTAGCGCTCTGGCCCGCCTAGAGATCAGGTGCCCCTCACTACCTGCTAGCGCTGTGGCCCGCCTAGGGATCAAGTGGCCCATGCCACCTGCTAGCGCACTGGCCCGCCTAGGGATGAAGTGGCCCGCGCCACCTGCTAGCACTCTCGAAAACACCTAGGGATGAAGTGGCCTGCACCAACAGCTTGCGCTCTGGCCCACCTAGGGATCAAGTGGCCCGTGCCACCAGCTAGCGCTCTGGCCCTCCCAGGGATCAGGTGCCCCTCATCACCTGCTAGCGCTGTGGCCCGCCTAGGGATCAAGTGGCCCGTGCCACCTGCTAGAGCTATGGCCCGCCTAGGGATCAAGTCGCTCGTGCCACCTGCTAGCGCTAGGGATCAAGTGGCCTGTGTCACCTGCTAGCACTCTCGCCCACCTAGGGATCAAGTGGCCCATGCCAACTGCTAGCGCTATGGCCCGCCTAGGGACTAGGTGCCCCTCACCACCTGCTAGCGCTCTGGCCCGCCTAGGGATCAAGTGGCCCGTGCCACGTGCTTGCGCTCTGGCCCACCTAGGGATCAGGTGCCCCTCGCCACCTGCTAGCGCTCTGGCCCGCATATGGATCAAGTGGCCCACGCCACCCGCTAGCGCTCTGGCCAGCCTAGGGATCAAGTGGCCCGCGCCACCTCCTAGCACTCTGGCCCACTTATGGATCAAGTGGCCCATGCCACCTGCAAGCGCTCTGGCCCACCTAGGGATCAAGTGGCCAGCGCCACCTGCTAGCACTCTCGCACACCTAGGTATCAAGTGGCCTGCACCACCTGCTAGTGCTCTGGCCTGCCTAGGGATCAGGTGCCCCTCACCACCTGCTAGTGCTCTGGCCTGCATAGGGATCAAGTCGCTCGTGCCACCTGCTAGCTCTAGGGATCAAGTGGCCTGTGTCACCTGCTAGCACTCTCGCCTACCTAGGGATCAAGTGGCCCATGCCACCTGCTAGCTCTCTGGCCCGCCTAGGGATCAGGTGCCCCTCACCACCTGCTAGTGCTCTGGCCCTCCTAGGGAACAAGTGGCCCGTGCCACCTGCGAGCGATCTGGCCCGTCTAGGGATCAGGTGGCCCGCACCATCTGCTAGCGCTCTGGCCCGCCTAGGGATCAGGTGCCACACGCCACCTGCTAGCGCTCTGGCCCACCTAGGGATCAAGTGGCCCGTGACACCAGCTAGCGCTCTGGCCCGCCTAGAGATCAGGTGCCCCGCACTACCTGCTAGCGCTGTGGCCCGCCTAGGGATCAAGTGGCCCGGGCCACCTGCTAGAGCTCTGGCCCACCTAGGGATCAAGTCGCTTGGGCCAACTGCTAGTGCTAGGGATCAAGTGGCCTGTGTCACCTGCTAGCACTCTCGCCCACCTAGGGATCAAGTGGCCCATGCCACCTGCTAGCGCTATGGCCCGCCTAGGGATCAGGTGCCCCTCGCCACCTGCTAGCGCTCTGGCCCGCCTAGGGATTAAGTGGCCCGTGCCACCTGCTTGCGCTCTGGCCCGCCTAGGGATCAGGTGCCACTTGCCACCTGCTAGCGCTCTGGCCAGCCTAGGGATCAGGTGGCCCACGCCACCCGCTAGCGCTCTGGCCAGTCTAGGGATCAAGTGGCCCATGCCACCTGCTAGCTCTCTGGCCCGCCTAGGGATCAGGTGCCCCTCACCACCTGCTAGGACTCTGGCCCTCCTATGGAACAAGTGGCCCGTGCCACCTGCAAGCACTCTGGCCCGCCTAGGGATCAGGTGGCCCGCACCACCTGCTAGCGCTCTGGCCCGCCTAGGAATCAGGTGCCCAGCGCCACCTGCTAGCACTCTGGCCCGCCTAGGGATCAAGTGGCCCGTGCCACGTGCTAGCACTCTGGCCCACCTAGGGATCAAGTGGCCTGCGCCACATGCTAGCACTCTCGCACACCTAGGGATCAGGTGCCACTCGCCACATGCTAGCGCTCTGGCCCGCCTATGGATCAAGGGGCCCATGCCACCCGCTAGCGCTCTGGCCCACTTAGGGATCAAGTGGCCCATGCCACCTGCTAGCGCTCTGGCCCGCCTAGGGATCAAGTGGCCCACGCCACCTGCTAGCACTCTCGCACAACTAGGGATCAAGTGGCCTGCACCACCTGCTAGTGCTCTGGCCTGCCTAGGGATCAGGTGCCCCTCACCACCTGCTAGTGCTTTGGCCTGCCTAGGGATCAGGTGGCCTGCACCACCTGCTAGCGCTCTGGCCAACCTAGGGATCAAGTGGCTCGCACCACATGCTAGCACTATGGCCTGCCTAGGGATCAGGTGCCCCTCGCCACCTGCTAGTGCTTTGGCCTGCCTAGGGATCAGGTGGCCTGCACCACCTGCTAGCGCTCTGGCCCACCTAGGGATCAAGTGGCTCGCACCACCTGCTAGCACTCTGGCCTGCCTAGGGATCAGGTGCCCCTCGCCACCTGCTAGCGCTCTGGCCCATCTAGGGAACAAGTGGCCCGTGCCACATGCTAGCACTCTCGCACACCTAGGAATCAGGTGCCACTCGCCACATGCTAGCTCTCTGGCCTGCCTAGGGATCAGGTGCCCCTCACCACCTGCTAGGACTCTGGCCCTCCTAGGGAACAAGT
Organism: Crinia signifera; assembly: GCF_055691185.1. Taxonomy (NCBI): domain Eukaryota; kingdom Metazoa; phylum Chordata; class Amphibia; order Anura; family Myobatrachidae; genus Crinia; species Crinia signifera. The sequence goes on along the minus strand of NC_139220.1, from coordinate 58,043,210 downwards.
GGCCCGTGCCACATGCTAGCACTCTCGCACACCTAGGAATCAGGTGCCACTCGCCACCTGCTAGCGCTCTGGCCCGCCTATGGATCAGGTGCCCCTCGCCACCTGCTAGCGCTCTGGCCCATCTAGGGATCAAGTGGCCCGCGCTACCTGCTAGCACTTTCGCTCACCTAGGTATCAAGTGGCCCGTGCCACCTGCTAGCACTCTGTCCCACCTAGGGATCAAGTGGCCCGAGCCACATGCTAGCACTCTCGCACACCTAGGGATCAGGTGGTCCGCACCACCTGCTAGCGCTGTGGTCCGCCTAGGGATCAAGTGGCCCATGCCACCTGCTAGAGCTCTGTCCCGCCTAGGGATCAAGTCGCTTGTGCCACCTGCTAGTGCTAGGGATCAAATGGCCTGTGTCACCTGCTAGCACTCTCGCCCACCTAGGGATCAAGTGGCCCATGCCACCTGCTAGCGCTATGGCCCGCCTAGGGATCAGGTGCCCCTTTGCCACCTGCTAGAGCTCTGGCCCACCTAGGGATCAAGTGGCCCGTGCCACCTGCTAGCACTCTGTCCCACCTAGGGATCAAGTGGCCCGCGCCACATGCTAGCACTCTCGCACAACTAGGGATCAAGTGGCCTGCACCACCTGCTAGTTCTCTGGCCTGCCTAGGGATCAGGTGCCCCTCACCACCTGCTAGTGCTTTGGCCTGCCTAGGGATCAGGTGGCCCGTGCCACCTGCTAGAGCTCTGGCCCGCCTATGGATCAAGTGGCCCACGCCACCCGCTAGCGCTCTGGCCAGCCTAGGGATCAAGAGGCCCACGCCACCTCCTAGCACTCTGGCCCACTTAGGGATCAAGTGGCCCATGCCACCTGCTAGCTCTCTGGCCCGCCTAGGGATCACGTGGCCCACGCCACCTGCTAGCACTTTCGCACAACTAGGGATCAAGTGTCCTGCACCACCTGCTAGTTCTCTGGCCTGCCTAGGGATCAGGTGCCCCTCACCACCTGCTAGTGCTTTGGCCTGCCTAGGGATCAGGTGGCCTGCACCATCTAGTAGCGCTCTGGCCCACCTAGGGATCAAGTGGCTCGCACCACCTGCTAGCACTCTGGCCTGCCTAGGGATCAGGTGCCCCTCGCCACCTGCTAGCGCTCTGGCCCATCTAGGGATCAAGTGGCACGCGCTACCTGCTAGCACTTTCGCCCACCTAGGGATCAAGTGGCCCATGCCACCTGCTAGCACTCTAGGCCGCCTAGGGATCAAGTGGCCCGTGCCACCTGCTAGCACTCTGTCCCACCTAGGGATCAAGTGGCCGGCGCCACATGCTAGCACTCTCGCACACCTAGCGATCAGGTGGCCCGCACCACCTGCTAGAGCTCGGGCCCGCCTAGGGATCAAGTCGCTCGTGCCACCTGCTAGTGCTAGGGATCAAGTGGCCTGTGTCACCTGCTAGCACTCTCGCCCACCTAGGGATCAAGTGGCCCATGCCACCTGCTAGCGCTATGGCCTGCCTAGGGATCAGGTGCCCCTCGCCTCCTGCTAGAGCTCTGGCCCACCTAGGGATCAAGTGGCCTGCGCCACCTGCTTGCACTCTCGCACACCTAGGGATCAGGTGGCCCGCACCACCTGCTAGCGCTGTGGCCCACCTAGGGATCAAGTGGCCCGTGCCACCTGCTAGAGCTCTGGCCCGCCTAGGGATCAAGTCGCTCGTGCCACCTGCTAGTGCTAGTGATCAAGTGGCCTGTGTCACCTGCTAGCACTTTCGCCCACCTAGGGATCAAGTGGCCCATGCCACCTGCTAGCGCTATGGCCCGCCTAGGGATCAGGTGCCCCTCGCCACCTGCTAGCGCTCTGGCCCACCTAGGGATCAAGTGGCCCGCGCCACCTGCTAGCACTCTCGCACACCTAGGGATCAGGTGGCCCGCACCACCTGCTAGCGCTGTGGCCCACCTAGGGATCAAGTGGCCCATGCCACCTGCTAGCGCTATGGCCCGCCTAGGGATCAGGTGCCCCTCGCTACCTGCTAGCGCTCTGGCCCGCCTAGGGATCAAGTGGCCCGTGCCAACTGCTGCGCTCTGGCCCGCCTAGGGATCAGGTGCCCCTCGCCACCTGCTAGCGCTCTGGCCCACCTAGGGATCAAGTGGCCCGCACCACCTGCTAGCACTCTTGCACACCTAGGGATCAAGTGGCCTGCACCACCTGCTAGCACTCTCGCACACCTAGGGATCAAGTGGCCTGCAGCACCTGCTAGTGCTCTGGCCTGCCTAGGGATCAGGTGCCCCTCACCACCTGCTAGTGCTCTGGCCTGCATAGGGATCAAGTCGCTCGTGCCACCTGCTAGCTCTAGGGATCAAGTGGCCTGTGTCACCTTCTAGCACTCTCGTCTACCTAGGGATCAAGTGGCCCATGACACCTGCTAGCTCTCTGGCCCGCCTAGGGATCAGGTGCCCCTCACCACCTGCTAGGACTCTGGCCCTCCTAGGGAACAAGTGCCCCGTGCCACCTGCAAGCGCTCTGGCCCACCTAGGGATCAGGTGGCCCGCACCACCTGCTAGCGCTCTGGCCCGCCTAGGAATCAGGTGCCCAGCACCACCTGCTAGCACTCTGGCCCGCCTAGGGATCAAGTGGCCCGTGCCACCTGCTAGCACTCTGGCCCACCTAGGGATCAAGTGGCCTGCGCCACATGCTAGCACTCTTGCACACCTAGGGATCATGTGCCACTCGCCACCTGCTAGCGCTCTGGCCCGCCTATGGATCAAGTGGCCCATGCCACCCGCTAGCGCTCTGGCCAACCTAGGGATCAAGTGGCCCACGCCACCTCCTAGCGCTCTGGCCCGTCTAGGGATCAAGTGGCCCACGCCACCTGCTAGCACTCTCGCACAACTAGGGATCAAGTGGCCTGCACAACCTGCTAGTGCTCTGGCCTGCCTAGGGATCAGGTGCCCCTCACCACCTGCTAGTGCTTTGGCCTGCCTAGGGATCAGGTGGCCTGCACCACCTGCTAGCGCTCTGGCCCACCTAGGGATCAAGTGGCTCGCACCACCTGCTAGCACTCTGGCCTGCCTAGGGATCAGGTGCCCCTCGCCACCTGCTAGCGCTCTGGCCCATCTAGGGATCAAGTGGCCCGCGCTACCTGCTAGCACTTTCGCCCACCTAGGGATCAAGTGGCCAATGCCACCTGCTAGCACTCTAGGTCGCCTAGGGATCAAGTGGCCCATGCCACCTGCTAGCACACTGTCCCACCTAGGGATCAAGTGGCCCGCACCACATGCTAGCACTCTCGCACACCTAGGGATCAGGTGGCCCGTGCCACCTTATAGAGCTCTGGCCCGCCTAGGGATCAGGTCGCTCGTGCCACCTGCTAGTGCTAGGGATCAAGTGGCCTGTGTCACCTGCTAGCACTCTCGCCCACCTAGGGATCAAGTGGCCCATGCCATCTGCTAGCGCTATGGCCCGCCTAGGGATCAGGTGCCCCTCACCACCTGCTAGCGCTATGGCCCCCCTAGGGTTCAAGTGTCCCGCGCCACCTCCTAGCACTCTGGCCCACTTAGGGATCAAGTGGCCCATGCCACTTGCAAGCACTCTGGCCCACCTAGGGATCAAGTGGCCAGCGCCACCTGCTAGCACTCTCGCACACCTAGGGATCAAGTGGCCTGCACCACCTGCTAGTGCTCTGGCCTGCCTAGGGATCAGGTGCCCCTCACCACCTGCTAGTGCTCTGGCCTGCATAGGGATCAAGTCGCTCGTGCCACCTGCTAGCTCTAGGGATCAAGTGGCCTGTGTCACCTGCTAGTACTCTCGTCTACCTAGGGATCAAGTGGCCCATGCCACCTGCTAGCTCTCTGGCCCGCCTAGGGATCAAGTGCCCCTCACCACCTGCTAGGACTCTGGCCCTCCTATGGAACAAGTGGCCCGTGCCACCTGCAAGCACTCTGGCCCGCCTAGGGATCAGGTGGCCCGCACCACCTGCTAGCGCTCTGGCCCGCCTAGGAATCAGGTGCCCAGCACCACCTGCTAGCACTCTGGCCCGCCTAGGGATCAAGTGGCCCGTGCCACGTGCTAGCACTCTGGCCCACCTAGGGATCAAGTGGCATGCGCCACATGCTAGCACTCTCGCACACCTAGGGATCAGGTGCCACTCGCCACCTGCTAGCGCTCTGGCCCGCCTATGGATCAAGGGGCCCACGCCACCCGCTAGCGCTCTGGCCAGCCTAGGGATCAAGTGGCCCACGCCACCTCCTAGCACTCTGGCCCACTTAGGGATCAAGTGGCCCATGCCACCTGCTAGCGCTCTGGCCCGCCTAGGGATCAAGTGGCCCACGCCACCTGCTAGCACTCTCGCACAACTAGGGATCAAGTGGCCTGCACCACCTGCTAGTGTTCTGGCCTGCCTAGGGATCAGGTGCCCCTCACCACCTGCTAGTGCTTTGGCCTGCCTAGGGATCAGGTGGCCTGCACCACCTGCTAGCGCTCTGGCCCACCTAGGGATCAAGTGGCTCGCACCACATGCTAGCACTCTGGCCTGCCTAGGGATCAGGTGCCCCTCGCCACCTGCTAGTGCTTTTGCCTGCCTAGGGATCAGGTGGCCTGCACCACCTGCTAGCGCTCTGGCCCACCTAGGGATCAAGTGGCTCGCACCACCTGCTAGCACTCTGGCCTGCCTAGGGATCAGGTGCCCCTCGCCACCTGCTAGCGCTCTGGCCCATCTAGGGATCAAGTGGCCCGCGTTACCTGCTAGCACTTTCGACCACCTAGGGATCAAGTGGCCCATGCCACCTGCTAGCACTCTAGGCCGCCTAGGGATCAAGTGGCCAGTGCCACCTGCTAGCACTCTTGCACACCTAGGGATCAGGTGGCCCGCACCACCTGCTAGTGCTGTGGCCCGCCTAGGGATCAAGTGGCCCGTGCCACCTGCTAGAGCTCTGGCCCGCCTAGGGATCAAGTCGCTCGTGCCACCTGCTAGCGCTATTGATCAAGTGGCCTGTGTCACCTGCTAGCACTCTCGCCCACCTAGGGATCAAGTGGCCCATGCCACCTGCTAGCGCTATGGCCCGCCTAGGGATCAGGTGCCCCTCACCACCTGCTAGCGCTATGGCCCATCTAGGGATCAAGTGGCCCGCGCTACCTGCTAGCACTTTCGACCACCTAGGGATCAAGTGGCCCATGCCACCTGCTAGCACTCTAGGCCACCTAGGGATCAAGTGACCCGCACCACATGCTAGCACTCTTGCACACCTAGGGATCAGGTGGCCCGCACCACCTGCTAGTGCTGTGGCCCGCCTAGGGATCAAGTGGCCCGTGCCACCTGCTAGAGCTCTGGCCCGCCTAGGGATCAAGTCGCTCGTGCCACCTGCTAGCGCTATTGATCAAGTGGCCTGTGTCACCTGCTAGCACTCTCGCCCACCTAGGGATCAAGTGGCCCATGCCACCTGCTAGCGCTATGGCCCGCCTAGGGATCAGGTGCCCCTCACCACCTGCTAGCGCTATGGCCCGCCTAGGGATCAGGTGCCCCTCGCTACCTGCTAGCGCTCTGGCCTGCCTAGGGATCAAGTGGTCCACGCCACCCGCTAGCGCTCTGGCCAGCCTAGGGATCAAGTGGCTCGCGCCACCTCCTAGCACTCTCGCACACCTAGGGATAAAGTGGCCTGCACCACCTGCTAGTGCTCTGGCCTGCCTAGGGATCAGGTGCCCCTCACCACCTGCTAGTGCTCTGGCCTGCATAGGGATCAAGTTGCTCGTGCCACCTGCTAGCTCTAGGGATCAAGTGGCCTGTGTCACCTGCTAGCACTCTCGTCTACCTAGGGATCAAGTGGCCCATGCCACCTGCCAGCTCTCTGGCCTGCCTAGGGATCAGGTGCCCCTCGCCACCTGCTAGCGCTCTGGCCCATCTAGGGATCAAGTGGCACGCGCTACCTGCTAGCACTTTCGCCCACCTAGGGATCAAGTGGCCCGTGCCACCTGCTAGCACTCTGTCCCACCTAGGGATCAAGTGGCCCGCGCCACATGCTAGCACTCTCGCACTCCTAGGGATCAGGTGGCCCGCACCACCTGCTAGAGCTCTGGCCCGCCTAGGGATCAAGTCGCTCGTGCCACCTGCTAGTGCTAGGGATCAAGTGGCCTGTGTCACCTGCTAGCACTCTCGCCCACCTAGGGATCAAGTGGCCCATGCCACCTGCTAGCGCTATGGCCCGCCTAGGGATCAGGTGCCCCTCGCCACCTGCTAGAGCTCTGGCCCACCTAGGGATCAAGTGGCCCGCGCCACCTGATAGCACTCTCGCACACCAAGGGATCAGGTGGCCCGCACCACCTGCTAGCGCTGTGGCCCACCTAGGGATCAAGTGGCCCGTGCCACCTGCTAGAGCTCTGGCCCGCCTAGGGATCAAGTCGCTCGTGCCACCTGCTAGTGCTAGGGATCAAGTGGCCTGTGTCACCTGCTAGCACTTTTGCCCACCTAGGGATCAAGTGGCCCGTGCCACCTGCTAGCCCTATGGCCCGCCTAGGGATCAGGTGCCCCTCGCCACCTGCTAGCGCTCTGGCCCACCTAGGGATCAAGTGGCCCGCGCCACCTGCTAGCACTCTCGCACATCTAGGAATCAGGTGGCCCGCACCACCTGCTAGCACTCTTGCACACCTAGGGATCAGGTGGCCCGCACCACCTGCTAGCGCTGTGGCCCGCCTAGGGATCAAGTGGCCCGTGCCACCTGCTAGAGCTCTGGCCCGCCTAGGGATCAAGTCGCTCGTGCCACCTGCTAGTGCTAGGGATCAAGTGGCCTGTGTCACCTGCTAGCACTCTCGCCCACCTAGGGATCAAGTGGCCCGCGCCACATGCTAGCACTCTCGCACTCCTAGGGATCAGGTGGCCCGCACCACCTGCTAGAGCTCTGGCCCGCCTAGGGATCAAGTCGCTCGTGCCACCTGCTAGTGCTAGGGATCAAGTGGCCTGTGTCACCTGCTAGCACTCTCGCCCACCTAGGGATCAAGTGGCCCATGCCACCTGCTAGCGCTATGGCCCGCCTAGGGATCAGGTGCCCCTCGCCACCTGCTAGAGCTCTGGCCCACCTAGGGATCAAGTGGCCCGCGCCACCTGATAGCACTCTCGCACACCTAGGGATCAGGTGGCCCGCACCACCTGCTAGCGCTGTGGCCCACCTAGGGATCAAGTGGCCCGTGCCACCTGCTAGAGCTCTGGCCCGCCTAGGGATCAAGTCGCTCGTGCCACCTGCTAGTGCTAGGGATCAAGTGGCCTGTGTCACCTGCTAGCACTTTCGCCCACCTAGGGATCAAGTGGCCCATGCCACCTTCTAGCCCTATGGCCCGCCTAGGGATCAGGTGCCCCTCGCCACCTGCTAGCGCTCTGGCCCACCTAGGGATCAAGTGGCCCGCGCCACCTGCTAGCACTCTCGCACATCTAGGGATCAGGTGGCCCGCACCACCTGCTAGCACTCTCGCACACCTAGGGATCAGGTGGCCCGCACCACCTGCTAGCGCTGTGGCCCGCCTAGGGATCAAGTGGCCCATGCCACCTGCTAGAGCTCTGGCCCGCCTAGGGATCAAGTCGCTCGTGCCACCTGCTAGCGCTAGGGATCAAGTGGCCTGTGTCACCTGCTAGCACTCTCGCCCACCTAGGGATCAAGTGGCCCATGCCACCTGCTAGCGCTATGGCCCGCCTAGAGATCAGGTGCCGCTCACCACCTGCTAGTGCTCTGGCCTGCATAGGGATCAAGTCGCTCATGCCACCTGCTAGCTCTAGGGATCAAGTGGCCTGTGTCACCTGCTAGCACTCTCGTCTACCTAGGGATCAAGTCGCCCATGCCACCTGCTAGCTCTCTGGCCTGCCTAGGGATCAGGTGCCCCTCACCACCTGCTAGGACTCTGGCCCTGCTAGGGAACAAGTGGCCCGTGCCACATGCTAGCACTCTCGCACACCTAGGAATCAGGTGCCACTCGTCACCTGCTAGCGCTCTGGCCCGCTTATAGATCAAGTGGCCCACGACACCCGCTAGCGCTCTGGCCAGCCTAGGGATCAAGAGGCCACGCCACCTCCTAGCACTCTGGCCCACTTAGGGATCAAGTGGCCCATGCCACCTGCTAGCGCTCTGGCCCGCCTAGGGATCAAGTGGCCTGCACCACCTGCTAGTTCTCTGGCCTGCCTAGGGATCAGGTGCCCCTCACCACCTGCTAGTGCTTTGGCCTGCCTAGGGATCAGGTGGCCTGCACCACCTGCTAGCGCTCTGGCCCACCTAGGGATCAAGTGGCTCGCTCCACCTGCTAGCACTCTGGCCTGCCTAGGGATCAGGTGCCCCTCGCCACCTGCTAGCGCTCTGGCCCATCTAGGGATCAAGTGGCCCGCGCTGCCTGCTAGCACTTTCGCTCACCTAGGTATCAAGTGGCCCGTGCCACCTGCTAGCACTCTGTCCCACCTAGGGATCAAGTGGCCCGCGCCACATGCTAGCACTCTCGCACACCTAGGGATCAGGTGGTCCGCACCACCTGCTAGCGCTGTGGTCCGCCTAGGGATCAAGTGGCCCGTGGCACCTGCTAGAGCTCTGGCCCGCCTAGGGATCAAGTCGCTCGTGCCACCTGCTAGTGGTAGGGATCAAGTGGCCTGTGTCACCTGCTAGCACTCTCGCCCACCTAGGGATCAAGTGGCCCATGCCACCTGCTAGCGCTATGGCCCGTCTAGGGATCAGGTGCCCCTCGCCACCTGCTAGAGCTCTGGCCCACCTAGGGATCAAGTGGCCCGCGCCACCTGATAGCACTCTCGCACACCAAGGGATCAGGTGGCCCGCACCACCTGCTAGCGCTGTGGCCCACCTAGGGATCAAGTGGCCCGTGCCACCTGCTAGAGCTCTGGCCCGCCTAGGGATCAAGTCGCTCGTGCCACCTGCTAGTGCTAGGGATCAAGTGGCCTGTGTCACCTGTTAGCACTTTCGCCCACCTAGGGATCAAGTGGCCCATGCCACCTGCTAGCCCTATGGCCCGCCTAGGGATCAGGTGCCCCTCGCCACCTGCTAGCGCTCTGGCCCACCTAGGGATCAAGTGGCCCGCGCCACCTGCTAGCACTCTCGCACATCTAGGAATCAGGTGGCCCGCACCACCTGCTAGCACTCTTGCACACCTAGGGATCAGGTGGCCCGCACCACCTGCTAGCGATGTGGCCCGCCTAGGGATCAAGTGGCCCGTGCCACCTGCTAGAGCTCTGGCCCGCCTAGGGATCAAGTCGCTCGTGCCACCTGCTAGTGCTAGGGATCAAGTGGCCTGTGTCACCTGCTAGCACTCTCGCCCACCTAGGGATCAAGTGGCCCGCGCCACATGCTAGCACTCTCGCACTCCTAGGGATCAGGTGGCCCGCACCACCTGCTAGAGCTCTGGCCCGCCTAGGGATCAAGTCGCTCGTGCCACCTGCTAGTGCTAGGGATCAAGTGGCCTGTGTCACCTGCTAGCACTCTCGCCCACCTAGGGATCAAGTGGCCCATGCCACCTGCTAGCGCTATGGCCCGCCTAGGGATCAGGTGCCCCTCGCCACCTGCTAGAGCTCTGGCCCACCTAGGGATCAAGTGGCCCGCGCAACCTGATAGCACTCTCGCACACCTAGGGATCAGGTGGCCCGCACCACCTGCTAGCGCTGTGGCCCACCTAGGGATCAAGTGGCCCGTGCCACCTGCTAGAGCTCTGGCCCGCCTAGGGATCAAGTCGCTCGTGCCACCTGCTAGTGCTAGGGATCAAGTGGCCTGTGTCACCTGCTAGCACTTTCGCCCACCTAGGGATCAAGTGGCCCATGCCACCTTCTAGCCCTATGGCCCGCCTAGGGATCAGGTGCCCCTCGCCACCTGCTAGCGCTCTGGCCCACCTAGGGATCAAGTGGCCCGCGCCACCTGCTAGCACTCTCGCACATCTAGGGATCAGGTGGCCCGCACCACCTGCTAGCACTCTCGCACACCTAGGGATCAGGTGGCCCGCACCACCTGCTAGCGCTGTGGCCCGCCTAGGGATCAAGTGGCCCGTGCCACCTGCTAGAGCTCTGGCCCGCCTAGGGATCAAGTCGCTCGTGCCACCTGCTAGCGCTAGGGATCAAGTGGCCTGTGTCACCTGCTAGCACTCTCGCCCACCTAGGGATCAAGTGGCCCATGCCACCTGCTAGCGCTATGGCCCGCCTAGAGATCAGGTGCCGCTCACCACCTGCTAGTGCTCTGGCCTGCATAGGGATCAAGTCGCTCGTGCCACCTGCTAGCTCTAGGGATCAAGTGGCCTGTGTCACCTGCTAGCACTCTCGTCTACCTAGGGATCAAGTCGCCCATGCCACCTGCTAGCTCTCTGGCCTGCCTAGGGATCAGGTGCCCCTCACCACCTGCTAGGACTCTGGCCCTGCTAGGGAACAAGTGGCCCGTGCCACATGCTAGCACTCTCGCACACCTAGGAATCAGGTGCCACTCGTCACCTGCTAGCGCTCTGGCCCGCTTATAGATCAAGTGGCCCACGCCACCCGCTAGCGCTCTGGCCAGCCTAGGGATCAAGAGGCCACGCCACCTCCTAGCACTCTGGCCCACTTAGGGATCAAGTGGCCCATGCCACCTGCTAGCGCTCTGGCCCGCCTAGGGATCAAGTGGCCTGCACCACCTGCTAGTTCTCTGGCCTGCCTAGGGATCAGGTGCCCCTCACCACCTGCTAGTGCTTTGGCCTGCCTAGGGATCAGGTGGCCTGCACCACCTGCTAGCGCTCTGGCCCACCTAGGGATCAAGTGGCTCGCTCCACCTGCTAGCACTCTGGCCTGCCTAGGGATCAGGTGCCCCTCGCCACCTGCTAGCGCTCTGGCCCATCTAGGGATCAAGTGGCCCGCGCTGCCTGCTAGCACTTTCGCTCACCTAGGTATCAAGTGGCCCGTGCCACCTGCTAGCACTCTGTCCCACCTAGGGATCAAGTGGCCCGCGCCACATGCTAGCACTCTCGCACACCTAGGGATCAGGTGGTCCGCACCACCTGCTAGCGCTGTGGTCCGCCTAGGGATCAAGTGGCCCGTGGCACCTGCTAGAGCTCTGGCCCGCCTAGGGATCAAGTCGCTCGTGCCACCTGCTAGTGGTAGGGATCAAGTGGCCTGTGTCACCTGCTAGCACTCTCGCCCACCTAGGGATCAAGTGGCCCATGCCACCTGCTAGCGCTATGGCCCGCCTAGGGATCAGGTGCCCCTTTGCCACCTGCTAGAGATCTGGCCCACCTAGGGATCAAGTGGCCCGTGCCACCTGCTAGCACTCTGTCCCACCTAGGGATCAAGTGGCCCGCGCCACATGCTAGCACTCTCGCACACCTAGGGATCAGGTGGCCCGCACCACCTGCTAGCGTTGTAGTCCGCCTAGGGATCAAGTGGCCCGTGCCACTTTCTAGAGCTCTGGCCCGCCTAGGGATCAAATCGCTTGTGCCACCTGCTAGCGCTAGGGATCAAGTGGCCTGTGTCACCTGCTAGCACTCTCGCCCACCTAGGGATCAAGTGGCCCATGCCACCTGCTAGCGCTATGGCCCGCCTAGGGATCAGGTGCCCCTCACCACCTGCTAGCGCTATGGCCCGCCTAGGGATCAGGTGCCCCTCGCTACCTGCTAGCGCTCTGGCCCGCCTATGGATCAGGTGGCCCGTGCCACCTGCTAGAGCTCTGGCCCGCCTAGGGATCAGGTGCCCCTCACCACCTGCTAGCGCTATGGCCCGCCTAGGGATCAAGTGGCCCGCGCCACCTCCTAGCACTCTGGCCCACTTAGGGATCAAGTGGCCCATGCCACCTGCAAGCGCTCTGGCCCACCTAGGGATCAAGTGGCCAGCGCCACCTGCTAGCACTCTCGCACACCTAGGGATCAAGTGGCCTGCACCACCTGCTAATGCTCTGGCCTGCCTAGGGATCAGGTGCCCCTCACCACCTGCTAGTGCTCTGGCCTGCATAGGGATCAAGTCGCTCGTGCCACCTGCTAGCTCTAGGGATCAAGTGGCCTGTGTCACCTGCTAGTACTCTCGTCTACCTAGGGATCAAGTGGCCCGTGCCACCTGCAAGCACTCTGGCCCGCCTAGGGATCAGGTGGCCCGCACCACCTGCTAGCGCTCTGGCCCGCCTAGGAATCAGGTGCCCAGCACCACCTGCTAGCACTCTGGCCCGCCTAGGGATCAAGTGGCCCATGCCACGTGCTAGCACTCTGGCCCACCTAGGGATCAAGTGGCCTGCGCCACATGCTAGCACTCTCGCACACCTAGGGATCAGGTGCCACTCGCCACCTGCTAGCGCTCTGGCCCGCCTATGGATCAAGGGGCCCACGCCACCCGCTAGCGCTCTGGCCAGCCTAGGGATCAAGTGGCCCACGCCACCTCCTAGCACTCTGGCCCACTTAGGGATCAAGTGGCCCATGCCACCTGCTAGCGCTCTGGCCCGCCTAGGTATCAAGTGGCCCACGCCACCTGCTAGCACTCTCGCACAACTAGGGATCAAGTGGCCTGCACCACCTGCTAGTGCTCCGGCCTGCCTAGGGATCAGGTGCCCCTCACCACCTGCTAGTGCTTTGGCCTGCCTAGGGATCAGGTGGCCTGCACCACCTGCTAGCGCTCTGGCCCACCTAGGGATCAAGTGGCTCGCACCACATGCTAGCACTCTGGCCTGCCTAGGGATCAGGTGCCCCTCGCCACCTGCTAGTGCTTTGGCCTGCCTAGGGATCAGGTGGCCTGCACCACCTGCTAGCGCTCTGGCCCACCTAGGGATCAAGTGGCTCGCACCACCTGCTAGCACTCTGGCCTGCCTAGGGATCAAATGCCCCTCGCCACCTGCTAGCACTCTGGCCCATCTAGGGATCAAGTGGCCCGCGCTACCTGCTAGCACTTTCGCCCACCTAGGGATCAAGTGGCCCATGCCACCTGCTAGCACTCTAGGCCGCCTAGGGATCAAGTGGCCCGTGCCACCTGCTAGCACTCTGTCCCACCTAGGGATCAAGTGGCCCGCACCACATGCTAGCACTCTTGCACACCTAGGGATCAGGTGGCCCGCACCACCTGCTAGTGCTGTGGCCCGCCTAGGGATCAAGAGGCCCGTGCCACCTGCTAGAGCTCTGGCCCGCCTAGGGATCAAGTCGCTCGTGCCACCTGCTAGCGCTATTGATCAAGTGGCCTGTGTCACCTGCTAGCACTCTCGCCCACCTAGGGATCAAGTGGCCCATGCCACCTGCTAGCGCTATGGCCCGCCTAGGGATCAGGTGCCCCTCACCACCTGCTAGCGCTATGGCCCGCCTAGGGATCAGGTGCCCCTCGCTACCTGCTAGCGCTCTGGCCCGCCTAGGGATCAAGTGGCCCACGCCACCCGCTAGCGCTCTGGCCAGCCTAGGGATCAAGTGGCCCGCGCCACCTCCTAGCACTCTCGCACACCTAGGGATAAAGTGGCCTGCACCACCTGCTAGTGCTCTGGCCTGCCTAGGGATCAGGTGCCCCTCACCACCTGCTAGTGCTCTGGCCTGCATAGGGATCAAGTCACTCGTGCCACCTGCTAGCACTATTGATCAAGTGGCCTGTGTCACCTGCTAGCACTCTCGCCCACCTAGGGATCAAGTGGCCCATGCCACCTGCTAGCGCTATGGCCCGCCTAGGGATCAGGTGTCCCTCACCACCTGCTAGCGCTATGGCCCGCCTAGGGATCAGGTGCCCCTCGCTACCTGCTAGCGCTCTGGCCCGCCTAGGGATCAAGTGGCCCACGCCACCCGCTAGCGCTCTGGCCAGCCTAGGGATCAAGTGGCCCGCGCCACCTCCTAGCACTCTCGCACACCTAGGGATAAAGTGGCCTGCACCACCTGCTAGTGCTCTGGCCCACCTAGGGATCAAGTGGCCCATGCCACCTGCTAGCGCTATGGCCCGCCTAGGGATCAGGTGCTCCTCGCCACCTGCTAGCGCTATGGCACGCCTAGGGATCAGGTGCCCCTCGCTACCTGCTAGCGCTCTGGCAAGCCTAGGGATCAAGTGGCCCGCGCCACCTCCTAGCAGTCTCGCACACCTAGGGATAAAGTGGCCTGCACCACCTGCTAGTGCTCTGGCCTGCCTAGGGATCAGGTGCCCCTCACCACCTGCTAGTGCTCTGGCCTGCATAGGGATCAAGTTGCTCGTGCCACCTGCTAGCTCTAGGGATCAAGTGGCCTGTGTCACCTGCTAGCACTCTCGTCTACCTAGGGATCAGGTGCCCCTCGCCACCTGCTAGCGCTCTGGCCCATCTAGGGATCAAGTGGCACGCGCTACATGCTAGCACTTTCGCCCACCTAGGGATCAAGTGGCCCGTGCCACCTGCTAGCACTCTGTCCCACCTAGGGATCAAGTGGCCCGCGCCACATGCTAGCACTCTCGCACTCCTAGGGATCAGGTGGCCTGCACCACCTGCTAGAGCTCTGGCCCGCCTAGGGATCAAGTCGCTCGTGCCACCTGCTAGTGCTAGGGATCAAGTGGCCTGTGTCACCTGCTAGCACTCTCGCCCGCCTAGGGATCAAGTGGCCCATGCCACCTGCTAGCGCTATGGCCCGCCTAGGGATCAGGTGCCCCTCGCCACCTGCTAGAGCTCTGGCCCACCTAGGGATCAAGTGGCCCGCGCCACCTGATAGCACTCTCGCACACCTAGGGATCAGGTGGCCCGCACCACTTGCTAGCGCTGTGGCCCACCTAGGGATCAAGTGGCCCGTGCCACCTGCTAGAGCTCTGGCCCGCCTAGGGATCAAGTCGCTCGTGCCACCTGCTAGTGCTAGGGATCAAGTGGCCTGTGTCACCTGCTAGCACTTTCACCCACCTAGGGATCAATGGCCCATGCCACCTGCTAGCCCTATGGCCCGCCTAGGGATCAGGTGCCCCTCGCCACCTGCTAGTGCTCTGGCCCACCTAGGGATCAAGTGGCCCGCGCCACCTGATAGCACTCTCGCACACCTAGGGATCAGGTGGCCCGCACCACTTGCTAGCGCTGTGGCCCACCTAGGGATCAAGTGGCCCGTGCCACCTGCTAGAGCTCTGGCCCGCCTAGGGATCAAGTCGCTCGTGCCACCTGCTAGTGCTAGGGATCAAGTGGCCTGTGTCACCTGCTAGCACTTTCACCCACCTAGGGATCAAGTGGCCCATGCCACCTGCTAGCCCTATGGCCCGCCTAGGGATCAGGTGCCCCTCGCCACCTGCTAGTGCTCTGGCCCACCTAGGGATCAAGTGGCCCGCGCCACCTGCTAGCACTCTCGCACACCTAGGGATCAGGTGGCCCGCACCACCTGCTAGCGCTGTGGCCCGCCTAGGGATCAAGTGGCCCGTGCCACCTGCTAGAGCTCTGGCCCGCCTAGGGATCAAGTCGCTCGTGCCACCTGCTAGCGCTAGGGATCAAGTGGCCTGTGTCACCTGCTAGCACTCTCGCCCACCTAGGGATCAAGTGGCTCATGCCACCTGCTAGCGCTATGGCCCGCCTAGGGATCAGGTGCCGCTCACCACCTGCTAGTGCTCTGGCCTGCATAGGGATCAAGTCGCTCGTGCCACCTGCTAGCTCTAGGGATCAAGTGGCCTGTGTCACCTGCTAGCACTCTCGTCTACATAGGGATCAAGTCGCCCATGCCACCTGCTAGCTCTCTGGCCTGCCTAGGGATCAGGTGCCCCTCACCACCTGCTAGGACTCTGGCCCTCCTAGGGAACAAGTGGCCCGTGCCACATGCTAGCACTCTCGCACACCTAGGAATCAGGTGCCACTCGTCACCTGCTAGCGCTCTGGCCCGCTTATAGATCAAGTGGCCCACGCCACCCGCTAGCGCTCTGGCCAGCCTAGGGATCAAGAGGCCCACGCCACCTCCTAGCACTCTGGCCCACTTAGGGTTCAAGTGGCCCATGCCACCTGCTAGCGCTCTGGCCCGCCTAGGGATCAAGTGGCCTGCACCACCTGCTAGTTCTCTGGTCTGCCTAGGGATCAGGTGCCCCTCACCACCTGCTAGTGCTTTGGCCTGCCTAGGGATCAGGTGGCCTGCACCACCTGCTAGCGCTCTGGCCCACCTAGGGATCAAGTGGCTCGCTCCACCTGCTAGCACTCTGGCCTGCCTAGGGATCAGGTGCCCCTCGCCACCTGCTAGAGCTCTGGCCCATCTATGGATCAAGTGGCCCGCGCTACCTGCTAGCACTTTCGCTCACCTAGGTATCAAGTGGCCTGTGCCACCTGCTAGCACTCTGTCCCACCTAGGGATCAAGTGGCCCGCGCCACATGCTAGCACTCTCGCACACCTAGGGATCAGGTGGTCCGCACCACCTGCTAGCGCTGTGGTTCGCCTAGGGATCAAGTGGCCCGTGCCACCTGCTAGAGCTCTGGCCCGCCTAGGGATCAAATCGCTCGTGCCACCTGCTAGCGCTAGGGATCAAGTGGCCTGTGTCACCTGCTAGCACTCTCGCCCACCTAGGGATCAAGTGGCCCATGCCACCTGCTAGCGCTATGGCCCGCCTAGGGATCAGGTGCCCCTCACCACCTGCTAGCGCTATGGCCCGCCTAGGGATCAGGTGCCCCTCGCTACCTTCTAGCGCTCTGGTCCGCCTATGGATCAAGTGGCCCACGCCACCCGCTAGCGCTCTGGCCAGCCTAGGGATCAAGTGGCCCGCGCCACCTACTAGCACTCTGGCCCACTTAGGGATCAAGTGGCCCATGCCACCTACAAGCGCTCTGGCCCACCTAGGGATCAAGTGGCCAGCGCCACCTGCTAGCACTCTCGCACACCTAGGGATCAAGTGGCCTGCACCACCTGCTAGTGCTCTGGCCTCCCTAGGGGTCAGGTGCCCCTCACCACCTGCTAGTACTCTGGCCTGCATAGGGATCAAGTCGCTCGTGCCACCTGCTAGCTCTAGGGATCAAGTGGCCCGCGCCACCTGCTAGCGCTCTCGGACACCTAGGGATCAGGTGGCCCGCACCACTTGCTAGCGCTGTGGCCCGCCTAGGGATCAAGTGGCCAGTGCCACCTGCTAGAGCTCTGGCCCGCCTAGGGATCAAGTCGCTCGTGCCACCTGCTAGCGCTAGGCATCAAGTGGCCTGTGTCACCTGCTAGCACTCTCGCCCACCTAGGGATCAAGTGGCCCATGCCACCTGCTAGCGCTATGGCCCGCCTAGGGATCAGGTGCCCCTCACCACCTGCTAGCGCTATGGCCCGCCTAGGGATCAGGTGCCCCTCGCTACCTGCTAGCGCTCTGGCCCGCCTATGGATCAAGTGGCCCACGCCACCCGCTAGCGCTCTGGCCAGCCTAGGGATCAAGTGGCCCGCGCCACCTACTAGCACTCTGGCCCACTTAGGGATCAAGTGGCCCATGCCACCTACAAGCGCTCTGGCCCACCTAGGGATCAAGTGGCCAGCGCCACCTGCTAGCACTCTCGCACACCTAGGGATCAAGTGGCCTGCACCACCTGCTAGTGCTCTGGCCTGCCTAGGGATCAGGTGCCCCTCACCACCTGCTAGTGCTCTGGCCTGCATAGGGATTAAGTCACTCGTGCCACCTGCTAGCTCTAGGGATCAAGTGGCCCGCACCACCTGCTAGCACTCTCACACACCTAGGGATCAGGTGGGCCGCACCACCTGCTAGCGCTGTGGCCCGCCTAGGGATCAAGTGGCCAGTGCCACCTGCTAGAGCTCTGGCCCGCCTAGGGATCAAGTCGCTCGTGCCACCTGCTAGCGCTAGGGATCAAGTGGCCTGTGTAACCTGCTAGCACTCTCGCCCACCTAGGGATCAAGTGGCCCATGCCACCTGCTAGCGCTATGGCCCGCCTAGGGATCAGGTGCCCCTCGCTACCTTCTAGCGCTCTGGCCCGCCTAGGGATCAAGTGGCCCGTGCCACCTGCTTGCGCTCTGGCCCGCCTAGGGATCGGGTGCCCCTCGCCACCTGCTATCGCTCTGGCCCGCCTATGGATCAAGTGGCCCACGCCACCCGCTAGCGCTCTGGCCAGCCTAGGGATCAAGTGGCCCGCGCCACCTCCTAGCACTCTCGCACACCTAGGGATCAAGTGGCCTGCACCACCTGCTAGTGCTCTGGCCTGCCTAGGGATCAGGTGCCCCTCACCACCTGCTAGTGCTCTGGCCTGCATAGGGATCAAGTCGCTTGTGCCACCTGCTAGCTCTAGGGATCAAGTGGCCTGTGTCACCTGCTAGCACTCTCGTCTACCTAGGGATCAAGTCGCCCATGCCACCTGCTAGCTCTCTGGCCTGCCTAGGGATCAGGTGCCCCTCACCACCTTCTAGGACTCTGGCCCTCCTAGGGAACAAGTGGCCCGTGCCACCTTCAAGCGCTCTGGCCCGCCTAGGGATCAAGTTGCCCGCGCCACATGCTAGCACTCTCGCACACCTAGGAATCAGGTGCCACTCGCCACCTGCTAGCGCTCTGGCCCGCCTATGGATCAAGTGGCCCACGCCACCCGCTAGCGCTCTGGCCAGCCTAGGGATCAAGAGGCCCACGCCACCTCCTAGCACTCTGGCCCACTTAGGGATCAAGTGGCCCATGCCACCTGCTAGTGCTCTGGCCCGCCTAGGGATCAAGTGGCCTGCACCACCTGCTAGTTCTCTGGCCTGCCTAGGGATCAGGTGCCCCTCACCACCTGCTAGTGCTTTGGCCTGCCTAGGGATCAGGTGGCCTGCACCACCTGCTAGCGCTCTGGCCCACCTAGGGATCAAGTGGCTCGCTCCACCTGCTAGCATTTTGGCCTGCCTAGGGATCAGGTGCCCCTCGCCACCTGCTAGCGCTCTGGCCCATCTAGGGATCAAGTGGCCCGCGCTACCTGCTAGCACTTTCGCTCACCTAGGTATCAAGTGGCCCATGCCACCTGCTAGCACTCTGTCCCACCTAGGGATCAAGTGGCCCGCGCCACATGCTAGCACTCTCGCACACCTAGGGATCAGGTGGCCCGCACCACCTGCTAGCGCTGTGGCCCACCTAGGGATCAAGTGGCCCGTGCCACCTGCTAGAGCTCTGACCCGCCATGGGATCAAGTCGCTCGTGCCACCTGCTAGTGCTAGGGATCAAGTGGCCTGTGTCACCTGCTAGCACTCTCGCCCACCTAGGGATCAAGTGGCCCATGCCACCTGCTAGCGCTATGGCCCGCCTAGGGATCAGGTGCCCCTCGCCACCTGCTAGCGCTCTGGCCCACCTAGGGATCAAGTGGCCCGCGCCACCTGCTAGCACTCTCGCACACCTAGGGATCAGGTGGCCCGCACCACCTGCTAGCGCTGTGGCCCACCTAGGGATCAAGTGGCCCATGCCACCTGCTAGCGCTATGGCCCGCCTAGGGATCAGGTGCCCCTCACTACCTGCTAGCGCTCTGGCCCGCCTAGGGATCAAGTGGCCCGTGCCACCTGCTTGCGCTCTGATCCGCCTAGGGATCAGGTGTCCCTCGCCACCTGCTAGCGCTCTGGCCCGCCTAGGGATCAAGTGGCCCGCACCACCTGCTAGCACTCTCGTACACAAAGGGATCAAGTGGCCTGCACCACCTGCTAGTGCTCTGGCCTGCCTAGGGATCAGGTGCCCCTCACCACCTGCTAGTGCTTTGGCCTGCCTAGGGATCAGGTGGCCTGCACCACCTGCTAGCGCTCTGGCCCACCTAGAGATCAAGTGGCTCGCACCATCTGCTAGCACTCTGGCCTGCCTAGGGATCAGGTGCCCCTCGCCACCTGCTAGCGCTCTGGCCCATCTAGGGATCAAGTGGCCCATGCCACCTGCTAGCACTCTAGGCCGCCTAGGGATCAAGTGGCCCGTGCCACCTGCTAGCACTCTGTCCCACCTAGGGATCAAGTGGCCCGCGCCACCTGATAGCACTCTCGCACACCTAGGGATCAGGTGGCCCGCACCACTTGCTAGCGCTGTGGCCCACCTAGGGATCAAGTGGCCCGTGCCACCTGCTAGAGCTCTGGCCCGCCTAGGGATCAAGTCGCTCGTGCCACCTGCTAGTGCTAGGGATCAAGTGGCCTGTGTCACCTGCTAGCACTTTCACCCACCTAGGGATCAAGTGGCCCATGCCACCTGCTAGCCCTATGGCCCGCCTAGGGATCAGGTGCCCCTCGCCACCTGCTAGTGCTCTGGCCCACCTAGGGATCAAGTGGCCCGCGCCACCTGCTAGCACTCTCGCACATCTAGGGATCAGGTGGCCCGCACCACCTGCTAGCACTCTCGCACACCTAGGGATCAGGTGGCCCGCACCACCTGCTAGCGCTGTGGCCCGCCTAGGGATCAAGTGGCCCGTGCCACCTGCTAGAGCTCTGGCCCGCCTAGGGATCAAGTCGCTCGTGCCACCTGCTAGCGCTAGGGATCAAGTGGCCTGTGTCACCTGCTAGCACTCTCGCCCACCTAGGGATCAAGTGGCTCATGCCACCTGCTAGCGCTATGGCCCGCCTAGGGATCAGGTGCCGCTCACCACCTGCTAGTGCTCTGGCCTGCATAGGGATCAAGTCGCTCGTGCCACCTGCTAGCTCTAGGGATCAAGTGGCCTGTGTCACCTGCTAGCACTCTCGTCTACATAGGGATCAAGTCGCCCATGCCACCTGCTAGCTCTCTGGCCTGCCTAGGGATCAGGTGCCCCTCACCACCTGCTAGGACTCTGGCCCTCCTAGGGAACAAGTGGCCCGTGCCACATGCTAGCACTCTCGCACACCTAGGAATCAGGTGCCACTCGTCACCTGCTAGCGCTCTGGCCCGCTTATAGATCAAGTGGCCCACGCCACCCGCTAGCGCTCTGGCCAGCCTAGGGATCAAGAGGCCCACGCCACCTCCTAGCACTCTGGCCCACTTAGGGTTCAAGTGGCCCATGCCACCTGCTAGCGCTCTGGCCCGCCTAGGGATCAAGTGGCCTGCACCACCTGCTAGTTCTCTGGTCTGCCTAGGGATCAGGTGCCCCTCACCACCTGCTAGTGCTTTGGCCTGCCTAGGGATCAGGTGGCCTGCACCACCTGCTAGCGCTCTGGCCCACCTAGGGATCAAGTGGCTCGCTCCACCTGCTAGCACTCTGGCCTGCCTAGGGATCAGGTGCCCCTCGCCACCTGCTAGAGCTCTGGCCCATCTATGGATCAAGTGGCCCGCGCTACCTGCTAGCACTTTCGCTCACCTAGGTATCAAGTGGCCTGTGCCACCTGCTAGCACTCTGTCCCACCTAGGGATCAAGTGGCCCGCGCCACATGCTAGCACTCTCGCACACCTAGGGATCAGGTGGTCCGCACCACCTGCTAGCGCTGTGGTTCGCCTAGGGATCAAGTGGCCCGTGCCACCTGCTAGAGCTCTGGCCCGCCTAGGGATCAAATCGCTCGTGCCACCTGCTAGCGCTAGGGATCAAGTGGCCTGTGTCACCTGCTAGCACTCTCGCCCACCTAGGGATCAAGTGGCCCATGCCACCTGCTAGCGCTATGGCCCGCCTAGGGATCAGGTGCCCCTCACCACCTGCTAGCGCTATGGCCCGCCTAGGGATCAGGTGCCCCTCGCTACCTTCTAGCGCTCTGGTCCGCCTATGGATCAAGTGGCCCACGCCACCCGCTAGCGCTCTGGCCAGCCTAGGGATCAAGTGGCCCGCGCCACCTACTAGCACTCTGGCCCACTTAGGGATCAAGTGGCCCATGCCACCTACAAGCGCTCTGGCCCACCTAGGGATCAAGTGGCCAGCGCCACCTGCTAGCACTCTCGCACACCTAGGGATCAAGTGGCCTGCACCACCTGCTAGTGCTCTGGCCTCCCTAGGGGTCAGGTGCCCCTCACCACCTGCTAGTACTCTGGCCTGCATAGGGATCAAGTCGCTCGTGCCACCTGCTAGCTCTAGGGATCAAGTGGCCCGCGCCACCTGCTAGCGCTCTCGGACACCTAGGGATCAGGTGGCCCGCACCACTTGCTAGCGCTGTGGCCCGCCTAGGGATCAAGTGGCCAGTGCCACCTGCTAGAGCTCTGGCCCGCCTAGGGATCAAGTCGCTCGTGCCACCTGCTAGCGCTAGGCATCAAGTGGCCTGTGTCACCTGCTAGCACTCTCGCCCACCTAGGGATCAAGTGGCCCATGCCACCTGCTAGCGCTATGGCCCGCCTAGGGATCAGGTGCCCCTCACCACCTGCTAGCGCTATGGCCCGCCTAGGGATCAGGTGCCCCTCGCTACCTGCTAGCGCTCTGGCCCGCCTATGGATCAAGTGGCCCACGCCACCCGCTAGCGCTCTGGCCAGCCTAGGGATCAAGTGGCCCGCGCCACCTACTAGCACTCTGGCCCACTTAGGGATCAAGTGGCCCATGCCACCTACAAGCGCTCTGGCCCACCTAGGGATCAAGTGGCCAGCGCCACCTGCTAGCACTCTCGCACACCTAGGGATCAAGTGGCCTGCACCACCTGCTAGTGCTCTGGCCTGCCTAGGGATCAGGTGCCCCTCACCACCTGCTAGTGCTCTGGCCTGCATAGGGATTAAGTCACTCGTGCCACCTGCTAGCTCTAGGGATCAAGTGGCCCGCACCACCTGCTAGCACTCTCACACACCTAGGGATCAGGTGGGCCGCACCACCTGCTAGCGCTGTGGCCCGCCTAGGGATCAAGTGGCCAGTGCCACCTGCTAGAGCTCTGGCCCGCCTAGGGATCAAGTCGCTCGTGCCACCTGCTAGCGCTAGGGATCAAGTGGCCTGTGTAACCTGCTAGCACTCTCGCCCACCTAGGGATCAAGTGGCCCATGCCACCTGCTAGCGCTATGGCCCGCCTAGGGATCAGGTGCCCCTCGCTACCTTCTAGCGCTCTGGCCCGCCTAGGGATCAAGTGGCCCGTGCCACCTGCTTGCGCTCTGGCCCGCCTAGGGATCGGGTGCCCCTCGCCACCTGCTATCGCTCTGGCCCGCCTATGGATCAAGTGGCCCACGCCACCCGCTAGCGCTCTGGCCAGCCTAGGGATCAAGTGGCCCGCGCCACCTCCTAGCACTCTCGCACACCTAGGGATCAAGTGGCCTGCACCACCTGCTAGTGCTCTGGCCTGCCTAGGGATCAGGTGCCCCTCACCACCTGCTAGTGCTCTGGCCTGCATAGGGATCAAGTCGCTTGTGCCACCTGCTAGCTCTAGGGATCAAGTGGCCTGTGTCACCTGCTAGCACTCTCGTCTACCTAGGGATCAAGTCGCCCATGCCACCTGCTAGCTCTCTGGCCTGCCTAGGGATCAGGTGCCCCTCACCACCTTCTAGGACTCTGGCCCTCC
The DNA here is from genome assembly GCF_055691185.1 of Crinia signifera. Lineage (NCBI taxonomy): Eukaryota > Metazoa > Chordata > Amphibia > Anura > Myobatrachidae > Crinia > Crinia signifera. The sequence goes on along the minus strand of NC_139220.1, from coordinate 58,020,059 downwards.
TAGGGAACAAGTGGCCCGTGCCACCTTCAAGCGCTCTGGCCCGCCTAGGGATCAAGTTGCCCGCGCCACATGCTAGCACTCTCGCACACCTAGGAATCAGGTGCCACTCGCCACCTGCTAGCGCTCTGGCCCGCCTATGGATCAAGTGGCCCACGCCACCCGCTAGCGCTCTGGCCAGCCTAGGGATCAAGAGGCCCACGCCACCTCCTAGCACTCTGGCCCACTTAGGGATCAAGTGGCCCATGCCACCTGCTAGTGCTCTGGCCCGCCTAGGGATCAAGTGGCCTGCACCACCTGCTAGTTCTCTGGCCTGCCTAGGGATCAGGTGCCCCTCACCACCTGCTAGTGCTTTGGCCTGCCTAGGGATCAGGTGGCCTGCACCACCTGCTAGCGCTCTGGCCCACCTAGGGATCAAGTGGCTCGCTCCACCTGCTAGCATTTTGGCCTGCCTAGGGATCAGGTGCCCCTCGCCACCTGCTAGCGCTCTGGCCCATCTAGGGATCAAGTGGCCCGCGCTACCTGCTAGCACTTTCGCTCACCTAGGTATCAAGTGGCCCATGCCACCTGCTAGCACTCTGTCCCACCTAGGGATCAAGTGGCCCGCGCCACATGCTAGCACTCTCGCACACCTAGGGATCAGGTGGCCCGCACCACCTGCTAGCGCTGTGGCCCACCTAGGGATCAAGTGGCCCGTGCCACCTGCTAGAGCTCTGACCCGCCATGGGATCAAGTCGCTCGTGCCACCTGCTAGTGCTAGGGATCAAGTGGCCTGTGTCACCTGCTAGCACTCTCGCCCACCTAGGGATCAAGTGGCCCATGCCACCTGCTAGCGCTATGGCCCGCCTAGGGATCAGGTGCCCCTCGCCACCTGCTAGCGCTCTGGCCCACCTAGGGATCAAGTGGCCCGCGCCACCTGCTAGCACTCTCGCACACCTAGGGATCAGGTGGCCCGCACCACCTGCTAGCGCTGTGGCCCACCTAGGGATCAAGTGGCCCATGCCACCTGCTAGCGCTATGGCCCGCCTAGGGATCAGGTGCCCCTCACTACCTGCTAGCGCTCTGGCCCGCCTAGGGATCAAGTGGCCCGTGCCACCTGCTTGCGCTCTGATCCGCCTAGGGATCAGGTGTCCCTCGCCACCTGCTAGCGCTCTGGCCCGCCTAGGGATCAAGTGGCCCGCACCACCTGCTAGCACTCTCGTACACAAAGGGATCAAGTGGCCTGCACCACCTGCTAGTGCTCTGGCCTGCCTAGGGATCAGGTGCCCCTCACCACCTGCTAGTGCTTTGGCCTGCCTAGGGATCAGGTGGCCTGCACCACCTGCTAGCGCTCTGGCCCACCTAGAGATCAAGTGGCTCGCACCATCTGCTAGCACTCTGGCCTGCCTAGGGATCAGGTGCCCCTCGCCACCTGCTAGCGCTCTGGCCCATCTAGGGATCAAGTGGCCCATGCCACCTGCTAGCACTCTAGGCCGCCTAGGGATCAAGTGGCCCGTGCCACCTGCTAGCACTCTGTCCCACCTAGGGATCAAGTGGCCCGCGCCACCTGATAGCACTCTCGCACACCTAGGGATCAGGTGGCCCGCACCACTTGCTAGCGCTGTGGCCCACCTAGGGATCAAGTGGCCCGTGCCACCTGCTAGAGCTCTGGCCCGCCTAGGGATCAAGTCGCTCGTGCCACCTGCTAGTGCTAGGGATCAAGTGGCCTGTGTCACCTGCTAGCACTTTCACCCACCTAGGGATCAAGTGGCCCATGCCACCTGCTAGCCCTATGGCCCGCCTAGGGATCAGGTGCCCCTCGCCACCTGCTAGTGCTCTGGCCCACCTAGGGATCAAGTGGCCCGCGCCACCTGCTAGCACTCTCGCACATCTAGGGATCAGGTGGCCCGCACCACCTGCTAGCACTCTCGCACACCTAGGGATCAGGTGGCCCGCACCACCTGCTAGCGCTGTGGCCCGCCTAGGGATCAAGTGGCCCGTGCCACCTGCTAGAGCTCTGGCCCGCCTAGGGATCAAGTCGCTCGTGCCACCTGCTAGCGCTAGGGATCAAGTGGCCTGTGTCACCTGCTAGCACTCTCGCCCACCTAGGGATCAAGTGGCTCATGCCACCTGCTAGCGCTATGGCCCGCCTAGGGATCAGGTGCCGCTCACCACCTGCTAGTGCTCTGGCCTGCATAGGGATCAAGTCGCTCGTGCCACCTGCTAGCTCTAGGGATCAAGTGGCCTGTGTCACCTGCTAGCACTCTCGTCTACATAGGGATCAAGTCGCCCATGCCACCTGCTAGCTCTCTGGCCTGCCTAGGGATCAGGTGCCCCTCACCACCTGCTAGGACTCTGGCCCTCCTAGGGAACAAGTGGCCCGTGCCACATGCTAGCACTCTCGCACACCTAGGAATCAGGTGCCACTCGTCACCTGCTAGCGCTCTGGCCCGCTTATAGATCAAGTGGCCCACGCCACCCGCTAGCGCTCTGGCCAGCCTAGGGATCAAGAGGCCCACGCCACCTCCTAGCACTCTGGCCCACTTAGGGTTCAAGTGGCCCATGCCACCTGCTAGCGCTCTGGCCCGCCTAGGGATCAAGTGGCCTGCACCACCTGCTAGTTCTCTGGTCTGCCTAGGGATCAGGTGCCCCTCACCACCTGCTAGTGCTTTGGCCTGCCTAGGGATCAGGTGGCCTGCACCACCTGCTAGCGCTCTGGCCCACCTAGGGATCAAGTGGCTCGCTCCACCTGCTAGCACTCTGGCCTGCCTAGGGATCAGGTGCCCCTCGCCACCTGCTAGAGCTCTGGCCCATCTATGGATCAAGTGGCCCGCGCTACCTGCTAGCACTTTCGCTCACCTAGGTATCAAGTGGCCTGTGCCACCTGCTAGCACTCTGTCCCACCTAGGGATCAAGTGGCCCGCGCCACATGCTAGCACTCTCGCACACCTAGGGATCAGGTGGTCCGCACCACCTGCTAGCGCTGTGGTTCGCCTAGGGATCAAGTGGCCCGTGCCACCTGCTAGAGCTCTGGCCCGCCTAGGGATCAAATCGCTCGTGCCACCTGCTAGCGCTAGGGATCAAGTGGCCTGTGTCACCTGCTAGCACTCTCGCCCACCTAGGGATCAAGTGGCCCATGCCACCTGCTAGCGCTATGGCCCGCCTAGGGATCAGGTGCCCCTCACCACCTGCTAGCGCTATGGCCCGCCTAGGGATCAGGTGCCCCTCGCTACCTTCTAGCGCTCTGGTCCGCCTATGGATCAAGTGGCCCACGCCACCCGCTAGCGCTCTGGCCAGCCTAGGGATCAAGTGGCCCGCGCCACCTACTAGCACTCTGGCCCACTTAGGGATCAAGTGGCCCATGCCACCTACAAGCGCTCTGGCCCACCTAGGGATCAAGTGGCCAGCGCCACCTGCTAGCACTCTCGCACACCTAGGGATCAAGTGGCCTGCACCACCTGCTAGTGCTCTGGCCTCCCTAGGGGTCAGGTGCCCCTCACCACCTGCTAGTACTCTGGCCTGCATAGGGATCAAGTCGCTCGTGCCACCTGCTAGCTCTAGGGATCAAGTGGCCCGCGCCACCTGCTAGCGCTCTCGGACACCTAGGGATCAGGTGGCCCGCACCACTTGCTAGCGCTGTGGCCCGCCTAGGGATCAAGTGGCCAGTGCCACCTGCTAGAGCTCTGGCCCGCCTAGGGATCAAGTCGCTCGTGCCACCTGCTAGCGCTAGGCATCAAGTGGCCTGTGTCACCTGCTAGCACTCTCGCCCACCTAGGGATCAAGTGGCCCATGCCACCTGCTAGCGCTATGGCCCGCCTAGGGATCAGGTGCCCCTCACCACCTGCTAGCGCTATGGCCCGCCTAGGGATCAGGTGCCCCTCGCTACCTGCTAGCGCTCTGGCCCGCCTATGGATCAAGTGGCCCACGCCACCCGCTAGCGCTCTGGCCAGCCTAGGGATCAAGTGGCCCGCGCCACCTACTAGCACTCTGGCCCACTTAGGGATCAAGTGGCCCATGCCACCTACAAGCGCTCTGGCCCACCTAGGGATCAAGTGGCCAGCGCCACCTGCTAGCACTCTCGCACACCTAGGGATCAAGTGGCCTGCACCACCTGCTAGTGCTCTGGCCTGCCTAGGGATCAGGTGCCCCTCACCACCTGCTAGTGCTCTGGCCTGCATAGGGATTAAGTCACTCGTGCCACCTGCTAGCTCTAGGGATCAAGTGGCCCGCACCACCTGCTAGCACTCTCACACACCTAGGGATCAGGTGGGCCGCACCACCTGCTAGCGCTGTGGCCCGCCTAGGGATCAAGTGGCCAGTGCCACCTGCTAGAGCTCTGGCCCGCCTAGGGATCAAGTCGCTCGTGCCACCTGCTAGCGCTAGGGATCAAGTGGCCTGTGTAACCTGCTAGCACTCTCGCCCACCTAGGGATCAAGTGGCCCATGCCACCTGCTAGCGCTATGGCCCGCCTAGGGATCAGGTGCCCCTCGCTACCTTCTAGCGCTCTGGCCCGCCTAGGGATCAAGTGGCCCGTGCCACCTGCTTGCGCTCTGGCCCGCCTAGGGATCGGGTGCCCCTCGCCACCTGCTATCGCTCTGGCCCGCCTATGGATCAAGTGGCCCACGCCACCCGCTAGCGCTCTGGCCAGCCTAGGGATCAAGTGGCCCGCGCCACCTCCTAGCACTCTCGCACACCTAGGGATCAAGTGGCCTGCACCACCTGCTAGTGCTCTGGCCTGCCTAGGGATCAGGTGCCCCTCACCACCTGCTAGTGCTCTGGCCTGCATAGGGATCAAGTCGCTTGTGCCACCTGCTAGCTCTAGGGATCAAGTGGCCTGTGTCACCTGCTAGCACTCTCGTCTACCTAGGGATCAAGTCGCCCATGCCACCTGCTAGCTCTCTGGCCTGCCTAGGGATCAGGTGCCCCTCACCACCTTCTAGGACTCTGGCCCTCCTAGGGAACAAGTGGCCCGTGCCACCTTCAAGCGCTCTGGCCCGCCTAGGGATCAAGTTGCCCGCGCCACATGCTAGCACTCTCGCACACCTAGGAATCAGGTGCCACTCGCCACCTGCTAGCGCTCTGGCCCGCCTATGGATCAAGTGGCCCACGCCACCCGCTAGCGCTCTGGCCAGCCTAGGGATCAAGAGGCCCACGCCACCTCCTAGCACTCTGGCCCACTTAGGGATCAAGTGGCCCATGCCACCTGCTAGTGCTCTGGCCCGCCTAGGGATCAAGTGGCCTGCACCACCTGCTAGTTCTCTGGCCTGCCTAGGGATCAGGTGCCCCTCACCACCTGCTAGTGCTTTGGCCTGCCTAGGGATCAGGTGGCCTGCACCACCTGCTAGCGCTCTGGCCCACCTAGGGATCAAGTGGCTCGCTCCACCTGCTAGCATTTTGGCCTGCCTAGGGATCAGGTGCCCCTCGCCACCTGCTAGCGCTCTGGCCCATCTAGGGATCAAGTGGCCCGCGCTACCTGCTAGCACTTTCGCTCACCTAGGTATCAAGTGGCCCATGCCACCTGCTAGCACTCTGTCCCACCTAGGGATCAAGTGGCCCGCGCCACATGCTAGCACTCTCGCACACCTAGGGATCAGGTGGCCCGCACCACCTGCTAGCGCTGTGGCCCACCTAGGGATCAAGTGGCCCGTGCCACCTGCTAGAGCTCTGACCCGCCATGGGATCAAGTCGCTCGTGCCACCTGCTAGTGCTAGGGATCAAGTGGCCTGTGTCACCTGCTAGCACTCTCGCCCACCTAGGGATCAAGTGGCCCATGCCACCTGCTAGCGCTATGGCCCGCCTAGGGATCAGGTGCCCCTCGCCACCTGCTAGCGCTCTGGCCCACCTAGGGATCAAGTGGCCCGCGCCACCTGCTAGCACTCTCGCACACCTAGGGATCAGGTGGCCCGCACCACCTGCTAGCGCTGTGGCCCACCTAGGGATCAAGTGGCCCATGCCACCTGCTAGCGCTATGGCCCGCCTAGGGATCAGGTGCCCCTCACTACCTGCTAGCGCTCTGGCCCGCCTAGGGATCAAGTGGCCCGTGCCACCTGCTTGCGCTCTGATCCGCCTAGGGATCAGGTGTCCCTCGCCACCTGCTAGCGCTCTGGCCCGCCTAGGGATCAAGTGGCCCGCACCACCTGCTAGCACTCTCGTACACAAAGGGATCAAGTGGCCTGCACCACCTGCTAGTGCTCTGGCCTGCCTAGGGATCAGGTGCCCCTCACCACCTGCTAGTGCTTTGGCCTGCCTAGGGATCAGGTGGCCTGCACCACCTGCTAGCGCTCTGGCCCACCTAGAGATCAAGTGGCTCGCACCATCTGCTAGCACTCTGGCCTGCCTAGGGATCAGGTGCCCCTCGCCACCTGCTAGCGCTCTGGCCCATCTAGGGATCAAGTGGCCCATGCCACCTGCTAGCACTCTAGGCCGCCTAGGGATCAAGTGGCCCGTGCCACCTGCTAGCACTCTGTCCCACCTAGGGATCAAGTGGCCCGCGCCACATGATAGCACTCTCGCACACCTAGTGATCAGGTGGCCCGCACCACCTGCTAGCGCTGTGGTCCGCCTAGGGATCAAGTGGCCCGTGCCACCTGCTAGAGCTCTGGCCCGCCTAGGGATCAAGTCGCTCGTGCCACCTGCTAGTGCTAGGGATCAAGTGGCCTGTGTCACCTGCTAGCACTCTCCCCCACCTAGGGATCAAGTGGCCCATGCCACCTGCTAGTGCTCTGGCCTGCCTAGGGATCAGGTGCCCCTCACCACCTGCTAGTGCTCTGGCCTGCATAGGGATCAAGTCGCTCGTGCCACCTTCTAGCTCTAGGGATCAAGTGGCCTGTGTCACCTGCTAGCACTCTCGTCTACCTAGGGATCATGTCGCCCATGCCACCTGCTAGCTCTCTGGCCTGCCTAGGGATCAGGTGCCCCTCACCACCTGCTAGGACTCTGGCCCTCCTAGGGAACAAGTGGCCCGTGCCACCTGCAAGCGCTCTGGCCCGCCTAGGGATCAAGTGGCCCGCGCCACATGCTAGCACTCTCGCACACCTAGGAATCAGGTGCCACTCGCCACCTGCTAGCGCTCTGGCCTGCCTATGGATCAAGTGGCCCACGCCACCTGCTAGCGCTCTGGCCAGCATAGGGATCAAGAGGCCCACGCCACCTCCTAGAACTCTGGCCCACTTAGGGATCAAGTGGCCCATGCCACCTGCTAGCGCTCTGGCCCGCCTAGGGATCAAGTGGCCTGCACCACCTGCCAGTTCTCTGGCCTGCCTAGGGATCAGGTGCCCCTCACCACCTGCTAGTGCTTTGGCCTGCCTAGGGATCAGGTGGCCTGCACCACCTGCTAGCGCTCTGGCCCACCTAGGGATCAAGTGGCTCGCTCCACCTGCTAGCACTCTGGCGTGCCTAGGGATCAGGTGCCCCTCGCCATCTGCTAGCGCTCTGGCCCATCTAGGGATCAAGTGGCCCGCGCTACCTGCTAGCACTTTCGCCTACCTAGGTATCAAGTGGCCCGTGCCACCTGCTAGCACTCTGTCCCACCTAGGGATCAAGTGGCCCGCGCCACATGCTAGCACTCTCGCACACCTAGGGATCAGGTGGCCCGCACCACCTGCTAGCGCTGTGGCCCACCTAGGGATCAAGTGGCCCGTGCCACCTGCTAGAGCTCTGGCCCGCCTAGGGATCAAGTCGCTCGTGCCACCTGCTAGTGCTAGGGATCAAGTGGCCTGTGTCACCTGCTAGCACTCTCGCCCACCTAGGGATCAAGTGGCCCATGCCACCTGCTAGCACTCTGGCCTGCCTAGGGATCAGGTGCCCCTCGCCACCTGCTAGCGCTCTGGCCCACCTAGGGATCAAGTGGCCCGCGCCACCTGCTAGCACTCTCGCACACCTAGGGATCAGGTGGCCCGCACCACCTGCTAGCGCTGTGGCCCACCTAGGGATCAAGTGGCCCATGCCACTTGCTAGCGCTATGGCCCGCCTAGGGATCAGGTGCCCCTCGCTACCTGCTAGCGCTCTGGCCCGCCTATGGATCACATGGCCCGTGCCAACTGCTTGCGCTCTGGCCCGCCTAGGGATCAGGTGCCCCTCGCCACCTGCTAGCGCTCTGGCCCGCCTAGGGATCAAGTGGCCCGCACCACCTGCTAGCACTCTTGCACACCTAGGGATCAAGTGGCCTGCACCACCTGCTAGCACTCTCGCACACCTAGGGATCAAGTGGCCTGCACCACCTGCTAGTGCTCTGGCCTGCCTAGGGATCAGGTGCCATTCACCACCTGCTAGTGCTCTGGCCTGCATAGGGATCAAGTCGCTCGTGCCACCTGCTAGCTCTAGGGATCAAGTGGCCTGTGTCACCTTCTGGCACTCTCGTCAACCTAGGGATCAAGTGGCCCATGCCACCTGCTAGCTCTCTGGCCCGCCTAGGGATCAGGTGCCCCTCACCACCTGCTAGGACTCTGGCCCTCCTAGGGAACAAGTGGCCCGTGCCACCTGCAAGCGCTCTGGCCCGCCTAGGGATCAGGTGGCCCGCACCACCTGCTAGCGCTCTGGCCCGCCTAGGAATCAGGTGCCCAGCACCACCTGCTAGCACTCTGGCCCGCCTACGGATCAAGTGGCCCGTGCCACCTGCTAGCACTCTGGCCCACCTAGGGATCAAGTGGCCTGCGCCACATGCTAGCACTCTCGCACACCTAGGGATCAGGTGCCACTCGCCACCTGCTAGCGCTCTGGCCCGCCTATGGATCAAGTGGCCCATGCCACCCGCTAGCGCTCTAGCCAGCCTAGGGATCAAGTGGCCCACGCCACCTCCTAGCGCTCTGGCCCGTCTCGGGATCAAGTGGCCCACGCCACCTGCTAGCACTCTCGCACAACTAGGGATCAAGTGGCCTGCACAACCTGCTAGTGCTCTGGCCTGCCTAGGGATCAGGTGCCCCTCACCACCTGCTAGTGCTTTGGCCTGCCTAGGGATGAGGTGGCCTGCACCACCTGCTAGCACTCTGGCCCACCTATGGATCAAGTGGCTCGCACCACCTGCTAGCACTCTGGCCTGCCTAGGGATCAGGTGCCCCTCGCCACCTGCTAGCGCTCTGGCCCATCTAGGGATCAAGTGGCCCGCGCTACCTGCTAGCATTTTCGCCCACCTAGGGATCAAGTGGCCAATGCCACCTGCTAGCACTCTAGGCCGCCTAGGGATAAAGTGGCCCATGCCACCTGCTAGCACTCTGTCCCACCTAGGGAACAAGTGGCCCGCACCACATGCTAGCACTCTCGCACACCTAGGGATCAGGTGGCCCGTGCCACCTTCTAGAGCTCTGGCCCGCCTAGGAATCAAGTCGCTCGTGCCACCTGCTAGCGCTAGGGATCAAGTGGCCTTTGTCACCTGCTAGCACTCTCGCCCACCTAGGGATCAAGTGGCCCATGCCACCTGCTAGCGCTATGGCCCGCCTAGGGATCAGGTGCCCCTCACCACCTGCTAGCGCTATGGCCCGCCTAGGGATCAAGTGGCCCGCGCCACCTCCTAGCACTCTGGCCCACTTAGGGATCAAGTGGCCCATGCCACCTGCAAGCGCTCTGGACCACCTAGGGATCAAGTGGCCAGCGCCACCTGCTAGCACTCTCGCACACCTAGGGATCAAGTGGCCTGCACCACCTGCTAGTGATCTGGCCTGCCTAGGGATCAGGTGCCCCTCACCACCTAGTGATCTGGCCTGCATAGGGATCAAGTCGCTCGTGCCACCTGCTAGCTCTAGGGATCAAGTGGCCTGTGTCACCTGCTAGCACTCTCGTCTACCTAGGGATCAAGTGGCCCATGCCACCTGCTAGCCCTCTGGCCCGCCTAGGGATCAGGTGCCCCTCACCACCTGCTAGGACTCTGGCCCTCCTATGGAACAAGTGGCCCGTGCCACCTGCAAGCACTCTGGCCCGCCTAGGGATCAGGTGGCCCGCACCACCTGCTAGCGCTCTGGCCCGCCTAGGAATCAGGTGCCCAGCACCACCTGCTAGCACTTTGGCCCGCCTAGGGATCAAGTGGCCCGTGCCACCTGCTAGCACTCTGGCCCACCTAGGGATCAAGTGGCCTGCGCCACATGCTAGCACTCTCGCACACCTAGGGATAAGGTGCCACTCGCCACCTGCTAGCGCTCTGGCCCGCCTATGGATCAAGTGGCCCACGCCACCCGCCAGCCTAGGGATCAAGTGGCCCGCGCCACCTCCTAGCACTCTGGCCCACTTAGGGATCAAGTGGCCCATGCCACCTGCAAGCGCTCTGGCCCACCTAGGGATCAAGTGGCCAGCGCCACCTGCTAGCACTCTCGCACACCTAGGGATCAAGTGGCCTGCACCACCTGCTAGTGCTCTGGCCTGCCTAGGGATCAGGTGCCCCTCACCACCTGCTAGTGCTCTGGCCTGCATAGGGATCAAGTCGCTCGTGCCACCTGCTAGCTCTAGGGATCAAGTGGCCTGTGTCACCTGCTAGTACTCTCGTCTACCTAGGGATCAAGTGGCCCATGCCACCTGCTAGCTCTCTGGCCCGCCTAGGGATCAGGTGCCCCTCACCACCTGCTAGGACTCTGGCCCTCCTATGGAACAAGTGGCCTGTGCTAGCCCGCCTAGGAATCAGGTGCCCAGCACCACCTGCTAGCACTCTGGCCCGCCTAGGGATCAAGTGGCCCGTGCCACGTGCTAGCACTCTGGCCCACCTAGGGATCAAGTGGCCTGCGCCACATGCTAGCACTCTCGCACAACTAGGGATCAGGTGCCACTCGCCACCTGCTAGCGCTCTGGCCCGCCTATGGATCAAGTGGCCCACGCCACCTGCTAGCGCTCTGGCCAGCCTAGGGATCAAGTGGCCCACGCCACCTCCTAGCACTCTGGCCCAGTTAGGGATCAAGTGGCCCATGCCACCTGCTAGCGCTCTGGCCCGCCTAGGGATCAAGTGGCCCACGCCACCTGCTAGCACTCTCGCACAACTTGGGATCAAGTGGCCTGCACCACCTGCTAGTGCTCTGGCCTGCTTAGGGATCAGGTGCCCCTCACCACCTGCTAGTGCTTTGGCCTGCCTAGGGATCAGGTGGCCTGCACCACCTGCTAGCGCTCTGGCCCACCTAGGGATCAAGTGGCTCGCACCACATGCTAGCACTCTGGCCTGCCTAGGGATCAGGTGCCCCTCGCCACCTGCTAGTGCTTTGGCCTGCCTAGGGATCAGGTGGCCTGCACCACCTGCTAGCGCTCTGGCCCACCTAGGGATCAAGTGGCTCGCACCACCTGCTAGCACTTTGGCCTGCCTAGGGATCAGGTGCCCCTCGCCACCTGCCAGCGCTCTGGCCCATCTAGGGATCAAGTGGCCCGCGCTACCTGCTAGCACTTTCGCCCACCTAGGGATCAAGTGGCCCATGCCACCTGCTAGCACTCTAGGCCGCCTAGGGATCAAGTGGCCCGTGCCACCTGCTAGCACTCTGTCCCACCTAGGGATCAAGTGGCCCACAACACATGCTAGCACTCTTGCACACCTAGGGATCAGGTGGCCCGCACCACCTGCTAGTGCTGTGGCCCGCCTAGGGATCAAGTGGCCCGTGCCACCTGCTAGAGCTCTGGCCCGCCTAGGGATCAAGTCGCTCGTGCCACCTGCTAGCGCTATTGATCAAGTGGCCTGTGTCACCTGCTAGCACTCTCGCCCACCTAGGGATCAAGTGGCCCATGCCACCTGCTAGCGCTATGGCCCGCCTAGGGATCAGGTGCCCCTCACCACCTGCTAGCACTATGGCCCGCCTAGGGATCAGGTGCCCCTCGCTACCTTCTAGCGCTCTGGCCCGCCTAGGGATCAAGTGGCCCACGCCACCCGCTAGCGCTCTGGCCAGCCTAGGGATCAAGTGGCCCGCGCCACCTCCTAGCACTCTCGCACACCTAGGGATAAAGTGGCCTGCACCACCTGCTAGTGCTCTGGCCTGCCTAGGGAGCAGGTGCCCCTCACCACCTGCTAGTGCTCTGGCCTGCATAGGGATCAAGTCGCTCGTGCCACCTGCTAGCGCTATTGATCAAGTGGCCTGTGTCACCTGCTAGCACTCTCGCCCACCTAGGGATCAAGTGGCCCATGCCACCTGCTAGCGCTATGGCCCGCCTAGGGATCAGGTGTCCCTCACCACCTGCTAGCGCTATGGCCCGCCTAGGGATCAGGTGCCCCTTGCTACCTGCTAGCGCTCTGGCCCGCCTAGGGATCAAGTGGCCCACGCCACCCGCTAGCGCTCTGGCCAGCCTAGGGATCAAGTGGCCCGTGCCACCTCCTAGCACACTCGCACACCTAGGGATAAAGTGGCCTGCACCACCTGCTAGTGCTCTGGCCTGCCTAGGGATCAGGTGCCCCTCACCACCTGCTAGTGCTCTGGCCTGCATAGGGATCAAGTTGCTCGTGCCACCTGCTAGCTCTAGGGATCAAGTGGCCTGTGTCACCTGCTAGCACTCTCGTCTACCTAGGGATCAAGTGGCCCATGCCACCTGCTAGCTCTCTGGCCTGCCTAGGGATCAAGTGCCCCTCGCCACCTGCTAGCGCTCTGGCCCATCTAGGGATCAAGTGGCACGCGCTACCTGCTAGCACTTTCGCCCACCTAGGGATCAAGTGGCCCGTGCCACCTGCTAGCACTCTGTCCCACCTAGGGATCAAGTGGCCCGCGCCACATGCTAGCACTCTCGCACTCCTAGGGATCAGGTGGCCCGCACCACCTGCTAGAGCTCTGGCCCGCCTAGGGATCAAGTCGCTCGTGCCACCTGCTAGTGCTAGGGATCAAGTGGCCTGTGTCACCTGCTAGCACTCTCGCCCACCTAGGGATCAAGTGGCCCATGCCACCTGCTAGCGCTATGGCCCGCCTAGGGATCAGGTGCCCCTCGCCACCTGCTAGAGCTCTGGCCCACCTAGGGATCAAGTGGCCCGCGCCACCTGCTAGCACTCTCGCACACCTAGGGATCAGGTGGCCCGCACCACCTGCTAGCGCTGTGGCCCACCTAGGGATCAAGTGGCCCGTGCCACCTGCTAGAGCTCTGGCCCGCCTAGGGATCAAGTCGCTCGTGCCACCTGCTAGTGCTAGGGATCAAGTGGCCTGTGTCACCTGCTAGCACTTTCGCCCACCTAGGGATCAAGTGGCCCATGCCACCTGCTAGCCCTATGGCCCGCCTATAGATCAGGTGCCCCTCGCCACCTGCTAGCGTTCTGGCCCACCTAGGGATCAAGTGGCCCGCGCCACCTGCTAGCACTCTCGCACATCTAGGGATCAGGTGGCCCGCACCACCTGCTAGCACTCTCGCACACCTAGGGATCAGGTGGCCCGCACCACCTGCTAGCGCTGTGGCCCGCCTAGGGATCAAGTGGCCCGTGCCACCTGCTAGAGCTCTGGCCCGCCTAGGGATCAAGTCGCTCGTGCCACCTGCTAGCGCTAGGGATCAAGTGGCCTGTGTCACCTGCTAGCACTCTCGCCCACCTAGGGATCAAGTGGCCCATGTCACCTGCTAGCGCTATGGCCCGCCTAGGCATCAGGTGCCGCTCACCACCTGCTAGTGCTCTGGCCTGCATAGGGATCAAGTCGCTCGTGCCACCTGCTAGCTCTAGGGATCAAGTGGCCTGTGTCACCTGCTAGCACTCTCGTCTACCTAGGGATCAAGTCGCCCATGCCACCTGCTAGCGCTATGGCCCGCCTAGGGATCAGGTGCCCCTCACCACCTGCTAGGACTCTGGCCCTCCTAGGGAACAAGTGGCCCGTGCCACATGCTAGCACTCTCGCACACCTAGGAATCAGGTGCCACTCGCCACCTGCTAGCGCTCTGGCCCGCCTATGGATCAAGTGGCCCACGCCACCCGCTAGCGCTCTGGCCAGCCTAGGGATCAAGAGGCCCACGCCACCTCCTAGCACTCTGGCCCACTTAGGGATCAAGTGGCCCATGCCACCTGCTAGCGCTCTGGCCCGCTTAGGGATCAAGTGGCCTGCACCACCTGCTAGTTCTCTGGCCTGCCTAGGGATCAGGTGCCCCTCACCACCTGCTAGTGCTTTGGCCTGCCTAGGGATCAGGTGGCCTGCACCACCTGCTAGCGCTCTGGCCCACCTAGGGATCAAGTGGCTCGCTCCACCTGCTAGCACTCTGGCCTGCCTAGGGATCAGGTGCCCCTCGCCACCTGCTAGCGCTCTGGCCCATCTAGGGATCAAGTGGCCTGCGCTACCTGCTAGCACTTTCGCTCACCTAGGTATCAAGTGGCCCGTGCCACCTGCTAGCACTCTGTCCCACCTAGGGATCAAGTGGCCCGCGCCACATGCTAGCACTCTCGCACACCTAGGGATCAGGTGGTCCGCACCACCTGCTAGCGCTGTGGTCCGCCTAGGGATCAAGTGGCCCGTGCCACCTGCTAGAGCTCTGTCCCGCCTAGGGATCAAGTCGCTCGTGCCACCTGCTAGTGCTAGGGATCAAGTGGCCTGTGTCACCTGCTAACACTCTCGCCCACCTAGGGATCAAGTGGCCCATGCCACCTGCTAGCGCTATGGCCCGCCTAGGGATCAGGTGCCCCTTTGCCACCTGCTAGAGCTCTGGCCCACCTAGGGATCAAGTGGCCCGTGCCACCTGCTAGCACTCTGTCCCACCTAGGGATCAAGTGGCCCGCACCACATGCTAGCACTCTCGCACAACTAGGGATCAAGTGGCCTGCACCACCTGCAAGTTCTCTGGCCTGCCTAGGGATCAGGTGCCCCTCACCACCTGCTAGTGCTTTGGCCTGCCTAGGGATCAGGTGGCCCGTGCCACCTGCTAGAGCTCTGGCCCGCCTATGGATCAAGTGGCCCACGCCACCCGCTAGCGCTCTGGCCAGCCTAGGGATCAAGAGGCCCACGCCACCTCCTAGCACTCTGGCCCACTTAGGGATCAAGTGGCCCATGCCACCTGCTAGCTCTCTGGCCCGCCTAGGGATCAAGTGGCCCACGCCACCTGCTAGCACTCTCGCACAACTAGGGATCAAGTGGCCTGCACCACCTGCTAGTTCTCTGGCCTGCCTAGGGATCAGGTGCCCCTCACCACCTGCTAGTGCTTTGGCATGCCTAGGGATCAGGTGGCCTGCACCACCTGCTAGCGCTCTGGCCCACCTAGGGATCAAGTGGCTCGCACCACCTGCTAGCACTCTGGCCTGCCTAGGGATCAGGTGCCCCTCGCCACCAGCTAGCGCTCTGGCCCATCTAGGGATCAAGTGGCACGCGCTACCTGCTAGCACTTTCGCCCACCTAGGGATCAGGTGGCCCGCACCACCTGCTAGAGCTCTGGCCCGCCTAGGGATCAAGTCGCTCGTGCCACCTGCTAGTGCTAGGGATCAAGTGGCCTGTGTCACCTGCTAGCACTCTCACCCACCTAGGGATCAAGTGACCCATGCCACCTGCTAGCGCTATGGCCTGCCTAGGGATCAGGTGCCCCTCGCCACCTGCTAGAGCTCTGGCCCACCTAGGGATCAAGTGGCCTGCGCCACCTGCTAGCACTCTCGCACACCTAGGGATCAGGTGGCCCGCACCACCTGCTAGCGCTGTGGCCCACCTAGGGATCAAGTGGCCCGTGCCACCTGCTAGAGCTCAGGCCCGCCTAGGGATCAAGTCGCTCGTGCCACCTGCTAGTGCTAGTGATCAAGTGGCCTGTGTCACCTGCTAGCACTTTCGCCCACCTAGGGATCAAGTGGCCCATGCCACCTGCTAGCGCTCTTTCCCACCTAGGGATCAAGTGGCCCGCGCCACCTGCTAGCACTCTCGCACACCTAGGGATCAGGTGGCCCGCACCACCTGCTAGCGCTGTGGCCCACCTAGGGATCAAGTGGCCCATGCCACCTGCTAGCGCTATGGCCCGCCTAGGGATCAGGTGCCCCTCGCTACCTGCTAGCGCTCTGGCCCGCCTAGGGATCAAGTGGCCCGTGCCAACTGCTTGCGCTCTGGCCCGCCTAGGGATCAGGTGCCCCTCGCCAACTGCTAGCGCTCTGGCCCGCCTAGGGATCAAGTGGCCCGCACCACCTGCTAGCACTCTTGCACACCTAGGGATCAAGTGGCCCGCACCACCTGCTAGCACTCTCGCACACCTAGGGATCAAGTGGCCTGCACCACCTGCTAGTGCTCTGGCCTGCCTAGGGATCAGGTGCCCCTCACCACCTGCTAGTGCTCTGGCCTGCATAGGGATCAAGTCGCTCGTGCCACCTGCTAGCTCTAGGGATCAAGTGGCCTGTGTCACCTTCTAGCACTCTCGTCTACCTAGGGATCAAGTGGCCCATGCCACCTGCTAGCTCTCTGGCCCGCCTAGGGATCAGGTGCCCCTCACCACCTGCTAGGACTCTGGCCCTCCTAGGGAACAAGTGGCCCGTGCCACCTCCAAGTGCTCTGGCCCGCCTAGGGATCAGGTGGCCCGTGCCACCTGCTAGCACTCTGGCCCACCTAGGGATCAAGTGGCCTGCGCCACATGCTAGCACTCTCGCACACCTAGGGATCAGGTGCCACTCGCCACCTGCTAGCGCTCTGGCCCGCCTATGGATCAAGTGGCCCATGCCACCCGCTAGCGCTCTGGCCAGCCTAGGGATCAAGTGGCCCACGCCACCTCCTAGCGCTCTGGCCCGTCTAGGGATCAAGTGGCCCACGCCACCTGCTAGCACTCTCGCACAACTAGGGATCAAGTGGCATGCACAACCTGCTAGTGCTCTGGCCTGCCTAGGGATCAGGTGCCCCTCACCACCTGCTAGTGCTTTGACCCGCCTAGGGATCAAGTGGCCCGTGCCAACTGCTTGCGCTCTGGCCCGCCTAGGGATCAGGTGCCCCTCGCCAACTGCTAGCGCTCTGGCCCGCCTAGGGATCAAGTGGCCCGCACCACCTGCTAGCACTCTTGCACACCTAGGGATCAAGTGGCCTGCACCACCTGCTAGCACTCTCGCACACCTAGGGATCAAGTGGCCTGCACCACCTGCTAGTGCTCTGGCCTGCCTAGGGATCAGGTGCCCCTCACCACCTGCTAGTGCTCTGGCCTGCATAGGGATCAAGTCGCTCGTGCCACCTGCTAGCTCTAGGGATCAAGTGGCCTGTGTCACCTTCTAGCACTCTCGTCTACCTAGGGATCAAGTGGCCCATGCCACCTGCTAGCTCTCTGGCCCGCCTAGGGATCAGGTGCCCCTCACCACCTGCTAGGACTCTGGCCCTCCTAGGGAACAAGTGGCCCGTGCCACCTCCAAGTGCTCTGGCCCGCCTAGGGATCAGGTGGCCCGTGCCACCTGCTAGCACTCTGGCCCACCTAGGGATCAAGTGGCCTGCGCCACATGCTAGCACTCTCGCACACCTAGGGATCAGGTGCCACTCGCCACCTGCTAGCGCTCTGGCCCGCCTATGGATCAAGTGGCCCATGCCACCCGCTAGCGCTCTGGCCAGCCTAGGGATCAAGTGGCCCACACCACCTCCTAGCGCTCTGGCCCGTCTAGGGATCAAGTGGCCCACGCCACCTCCTAGCACTCTCGCACAACTAGGGATCAAGTGGCATGCACAACCTGCTAGTGCTCTGGCCTGCCTAGGGATCAGGTGCCCCTCACCACCTGCTAGTGCTTTGGCCTGCCTAGGGATCAGGTGGCCTGCACCACCTGCTAGCGCTCTGGCCCACCTAGGGATCAAGTGGCTCGCACCACCTGCTAGCACTCTGGCCTGCCTAGGGATCAGGTGCCCCTCGCCACCTGCTAGCGCTCTGGCCCATCTAGGGATCAAGTGGCCCGCGCTACCTGCTAGCACTTTCGCCCACCTAGGGATCAAGTGGCCAATGCCACCTGCTAGCACTCTAGGCCGCCTAGGGATCAAGTGGCCCATGCCACCCGCTAGCGCTCTGGCCAGCCTAGGGATCAAGTGGCCCACGCCACCTCCTAGCGCTCTGGCCCGTCTAGGGATCAAGTGGCCCACGCCACCTGCTAGCACTCTCGCACAACTAGGGATCAAGTGGCATGCACAACCTGCTAGTGCTCTGGCCTGCCTAGGGATCAGGTGCCCCTCACCACCTGCTAGTGCTTTGGCCCGCCTAGGGATCAAGTGGCCCGTGCCAACTGCTTGCGCTCTGGCCCGCCTAGGGATCAGGTGCCCCTCGCCAACTGCTAGCGCTCTGGCCCGCCTAGGGATCAAGTGGCCCGCACCACCTGCTAGCACTCTTGCACACCTAGGGATCAAGTGGCCTGCACCACCTGCTAGCACTCTCGCACACCTAGGGATCAAGTGGCCTGCACCACCTGCTAGTGCTCTGGCCTGCCTAGGGATCAGGTGCCCCTCACCACCTGCTAGTGCTCTGGCCTGCATAGGGATCAAGTCGCTCGTGCCACCTGCTAGCTCTAGGGATCAAGTGGCCTGTGTCACCTTCTAGCACTCTCGTCTACCTAGGGATCAAGTGGCCCATGCCACCTGCTAGCTCTCTGGCCCGCCTAGGGATCAGGTGCCCCTCACCACCTGCTAGGACTCTGGCCCTCCTAGGGAACAAGTGGCCCGTGCCACCTCCAAGTGCTCTGGCCCGCCTATGGATCAAGTGGCCCATGCCACCCGCTAGCGCTCTGGCCAGCCTAGGGATCAAGTGGCCCACACCACCTCCTAGCGCTCTGGCCCGTCTAGGGATCAAGTGGCCCACGCCACCTGCTAGCACTCTCGCACAACTAGGGATCAAGTGGCATGCACAACCTGCTAGTGCTCTGGCCTGCCTAGGGATCAGGTGCCCCTCACCACCTGCTAGTGCTTTGGCCTGCCTAGGGATCAGGTGGCCTGCACCACCTGCTAGCGCTCTGGCCCACCTAGGGATCAAGTGGCTCGCACCACCTGCTAGCACTCTGGCCTGCCTAGGGATCAGGTGCCCCTCGCCACCTGCTAGCGCTCTGGCCCATCTAGTGATCAAGTGGCCCGCGCTACCTGCTAGCACTTTCGCCCACCTAGGGATCAAGTGGCCAATGCCACCTGCTAGCACTCTAGGCCGCCTAGGGATCAAGTGGCCCATGCCACCTGCTAGCACTCTGTCCCATCTAGGGATTAAGTGGCCCGCACCACATGCTAGCACGCTCGCACACCTAGGGATCAGGTGGCCCATGCCACCTTATAGAGCTCTGGCCCGCATAGGGATCAAGTCGCTCGTGCCACCTGCTAGCGCTAGGGATCAAGTGGCCTGTGTCACCTGCTAGCACTCTCGCCCACCTAGGGATCAAGTGGCCCATGCCACCTGCTAGCGCTATGGCCCGCCTAGGGATCAGGTGCCCCTCACCACCTGCTAGCGCTATGGCCCGCCTAGGGATCAAGTGGCCCGCGCCACCTCCTAGCACTCTGGCCCACTTAGGGATCAAGTGGCCCATGCCACCTGCAAGCGCTCTGGCCCACCTAGGGATCAAGTGGCCAGCGCCACCTGCTAGCACTTTCGCACACCTAGGGATCAAGTGGCCTGCACCACCTGCTAGTGCTCTGGCCTGCCTAGGGATCAGGTGCCCCTCACCACCTGCTAGTGCTCTGGCCTGCATAGGTATCAAGTCGCTCGTGCCACCTGCTAGCTCTAGGGATCAAGTGGCCTGTGTCACCTGCTAGTACTCTCGTCTACCTAGGGATCAAGTGGCCCGTGCCACCTGCAAGCACTCTGGCCCGCCTAGGGATCAGGTGGCCCGCACCACCTGCTAGCGCTCTGGCCCGCCTAGGAATCAGGTGCCCAGCACCACCTGCTAGCACTCTGGCCCGCCTAGGGATCAAGTGGCCCGTGCCACGTGCTAGCACTCTGGCCCACCTAGGGATCAAGTGGCCTGCGCCACATGCTAGCACTCTCGCACACCTAGGGATCAGGTGCCACTCGCCACCTGCTAGCGCTCTGGCCCGCCTATGGATTAAGGGGCCCACGCCACCCGCTAGCGCTCTGGCCAGCCTAGGGATCAAGTGGCCCACGCCACCTCCTAGCACTCTGGCCCACTTAGGGATCAAGTGGCCCATGCCACCTGCTAGCGCTCTGGCCCGCCTAGGTATCAAGTGGCCCACGCCACCTGCTAGCACTCTCGCACAACTAGGGATCAAGTGGCCTGCACCACCTGCTAGTGCTCCGGCCTGCCTAGGGATCAGGTGCCCCTCACCACCTGCTAGTGCTTTGGCCTGCCTAGGGATCAGGTGGCCTGCACCACCTGCTAGCGCTCTGGCCCACCTAGGGATCAAGTGGCTCGCACCACATGCTAGCACTCTGGCCTGCCTAGGGATCAGGTGCCCCTCGCCACCTGCTAGTGCTTTGGCCTGCCTAGGGATCAGGTGGCCTGCACCACCTGCTAGCGCTCTGGCCCACCTAGGGATCAAGTGGCTCGCACCACCTGCTAGCACTCTGGCCTGCCTAGGGATCAGGTGCCCCTCGCCACCTGCTAGCGCTCTGGCCCATCTAGGGATCAAGTGGCCCGCGCTACCTGCTAGCACTTTCGCCCACCTAGGGATCAAGTGGCCCATGCCACCTGCTAGCACTCTAGGCCGCCTAGGGATCAAGTGGCCCGTGCCACCTGCTAGCACTCTGTCCCACCTAGGGATCAAGTGGCCCGCACCACATGCTAGCACTCTTGCACACCTAGGGATCAGGTGGCCCGCACCACCTGCTAGTGCTGTGGCCCGCCTAGGGATCAAGTGGCCCGTGCCACCTGCTAGAGCTCTGGCCCGCCTAGGGATCAAGTCGCTCGTGCCACCTGCTAGCGCTATTGATCAAGTGGCCTGTGTCACCTGCTAGCACTCTCGCCCTTCTAGGGATCAAGTGGCCCATGCCACCTGCTAGCGCTATGGCCCGCCTAGGGATCAGGTGTCCCTCACCACCTGCTAGCGCTATGGCCCGCCTAGGGATCAGGTGCCCCTCGCTACCTGCTAGCGCTCTGGCCCGCCTAGGGATCAAGTGGCCCACGCCACCCGCTTGCGCTCTGGCCAGCCTAGGGATCAAGTGGCCCGCGCCACCTCCTAGCACTCTCGCACACCTAGGGATAAAGTGGACTGCACCACCTGCTAGTGCTCTGGCCCACCTAGGGATCAAGTGGCCCATGCCACCTGCTAGCGCTATGGCCCGCCTAGGGATCAGGTGCTCCTCGCCACCTGCTAGCGCTATGGCCCGCCTAGGGATCAGGTGCCCCTCGCTACCTGCTAGCGCTCTGGCCCGCCTAGGGATCAAGTGGCCCACGCCACCCGCTAGCGCTCTGGCCAGCCTAGGGATCAAGTGGCCCGCGCCACCTACTAGCACTCTCGCACACCTAGGGATAAAGTGGCCTGCACCACCTGCTAGTGCTCTGGCCTGCCTAGGGATCAGGTGCCCCTCACCACCTGCTAGTGCTCTGGCCTGCATAGGGATCAAGTTGCTCGTGCCACCTGCTAGCTCTAGGGATCAAGTGGCCTGTGTCACCTGCTAGCACTCTCGTCTACCTAGGGATCAAGTGGCCCATGCCACCTGCCAGCTCTCTGGCCTGCCTAGGGATCAGGTGCCCCTCGCCACCTGCTAGCGCTCTGGCCCATCTAGGGATCAAGTGGCACGCGCTACCTGCTAGCACTTTCGCCCACCTAGGGATCAAGTGGCCCGTGCCACCTGCTAGCACTCTGTCCCACCTAGGGATCAAGTGGCCCGCGCCATATGCTAGCACTCTCGCACTCCTAGGGATCAGGTGGCCTGCACCACCTGCTAGAGCTCTGGCCCGCCTAGGGATCAAGTCGCGCGTGCCACCTGCTAGTGCTATGGATCAAGTGGCCTGTGTCACCTGCTAGCACTCTCGCCCACCTAGGGATCAAGTGGCCCATGCCACCTGCTAGCGCTATGGCCCGCCTAGGGATCAGGTGCCCCTCGCCACCTGCTAGAGCTCTGGCCCACCTAGGGATCAAGTGGCCCGCGCCACCTGATAGCACTCTCGCACACCTAGGGATCAGGTGGCCCGCACCACCTGCTAGCACTGTGGCCCACCTAGGGATCAAGTGGCCCGTGCCACCTGCTAGAGCTCTGGCCCGCCTAGGGATCAAGTCGCTCGTGCCACCTGCTAGTGCTAGGGATCAAGTGGCCTGTGTCACCTGCTAGCACTTTCGCCCACCTAGGGATCAAGTGGCCCATGCCACCTGCTAGCCCTATGGCCCGCCTAGGGATCAGGTGCCCCTCGCCACCTGCTAGCGCTCTGGCCCACCTAGGGATCAAGTGGCCCATGCCACCTGCTAGCCCTATGGCCTGCCTAGGGATCAGGTGCCCCTCACCACCTGCTAGTGCTTTGGCCTGCCTAGGGATCAGGTGGCCTGCACCACCTGCTAGCGCTCTGGCCCACCTAGGGATCAAGTGGCTCGCTCCACCTGCTAGCACTCTGGCCTACCTAGGGATCAGGTGCCCCTCGCCACCTGCTAGCGCTCTGGCCCATCTAGGGATCAAGTGGCCCGCGCTACCTGCTAGCACTTTCGCTCACCTAGGTATCAAGTGGCCCGTGCCACCTGCTAGCACTCTGTCCCACCTAGGGATCAAGTGGCCCGAGCCACATGCTAGCACTCTCGCACACCTAGGGATCAGGTGGCCCGCACCACTTGCTAGCGCTGTGGCCCGCCTAGGGATCAAGTGGCCAGTGCCACCTGCTAGAGCTCTGGCCCGCCTAGGGATCAAGTCGCTCGTGTCACCTGCTAGCGCTAGGGATCAAGTGGCCTGTGTCACCTGCTAGCACTCTCGCCCACCTAGGGATCAAGTGGCCCATGCCACCTGCTAGCGCTATGGCCCGCCTAGGGATCAGGTGCCCCTCACCACCTGCTAGCGCTATGGCCCGCCTAGGGATCAGGTGCCCCTCGCTACCTGCTAGCACTCTGGCCCGCCTATGGATCAAGTGGCCCATGCCACCCGCTAGCGCTCTGGCCAGCCTAGGGATCAAGTGGCCCGCGCCACCTACTAGCACTCTGGCCCACTTAGGGATCAAGTGGCCCATGCCACCTACAAGCGCTTTGGCCCACCTAGGGATCAAGTGGCCAGCACCACCTGCTAGCACTCTCGCACACCTAGGGATCAAGTGGCCTGCACCACCTGCTAGTGCTCTGGCCTGCCTAGGGATCAGGTGCCCCTCACCACCTGCTAGTGCTTTGGCCTGCATAGGGATCAAGTCGCTCGTGCCACCTGCTAGCTCTAGGGATCAAGTGGCCCGCACCACCTGCTAGCACTCTCACACACCTAGGGATCAGGTGGCCCGCACCACCTGCTAGCGCTGTGGTCCGCCTAGGGATCAAGTGGCCAGTGCCACCTGCTAGAGCTCTGGCCCGCCTAGGGATCAAGTCACTCGTGCCACCTGCTAGCGCTAGGGATCAAGTGGCCTGTGTCACCTGCTAGCACTCTCGCCCACCTAGGGATCAAGTGGCCCATGCCACCTGCTAGCGCTATGGCCCGCCTAGGGATCAGGTGCCCCTCGCTACCTGCTAGCGCTCTGGCCCGCCTAGGGATCAAGTGGCCCGTGCCACCTGCTTGCGCTCTGGCCCGCCTAGGGATCGGGTGCCCCTCGCCACCTGCTATCGCTCTGGTCCGCCTATGGATCAAGTGGCCCACGCCACCCGCTAGCGCTCTGGCCAGCCTAGGGATCAAGTGGCCCGCGCCACCTCCTAGCACTCTCGCACACCTAGGGATCAAGTGGCCTGCACCACCTGCTAGTGCTCTGGCCTGCCTAGGGATCAGGTGCCCCTCACCACCTGCTAGTGCTCTGGCCTGCATAGGGATCAAGTCGCTTGTGCCACCTGCTAGCTCTAGGGATCAAGTGGCCTGTGTCACCTGCTAGCATTCTCGTCTACCTAGGGATCAAGTCGCCCATGCCACCTGCTAGCTCTCTGGCCTGTCTAGGAATCAGGTGCCCCTCACCACCTTCTAGGACTCTGGCCCTCCTAGGGAACAAGTGGCCCGTGCCACCTGCAAGCGCTCTGGCCCGCCTAGGGATCAAGTTGCCCGCGCCACATGCTAGCACTCTCGCACACCTAGGAATCAGGTGCCACTCGCCACCTGCTAGCGCTCTGGCCCGCCTATGGATCAAGTGGCCCACGCCACCCGCTAGCGCTCTGGCCAGCCTAGGGATCAAGAGGCCCACGCCACCTCCTAGCACTCTGGCCCACTTAGGGATCAAGTGGCCCATGCCACCTGCTAGCGCTCTGGCCCGCCTAGGGATCAAGTGGCCTGCACCACCTGCTAGTTCTCTGGCCTGCCTAGGGATCAGGTGCACCTCACCACCTGCTAGTGCTTTGGCCTGCCTAGGGATCAGGTGGCCTGCACCACCTGCTAGCGCTCTGGCCCACCTAGGGATCAAGTGGCTCGCTCCACCTACTAGCATTTTGGCCTGCCTTGGGATCAGGTGCCCCTCGCCACCTGCTAGCGCTCTGGCCCATCTAGGGATCAAGTGGCCCGCGCTACCTGCTAGCACTTTCGCTCACCTAGGTATCAAGTGGCCCATGCCACCTGCTAGCACTCTGTCCCACCTAGGGATCAAGTGGCCCGCGCCACATGCTAGCACTCTCGCACACCTAGGGATCAGGTGGCCCGCACCACCTGCTAGCGCTGTGGCCCACCTAGGGATCAAGTGGCCCGTGCCACCTGCTAGAGCTCTGACCCGCCATGGGATCAAGTCGCTCGTGCCACCTGCTAGTGCTAGGGATCAAGTGGCCTGTGTCACCTGCTAGCACTCTCGCCCACCTAGGGATCAAGTGGCCCATGCCACCTGCTAGCGCTATGGCCCGCCTAGGGATCAGGTGCCCCTCGCCACCTGCTAGCGCTCTGGCCCACCTAGGGATCAAGTGGCCCGTGCCACCTGCTAGAGCTCTGACCCGCCATGGGATCAAGTCGCTCGTGCCACCTGCTAGTGCTAGGGATCAAGTGGCCTGTGTCACCTGCTAGCACTCTCGCCCACCTAGGGATCAAGTGGCCCATGCCACCTGCTAGCGCTATGGCCTGCCTAGGGATCAGGTGCCCCTCGCCACCTGCTAGCGCTCTGGCCCACCTAGGGATCAAGTGGCCCGCGCCACCTGCTAGCACTCTCGCACACCTAGGGATCAGGTGGCCCGCACCACCTGCTAGCGCTGTGGCCCACCTAGGGATCAAGTGGCCCATGCCACCTGCTAGCGCTATGGCCCGCCTAGGGATCAGGTGCCCCTCACTACCTGCTAGCGCTCTGGCCCGCCTAGGGATCAAGTGGCCCGTGCCACCTGCTTGCGCTCTGATCCGCCTAGGGATCAGGTGCCCCTCGCCACCTGCTAGCGCTCTGGCCCGCCTAGGGATCAAGTGGCCCGCACCACCTGCTAGCACTCTCGTACACAAAGGGATCAAGTGGCCTGCACCACCTGCTAGTGCTCTGGCCTGCCTAGGGATCAGGTGCCCCTCACCACCTGCTAGTGCTTTGGCCTGCCTAGGGATCAGGTGGCCTGCACCACCTGCTAGCGCTCTGGCCCACCTAGAGATCAAGTGGCTCGCACCACCTGCTAGCACTCTGGCCTGCCTAGGGATCAGGTGCCCCTCGCCACCTGCTAGCGCTCTGGCCCATCTAGGGATCAAGTGGCCCATGCCACCTGCTAGCACTCTAGGCCGCCTAGGGATCAAGTGGCCCGTGCCACCTGCTAGCACTCTGTCCCACCTAGGGATCAAGTGGCCCGCGCCACATGATAGCAATCTCGCACACCTAGTGATCAGGTGGCCCGCACCACCTGCTAGCGCTGTGGTCCGCCTAGGGATCAAGTGGCCCGTGCCACCTGCTAGAGCTCTGGCCCGCCTAGGGATCAAGTCGCTCGTGCCACCTGCTAGTGCTAGGGATCAAGTGGCCTGTGTCACCTGCTAGCACTCTCCCCCACCTAGGGATCAAGTGGCCCATGCCACCTGCTAGTGCTCTGGCCTGCCTAGGGATCAGGTGCCCCTCACCACCTGCTAGTGCTCTGGCCTGCATAGGGATCAAGTCGCTCGTGCCACCTGCTAGCTCTAGGGATCAAGTGGCCTGTGTCACCTGCTAGCACTCTCGTATACCTAGGGATCATGTCGCCCATGCCACCTGCTAGCTCTCTGGCCTGCCTAGGGATCAGGTGCCCCTCACCACCTGCTAGGACTCTGGCCCTCCTAGGGAACAAGTGGCCCGTGCCACCTGCAAGCGCTCTGGCCCGCCTAGGGATCAAGTGGCCCGCGCCACATGCTAGCACTCTCGCACACCTAGGAATCAGGTGCCACTCGCCACCTGCTAGCGCTCTGGCCCGCCTATGGATCAAGTGGCCCACGCCACCCGCTAGCGCTCTGGCCAGCATATGGATCAAGAGGCCCACGCCACCTCCTAGAACTCTGGCCCACTTAGGGATCAAGTGGCCCATGCCACCTGCTAGCGCTCTGGCACGCCTAGGGATCAAGTGGCCTGCAGCACCTGCTAGTTCTCTGGCCTGCCTAGGGATCAGGTGCCCCTCACCACCTGCTAGTGCTTTGGCCTTCCTAGGGATCAGGTGGCCTGCACCACCTGCTAGCGCTCTGGCCCACCTAGGGATCAAGTGGCTCGCTCCACCTGCTAGCACTCTGGCGTGCCTAGGGATCAGGTGCCCCTCGCCATCTGCTAGCGCTCTGGCCCATCTAGGGATCAAGTGGCCCGCGCTACCTGCTAGCACTCTGTCCCACCTAGGGATCAAGTGGCCCGCGCCACATGCTAGCACTCTCGCACACCTAGGGATCAGGTGGCCCGCACCACCTGCTAGCGCTGTGGCCCACCTAGGGATCAAGTGGCCCGTGCCACCTGCTAGAGCTCTGGCCCGCCTAGGGATCAAGTCGCTCGTGCCACCTGCTAGTGCTAGGGATCAAGTGGCCTGTGTCACCTGCTAGCACTCTCGCCCACCTAGGGATCAAGTGGCCCATGCCACCTGCTAGCACTCTGGCCCGCCTAGGGATCAGGTGCCCCTCGCCACCTGCTAGTGCTCTGGCCCACCTAGGGATCAAGTGGCCCTCGCCACCTGCTAGCACTCTCGCACACCTAGGGATCAGGTGGCCCGCACCACCTGCTAGCGCTGTGGCCCACCTAGGGATCAAGTGGCCCATGCCACCTGCTAGCGCTATGGCCCGCCTATGGAACAAGTGGCCTGTGCCACCTGCAAGCACTCTGGCCCGCCTAGGGATCAGGTGGCCCGCACCACCTGCTAGCGCTCTGGCCCGCCTAGGAATCAGGTGCCCAGCACCACCTGCTAGCACTCTGGCCCGCCTAGGGATCAAGTGGCCCGTGCCACCTGCTAGCACTCTGGCCCACCTAGGGATCAAGTGGCCTGCGCCACATGCTAGCACTCTCGCACACCTAGGGATAAGGTGTCACTCGCCACCTGCTAGCGCTCTGGCCCGCCTATGGATCAAGTGGCCCACGCCACCCGCTAGCGCTCTGGCCAGCCTAGGGATCAAGTGGCCCGCGCCACCTCCTAGCACTCTGGCCCACTTAGGGATCAAGTGGCCCATGCCACCTGCAAGCGCTCTGGCCCACCTAGGGATCAAGTGGCCAGCGCCACCTGCTAGCACTCTCGCACACCTAGGGATCAAGTGGCCTGCACCACCTGCTAGTGCTCTGGCCTGCCTAGGGATCAGGTGCCCCTCAACACCTAGTGCTCTGGCCTGCATAGGGATCAAGTCGCTCGTGCCACCTGCTAGCTCTAGGGATCAAGTGGCCTGTGTCACCTGCTAGCACTCTCGTCTACCTAGGGATCAAGTGGCCCATGCCACCTGCTAGCTCTCTGGCCCGCCTAGGGATCAGGTGCCCCTTACCACCTGCTAGGACTCTGGCCCTCCTATGGAACAAGTGGCCCGTGCCACCTGCAAGCACTCTGGCCTGCCTAGGGATCAGGTGGCCCACACCACCTGCTAGCGCTCTGGCCCGCCTAGGAATCAGGTGCCCAGCACCACCTGCTAGCACTCTGGCCCGCCTAGGGATCAAGTGGCCCGTGCCACGTGCTAGCACTCTGGCCCACCTAGGGATTAAGTGGCCTGCGCCACATGCTAGCACTCTCGCACAACTAGGGATCAGGTGCCACTCGCCACCTGCTAGCGCTCTGGCCCGCCTATGGATCAAGTGGCCCACGCCACCTGCTAGCGCTCTGGCCAGCCTAGGGATCAAGTGGCCCACGCCACCTCCTAGCACTCTGGCCCAGTTAGGGATCAAGTGGCCCATGCCACCTGCTAGCGCTCTGGCCCGCCTAGGGATCAAGTAGCCCACGCCACCTGCTAGCACTCTCGCACAACTTGGGATCAAGTGGCCTGCACCACCTGCTAGTGCTCTGGCCTGCTTAGGGATCAGGTGACCCTCACCACCTGCTAGTGCTTTGGCCTGCCTAGGGATCAGGTGGCCTGCACCACCTGCTAGCGCTCTGGCCCACCTAGGGATCAAGTGGCTCGCACCACATGCTAGCACTCTGGCCTGCCTAGGGATCAGGTGCCCCTCGCCACCTGCTAGTGCTTTGGCCTGCCTAGGGATCAGGTGGCCTGCACCACCTGCTAGCGCTCTGGCCCACCTAGGGATCAAGTGGCTCGCACCACCTGCTAGCACTTTGGCCTGCCTAGGGATCAGGTGCCCCTCGCCACCTGCTAGCGCTCTGGCCCATCTAGGGATCAAGTGGCCCGCGCTACCTGCTAGCACTTTCGCCCACCTAGGGATCAAGTGGCCCATGCCACCTGCTAGCACTCTAGGCCGCCTAGGGATCAAGTGGCCCGTGCCACCTGCTAGCACTCTGTCCCACCTAGGGATCAAGTGGCCCACAACACATGCTAGCACTCTTGCACACCTAGGGATCAGGTGGCCCGCACCACCTGCTAGTGCTGTTGCCCGCCTAGGGATCAAGTGGCCCGTGCCACCTGCTAGAGCTCTGGCCCGCCTAGGTATCAAGTCGCTCGTGCCACCTGCTAGCGCTATTGATCAAGTGGCCTGTGTCACCTGCTAGCACTCTCGCCCACCTAGGGATCAAGTGGCCCATGCCACCTGCTAGCGCTATGGCCCGCCTAGGGATCAGGTGCCCCTCACCACCTGCTAGCGCTATGGCCCGCCTAGGGATCAGGTGCCCCTCGCTACCTTCTAGCGCTCAGGCCCGCCTAGGGATCAAGTGGCCCACGCCACCCGCTAGCGCTCTGGCCAGCCTAGGGATCAAGTGGCCCGCGCCACCTCCTAGCACACTCGCACACCTAGGGATAAAGTGGCCTGCACCACCTGCTAGTGCTCTGGCCTGCCTAGGGATCAGGTGCCCCTCACCACCTGCTAGTGCTCTGGCCTGCATAGGGATCAAGTTGCTCGTGCCACCTGCTAGCTCTAGGGATCAAGTGGCCTGTGTCACCTGCTAGCACTCTCGTCTACCTAGGGATCAAGTGGCCCATGCCACCTGCTAGCTCTCTGGCCTGCCTAGGGATCAGGTGCCCCTCGCCACCTGCTAGCGCTCTGGCCCATCTAGGGATCAAGTGGCACGCGCTACCTGCTAGCACTTTCGCCCACCTAGGGATCAAGTGGCCCGTGCCACCTGCTAGCACTCTGTCCCACCTAGGGATCAAGTGGCCTGCGCCACATGCTAGCACTCTCGCACTCCTAGGGATCAGGTGGCCCGCACCACCTGCTAGAGCTCTGGCCCGCCTAGGGATCAAGTCGCTCGTGCCACCTGCTAGTGCTAGGGATCAAGTGGCCTGTGTCACCTGCTAGCACTCTCGCCCACCTAGGGATCAAGTGGCCCATGCCACCTGCTAGCGCTATGGCCCGCCTAGGGATCAGGTGCCCCTCGCCACCTGCTAGAGCTCTGGCCCACCTAGTGATCAAGTGGCCCGCGCCACCTGCTAGCACTCTCGCACACCTAGGGATCAGGTGGCCCGCACCACCTGCTAGCGCTGTGGCCCACCTAGGGATCAAGTGGCCCGTGCCACCTGCTAGAGCTCTGGCCCGCCTAGGGATCAAGTCGCTCGTGCCACCTGCTAGTGCTAGGGATCAAGTGGCCTGTGTCACCTGCTAGCACTTTCGCCCACCTAGGGATCAAGTGGCCCATGCCACCTGCTAGCCCTATGGCCCGCCTATAGATCAGGTGCCCCTCGCCACCTGCTAGCGCTCTGGCCCACCTAGGGATCAAGTGGCCCGCGCCACCTGCTAGCACTCTCGCACATCTAGGGATCAGGTGGCCCGCACCACCTGCTAGCACTCTCGCACACCTAGGGATCAGGTGGCCCGCACCACCTGCTAGCGCTGTGGCTTGCCTAGGGATCAAGTGGCCCGTGCCACCTGCTAGAGCTCTGGCCCGCCTAGGGATCAAGTCGCTCGTGCCACCTGCTAGCGCTAGGGATCAAGTGGCCTGTGTCACCTGCTAGCACTCTCGCCCACCTAGGGATCAAGTGGCCCATGCCACCTGCTAGCGCTATGGCCCGCCTAGGCATCAGGTGCCGCTCACCACCTGCTAGTGCTCTGGCCTGCATAGGGATCAAGTCGCTTGTGCCACCTGCTAGCTCTAGGGATCAAGTGGCCTGTGTCACCTGCTAGCACTCTCGTCTACCTAGGGATCAAGTCGCCCATGCCACCTGCTAGCTCTCTGGCCTGCCTAGGGATCAGGTGCCCCTCACCACCTGCTAGGACTCTGGCCCTCCTAGGGAACAAGTGGCCCGTGCCACATGCTAGCACTCTCGCACACCTAGGAATCAGGTGCCACTCGCCACCTGCTAGCGCTCTGGCCCGCCTATGGATCAAGTGGCCCACGCCACCCGCTAGCGCTCTGGCCAGCCTAGGGATCAAGAGGCCCACGCCACCTCCTAGCACTCTGGCCCACTTAGGGATCAAGTGGCCCATGCCACCTGCTAGCGCTCTGGCCCGCCTAGGGATCAAGTGGCCTGCACCACCTGCTAGTTCTCTGGCCTGCCTAGGGATCAGGTGCCCCTCACCACCTGCTAGTGCTTTGGCCTGCCTAGGGATCAGGTGGCCTGCACCACCTGCTAGCGCTCTGGCCCACCTAGGGATCAAGTGGCTTGCTCCACCTGCTAGCACTCTGGCCTGCCTAGGGATCAGGTGCCCCTCGCCACCTGCTAGCGCTCTGGCCCATCTAGGGATCAAGTGGCCCGCGCTACCTGCTAGCACTCTCGCACACCTAGGGATCAGGTGCCCCTCGCCACCTGCTAGCGCTTTTGCCCATCTAGGGATCAAGTGGCCCGCGCTACCTGCTAGCACTTTAACTCACCTAGGTATCAAGTGGCCCGAACCACCTGCTAGCACTCTGTCCCACCTAGGGATCAAGTGGCCCGCGCCACATGCTAGCACTCTCGCACACCTAGGGATCAGGTGGTCCGCAAAACCTGCTAGCGCTGTGGTCCGCCTAGGGATCAAGTGGCCCGTGCCACCTGCTAGAGCTCAGTCCCGCCTAGGGATCATTTCGCTCGTGCCACCTGCTAGTGCTAGGGATCAAGTGGCCTGTGTCACCTGCTAGCACTCTCGCCCACCTAGGGATCAAGTGGCCCATGCCACCTGCTAGCGCTATGGCCCGCCTAGGGATCAGGTGCCCCTCACCACCTGCTAGCGCTATGGCCCACCTAGGGATCAAGTGGCCCGTGCCACCTGCTAGCACTCTGTCCCACCTAGGGATCAAGTGGCCCGCGCCACATGCTAGCACTCTCGCACACCTAGGGATCAGGTGGCCCGCACCACCTGCTAGCGTTGTGGTCCGCCTAGGGATCAAGTGGCCCGTGCCACCTTCTAGAGCTCTGGCCCGCCTAGGGATCAAATCGCTCGTGCCACCTGCTAGCGCTAGGGATCAAGTGGCCTGTGTCACCTGCTAGCACTCTCGCCCACCTAGGGATCAAGTGGCCCATGCCACCTGCAAGCGCTATGGCCCGCCTAGGGATCAGGTGCCCCTCGCCACCTGCTAGCGCTATGGCCCGCCTAGGGATCAGGTGCCCCTCGCTACCTGCTAGCGCTCTGGCCCGCCTATGGATCAAGTGGCCCACGCCACCCGCTAGCGCTCTGGCCAGCCTAGGGATCAAGTGGCCCGCGCCACCTACTAGCACTCTGGCCCACTTAGGGATCAAGTGGCCCATGCCACCTACAAGCGCTCTGGCCCACCTAGGGATCAAGTGGCCAGCGCCACCTGCTAGCACTCTCGCACACCTAGGGATCAAGTGGCCTGCACCACCTGCTAGTGCTCTGGCCTGCCTAGGGATCAGGTGCCCCTCACCACCTGCTAGTGCTTTGGCCTGCATAGGGATCAAGTCGCTCGTGCCACCTGCTAGCTCTAGGGATCAAGTGGCCCGCGCCACCTGCTAGCACTCTCGCACACCTAGGGATCAGGTGGCCCGCACCACCTACTAGAGCTGTGGCCCGCCTAGGGATCAAGTGGCCAGTGCCACCTGCTAGAGCTCTGGCCCGCCTAGGGATCAAGTCGCTCGTGCCACCTGCTAGCGCTAGGGATCAAGTGGCCTGTGTCACCTGCTAGCACTCTCGCCCACCTAGGGATCAAGTGGCCCATGCCACCTGCTAGCGCTATGGCCCGCCTAGGGATCAGGTGCCCCTCACCACCTGCTAGCGCTATGGCCCGCCTAGGGATCAGGTGCCCCTCGCTACCTGCTAGCGCTCTGGCCCGCCTATGGATCAAGTGGCCCACGCCACCCGCTAGCGCTCTGGCCAGCCTAGGGATCAAGTGGCCCGCGCCACCTACTAGCACTCTGGCCCACTTAGGGATCAAGTGGCCCATGCCACCTACAAGTGCTCTGGCCCACCTAGGGATCAAGTGGCCAGCGCCACCTGCTAGCACTCTCGCACACCTAGGGATCAAGTGGCCTGCACCACCTGCTAGTGCTCTGGCCTGCCTAGGGATTAGGTGCCCCTCACCACCTGCTAGTGCTCTGGCCTGCATAGGGATCAAGTCGCTCGTGCCACCTGCTAGCTCTAGGGATCAAGTGGCCCGCGCCACCTGCTAGCACTCTCGCACACCTAGGGATCAGGTGGCCCGCACCACCTGCTAGCGCTGTGGCCCACCATGGGATCAAGTGGCCAGTGCCACCTGCTAGAGCTCTGGCCCGCCTAGGGATCAAGTCGCTCGTGCCACCTGCTAGCGCTAGGGATCAAGTGGCCTGTGTCACCTGCTAGCACTCTCGCCCACCTAGGGATCAAGTGGCCCATGCCACCTGCTAGCGCTATGGCCCGCCTAGGGATCAGGTGCCCCTCGCTACCTGCTAGCGCTCTGGCCCACCTAGGGATCAAGTGTCCCGTGCCACCTGCTTGCGCTCTGGCCCGCCTAGGGATCGGGTGCCCCTCGCCACCTGCTATCGCTCTGGCCCGCCTATGGATCAAGTGGCCCACGCCACCCGCTAGCGCTCTGGCCAGCCTAGGGATCAAGTGGCCCGCGCCACCTCCTAGCACTCTCGCACACCTAGGGATCAAGTGGCCTGCACCACCTGCTAGTGCTCTGGCCTGCCTAGGGATCAGGTGCCCCTCACCACCTGCTAGTGCTCTGGCCTGCATAGGGATCAAGTCGCTTGTGCCACCTGCTAGCTCTAGGGATCAAGTGGCCTGTGTCACCTGCTAGCACTCTCGTCTACCTAGGGATCAAGTCGCCCATGCCACCTGCTAGCTCTCTGGCCTGCCTAGGGATCAGGTGCCCCTCACCACCTGCTAGGACTCTGGCCCTCCTAGTGAACAAGTGGCCCGTGCCACCTGCAAGCGCTCTGGCCCACCTAGGGATCAAGTTGCCCGCGCCACATGCTAGCACTCTCGCACACCTAGGAATCAGGTGCCACTCGCCACCTGCTAGCACTCTGGCCCGCCTATGGATCAAGTGGCCCACGCCACCCGCTAGCGCTCTGGCCAGCCTAGGGATCAAGAGGCCCACGCCACCTCCTAGCACTCTGGCCCACTTAGGGATCAAGTGGCCCATGCCACCTGCTAGCGCTCTGGCCCGCCTAGGGATCAAGTGACCTGCACCACCTGCTAGTTCTCTGGCCTGCCTAGGGATCAGGTGCCCCTCACCACCTGCTAGTGCTTTGGCCTGCCTAGGGATCAGGTGGCCTGCACCACCTGCTAGCGCTCTGGCCCACCTAGGGATCAAGTGGCTCGCTCCACCTGCTAGCACTCTGGCCTGCCTAGGGATCAGGTGCCCCTCGCCACCTGCTAGCGCTCTGGCCCATCTAGGGATCAAGTGGCCCGTGCCACCTGCTAGCACTCTGTCCCACCTAGGGATCAAGTGGCCCGCGCCACATGCTAGCACTCTCGCACACCTAGGGATCAGGTGGCCCACACCACCTGCTAGCGCTGTGGCCCACCTAGGGATCAAGTGGCCCGTGCCACCTGCTAGAGCTCTGGCCCGCCTAGGGATCAAGTCGCTCGTGCCACCTGCTAGTGCTAGGGATCAAGTGGCCTGTGTCACCTGCTAGCACTCTCGCCCACCTAGGGATCAAGTGGCCCATGCCACCTGCTAGTGCTATGGCCCGCCTAGGGATCAGGTGCCCCTCGCCACCTGCTAGCGCTCTGGCCCACCTAGGGATCAAGTGGCCCGCGCCACCTGCTAGCACACTCGCACACCTAGGGATCAGGTGGCCCGCACCAACAGCTAGCGCTGTGGCCCACCTAGGGATCAAGTGGCCCATGCCACATGCTAGCACTCTCGCACACCTAGGGATCAGGTGGCCCGCACCACCTGCTAGCGTTGTGGTCCGCCTAGGGATCAAGTGGCCCGTGCCACCTTCTAGAGCTCTGGCCCGCCTAGGGATCAAATCGCTCGTGCCACCTGCTAGCGCTAGGGATCAAGTGGCCTGTGTCACCTGCTAGCACTCTGGCCCACCTAGGGATCAAGTGGCCCATGCCACCTGCTAGCGCTATGGCCCGCCTAGGGATCAGGTGCCCCTCGCCACCTGCTACCGCTATGGCCCGCCTAGGGATCAGGTGCCCCTCGCTACCTGCTAGCGCTCTGGCCCGCCTATGGATCAAGTGGCCCACGCCACCCGCTAGCGCTCTGGCCAGCCTAGGGATCAAGTGGCCCGCGCCACCTACTAGCACTCTGGCCCACTTAGGGATCAAGCGGCCCATGCCACCTACAAGCGCTCTGGCCCACCTAGGGATCAAGTGGCCAGCGCCACCTGCTAGCACTCTCGCACACCTAGGGATCAAGTGGCCTGCACCACCTGCTAGTGCTCTGGCCCACCTAGGGATCAAGTGGCCCGTGCCACCTGCTAGAGCTCTGGCCTGCATAGGGATCAAGTCGCTCGTGCCACCTGCTAGCTCTAGGGATCAAGTGGCCCGCGCCACCTGCTAGCACTCTCGCACACCTAGGGATCAGGTGGCCCGCACCACCTGCTAGCGCTGTGGCCCGCCTAGGGATCAAGTGGCCAGTGCCACCTGCTAGAGCTCTGGCCCGCCTAGGGATCAAGTCGCTCGTGCCACCTGCTAGCGCTAGGGATCAAGTGGCCTGTGTCACCTGCTAGCACTCTCGCCCACCTAGGGATCAAGTGGCCCATGCCACCTGCTAGCGCTATGGCCCGCCTAGGGATCAGGTGCCCCTCACCACCTGCTAGCGCTATGGCCCGCCTAGGGATCAGGTGCCCCTCGCTACCTGCTAGCGCTCTGGCCCGCCTATGGATCAAGTGGCCCACGCCACCCGCTAGCGCTCTGGCCAGCCTAGGGATCAAGTGGCCCGCGCCACCTACTAGCACTCTGGCCCACTTAGGGATCAAGTGGCCCATGCCACCTAAAAGCGCTCTGGCCCACCTAGGGATCAAGTGGCCAGCGCCACCTGCTAGCACTCTCGCACACCTAGGGATCAAGTGGCCTGCACCACCTGCTAGTGCTCTGGCCTGCCTAGGGATTAGGTGCCCCTCACCACCTGCTAGTGCTCTGGCCTGCATAGGGATCAAGTCGCTCGTGCCACCTGCTAGCTCTAGGGATCAAGTGGCCCGCGCCACCTGCTAGCACTCTCGCACACCTAGGGATCAGGTGGCCCGCACCACCTGCTAGCGCTGTGGCCCACCATGGGATCAAGTGGCCAGTGCCACCTGCTAGAGCTCTGGCCCGCCTAGGGATCAAGTCGCTCGTGCCACCTGCTAGCGCTAGGGATCAAGTGGCCTGTGTCACCTGCTAGCACTCTCGCCCACCTAGGGATCAAGTGGCCCATGCCACCTGCTAGCGCTATGGCCCGCCTAGGGATCAGGTGCCCCTCGCTACCTGCTAGCGCTCTGGCCCACCTAGGGATCAAGTGTCCCGTGCCACCTGCTTGCGCTCTGGCCCGCCTAGGGATCGGGTGCCCCTCGCCACCTGCTATCGCTCTGGCCCGCCTATGGATCAAGTGGCCCACGCCACCCGCTAGCGCTCTGGCCAGCCTAGGGATCAAGTGGCCCGCGCCACCTCCTAGCACTCTCGCACACCTAGGGATCAAGTGGCCTGCACCACCTGCTAGTGCTCTGGCCTGCCTAGGGATCAGGTGCCCCTCACCACCTGCTAGTGCTCTGGCCTGCATAGGGATCAAGTCGCTTGTGCCACCTGCTAGCTCTAGGGATCAAGTGGCCTGTGTCACCTGCTAGCACTCTCGTCTACCTAGGGATCAAGTCGCCCATGCCACCTGCTAGCTCTCTGGCCTGCCTAGGGATCAGGTGCCCCTCACCACCTGCTAGGACTCTGGCCCTCCTAGTGAACAAGTGGCCCGTGCCACCTGCAAGCGCTCTGGCCCACCTAGGGATCAAGTTGCCCGCGCCACATGCTAGCACTCTCGCACACCTAGGAATCAGGTGCCACTCGCCACCTGCTAGCACTCTGGCCCGCCTATGGATCAAGTGGCCCACGCCACCCGCTAGCGCTCTGGCCAGCCTAGGGATCAAGAGGCCCACGCCACCTCCTAGCACTCTGGCCCACTTAGGGATCAAGTGGCCCATGCCACCTGCTAGCGCTCTGGCCCGCCTAGGGATCAAGTGGCCTGCACCACCTGCTAGTTCTCTGGCCTGCCTAGGGATCAGGTGCCCCTCACCACCTGCTAGTGCTTTGGCCTGCCTAGGGATCAGGTGGCCTGCACCACCTGCTAGCGCTCTGGCCCACCTAGGGATCAAGTGGCTCGCTCCACCTGCTAGCACTCTGGCCTGCCTAGGGATCAGGTGCCCCTCGCCACCTGCTAGCGCTCTGGCCCATCTAGGGATCAAGTGGCCCGTGCCACCTGCTAGCACTCTGTCCCACCTAGGGATCAAGTGGCCCGCGCCACATGCTAGCACTCTCGCACACCTAGGGATCAGGTGGCCCACACCACCTGCTAGCGCTGTGGCCCACCTAGGGATCAAGTGGCCCGTGCCACCTGCTAGAGCTCTGGCCCGCCTAGGGATCAAGTCGCTCGTGCCACCTGCTAGTGCTAGGGATCAAGTGGCCTGTGTCACCTGCTAGCACTCTCGCCCACCTAGGGATCAAGTGGCCCATGCCACCTGCTAGTGCTATGGCCCGCCTAGGGATCAGGTGCCCCTCGCCACCTGCTAGCGCTCTGGCCCACCTAGGGATCAAGTGGCCCGCGCCACCTGCTAGCACACTCGCACACCTAGGGATCAGGTGGCCCGCACCACCTGCTAGCGCTGTGGCCCACCTAGGGATCAAGTGGCCCATGCCACCTGCTAGCGCTATGGCCCGCCTAGGGATCAGGTGCCCCTCGCTACCTGCTAGCGCTCTGGCCCGCCTAGGGATCAAGTGGCCCTCACCACCTGCTAGTGCTTTGGCCTGCCTAGGGATCAGGTGGCCTGCACCATCTGCTAGCGCTCTGGCCCACCTAGGGATCAAGTGGCTCGCTCCACCTGCTAGCACTCTGGCCTGCCTAGGGATCAGGTGCCCCTCGCCACCTGCTAGCGCTTTTGCCCATCTAGGGATCAAGTGGCCCGCGCTACCTGCTAGCACTTTAACTCACCTAGGTATCAAGTGGCCCGTGCCACCTGCTAGCACTCTGTCCCACCTAGGGATCAAGTGGCCCGCGCCACATGCTAGCACTCTCGCACACCTAGGGATCAGGTGGCCCGCACCACCAGCTAGCGCTGTGGCCCACCTAGGGATCAAGTGGCCCGTGCCACCTGCTAGAGCTCTGGCCCGCCTAGGGATCAAGTCGCTCGTGCCACCTGCTAGTGCTAGGGATCAAGTGGCCTGTGTCACCTGCTAGCACTCTCGCCCACCTAGGGATCAAGTGGCCCATGCCACCTGCTAGTGCTATGGCCCGCCTAGGGATCAGGTGCCCCTCGCCACCTGCTAGCGCTCTGGCCCACCTAGGGATCAAGTGGCCCGCGCCACCTGCTAACACTCTCGCACACCTAGGCATCAGGTGGCCCGCACCACCTGCTAGCGCTGTGGCCCACCTAGGGATCAAGTGGCCCATGCCACCTGCTAGCGCTATGGCCCGCCTAGGGATCAGGTGCCCCTCGCTACCTGCTAGCGCTCTGGCCCGCCTAGGGATCAAGTGGCCCGTGCCACCTGCTTGCGCTCTGACCCGCCTAGGGATCAGGTGCCCCTCGCCACCTGCTAGCACTCTTGCACACCTAGGGATCAAGTGGCCTGCACCACCTGCTAGTGCTCTGGCCTGCCTAGGGATCAGGTGCCCCTCACCACCTGCTAGTGCTCTGGCCTGCCTAGGGATCAGGTGACCTGCACCACCTGCTAGCGCTCTGGCCCACCTAGAGATCAAGTGGCTCGGCACCACCTGCTAGCACTCTGGCCTGCCTAGGGATCAGGTGCCCCTCGCCACCTGCAAGCGCTCTGGCCCATCTAGGGATCAAGTGGCCCATGCCACCTGCTAGCACTCTAGGCCGCCTAGGGATCAAGTGGCCCGTGCCACCTGCTAGCACTCTGTCCCACCTAGGGATCAAGTGGCCCGCGCCACATGATAGCACTCTCGCACACCTAGGGATCAAGTGGCCCATGCCACCTGCTAGCCCTATGGCCCGCCTATAGATCAGGTGCCCCTCGCCACCTGCTAGCGCTCTGGCCCACCTAGGGATCAAGTGGCCCGCGCCACCTGCTAGCACTCTCGCACATCTAGGGATCAGGTGGCCCGCACCACCTGCTAGCACTCTCGCACACCTAGGGATCAGGTGGCCCGCACCACCTGCTAGCGCTGTGGCCCGCCTAGGGATCAAGTGGCCCGTGCCACCTGCTAGAGCTCTGGCCCGCCTAGGGATCAAGTCGCTCGTGCCACCTGCTAGCGCTAGGGATCAAGTGGCCTGTGTCACCTGCTAGCACTCTCGCCCACCTAGGGATCAAGTGGCCCATGCCACCTGCTAGCGCTATGGCCCGCCTAGGCATCAGGTGCCGCTCACCACCTGCTAGTGCTCTGGCCTGCATAGGGATCAAGTCGCTCGTGCCACCTGCTAGCTCTAGGGATCAAGTGGCCTGTGTCACCTGCTAGCACTCTCGTCTACCTAGGGATCAAGTCGCCCATGCCACCTGCTAGCTCTCTGGCCTGCCTAGGGATCAGGTGCCCCTCACCACCTGCTAGGAC
Source organism: Crinia signifera (assembly GCF_055691185.1). Classification (NCBI taxonomy): domain Eukaryota; kingdom Metazoa; phylum Chordata; class Amphibia; order Anura; family Myobatrachidae; genus Crinia; species Crinia signifera. The sequence goes on along the minus strand of NC_139220.1, from coordinate 57,980,697 downwards.
TCTGGCCCTCCTAGGGAACAAGTGGCCCGTGCCACATGCTAGCACTCTCGCACACCTAGGAATCAGGTGCCACTCGCCACCTGCTAGTGCTCTGGCCCGCCTATGGATCAAGTGGCCCACGCCACCCGCTAGCGCTCTGGCCAGCCTAGGGATCAAGAGGCCCCACGCCACCTCCTAGCACTCTGGCCCACTTAGGGATCATGTGGCCCATGCCACCTGCTAGCGCTCTGGCCCGCCTAGGGATCAAGTGGCCTGCACCACCTGCTAGTTCTCTGGCCTGCCTAGGGATCAGGTGCCCCTCACCACCTGCTAGTGCTTTGGCCTGCCTAGGGATCAGGTGGCCTGCACCACCTGCTAGCGCTCTGGCCCACCTAGGGATCAAGTGGCTTGCTCCACCTGCTAGCACTCTGGCCTGCCTAGGGATCAGGTGCCTCTCACCACCTGCTAGCGCTCTGGCCCATCAAGGAATCAAGTGGCCCGCGCTACCTGCTAGCACTTTCGCTCACCTAGGTATCAAGTGGCCCGTGCCACCTGCTAGCACTCTGTCCCACCTAGGGATCAAGTGGCCCGCGCCACATGCTAGCACTCTCGCACACCTAGGGATCAGGTGGTCCGCACCACCTGCTAGCGCTGTGGTCCGCCTAGGGATCAAGTGGCCCGTGCCACCTGCTAGAGCTCAGTCCCGCCTAGGGATCAAGTCGCTAGTGCCACCTGCTAGTGCTAGGGACCAAGTGGCCTGTGTCACCTGCTAGCACTCTCGCCCACCTAGGGATCAAGTGACCCATGCCACCTGCTAGCGCTATGGCCCGCCTAGGGATCAGGTGCCCCTCACCACCTGCTAGCGCTATGGCCCACCTAGGGATCAAGTGGCCCGTGCCACCTGCTAGCACTCTGTCCCACCTAGGGATCAAGTGGCCCGCGCCACATGCTAGCACTCTCGCACACCTAGGGATCAGGTGGCCCGCACCACCTGCTAGCGTTGTGGTCCGCCTAGGGATCAAGTGGCCCGTGCCACCTTCTAGAGCTCTGGCCCGCCTAGGGATCAAATCGCTCGTGCCACCTGCTAGCGCTAGGGATCAAGTGGCCTGTGTCACCTGCTAGCACTCTGGCCCACCTAGGGATCAAGTGGCCCATGCCACCTGCTAGCGCTATGGCCCGCCTAGGGATCAGGTGCCCCTCGCCACCTGCTACCGCTATGGCCCGCCTAGGGATCAGGTGCCCCTCGCTACCTGCTAGCGCTCTGGCCCGCCTATGGATCAAGTGGCCCACGCCACCCGCTAGCGCTCTGGCCAGCCTAGGGATCAAGTGGCCCGCGCCACCTACTAGCACTCTGGCCCACTTAGGGATCAAGCGGCCCATGCCACCTACAAGCGCTCTGGCCCACCTAGGGATCAAGTGGCCAGCGCCACCTGCTAGCACTCTCGCACACCTAGGGATCAAGTGGCCTGCACCACCTGCTAGTGCTCTGGCCCACCTAGGGATCAAGTGGCCCGTGCCACCTGCTAGAGCTCTGGCCTGCATAGGGATCAAGTCGCTCGTGCCACCTGCTAGCTCTAGGGATCAAGTGGCCCGCGCCACCTGCTAGCACTCTCGCACACCTAGGGATCAGGTGGCCCGCACCACCTGCTAGCGCTGTGGCCCGCCTAGGGATCAAGTGGCCAGTGCCACCTGCTAGAGCTCTGGCCCGCCTAGGGATCAAGTCGCTCGTGCCACCTGCTAGCGCTAGGGATCAAGTGGCCTGTGTCACCTGCTAGCACTCTCGCCCACCTAGGGATCAAGTGGCCCATGCCACCTGCTAGCGCTATGGCCCGCCTAGGGATCAGGTGCCCCTCACCACCTGCTAGCGCTATGGCCCGCCTAGGGATCAGGTGCCCCTCGCTACCTGCTAGCGCTCTGGCCCGCCTATGGATCAAGTGGCCCACGCCACCCGCTAGCGCTCTGGCCAGCCTAGGGATCAAGTGGCCCGCGCCACCTACTAGCACTCTGGCCCACTTAGGGATCAAGTGGCCCATGCCACCTACAAGCGCTCTGGCCCACCTAGGGATCAAGTGGCCAGCGCCACCTGCTAGCACTCTCGCACACCTAGGGATCAAGTGGCCTGCACCACCTGCTAGTGCTCTGGCCTGCCTAGGGATTAGGTGCCCCTCACCACCTGCTAGTGCTCTGGCCTGCATAGGGATCAAGTCGCTCGTGCCACCTGCTAGCTCTAGGGATCAAGTGGCCCGCGCCACCTGCTAGCACTCTCGCACACCTAGGGATCAGGTGGCCCGCACCACCTGCTAGCGCTGTGGCCCGCCATGGGATCAAGTGGCCAGTGCCACCTGCTAGAGCTCTGGCCCGCCTAGGGATCAAGTCGCTCGTGCCACCTGCTAGCGCTAGGGATCAAGTGGCCTGTGTCACCTGCTAGCACTCTCGCCCACCTAGGGATCAAGTGGACCATGCCACCTGCTAGCGCTATGGCCCGCCTAGGGATCAGGTGCCCCTCGCTACCTGCTAGCGCTCTGGCCCGCCTATGGATCAAGTGGCCCACGCCACCTGCTAGCGCTCTGGCCAGCCTAGGGATCAAGTGGCCCGCGCCACCTACTAGCACTCTGGCCCACTTAGGTATCAAGCGGCCCATGCCACCTACAAGCGCTCTGGCCCACCTAGGGATCAAGTGGCCAGCGCCACCTGCTAGCACTCTCGCACACCTAGGGATCAAGTGGCCTGCACCACCTGCTAGTGCTCTGGCCCACCTAGGGATCAAGTGGCCCGTGCCACCTGCTAGAGCTCTGGCCTGCATAGGGATCAAGTCGCTTGTGCCACCTGCTAGCTCTAGGGATCAAGTGGCCCGCGCCACCTGCTAGCACTCTCGCACACCTAGGGATCAGGTGGCCCGCACCACCTGCTAGCGCTGTGGCCCGCCTAGGGATCAAGTGGCCAGTGCCACCTGCTAGAGCTCTGGCCCGCCTAGGGATCAAGTCGCTCGTGCCACCTGCTAGCGCTAGGGATCAAGTGGCCTGTGTCACCTGCTAGCACTCTCGCCCACCTAGGGATCAAGTGGCCCATGCCACCTGCTAGCGCTATGGCCCGCCTAGGGATCAGGTGCCCCTCACCACCTGCTAGCGCTATGGCCCACCTAGGGATCAAGTGGCCCGTGCCACCTGCTAGCACTCTGTCCCACCTAGGGATCAAGTGGCCCGCGCCACATGCTAGCACTCTCGCACACCTAGGGATCAGGTGGCCCGCACCACCTGCTAGCGTTGTGGTCCGCCTAGGGATCAAGTGGCCCGTGCCACCTTCTAGAGCTCTGGCCCGCCTAGGGATCAAATCGCTCGTGCCACCTGCTAGCGCTAGGGATCAAGTGGCCTGTGTCACCTGCTAGCACTCTGGCCCACCTAGGGATCAAGTGGCCCATGCCACCTGCTAGCGCTATGGCCCGCCTAGGGATCAGGTGCCCCTCGCCACCTGCTACCGCTATGGCCCGCCTAGGGATCAGGTGCCCCTCGCTACCTGCTAGCGCTCTGGCCCGCCTATGGATCAAGTGGCCCACGCCACCCGCTAGCGCTCTGGCCAGCCTAGGGATCAAGTGGCCCGCGCCACCTACTAGCACTCTGGCCCACTTAGGGATCAAGCGGCCCATGCCACCTACAAGCGCTCTGGCCCACCTAGGGATCAAGTGGCCAGCGCCACCTGCTAGCACTCTCGCACACCTAGGGATCAAGTGGCCTGCACCACCTGCTAGTGCTCTGGCCCACCTAGGGATCAAGTGGCCCGTGCCACCTGCTAGAGCTCTGGCCTGCATAGGGATCAAGTCGCTCGTGCCACCTGCTAGCTCTAGGGATCAAGTGGCCCGCGCCACCTGCTAGCACTCTCGCACACCTAGGGATCAGGTGGCCCGCACCACCTGCTAGCGCTGTGGCCCGCCTAGGGATCAAGTGGCCAGTGCCACCTGCTAGAGCTCTGGCCCGCCTAGGGATCAAGTCGCTCGTGCCACCTGCTAGCGCTAGGGATCAAGTGGCCTGTGTCACCTGCTAGCACTCTCGCCCACCTAGGGATCAAGTGGCCCATGCCACCTGCTAGCGCTATGGCCCGCCTAGGGATCAGGTGCCCCTCACCACCTGCTAGCGCTATGGCCCGCCTAGGGATCAGGTGCCCCTCGCTACCTGCTAGCGCTCTGGCCCGCCTATGGATCAAGTGGCCCACGCCACCCGCTAGCGCTCTGGCCAGCCTAGGGATCAAGTGGCCCGCGCCACCTACTAGCACTCTGGCCCACTTAGGGATCAAGTGGCCCATGCCACCTACAAGCGCTCTGGCCCACCTAGGGATCAAGTGGCCAGCGCCACCTGCTAGCACTCTCGCACACCTAGGGATCAAGTGGCCTGCACCACCTGCTAGTGCTCTGGCCTGCCTAGGGATTAGGTGCCCCTCACCACCTGCTAGTGCTCTGGCCTGCATAGGGATCAAGTCGCTCGTGCCACCTGCTAGCTCTAGGGATCAAGTGGCCCGCGCCACCTGCTAGCACTCTCGCACACCTAGGGATCAGGTGGCCCGCACCACCTGCTAGCGCTGTGGCCCGCCATGGGATCAAGTGGCCAGTGCCACCTGCTAGAGCTCTGGCCCGCCTAGGGATCAAGTCGCTCGTGCCACCTGCTAGCGCTAGGGATCAAGTGGCCTGTGTCACCTGCTAGCACTCTCGCCCACCTAGGGATCAAGTGGACCATGCCAACTGCTAGCGCTATGGCCCGCCTAGGGATCAGGTGCCCCTCGCTACCTGCTAGCGCTCTGGCCCGCCTATGGATCAAGTGGCCCACGCCACCCGCTAGCGCTCTGGCCAGCCTAGGGATCAAGTGGCCCGCGCCACCTACTAGCACTCTGGCCCACTTAGGGATCAAGCGGCCCATGCCACCTACAAGCGCTCTGGCCCACCTAGGGATCAAGTGGCCAGCGCCACCTGCTAGCACTCTCGCACACCTAGGGATCAAGTGGCCTGCACCACCTGCTAGTGCTCTGGCCCACCTAGGGATCAAGTGGCCCGTGCCACCTGCTAGAGCTCTGGCCTGCATAGGGATCAAGTCGCTTGTGCCACCTGCTAGCTCTAGGGATCAAGTGGCCCGCGCCACCTGCTAGCACTCTCGCACACCTAGGGATCAGGTGGCCCGCACCACCTGCTAGCGCTGTGGCCCGCCTAGGGATCAAGTGGCCAGTGCCACCTGCTAGAGCTCTGGCCCGCCTAGGGATCAAGTCGCTCGTGCCACCTGCTAGCGCTAGGGATCAAGTGGCCTGTGTCACCTGCTAGCACTCTCGCCCACCTAGGGATCAAGTGGCCCATGCCACCTGCTAGCGCTATGGCCCGCCTAGGGATCAGGTGCCCCTCACCACCTGCTAGCGCTATGGCCCGCCTAGGGATCAGGTGCCCCTCGCTACCTGCTAGCGCTCTGGCCCGCCTATGGATCAAGTGGCCCACGCCACCCGCTAGCGCTCTGGCCAGCCTAGGGATCAAGTGGCCCGCGCCACCTACTAGCACTCTGGCCCACTTAGGGATCAAGTGGCCCATGCCACCTACAAGCGCTCTGGCCCACCTAGGGATCAAGTGGCCAGCGCCACCTGCTAGCACTCTCGCACACCTAGGGATCAAGTGGCCTGCACCACCTGCTAGTGCTCTGGCCTGCCTAGGGATTAGGTGCCCCTCACCACCTGCTAGTGCTCTGGCCTGCATAGGGATCAAGTCGCTCGTGCCACCTGCTAGCTCTAGGGATCAAGTGGCCCGCGCCACCTGCTAGCACTCTCGCACACCTAGGGATCAGGTGGCCCGCACCACCTGCTAGCGCTGTGGCCCGCCATGGGATCAAGTGGCCAGTGCCACCTGCTAGAGCTCTGGCCCGCCTAGGGATCAAGTCGCTCGTGCCACCTGCTAGCGCTAGGGATCAAGTGGCCTGTGTCACCTGCTAGCACTCTCGCCCACCTAGGGATCAAGTGGACCATGCCACCTGCTAGCGCTATGGCCCGCCTAGGGATCAGGTGCCCCTCGCTACCTGCTAGTGCTCTGGCCCGCCTAGGGATCAAGTGTCCCGTGCCACCTGCTTGCGCTCTGGCCCGCCTAGGGATCGGGTGCCCCTCGCCACCTGCTATCGCTCTGGCCCGCCTATGGATCAAGTGGCCCACGCCACCCGCTAGCGCTCTGGCCAGCCTAGGGATCAAGTGGCCCGCGCCACCTCCTAGCACTCTCGCACACCTAGGGATCAAGTGGCCTGCACCACCTGCTAGTGCTCTGGCCTGCCTAGGGATCAGATGCCCCTCACCACCTGCTAGTGCTCTGGCCTGCATAGGGATCAAGTCGCTTGTGCCACCTGCTAGCTCTAGGGATCAAGTGGCCTGTGTCACCTGCTAGCACTCTCGTCTACCTAGGGATCAAGTCGCCCATGCCACCTGCTAGCTCTCTGGCCTGCCTAGGGATCAGGTGCCCCTCACCACCTGCTAGGACTCTGGCCCTCCTAGGGAACAAGTGGCCCGTGCCACCTGCAAGCGCTCTGGCCCGCCTAGGGATCAAGTTGCCCGCGCCACATGCTAGCACTCTCGCACACCAAGGAATCAGGTGCCACTCGCCACCTGCTAGCACTCTGGCCCGCCTATGGATCAAGTGGCCCACGCCACCCGCTAGCGCTCTGTCCAGCCTAGGGATCAAGAGGCCCACGCCACCTCCTAGCACTCTGGCCCACTTAGGGATCAAGTGGCCCATGCCACCTGCTAGCGCTCTGGCCCGCCTAGGGATCAAGTGGCCCGCACCACCTGCTAGTTCTCTGGCCTGCCTAGGGATCAGGTGCCCCTCACCACCTGCTAGTGCTTTGGCCTGCCTAGGGATCAGGTGGCCTGCACCACCTGCTAGCGCTCTGGCCCACCTAGGGATCAAGTGGCTCGCTCCACCTGCTAGCACTCTGGCCTGCCTAGGGATCAGGTGCCCCTCGCCACCTGCTAGCGCTCTGGCCCATCTAGGGATCAAGTGGCCCGTGCCACCTGCTAGCACTCTGTCCCACCTAGGGATCAAGTGGCCCGCGCCACATGCTAGCACTCTCGCACACCTAGGGATCAGGTGGCCCACACCACCTGTTAGCGCTGTGGCCCACCTAGGGATCAAGTGGCCCGTGCCACCTGCTAGAGCTCTGGCCCGCCTAGGGATCAAGTCGCTCGTGCCACCTGCTAGTGCTAGGGATCAAGTGGCCTGTGTCACCTGCTAGCACTCTCGCCCACCTAGGGATCAAGTGGCCCATGCCACCTGCTAGTGCTATGGCCCGCCTAGGGATCAGGTGCCCCTCGCCACCTGCTAGCGCTCTGGCCCACCTAGGGATCAAGTGGCCCGCGCCACCTGCTAGCACTCTCGCACACCTAGGGATCAGGTGGCCCGCACCACCTGCTAGCGCTGTGGCCCACCTAGGGATCAAGTGGCCCATGCCACCTGCTAGCGCTATGGCCCGCCTAGGGATCAGGTGCCTCTCGCTACCTGCTAGCGCTCTGGCCCGCCTAGGGATCAAGTGGCCCTCACCACCTGCTAGTGCTTTGGCCTGCCTAGGGATCAGGTGGCCTGCACCATCTGCTAGCGCTCTGGCCCACCTAGGGATCAAGTGGCTCGCTCCACCTGCTAGCACTCTGGCCTGCCTAGGGATCAGGTGCCCCTCGCCACCTGCTAGCGCTCTGGCCCATCTAGGGATCAAGTGGCCCGCGCTACCTGCTAGCACTTTAACTCACCTAGGTATCAAGTGGCCCGTGCCACCTGCTAGCACTCTGTCCCACCTAGGGATCAAGTGGCCCGCACCACATGCTAGCACTCTCGCACACCTAGGGATCAGGTGGCCCGCACCACCTGCTAGCGCTGTGGCCCACCTAGGGATCAAGTGGCCCGTGCCACCTGCTTGAGCTCTGGCCCGCCTAGGGATCAAGTCGCTCATGCCACCTGCTAGTGCTAGGGATCAAGTGGCCTGTGTCACCTGCTAGCACTCTCGCCCACCTAGGGATCAAGTGGCCCATGCCACCTGCTAGTGCTATGGCCCGCCTAGGGATCAGGTGCCCCTCGCCACCTGCTAGCGCTCTGGCCCACCTAGGGATCAAGTGGCCCGCGCCACCTGCTAACACTCTCGCACACCTAGGCATCAGGTGGCCCGCACCACCTGCTAGCGCTGTGGCCCACCTAGGGATCAAGTGGCCCATGCCACCTGCTAGCGCTATGGCCCGCCTAGGGATCAGGTGCCCCTCGCTACCTGCTAGCGCTCTGGCCCGCCTAGGGATCAAGTGGCCCGTGCCACCTGCTTGCGCTCTGACCCGCCTAGGGATCAGGTGCCCCTCGCCACCTGCTAGCACTCTTGCACACCTAGGGATCAAGTGGCCTGCACCACCTGCTAGTGCTCTGGCCTGCCTAGGGATCAGGTGCCCCTCACCACCTGCTAGTGCTCTGGCCTGCCTAGGGATCAGGTGACCTGCACCACCTGCTAGCGCTCTGGCCCACCTAGAGATCAAGTGGCTCGCACCACCTGCTAGCACTCTAGGCCGCCTAGGGATCAAGTGGCCCGTGCCACCTGCTAGCACTCTGTCCCACCTAGGGATCAAGTGGCCCGCGCCACATGATAGCACTCTCGCACACCTAGGGATCAAGTGGCCCATGCCACCTGCTAGCCCTATGGCCCGCCTATAGATCAGATGCCACTCGCCACCTGCTAGCGCTCTGGCCCACCTAGGGATCAAGTGGCCCGCGCCACCTGCTAGCACTCTCGCACATCTAGGGATCAGGTGGCCCGCACCACCTGCTAGCACTCTCGCACACCTAGGGATCAGGTGGCCCGCACCACCTGCTAGCGCTGTGGCCCGCCTAGGGATCAAGTGGCCCGTGCCACCTGCTAGAGCTCTGGCCCGCCTAGGGATCAAGTCGCTCGTGCCACCTGCTAGCGCTAGGTATCAAGTGGCCTGTGTCCCCTGCTAGCACTCTCGCCCACCTAGGGATCAAGTGGCCCATGCCACCTGCTAGCGCTATGGCCCGCCTAGGCATCAGGTGCCGCTCACCACCTGCTAGTGCTCTGGCCTGCATAGGGATCAAGTCGCTCGTGCCACCTGCTAGCTCTAGGGATCAAGTGGCCTGTGTCACCTGCTAGCACTCTCGTCTACCTAGGGATCAAGTCGCCCATGCCACCTGCTAGCTCTCTGGCCTGCCTAGGGATCAGGTGCCCCTCACCACCTGCTAGGACTCTGGCCCGCCTAGGGATCATGTGGCCCGTGCCACATGCTAGCACTCTCGCACACCTAGGAATCAGGTGCCACTCGCCACCTGCTAGCGCTCTGGCCCGCCTATGGATCAAGTGGCCCACGCCACCCGCTAGCGCTCTGGCCAGCCTTGGGATCAAGAGGCCCACGCCACCTCCTAGCACTCTGGCCCACTTAGGGATCAAGTGGCCCATGCCACCTGCTAGCGCTCTGGCCCGCCTAGGGATCAAGTGGCCTGCACCACCTGCTAGTTCTCTGGCCTGCCTAGGGATCAGGTACCCCTCACCATCTGCTAGTGCTTTGGCCTGCCTAGGGATCAGGTGGCCTGCACCACCTGCTAGCGCTCTGGCCCACCTAGGGATCAAGTGGCTTGCTCCACCTGCTAGCACTCTGGCCTGCCTAGGGATCAGGTGCCCCTCGCCACCTGCTAGCGCTCTGGCCCATCTAGGGATCAAGTGGCCCGCGCTACCTGCTAGCACTTTCGCTCACCTAGGTATCAAGTGGCCCGTGCCACCTGCTAGCACTCTCGCACACCTAGGGATCAAGTGGCCCGCGCCACATGCTAGCACTCTCGCACACCTAGGGATCAGGTGGTCCGCACCACCTGCTAGCGCTGTGGTCCGCCTAGGGATCAAGTGGCCCGTGCCACCTACTAGAGCTCAGTCCCGCCTAGGGATCAAGTCGCTCGTGCCACCTGCTAGTGCTAGGGATCAAGTGGCCTGTGTCACCTGCTAGCACTCTCGCCCACCTAGGGATCAAGTGGCCCATGCCACCTGCTAGCGCTATGGCCCGCCTAGGGATCAGGTGCCCCTCACCACCTGCTAGCGCTATGGCCCACCTAGGGATCAAGTGGCCCGTGCCACCTGCTAGCACTCTGTCCCACCTAGGGATCAAGTGGCCCGCGCCACATGCTAGCACTCTCGCACACCTAGGGATCAGGTGGCCCGCACCACCTGCTAGCGTTGTGGTCCGCCTAGGGATCAAGTGGCCCGTGCCACCTTCTAGAGCTCTGGCCCGCCTAGGGATCAAATCGCTCGTGCCACCTGCTAGCGCTAGGGATCAAGTGGCCTGTGTCACCTGCTAGCACTCTCGCCCACCTAGGGATCAAGTGGCCCATGCCACCTGCTAGCGCTATGGCCCGCCTAGGGATCAGGTGCCCCTCGCCACCTGCTAGCGCTATGGCCCACCTAGGGATCAGGTGCCCCTCGCTACCTGCTAGCGCTCTGGCCCGCCTATGGATCAAGTGGCCCACGCCACCCGCTAGCGCTCTGGCCAGCCTAGGGATCAAGTGGCCCGCGCCACCTACTAGCACTCTGGCCCACTTAGGGATCAAGTGGCCCATGCCACCTACAAGCGCTCTGGCCCACCTAGGGATCAAGTGGCCAGCGCCACCTGCTAGCACTCTCGCACACCTAGGGATCAAGTGGCCTGCACCACCTGCTAGTGCTCTGGCCTGCCTAGGGATCAGGTGCCCCTCACCACCTGCTAGTGCTCTGGCCTGCATAGGGATCAAGTCGCTCATGCCACCTGCTAGCTCTAGGGATCAAGTGGCCCACGCCACCTGCTAGCACTCTCGCACACCTAGGGATCAGGTGGCCCGCACCACCTGCTAGCGCTGTGGCCCGCCTAGGGATCAAGTCGCTCGTGCCACCTGCTAGCGCTAGGGATCAAGTGGCCTGTGTCACCTGCTAGCACTCTCGCCCACCTAGGGATCAAGTGGCCCATGCCACCTGCTAGCGCTATGGCCCGCCTAGGGATCAGGTGCCCCTCACCACCTGCTAGCGCTATGGCCCGCCTAGGGATTAGGTGCCCCTCGCTACCTGCTAGCGCTCTGGCCCGCCTATGGATCAAGTGGCCCACGCCACCCGCTAGCGCTCTGGCCAGCCTAGGGATCAAGTGGCCCGCGCCACCTACTAGCACTCTGGCCCACTTAGGGATCAAGTGGCCAGCGCCACCTGCTAGCACTCTCGCACACCTAGGGATCAAGTGGCCTGCACCACCTGCTAGTGCTCTGGCCTGCCTAGGGATTAGGTGCCCCTCACCACCTGCTAGTGCTCTGGCCTGCATAGGGATCAAGTCGCTCGTGCCACATGCTAGCTCTAGGGATCAAGTGGCCCGCGCCACCTGCTAGCACTCTCGCACACCTAGGGATCAGGTGGCCCGCACCACCTGCTAGCGCTGTGGCCCGCCATGGGATCAAGTGGCCAGTGCCAACTGCTAGAGCTCTGGCCCACCTAGGGATCAAGTCGCTCGTGCCACCTGCCAGCGCTAGGGATCAAGTGGCCTGTGTCACCTGCTAGCACTCTCGCCCACCTAGGGATCAAGTGGCCCATGCCACCTGCTAGCGCTATGGCCCGCCTAGGGATCAGGTGCCCCTCGCTACCTGCTAGCGCTCTGGCCCGCCTAGGCATCAAGTGTCCCGTGCCACCTGCTTGCGCTCTGGCCCGCCTAGGGATCGGGTGCCCCTCGCCACCTGCTATCGCTCTGGCCCGCCTATGGATCAAGTGGCCCACGCCACCCGCTAGCGCTCTGGCCAGCCTAGGGATCAAGTGGCCCGCGCCACCTCCTAGCACTCTCGCACACCTAGGGATCAAGTGGCCTGCACCACCTGCTAGTGCTCTGGCCTGCCTAGGGATCAGGTGCCCCTCACCACCTGCTAGTTCTCTGGCCTGCATAGGGATCAAGTCGCTTGTGCCACCTGCTAGCTCTAGGGATCAAGTGGCCTGTGTCACCTGCTAGCACTCTCGTCTACCTAGGGATCAAGTCGCCCATGCCACCTGCTAGCTCTCTGGCCTGCCTAGGGATCAGGTGCCCCTCACCACCTGCTAGGACTCTGGCCCTCCTAGGGAACAAGTGGCCCGTGCCACCTGCAAGCGCTCTGGCCCGCCTAGGGATCAAGTTGCCCGCGCCACATGCTAGCACTCTCGCACACCTAGGAATCAGGTGCCACTCGCCACCTGCTAGCACTCTGGCCCGCCTATGGATCAAGTGGCCCACGCCACCCGCTAGCGCTCTGGCCAGCCTAGGGATCAAGAGGCCCACGCCACCTCCTAGCACTCTAGCCCACTTAGGGATCAAGTGGCCCATGCCACCTGCTAGCGCTCTGGCCCGCCTAGGGATCAAGTGGCATGCACCACCTGCTAGTTCTCTGGCCTGCCTAGGGATCAGGTGCCCCTCACCACCTGCTAGTGCTTTGGCCTGCCTAGGGATCAGGTGGCCTGCACCACCTGCTAGCGCTCTGGCCCACCTAGGGATCAAGTGGCTCGCTCCACCTGCTAGCACTCTGGCCTGCCTAGGGATCAGGTGCCCCTCGCCACCTGCTAGCGCTCTGGCCCATCTAGGGATCAAGTGGCCCGTGCCACCTGCTAGCACTCTGTCCCACCTAGGGATCAAGTGGGCCGCGCCACATGCTAGCACTCTCGCACACCTAGGGATCAGTTGGCCCACACAACCTGCTAGCGCTGTGGCCCACCTAGGGATCAAGTGGCCCGTGCCACCTGCTAGAGCTCTGGCCCGCCTAGGGATCAAGTCGCTCGTGCCACCTGCTAGTGCTAGGGATCAAGTGGCCTGTGTCACCTGCTAGCACTCTCGTTCACCTAGGGATCAAGTGGCCCATGCCACCTGCTAGTGCTATGGCCCGCCTAGGGATCAGGTGCCCCTCGCCACCTGCTAGCGCTCTGGCCCACCTAGGGATCAAGTGGCCCGCGCCACCTGCTAGCACTCTCGCACACCTAGGGATCAGGTGGCCCGCACCACCTGCTAGCGCTGTGGCCCACCTAGGGATCAAGTGGCCCATGCCACCTGCTAGCGCTATGGCCCGCCTAGGGATCAGGTGCCCCTCGCTACCTGCTAGCGCTCTGGCCCGCCTAGGGATCAAGTGGCCCTCACCACCTGCTAGTGCTTTGGCCTGCCTAGGGATCAGGTGGCCTGCACCATCTGCTAGCGCTCTGGCCCACCTAGGGATCAAGTGGCTCGCTCCACCTGCTAGCACTCTGGCCTGCCTAGGGATCAGGTGCCCCTCGCCACCTGCTAGCGCTCTGGCCCATCTAGGGATCAAGTGGCCCGCGCTACCTGCTAGCACTTTAACTCACCTAGGTATCAAGTGGCCCGTGCCACCTGCTAGCACTCTGTCCCACCTAGGGATCAAGTGGCCCGCGCCACATGCTAGCACTCTCGCACACCTAGGGATCAGGTGGCCCGCACCACCTGCTAGCGCTGTGGCCCACCTAGGGATCAAGTGGCCCGTGCCACCTGCTAGAGCTCTGGCCCGCCTAGGGATCAAGTCGCTCGTGCCACCTGCTAGTGCTAGGGATCAAGTGGCCTGTGTCACCTGCTAGCACTCTCGCCCACCTAGGGATCAAGTGGCCCATGCCACCTGCTAGCGCTATGGCCCGCCTAGGGATCAGGTGCCCCTCGCTTCCTGCTAGCGCTCTGGCCCGCCTAGGGATCAAGTGGCCCATGCCACCTGCTAGCGCTCTGGCCCGCCTAGGGATCAAGTGGCATGCACCACCTGCTAGTTCTCTGGCCTGCCTAGGGATCAGGTGCCCCTCACCACCTGCTAGTGCTTTGGCCTGCCTAGGGATCAGGTGGCCTGCACCACCTGCTAGCGCTCTGGCCCACCTAGGGATCAAGTGGCTCGCTCCACCTGCTAGCACTCTGGCCTGCCTAGGGATCAGGTGCCCCTCGCCACCTGCTAGCGCTCTGGCCCATCTAGGGATCAAGTGGCCCGTGCCACCTGCTAGCACTCTGTCCCACCTAGGGATCAAGTGGGCCGCGCCACATGCTAGCACTCTCGCACACCTAGGGATCAGTTGGCCCACACAACCTGCTAGCGCTGTGGCCCACCTAGGGATCAAGTGGCCCGTGCCACCTGCTAGAGCTCTGGCCCGCCTAGGGATCAAGTCGCTCGTGCCACCTGCTAGTGCTAGGGATCAAGTGGCCTGTGTCACCTGCTAGCACTCTCGTTCACCTAGGGATCAAGTGGCCCATGCCACCTGCTAGTGCTATGGCCCGCCTAGGGATCAGGTGCCCCTCGCCACCTGCTAGCGCTCTGGCCCACCTAGGGATCAAGTGGCCCGCGCCACCTGCTAGCACTCTCGCACACCTAGGGATCAGGTGGCCCGCACCACCTGCTAGCGCTGTGGCCCACCTAGGGATCAAGTGGCCCATGCCACCTGCTAGCGCTATGGCCCGCCTAGGGATCAGGTGCCCCTCGCTACCTGCTAGCGCTCTGGCCCGCCTAGGGATCAAGTGGCCCTCACCACCTGCTAGTGCTTTGGCCTGCCTAGGGATCAGGTGGCCTGCACCATCTGCTAGCGCTCTGGCCCACCTAGGGATCAAGTGGCTCGCTCCACCTGCTAGCACTCTGGCCTGCCTAGGGATCAGGTGCCCCTCGCCACCTGCTAGCGCTCTGGCCCATCTAGGGATCAAGTGGCCCGCGCTACCTGCTAGCACTTTAACTCACCTAGGTATCAAGTGGCCCGTGCCACCTGCTAGCACTCTGTCCCACCTAGGGATCAAGTGGCCCGCGCCACATGCTAGCACTCTCGCACACCTAGGGATCAGGTGGCCCGCACCACCTGCTAGCGCTGTGGCCCACCTAGGGATCAAGTGGCCCGTGCCACCTGCTAGAGCTCTGGCCCGCCTAGGGATCAAGTCGCTCGTGCCACCTGCTAGTGCTAGGGATCAAGTGGCCTGTGTCACCTGCTAGCACTCTCGCCCACCTAGGGATCAAGTGGCCCATGCCACCTGCTAGCGCTATGGCCCGCCTAGGGATCAGGTGCCCCTCGCTTCCTGCTAGCGCTCTGGCCCGCCTAGGGATCAAGTGGCCCGTGCCACCTGCTTGCGCTCTGGCCCGCCTATGGATCAAGTGGCCCATGCCACCCGCTAGCGCTCTGGCCAGTCTAGGAATCAAGTGGCCAGCGCCACCTCCTAGCACTCTGGCCCACTTAGGGATCAAGTGGCCCATGCCACCTGCTAGCGCTCTGGCCCGCCTAGGGATCATGTGGCCTATGCCACCTGCTAGCACTCTCGCACACCTAGGGATCAAGTGGCCTGCACCACCTGCTAGTGCTCTGGCCTGCCTAGGGATCAGAAGCCCCTCACCACCTGCTAGTGCTTTGGCCTGCCTAGGGATCAGGTGGCCTGCACCACCTGCTAGCGCTCTGACCCACCTAGGGATCAAGTGGCTCGCACCACCTGCTAGCGCTTTGGCCTGCCTAGGGATCAGGTGCCCCTCGCCACATGCTAGCGCTCTGGCCCATCTAGGGATCAAGTGGCCCGTGCCACCTGCTAGCACTTTCGCCCACCTAGGGATCAAGTGGCCCATGCCACCTGCTAGCACTCTCACCCACCTAGGGATCAAGTGGCCCATGCCACCTGCTAGCACTCTGGCCCACCAAGGAATCAGGTGCCCAGCACCACCTGCTAGCACTCTGGCCCGCCTAGGGTTTAAGTGGCCAGTGCCACCTGCTAGCGCTCTGGCCCACCTATGGATCAAGTGGCCCACGCCACCCGCTAGCGCTCTGGCCAGCCTAGGGATCAAGTGGCCCTCGCCACCTCCTAGCACTCTGGCCCACTGAGGGATCAAGTGGCCCATGCCACCTGCTAGCGCTCTGGCCCGTCTAGGGATCAAGTGGCCCGCGCCACTTGCAAGCACTCTCGCACACCTAGGGATCAAGTGGCCTGCACCACCTGCTAGCGCTCTGGCCCACCTAGGGATCAAGTGGCCTGTGCCACCAGCTAGCGCTCTGGCCCGTCTAGTGATCAGGTGCCCCTCACCACCTGCTAGCGCTCTGGCCCGACTAGGGATCAGGTGCCCCTCACCACCTGCTAGCGCTCTTGCCACCCTAGGGATCAGGTGGCCCGCGCCGCCTGCTAGCACTCTCGCCCACCTAGGGATCAAGTGGCCCATGCCACCTGCTAGCACTCTGGCCCACCACAGAATCAGGTGCCCCGCACCACCTGCTAGTGCTCTGGCCCACCTAGGAATCATGTGGCTCGTGCCACCTGCTAGTTGCTCTGGCCCGCCTAGGGATCAAGTGGCCTGCGCCACCTGCTAGCACTCTCGCACACCTAGGGATCAAGTGACCCATGCCACCTCCTAGCGCTCTGGCATGCCTAGGAATCAGGTGGACCACACCACCTGCTAGCACTTCGGCCTGCCTAGGGATCAAGTGGCCCATGCCACCTGATAGTGATCTGGTCCATCTAGGGATCAGGTGGCCCACACCACCTGCTAGCGCTCTGGCCCACCTAGGGATCACGTGCCCCTTGCCACCTGCTAACGATCTGGCCCGCCTAGAGATCAGGTGCCCCTAGCCACCTGCTAGCACTCTGGCCCGCCTAGGGATCAGGTGCTCCTCGACACCTGCTAGCGCTCTGGCCCACCTATGGATCAAGTGGCTCATGCCACCCACTAGCGATCTGGCCAGCCTAGGGATCAAGTGGCCTGTGCCACCTGCTAGCGCTCTGGCCCGCCTAGGGATCAAGTGGCTCATGACGCCTGCCAGCGCTAGGGATCAAGTGGCCTGTGTCACCTGCTAGAGCTCTGGCCCGCCTAGGGATCAAGTCGCTGGTGCCACCTGCTAGCGCTAGGGATCAAGTGGCCCTCGCCACCTCCTAGCACTCTGGCTCACTTAGGGATCAAGTGGCCCATGCCACCTGCTAGCGCTCTGGCCCGCCTAGAGATAAGGTGGCCCGACTAGGGATCAGGTGGCCCGCGCCGCCTGCTAGCACTCTCGCCCACCTAGGGATCAAGTGGCCCATGCCACCTGCTAGCACTCTGGCCCACCACAGAATCAGGTGCCCCGCACCACCTGCTAGTGCTCTGGCCCACCTAGGAATCATGTGGCCCGTGCCACCTGCTAGTTGCTCTGGCCCGCCTAGGGATCAAGTGGCCTGCGCCACCTGCTAGCACTCTCGCACACCTAGGGATCAAGTGACCCATGCCACCTCCTAGCGCTCTGGCATGCCTAGGAATCAGGTGGCCCACTCCACCTGCTAGCGCTTCGGCCTGCCTAGGGATCAAGTGGCCCATGCCACCTGATAGTGATCTGGTCCATCTAGGGATCAGGTGGCCCACACCACCTGCTAGCGCTCTGGCCCACCTAGGGATCACGTGCCCCTTGCCACCTGCTAACAATCTGGCCCGCCTAGAGATCAGGTGCCCCTAGCCACCTGCTAGCACTCTGGCCCACCTATGGATCAAGTGGCTCATGCCACCCACTAGCGATCTGGCCAGCCCAGGGATCAAGTGGCCTGTGCCACCTGCTAGCGCTCTGGCCCGCCTAGGGATCAAGTGGCTCATGACGCCTGCCAGCGCTAGGGATCAAGTGGCCTGTGTCACCTGCTAGAGCTCTGGCCCGCCTAGGGATCAAGTCGCTGGTGCCACCTGCTAGCGCTAGGGATCAAGTGGCCCTCGCCACCTCCTAGCACTCTGGCCCACTTAGGGATCAAGTGGCCCATGCCACCTGCTAGCGCTCTGGCCCGCCTAGAGATAAGGTGGCCCGACTAGGGATCAGGTGGCCCGCGCCGCCTGCTAGCACTCTCGCCCACCTAGGGATCAAGTGGCCCATGCCACCTGCTAGCACTCTGGCCCACCACAGAATCAGGTGCCCCGCACCACCTGCTAGTGCTCTGGCCCACCTAGGAATCATGTGGCCCGTGCCACCTGCTAGTTGCTCTGGCCCGCCTAGGGATCAAGTGGCCTGCGCCACCTGCTAGCACTCTCGCACACCTAGGGATCAAGTGACCCATGCCACCTCCTAGCGCTCTGGCATGCCTAGGAATCAGGTGGCCCACTCCACCTGCTAGCGCTTCGGCCTGCCTAGGGATCAAGTGGCCCATGCCACCTGATAGTGATCTGGTCCATCTAGGGATCAGGTGGCCCGCACCACCTGCTAGCGCTCTGGACCACCTAGGGATCACGTGCCCCTCGCCACCTGCTAGCGATCTGGCCCGCCTAGGGATCAGGTGTCCCTCGCCACCTGCTAGCGCTCTGGCCCGCCTAGGGATCAGGTGCCCCTCGCCACCTGCTAGCGCTCTGGCATGCCTAGGGATCAAGTGGCCTATGCCACCTGCTAACGCTCTTGCCCGCTTAGGGATCAGTTGCACCTCGCCACCTGCTAGCCCTCTGGCCCATCTAGGGATCAAGTGGCCCGCGCCACCTGCTAGCACTCTCACCCACCTAGGGATCAAGTGGCCCATGCCACCTGCTAGCACTCTTGCCCACCTAGGGATGAAGTTGCCCATGCCACCTGCTAGCACTCTGGCCCACCAAGGAATCAGGTGCCCCGTACCACCTGCTAGCGCTCTGGCCCGCCTAGGGATCAAGTGGCCCATGCCACCTGCTAGCGCTCTGGCCCGCCTCGGTATCAAGTGGCCCTCTCCACCTGCTGGCGCTTTGGCCCGCCTAGGGATCAAGTGGCCCGTGCCACCTGATAGTGATCTGGCCCATCTAGGGATCAGGTGGCCCGCACCACCTGCTAGCGCTCTGGCCCGCCTAGGGATCAGGTGTCCCTCACCACCTGCTAGCGCTCTGGCCCGCCTAGGGATCAAGTGCCCCTCGCCACCTGCTAGCGCTCAGGCCCGCCTTGGGATCAAGTGTCCCATGCCACCCGCTAGCGCTCTGTCCCGTCTAGGGATCAAGTGGCCCGCGCCACCCGCTAACGCTCTGGCCCGCCTAGGGATCAGGAGGCCCCTGCTAGCGTTCTGGCCCGCCTAGGGATCAGGTGGCCCGCGCCACCTGTTAGCGCTCTGGCCCGCCTAAGGATCAAGTGGCGCGCTCCACCTGCTAGCACTCTCGCCCACCTAGGGATCAAGTGGCCCGTGCCACCTGCTGGCGCTGTGGCCCACCTAGGGATCAGGTGCCCCTCGCCACCTGCTAGCGCTCTGGCATGCCTAGGGATCAAGTGGTCGGTGCCACCTGCTAGCCCTTTGGCCCGTTCCATGAACACAAATCCCTCCTTACTACGCCAGTCATTGAACCACACATTTACCTCCCTAATCTCCCTCTGCCTCCGTGGGCTAGCGCATGGTACTGGTAATATTTTCAAGAAAATTACCCTAGATGTCCTCGCCTTTAATTTTTAACCTAATTCCCTACACTCTTCTTGAGGACATCCCACCTATCATTAACTTTGTCGTTGGTACCGATGTGCACCAAGACCGCCGGGTGGCTCCCAGCCCCTCCCAACAATCTGTCTACTCGTTTCGCGATGTGCCGTACCCGAGCACCCGGGAGGCAACAGACCGTGCGGCGATCACGGTCCCGCTAGTAGGCAAGTCAGATGCTTGGTTGCATAGGGAGAGGTATCAGCAGTAGAAAGAAAGAAGTAATAATGCCACTGTATAGGTCATTGGTACGACCTCACCTAGAGTATTGTGTTCAGTTCTGGAGGCCATATCTCCAGAAGGATATAAATACATTAGAGACTGTACAAAGAAGAGCAACTAAAATGGTGCATGGCCTACATCACAAAACGTACCAGGAAAGACTAAAAGATCTTAATATGTATACTTTCGAGCAGAGAAGGGAAAGGGGGGACATGATAGAAACTTTCAAATATATCAAGGGCTTTAACAAGGTACAGGTGGGAGACATTCTTCACAGGAAGAGGAGCAACAGAACACGAGGACATGCACTGAAACTAGAGGGAGGAAGATTAGGGGAAATGCGAGGAAGAATTTTTTCACAGAAAGAGTAGTAGATAAGTGGAATAGCCTCCCAACAGAGGTGGTAGACGCAAATACAGTAGTACAATTTAAACATGCTTGGGATAAGCCTATTGATATCCTTACAAAAAAATAAGGATCAAATATGGTTTGAGGTAACATGTTTAAAAAAAGGGGCAGACTAGATGGGCCAATTGGTTCTTATCTGCCGTCAAATTCTATGTTTCTATGTTTCTATGTTTAGATTGCCCTGTCTGTTCTCCTGATGATAGAATCCCCTACCACCACTATCTGGCTTGGTATCTCACTATCTATCATCCCGTTTGAGCTAGAGGGACCGCTCCTCTGGTTGCTAGAGGGAACAGTCTCCTCCAGCTCCGTCATTTCATCGCTATCATCCGATATGATAGATCCGAGATGTCGTGCCTGTCCCTCCTGACCCTCTTGTTTCTCCTTCTGACCGTGACCCAACTGGCTACCTGATTATCCTCATCTACCGGTGGCCCTATCTGCAACTCCTCCACCATTCTATCTAGACTTTGCTCAAGATTGGAAATGTCTCTCAAACGCTGAACGGCCCGCTCTAGATCAGTGACCTGGGCATCCAGGGCGGACGTTCGCTCAAATCTCGTGCAGATGTATTCGCACTGGGACTTTTGCTCCAGGTGCGTATACATCTGCATGACATGCACTGAGTGAGGTTTTCAATCAGGGCTCCACCCATTTTATCTAACTCCCTGCGACTAACCCCTAGTACACAATAGGAAATTAAATTACACTGCAATAGCAGCACACTACAAGATACTTTCTCTCCAATAATAAGTTAATTGATACTTATCTGGTCCTGCAGCTGTGTTGCACTCCTGGTGTCCTGGTGTCCTCAATCTCGATGAGTTTACAGCATCGACAGCAGGGTTGGTATCTCAGTCATCTGGTCTACTCTGTACCCGTCTGCTACCTAGGATTTTATAGCGCTCTCTCCCACCTAGGGATCAGGTGGCCCCCTGCTAGCGCTCTGGCCCGCCTAGGGATCAGGTGGCCCGCACCACCTGCTAGCGCTCTGGCCCACCTAGTGATCAAGTGGCCCGCACCACCTGCAAGCACTCTGGCCCGCCTAGGGATCAGGAGGCCCAAGCCACCTGCTAGCGCTCTGGCCCGCGTAGGGATCACGTGTCCCTCGCCACCTGCTAGCACTCTGGCCCGCCTGGGGATCAAGTGCCACTCGCCACCTGCTAGCGCTCAGGGCCCCCTAGGGATCAAGTGGCCCATGCCACCCGCTACCGCTCTGTCCCGCCTAGGGATCAAGTGGCCCGCGCCACCTGCTAGCGCTCTGGCCCGCCTAGGGATCAGGTGGCCTCTGCTAGCGTTCTGGCCCGCCTAGGGATCAGGTGGCCCACGCCACCTGCTAGCGCTCTAGCCCGCCTAGGGATCAGGTGGCCCGTGCCACCTGCTAACGCTCTGGCCCGCGTAGGGATCAGGTGGCCCACGCCACCTGCTAGTGCTCTGGCCCGCCTAGGGATCAGGTGGCCCGCGCCACCTGCTAGTGCTCTGGCCCACATAGGGATCAAGTGGCCCGTGCCACCTGCTAGCTCTCTGGCCCGCCTAGGGATCAAGTTGCCCGTGCCACCTGCTAGCGCTGTGGCCCACCTAGGGATCAGGTGCCCCTCGCCACCTGCTAGCACTCTGAAACGCCTAGGGATCAAGTGGTCTGTGCCACCTGCTAGCGCTTTAGCCCGTTCCATGAACACAAATCCCTTTTTCCTACGCCAGTCCTTGAGACACATTTACCTCTATAATCTCCCTCTGCCTCCCTGGGCTAGCGCATGGCACTGGTAATATTTTCAAGAAAATTACCCTAGATGTCCTCGCCTTTAATTTTTAAAATAATTCCCTATACTCTTTCTTGAGGACATCCCACCTACCATTAACTTTGTCATTGGTACCGATGTGCACCAAGACCGCCGAGTGGCTCCCAGCCCCTCCCAACAATCTGTCTACTCGTTCCGCGATGAGCCGAACCCGAGCACCCGTTCTCCTGATGATAGAATCCCCTACCACCAATATCTGGCTTGGTATCTCACTATCTATCATCCCGTTTGAGCTAGAGGGACCGCTCCTCTGGTTGCTAGAGGGAACAGTCTCCTCCAGCTCCGTCATTTCATCGCTATCATCCGCAACTTCGTCCAACCGGGCAAATTTGTTCGGGTGTGATAGATCCGAGATGTTGTGCCTGTCCCTCCTGACCCTCTTGTTTCTCCTTCTAACCGTGACCCAACTGGCTACCTGATTATCCTCATCTACCGGTGGCCCTATCTGCAACTCCTCCACCGTTCTATGTAGACTTTGCTCAAGATTGGAAATGTCTCTCAGTCGCTGAACCGCCCGCTCTAGATCAGTGACCTGGGCTTCCAGGACGGACGTTCGCTCAAATCTCGTGCAGATGTATTCGCACTGGGACTTTGCTCCAGGTGTGCATACATTTTGCACGACATGCACTGAGTGAGGCTTTCAATCAGGGCCCCACCCATTTTATCTAACTCCTTGCGACCAACCCCTAGTACACAATAGGAAATTAAATTACACTGCAATAGCAGCACACTACAAGATACTTTCTCTCCAATAATAAGTTAATTGATACTTATCTGGTCCTGCAGCTGTGTTGCACTCCTGGTGTCCTGGTGTCCTCACTCCCGATGAGTTTACAGCATCGACAGCAGGGTTGGTATCTCAGTCATCTGGTCTACGCTGTACCCGTCTGCTACTTAGGATTTTCTAGCGCTCTGGCCCACCTAGGGATCAGGTGGCCCAATGCTAGCGCTCTGGCCCACCTATGGATCAGGTGGCCTGCGCCACCTGCTAGCGATCTGGCCCGCCTAGGGATCAAGTGGCCCATGCCACCTGCTAGCGCTAGGGATCAAGTGGCCCGTGTCACCTGCTAACACTCTGGCCCACCTAGGGATCAGGTGGCCCTCTGCTAGCGCTCTGGCCCGCCTTGGGATCAGGTGACCTGCGCCACCTGCTATCGCTCTGGCCCGACAAGGGATCAGGTGGCCCGCACCAGCTGCTAGAGCTCTAGCCCGCCTAGGGATCAGGTGGCCCATGCCACCTGCTAGTGCTCTGGCCCGCCTAGGGATCAGGTGTCCCTCACCACCTGCTAGCGCTTTGGCCCGCCTAGGGATCGAGTGCCCCTCGCCACCCGCTAGCGCTCAGGCCTGCCTAGGGATCAAGTGTCCCATGCCACCCGCTAGCGCTCTGTCCCGCCTAGGGATCAAGTGGCACGCGCCACCCGCTAACGCTCTGGCCCGCCTAGGGATCAGGTGGCCCCTGCTAGCGTTCTGGCCCGCCTAGGGATCAGGTGGCCCGCGCCACCTGTTAGCGCTCTGGCCCGCCTAAGGATCAAGTGGCGGGCTCCACCTGCTAGCACTCTCGCCCACCTAGGGATCAAGTGGCCCGTGCCACCTGCTAGCGCTGTGGCCCACCTAGGGATCAGGTGCCCCTCGCCACCTGCTAGCACTCTGAAACGCCTAGGGATCAAGTGGTCTGTGCCACCTGCTAGCGCTTTAGCCCGTTCCATGAACACAAATCCCTTTTTCCTACGCCAGTCCTTGAGACACATTTACCTCTATAATCTCCCTCTGCCTCCCTGGGCTAGCGCATGGCACTGGTAATATTTTCAAGGAAATTACCCTAGATGTCCTCGCCTTTAATTTTTAACCTAATTCCCTATAATCTTTCTTGAGGACATCCCACCTACCATTAACTTTGTCATTGGTACCGATGTGCACCAAGACCGCCGAGTGGCTCCCAGCCCCTCCCAACAATCTGTCTACTCGTTCCGCGATGTGCCGAACCCGAGCACCCGGGAGACAACAGACCGTGCGGCGATCGCGGTCACGCTAGTAGATTTCCCTGTCTGTTCTCCTGATGATAGAATCCCCTACCACCACTATCTGGCTTGGTATCTCACTATCTATCATCCCGTTTGAGCTAGAGGGACCGCTCCTCTGGTTGCTAGAGGGAACAGTCTCCTCCAGCTCCGTCATTTCATCGCTATCATCCGCCACTTCGTCCAACCGGGCAAATTTGTTCGGGTGTGATAGATCCGAGATGTTGTGCCTGTCCCTCCTGACCCTCTTGTTTCTCCTTCTGACCATGACCCAACTGGCTACCTGATTATCCTCATCTACCAGTGGCCCTATCTGCAACTCCTCCACCGTTCTATGTAGACTTTGCTCAAGATTGGAAATGTCTCTCAGTCGCTGAACCGCTCGCTCTAGATCAGTGACCTGGGCTTCCAGGACGGACGTTCGCTCAAATCTCGTGCAGATGTATTCGCACTGGGACTTTTGCTCCAGGTGCGCATACATTTTGCACGACATGCACTGAGTGAGGCTTTCAATCAGGGCCCCACCCATTTTATCTAACTCCTTGCGACCAACCCCTAGTACACAATAGGAAATTAAATTACACTGCAATAGCAGCACACTACAAGATACTTTCTCTCCAATAATAAGTTAATTGATACTTATCTGGTCCTGCAGCTGTGTTGCACTCCTGGTGTCCTGGTGTCCTCACTCCCGATGAGTTTACAGCATCGACAGCAGGGTTGGTATCTCAGTCATCTGGTCTACGCTGTACCCGTCTGCTACTTAGGATTTTCTAGCGCTCTGGCCCACCTAGGGATCAGGTGGCCCAATGCTAGCGCTCTGGCCCACCTATGGATCAGGTGGCCTGCGCCACCTGCTAGCGATCTGGCCCGCCTAGGGATCAAGTGGCCCATGCCACCTGCTAGCGCTAGGGATCAAGTGGCCCGTGTCACCTGCTAACACTCTGGCCCACCTAGGGATCAGGTGGCCCTCTGCTAGCGCTCTGGCCCGCCTTGGGATCAGGTGACCTGCGCCACCTGCTATCGCTCTGGCCCGACAAGGGATCAGGTGGCCCGCACCAGCTGCTAGAGCTCTAGCCCGCCTAGGGATCAGGTGGCCCATGCCACCTGCTAGTGCTCTGGCCCGCCTAGGGATCAGGTGTCCCTCACCACCTGCTAGCGCTTTGGCCCGCCTAGGGATCAAGTGCCCCTCGCCACCTGCTAGCGCTCAGGCCCGCCTAGGGATCAAGTGTCCCATGCCACCCGCTAGCGCTCTGTCCCGCCTAGGGATCAAGTGGCACGCGCCACCCGCTAACGCTCTGGCCCGCCTAGGGATCAGGTGGCCCCTGCTAGCGTTCTGGCCCGCCTAGGGATCAGGTGGCCCGCGCCACCTGTTAGCGCTCTGGCCCGCCTAAGGATCAAGTGGCGGGCTCCACCTGCTAGCACTCTCGCCCACCTAGGGATCAAGTGGCCCGTGCCACCTGCTAGCGCTGTGGCCCACCTAGGGATCAGGTGCCCCTCGCCACCTGCTAGCACTCTGAAACGCCTAGGGATCAAGTGGTCTGTGCCACCTGCTAGCGCTTTAGCCCGTTCCATGAACACAAATCCCTTTTTCCTACGCCAGTCCTTGAGACACATTTACCTCTATAATCTCCCTCTGCCTCCCTGGGCTAGCGCATGGCACTGGTAATATTTTCAAGGAAATTACCCTAGATGTCCTCGCCTTTAATTTTTAACCTAATTCCCTATAATCTTTCTTGAGGACATCCCACCTACCATTAACTTTGTCATTGGTACCGATGTGCACCAAGACCGCCGAGTGGCTCCCAGCCCCTCCCAACAATCTGTCTACTCGTTCCGCGATGTGCCGAACCCGAGCACCCGGGAGACAACAGACCGTGCGGCGATCGCGGTCACGCTAGTAGATTTCCCTGTCTGTTCTCCTGATGATAGAATCCCCTACCACCACTATCTGGCTTGGTATCTCACTATCTATCATCCCGTTTGAGCTAGAGGGACCGCTCCTCTGGTTGCTAGAGGGAACAGTCTCCTCCAGCTCCGTCATTTCATCGCTATCATCCGCCACTTCGTCCAACCGGGCAAATTTGTTCGGGTGTGATAGATCCGAGATGTTGTGCCTGTCCCTCCTGACCCTCTTGTTTCTCCTTCTGACCATGACCCAACTGGCTACCTGATTATCCTCATCTACCAGTGGCCCTATCTGCAACTCCTCCACCGTTCTATGTAGACTTTGCTCAAGATTGGAAATGTCTCTCAGTCGCTGAACCGCCCGCTCTAGATCAGTGACCTGGGCTTCCAGGACGGACGTTCGCTCAAATCTCGTGCAGATGTATTCGCACTGGGACTTTTGCTCCAGGTGCGCATACATTTTGCACGACATGCACTGAGTGAGGCTTTCAATCAGGGCCCCACCCATTTTATCTAACTCCCTGCGACTAACCCCTAGTACACAATAGGAAATTAAATTACACTGCAATAGCAGCACACTACAAGATACTTTCTCTCCAATAATAAGTTAATTGATACTTATCTGGTCCTGCAGCTGTGTTGCACTCCTGGTGTCCTGGTGTCCTCACTCCCGATGAGTTTACAGCATTGACAGCAGGGTTGGTATCTCAGTCATCTGGTCTACTCTGTACCCGTCTGCTACTTAGGATTTTCTAGTGCTCTGGCCCACCTAGGGATCAGGTGGCCCCCTGCTAGCACTCTGGCCCACCTAGGGATCAGGTGGCCTGCGCCACCTGCTAGCGATCTGGCCCGCCTAGGGATCAAGTGGCCCATGCCACCTGCTAGCGCTAGGGATCAAGTGGCCCGTGTCACCTGCTAGCACTCTGGCCCACCTAGGGATCAGGTGGCCCTCTGCTAGCGCTCTGGCCCGCCTTGGGATCAGGTGACCTGCGCCACCTGCTATCGCTCTGGCCCGACAAGGGATAAGGTGGCCCGCACCACCTGCTAGAGCTCTAGCCCGCCTAGGGATCAGGTGGCCCACGCCACCTGCTAGTGCTCTGGCCTGCCCAGGGATCAGGTGTCCCTCACCACCTGCTAGCGCTGAGGCCCGCCTACGGATCAAGTGCCCCTCGCCACCTGCTAGCGTTCTGGCCCGCCTAGGGATCAGGTGGCCCGTGCCACCTGTTAGCGCTCTGGCCCGCCTAAGGATCAAGTGGCGCGCTCCACCTGCTAGCACTCTCGCCCACCTAGGGATCAAGTGGCCCGTGCCACCTGCTGGCGCTGTGGCCCACCTAGGGATCAGGTGCCCCTAGCCACCTGCTAGCGCTCTGGCATGCCTAGGGATCAAGTGGTCGGTGCCACCTGCTAGCGCTTTGGCCCGTTCCATGAACACAAATCCCTCTTTACTACGCCAGTCGTTGAACCACACATTTACCTCCCTAATCTCCCTCTGCCTCCGTGGGCTAGCGCATGGCACTGGTAATATTTTCAAGAAAATTACCCTAGATGTCCTCGCCTTTAATTTTTAACCTAATTCCCTACACTCTTCTTGAGGACATCCCACCTACCATTAACTTTGTCGTTGGTACCGATGTGCACCAAGACCGCCGGGTGGCTCACAGCCCCTCCCAACAATCTGTCTACTCGTTCCGCGATGTGCCGTACCCGAGCACCTGGGAGGCAACAGACTGTGCGGCGATCACGGTCCCGCTAGTAGATTGCCCTGTCTGTTCTCCTGATGATAGAATCCCCTACCTCCACTATCTGGCTTGGTATCTCACTATCTATCATCCCTTTTGAGCTAGAGGGACCGCTCCTCTGGTTGCTAGAGGGAACGGTCTCCTCCAGCTCCGTCATTTCATCGCTATCATCCGATATGATAGATCCGAGATGTCGTGCCTGTTCCTCCTGACCCTCCTGTTTCTCCTTCTAACCGTGACCCAACTGGCTACCTGATTATCCTCATCTACCGGTGGCCCTATATGCAACTTCTCCACCATTCTATCTAGACTTTGCTCAAGATTGGAATTGTCTCTCAAACGCTGAACGGCCCGCTCTAGATCAGTGAACTGGGCTTCCAGGGTGGACGTTCGCTCAAATCTCGTGCAGATGTATTCGCACTGGGACTTTTGCTCCAGGTGCGTATACATCTGCACGACATGCACTGAGTGAGGTTTTCAATCAGGGCTCCGCCCATTTTATCTAACTCCCTGCGACTAACCCCTAGTCCACAATAGGAAATTAAATTACACTGCAATAGCAGCACACTACAAGATACTTTCTCTCCAATAATAAGTTAATTGATACTTATCTGGTCCTGCAGCTGTGTTGCACTCCTGGTGTCCTGGTGTCCTCACTCCCGATGAGTTTACAGCATCAACAGCAGGGTTGGTATCTCAATCATCTGGTCTACTCTGTACCCGTCTGCTACCTAGGATTTTCTAGCGCTCTGGCCCACCAAGGGATCAGGTGGCCCCCTGCTAGCGCTCTGGCCCGCCTAGGGATCAAGTGCCCCTCGCCACCTGCTAGCGCTCAGGCCCCCCTAGGGATCAAGTGGCCCATGCCACCCGCTAGCGCTCTGTCCCGCCTAGGGATCAAGTGGTCCGCGCCACCTGCTAGCGCTCTGGCCCGCCTAGGGATCAGGTGGCCCCTGCTAGCGTTCTGACCCGCCTAGGGATCAGGTGGCCCACGTCACCTGCTAGCGCTCTAGCCTGCCTAGGAATCAGGTGTCCCTCGCCACCTGCTAGCACTCTGGCCCGCCTAGGGATCAAGTGCCCCTCGCCACCTGCTAGCGCTCAGGCCCCCCTAGGGATCAAGTGGCCCATGCCACCCGCTAGCCCTCTGTCCCGCCTAAGGATCAAGTGGCCCACGCCACCCGCTAGCGTTCTGGCCCGCCTAGGGATCAGGTGGCCCACGCCACCTGCTAGCGCTCTGGTTCACCTAGGGATCAGGTAGCCCACACCACCTGCTAGTGCTCTGGCCCGCATAGGGATCAAGTGGCCCGTGCCACCTGCTAGCTCTCTGGCCCACCTAGGGATCAAGTGGCCCGCTCCACCTGCTAGCACTCTCGCCCACCTTGGCATCAAGTGGCCCATGCCACCTGCTAGCGCTGGCCACCCGCTAGCGCTCTGGCCCGTCTAGGGATCAAGTGGCCTGTGTCACCTGCCAGCGCTCTGGCCCGCCTAGGGATCAAGTGGCCGGTCACTTGCTATCGCTCTGGCCCTCCTATTGATCAATTGGCCCATGTCACCTGCTAGCGCTCTGGCCCGCCTAGGGATCAAATGGCCCGAGCCAATGCTAGAGCTCTGGCCCACCTAGGAATCAACTGGCCCATGCCACCTGCTAGCGCTAGGGATCAAGTGGCCCATGTCACATGCTAGCACTCTGGCCTGCCTAGGGATCAAGTGGCCCGTGTCACCTGCTAGCGCTCTGGCCTGCCTAGGGATCAAGTGGCCCGCACTTGCTAGCGCTCTGATCCGCCTGTTGATCAAGTGGCCCATGTCACCTGCTAGCGCTCTGGCCCGCCTAGGGATCAAGTGGCCCGAGCAAATGCTAGCGCTCTGGCTTGCCTAGGGATCAAGTGGCCCATGCCACCTGCTAGTGCTAGGGATCAAGTGGCCCGTGTCACCTGCTAGCACTCTGGCCCACCTAGGGATCAGGTGGCCTGTGCCACCTGCTAGCGCTGTGGTCCACCTAGGGATCAGGTGCCCCTCGCCACCTGTTAGCGCGCTGGCACGCCTAGGGATCAAGTGGTCCGTGCCACCTGCTAGCGCTTTGGCCCGTTCCATGAACACAAATCCCTCTTTACTACGCCAGTCGTTGAACCACACATTTACCTCCCTAATCTCCCTCTGCCTCCGTGGGCTAGCGCATGGCACTGGTAATATTTCCAAGAAAATTACCCTAGATGTCCTCGCCTTTAATTTTTAACCTAATTCCCTACACTCTTTCTTGAGGACATCCCACCTACCATTAACTTTGTCGTTGGTACCGATGTGCACCAAGACCGCCGAGTGGCTCCCAGCCCCTCCCAACAATCTGTCTACTCGTTCCGCGATGTGCCGTACTCGAGCACCCGGGAGGCAACAGACCGTGCGGCGATCACGGTCCCGCTAGTAGATTGCACTGTCTGTTCTCCTGATGATAGAATCCCAAACCACCACTATCTGGCTTGGTATCTCACTATCTATCATCCCGTTTGAGCTAGAGGGACCGCTCCTCTGGTTGCTAGAGGGAACAGTCTCCTCCAGCTCCGTCATTTCATCGCTATCATCCGCCACTTCGTCCAACCGGGCAAATTTGTTCGGGTGTGATAGATCCGAGATGTTGTGCCTGTCCCTCCTGACCCTCTTGTTTCTCCTTCTGACCATGGCCCAACTGGCTACCTGATTATCCTCATCTACCAGTGGCCCTATCTGCAACTCCTCCACCGTTCTATGTAGACTTTGCTCAAGATTGGAAATGTCTCTCAGTCGCTGAACCGCCCGCTCTAGATCAGTGACCTGGGCTTCTAGGACAGACATTCGCTCAAATCTCGTGCAGATGTATTCGCACTGGGACTTTTGCTCCAGGTGCGCATACATTTTGCACGACATGCACTGAGTGAGGCTTTCAATCAGGGCCCCACCCATTTTATCTAACTCCCTGCGACTAACCCCTAGTACACAATAGGAAATTAAATTACACTGCAATAGCAGCACACTACAAGATACTTTCTCTCCAATAATAAGTTAATTGATACTTATCTGGTCCTGCAGCTGTGTTGCACTCCTGGTGTCCTGGTGTCCTCACTCCCGATGAGTTTACAGCATCGACAGCAGGGTTGGTATCTCAGTCATCTGGTCTACTCTGTACCCGTCTGCTACTTAGGATTTTCTAGTGCTCTGGCCCACCTAGGGATCAGGTGGCCCCCTGCTAGCACTCTGGCCCACCTAGGGATTAGGTGGCCTGCGCCACCTGCTAGCGATCTGGCCCGCCTAGGGATCAAGTGGCCCATGCCACCTGCTAGCGCTAGGGATCAAGTGGCCCGTGTCACCTGCTAGCACTCTGGCCCACCTAGGGATCAGGTGGCCCTCTGCTAGCGCTCTGGCCCGCCTTGGGATCAGGTGACCTGCGCCACCTGCTATCGCTCTGGCCCGACAAGGGATAAGGTGGCCCGCACCACCTGCTAGAGCTCTAGCCCGCCTAGGGATCAGGTGGCCCACGCCACCTGCTAGTGCTCTGGCCTGCCCAGGGATCAGGTGTCCCTCACCACCTGCTAGCGCTGAGGCCCGCCTACGGATCAAGTGCCCCTCGCCACCTGCTAGCGTTCTGGCCCGCCTAGGGATCAGGTGGCCCGTGCCACCTGTTAGCGCTCTGGCCCGCCTAAGGATCAAGTGGCGCGCTCCACCTGCTAGCACTCTCGCCCACCTAGGGATCAAGTGGCCCGTGCCACCTGCTGGCGCTGTGGCCCACCTAGGGATCAGGTGCCCCTAGCCACCTGCTAGCGCTCTGGCATGCCTAGGGATCAAGTGGTCGGTGCCACCTGCTAGCGCTTTGGCCCGTTCCATGAACACAAATCCCTCTTTACTACGCCAGTCGTTGAACCACACATTTACCTCCCTAATCTCCCTCTGCCTCCGTGGGCTAGCGCATGGCACTGGTAATATTTTCAAGAAAATTACCCTAGATGTCCTCGCCTTTAATTTTTAACCTAATTCCCTACACTCTTCTTGAGGACATCCCACCTACCATTAACTTTGTCGTTGGTACCGATGTGCACCAAGACCGCCGGGTGGCTCACAGCCCCTCCCAACAATCTGTCTACTCGTTCCGCGATGTGCCGTACCCGAGCACCTGGGAGGCAACAGACCGTGCGGCGATCACGGTCCCGCTAGTAGATTGCCCTGTCTGTTCTCCTGATGATAGAATCCCCTACCTCCACTATCTGGCTTGGTATCTCACTATCTATCATCCCTTTTGAGCTAGAGGGACCGCTCCTCTGGTTGCTAGAGGGAACGGTCTCCTCCAGCTCCGTCATTTCATCGCTATCATCCGATATGATAGATCCGAGATGTCGTGCCTGTTCCTCCTGACCCTCCTGTTTCTCCTTCTAACCGTGACCCAACTGGCTACCTGATTATCCTCATCTACCGGTGGCCCTATATGCAACTTCTCCACCATTCTATCTAGACTTTGCTCAAGATTGGAATTGTCTCTCAAACGCTGAACGGCCCGCTCTAGATCAGTGAACTGGGCTTCCAGGGTGGACGTTCGCTCAAATCTCGTGCAGATGTATTCGCACTGGGACTTTTGCTCCAGGTGCGTATACATCTGCACGACATGCACTGAGTGAGGTTTTCAATCAGGGCTCCGCCCATTTTATCTAACTCCCTGCGACTAACCCCTAGTACACAATAGGAAATTAAATTACACTGCAATAGCAGCACACTACAAGATACTTTCTCTCCAATAATAAGTTAATTGATACTTATCTGGTCCTGCAGCTGTGTTGCACTCCTGGTGTCCTGGTGTCCTCACTCCCGATGAGTTTACAGCATCAACAGCAGGGTTGGTATCTCAATCATCTGGTCTACTCTGTACCCGTCTGCTACCTAGGATTTTCTAGCGCTCTGGCCCACCAAGGGATCAGGTGGCCCCCTGCTAGCGCTCTGGCCCGCCTAGGGATCAAGTGCCCCTCGCCACCTGCTAGCGCTCAGGCCCCCCTAGGGATCAAGTGGCCCATGCCACCCGCTAGCGCTCTGTCCCGCCTAGGGATCAAGTGGTCCGCGCCACCTGCTAGCGCTCTGGCCCGCCTAGGGATCAGGTGGCCCCTGCTAGCGTTCTGACCCGCCTAGGGATCAGGTGGCCCACGTCACCTGCTAGCGCTCTAGCCTGCCTAGGAATCAGGTGTCCCTCGCCACCTGCTAGCACTCTGGCCCGCCTAGGGATCAAGTGCCCCTCGCCACCTGCTAGCGCTCAGGCCCCCCTAGGGATCAAGTGGCCCATGCCACCCGCTAGCCCTCTGTCCCGCCTAAGGATCAAGTGGCCCACGCCACCCGCTAGCGTTCTGGCCCGCCTAGGGATCAGGTGGCCCACGCCACCTGCTAGCGCTCTGGTCCACCTAGGGATCAGGTAGCCCACACCACCTGCTAGTGCTCTGGCCCGCATAGGGATCAAGTGGCCCGTGCCACCTGCTAGCTCTCTGGCCCACCTAGGGATCAAGTGGCCCGCTCCACCTGCTAGCACTCTCGCCCACCTTGGCATCAAGTGGCCCATGCCACCTGCTAGCGCTGGCCACCTGCTAGCGCTCTGGCCCGTCTAGGGATCAAGTGGCCTGTGTCACCTGCCAGCGCTCTGGCCCGCCTAGGGATCAAGTGGCCGGTCACTTGCTATCGCTCTGGCCCTCCTATTGATCAATTGGCCCATGTCACCTGCTAGCGCTCTGGCCCGCCTAGGGATCAAATGGCCCGAGCCAATGCTAGAGCTCTGGCCCACCTAGGAATCAACTGGCCCATGCCACCTGCTAGCGCTAGGGATCAAGTGGCCCATGTCACATGCTAGCACTCTGGCCTGCCTAGGGATCAAGTGGCCCGTGTCACCTGCTAGCGCTCTGGCCTGCCTAGGGATCAAGTGGCCCGCACTTGCTAGCGCTCTGATCCGCCTGTTGATCAAGTGGCCCATGTCACCTGCTAGCGCTCTGGCCCGCCTAGGGATCAAGTGGCCCGAGCAAATGCTAGCGCTCTGGCTTGCCTAGGGATCAAGTGGCCCATGCCACCTGCTAGTGCTAGGGATCAAGTGGCCCGTGTCACCTGCTAGCACTCTGGCCCACCTAGGGATCAGGTGGCCTGTGCCACCTGCTAGCGCTGTGGTCCACCTAGGGATCAGGTGCCCCTCGCCACCTGTTAGCGCGCTGGCACGCCTAGGGATCAAGTGGTCCGTGCCACCTGCTAGCGCTTTGGCCCGTTCCATGAACACAAATCCCTCTTTACTACGCCAGTCGTTGAACCACACATTTACCTCCCTAATCTCCCTCTGCCTCCGTGGGCTAGCGCATGGCACTGGTAATATTTCCAAGAAAATTACCCTAGATGTCCTCGCCTTTAATTTTTAACCTAATTCCCTACACTCTTTCTTGAGGACATCCCACCTACCATTAACTTTGTCGTTGGTACCGATGTGCACCAAGACCGCCGAGTGGCTCCCAGCCCCTCCCAACAATCTGTCTACTCGTTCCGCGATGTGCCGTACTCGAGCACCCGGGAGGCAACAGACCGTGCGGCGATCACGGTCCCGCTAGTAGATTGCACTGTCTGTTCTCCTGATGATAGAATCCCAAACCACCACTATCTGGCTTGGTATCTCACTATCTATCATCCCGTTTGAGCTAGAGGGACCGCTCCTCTGGTTGCTAGAGGGAACAGTCTCCTCCAGCTCCGTCATTTCATCGCTATCATCCGCCACTTCGTCCAACCGGGCAAATTTGTTCGGGTGTGATAGATCCGAGATGTTGTGCCTGTCCCTCCTGACCCTCTTGTTTCTCCTTCTGACCATGGCCCAACTGGCTACCTGATTATCCTCATCTACCAGTGGCCCTATCTGCAACTCCTCCACCGTTCTATGTAGACTTTGCTCAAGATTGGAAATGTCTCTCAGTCGCTGAACCGCCCGCTCTAGATCAGTGACCTGGGCTTCTAGGACAGACATTCGCTCAAATCTCGTGCAGATGTATTCGCACTGGGACTTTTGCTCCAGGTGCGCATACATTTTGCACGACATGCACTGAGTGAGGCTTTCAATCAGGGCCCCACCCATTTTATCTAACTCCCTGCGACTAACCCCTAGTACACAATAGGAAATTAAATTACACTGCAATAGCAGCACACTACAAGATACTTTCTCTCCAATAATAAGTTAATTGATACTTATCTGGTCCTGCAGCTGTGTTGCACTCCTGGTGTCCTGGTGTCCTCACTCCCGATGAGTTTACAGCATCGACAGCAGGGTTGGTATCTCAGTCATCTGGTCTACTCTGTACCCGTCTGCTACTTAGGATTTTCTAGCGCTCTGGCCCACCTAGGGATCAGGTGGCCCCCTGCTAGCGCTCTGGCCCACCTAGGGATCAGGTGGCCTGCCCCACCTGCTAGCGATCTGGCCTGCCTAGGGATCAAGTGGCCCATGCCACCTGCTAGCGCTAGGGATCAAGTGGCCCGTGTCACCTGCTAGCACTCTGGCCCACCTAGG
Source organism: Crinia signifera (assembly GCF_055691185.1). Lineage (NCBI taxonomy): Eukaryota > Metazoa > Chordata > Amphibia > Anura > Myobatrachidae > Crinia > Crinia signifera. Next base: position 57,945,743 of record NC_139220.1, on the reverse strand, counting down.
GATCAGGTGGCCCTCTGCTAGCGCTCTGGCCCGCCTTGGGATCAGGTGACCTGCGCCACCTGCTATCGCTCTGGCCCGACAAGGGATCAGGTGGCCCGCACCACCTGCTAGAGCTCTAGCCCGCCTAGGGATCAGGTGGCCCACGCCACCTGCTAGTGCTCTGGCCCGCCTAGGGATCAGGTGTCCCTCACCACCTGCTAGCGCTGAGGCCCGCCTAGGGATCAAGTGCCCCTCGCCACCTGCTAGCGTTCTGGCCCGCCTAGGGATCAGGTGGCCCGCGCCACCTGTTAGCGCTCTGGCCCGCCTAAGGATCAAGGATCCACCTGCTAGCACTCTCGCCCACCTAGGGATCAAGTGGCCCGTGCCACCTGCTAGCGCTGTGGCCCACCTAGGGATCAGGTGCCCCTAGCCACCTGCTAGCGCTCTGGCATGCCTAGGGATCAAGTGGTCGGTGCCACCTGCTAGCACTTTGGCCCGTTCCATGAACACAAATCCCTCTTTACTACGCCAGTCGTTGAAACACACATTTACCTCTCTAATCTCCCTCTGCCTCCGTGGGCTAGCGCATGGCACTGGTAATATTTTCAAGAAAATTACCCTAGATGTCCTCGCCTTTAATTTTTAACCTAACTCCCTACACTCTTCTTGAGGACATCCCACCTACCATTAACTTAGCCGTTGGTACCGATGTGCACCAAGACCGCCGGGTGGCTCACAGCCACTCCCAGCAATCTGTCTACTCGTTCCGCGATGTGCCGTACCCGAGCACCTGGGAGGCAACAGACCGTGCGGCGATCATGGTCCCGCTAGTAGATTGCCCTGTCTGTTCTCCTGATGATAGAATCCCCTACCACCACTATCTGGCTTGGTATCTCACTATCTATCATCCCTTTTGAGCTAGAGGGACCGCTCCTCTGGTTGCTAGAGGGAACAGTCTCCTCCAGCTCCATTATTTCATCGCTATTATCCGATATGATAGATCCGAGATGTCATGCCTGTTCCTCCTGACCCTCCTGTTTCTCCTTCTGACCTTGACCCAACTGGCTACCTGATTATCCTCATCTACCGGTGGCCCTATATGCAACTCCTCCACCATTCTATCTAGACTTTGCTCAAGATTGGAAATGTCTCTCAAACGCTGAACGGCCCACTCTAGATCAGTGAACTGGGCTTCCAGGGCGGACGTTCGCTCAAATCTCGTGCAGATGTATTCGCACTGGGACTTTTGCTCCAGGTGCGTATACATCTGCACGACATGCACTGAGTGAGGTTTTCAATCAGGGCTCCGCCCATTTTATCTAACTCCCTGCGACTAACCCCTAGTACACAATAGGAAATTAAATTACACTGCAATAGCAGCACACTACAAGATACTTTCTCTCCAATAATAAGTTAATTGATACTTATCTGGTCCTGCAGCTGTGTTGCACTCCTGGTGTCCTGGTGTCCTCACTCCCGATGAGTTTACAGCATCAACAGCAGGGTTGGTATCTCAATCATCTGGTCTGGTATCTGGTCACCTGCTAGCACTCTGGCCCACCTAGGGATCAGGTGGCCCCCTGCTAGCGCTCTGGCCCGCCTTGGGATCAGGTGGCCCGCTCCACCTGCTATCACTCTGGCCCGACAAGGGATCAAATAGTCCACACCACCTGCTAGCGCTCTGGCCCGGCTAGGGATCAAGTGGTCCGCACCACCTGCAAGCGCTCTGGGCCACCTAGGGATCAGGTGGCCCCCTGCTAGCGCTCTGGCCCGCCTTGGGATCAGGTGGCCCGCGCCACCTGCTATCGCTCTGGCCCGACAAGGGATCAAGTGGTCCACACCACCAGCTAGTGCTCTGGACCGCCTAGGGATCAAGTGGCACGTGCCACCTGCTAGCGCTCTGGCCCGCCTAGGGATCAAGTGGCCCGTGCCACCTGCTAGCGCTCTGGCCTGCCTTTGGATCAAGTGGCCCATGCCACCTGCTAGCGCTCTGGCCCACCTAGGGATAAAGTGGCCTGTTCCACCTGCTAGCGGTCTTGCCCGCCTAGGGATCAAGTGGCCCGTGCCACCTGCTAGCGCTCTGGCCCGCATAGGCATCAGGTGGCCCGTGCAACCTGCTAGCGCTCTGGTCCGCCAAGGGATCAAGTGGCTCACATCACCTGCTAGCGCTCCGGCCTGCCTAGGGATCAAGTGGCCCGTGTCACCTGCTAGCACGTCAGCCTGAGAGGGGAGAGAGACGAAGAGCAGCAGCGCTGTGGCCGGGCTGCAGCATTCGGAAAGAATCATGTAAGTCACACTGTGGGCTCTGGGGATGCCAACACTGGTTGGCAACCCTGTTAGGGAATGATCAAAGTACACTGGTGGTGGGGGCCGCCGGGGGTGGGGGGCAGGGAGGGAGGGGAGAGAGATTCTGTGTATATGTGCCATGCCTGCATATGGGAGGAAGGGGGGTCTGTGACTGCCTGCTGTCTGCATTAGGGCAGACAGACTCACTGTGACAACTCAGATCCCCCTCCAGCTCAGCCCCCCCATAGGCAGACATGTGACATATTCAGAACCCCCCCATAGGCATATCAGACATAAAATGTCTGCCTATGGGGTGGGGGGAGAATGAGCTGTGCTGTGCTGGAGGGATGTGACATGTCTGTCTATAGGGGCTGTGCTGGAGGGGTATGTGACATGTCTGCCTATGGGGTGGGGGTGGGGGCTGTGCTGGAGGGCCTGTGGCATGTGAATATGTGAGTCTGCATATTTGTGGGGGGGTGGGGGGCTGTGCTGGAGGGGGATCTGATTATGTGACAAGTCTGCCTATGGGGGTGAGGGATGTACTCAGGCCCGGCAACAGGCACGGTCCAAGGGTACAGCTGACCCAGGCCCCTGCGTTCTCAGGGGCCCCAAAGCATGGCTGCGGCGATGATGCACTCAGCCGCCTACACAGCACCCTACTCAGCCGACCGCCCACTCAACCCTCCTGCCGTGCAAGTTCCTTCACCCACAACCCAGCCACACTGTGGGCATTACATGTATAGGCGTCATTACTACTGCGGGCATTATGTGTATAAGTAGTGTTACTACTGCGGGCGTTATGTGTATATGTATCGTTACTACTGTGGGCGTTATGTGTATAAGTAGTGTTACTACTGCGGGCGTTATGTGTATAAGTATCGTTACTACTGTGGGCATTATGTGTATAAGTATCATTACTACTGCTGGCATTATGTGTATAAGTATCGTTACTACTGCGGGCGTTATGTGTATAAGTATTGTTACTACTGTGGGCATTATGTGTATAAGTATCATTACTACTGCTGGCATTATGTGTATAAGTATTGTTACTACTACGGGCGTTGTGTGTGTATAAGTATCGTTACTACTTTGGGCATTATGTGTATAAGTATCATTACTACTGCTGGCATTATGTGTATAAGTATCGTTACTACTGCGGGCGTTATGTGTATAAGTAGTGTTACTACTGTGGGCATTACGTGTATAAGTATCGTTACTACTGCTGGCGTTATGTGTATAAGTATCGTTACTACTGTGGGCATTACGTGTATAAGTATCATTACTACTGCGGGCGTTTTGTGTATAAGTATCGTTACTACTGCGGGTGTTATGTGTATAAGTATCGTTACTACTGCGGGCATTACGTGTATAAGTGTTGTTACTACTGTGGGCGTTATGTGTATAAGTATCGTTACTACTGCTGGCGTTATGTGTATAAGTATCGTTACTACTGTGGGCGTTATGTGTACAAGCGTCGTTACTACTGTGGGCATTATGTGTATAAGTATCGTTACTACTGTGGGCATTATGTGTATAAGTATCGTTACTACTGTGGGCATTACGTGTATAAGTATTGTTACTACTGTGGGCGTTATGTGTATAAGTATCGTTACTACTGCGGGTGTTATGTGTATAAGTATCGTTACTACTGTGGGCGTTATGTGTATAAGTATCGTTACTACTGCTGGCGTTATGTGTATAAGCATTGTTACTACTGCGGGCATTATGTGTATAAGTATCGTTACTACTGCGGGTGTTATGTGTATAAGTATCGTTACTACTGTGGGCATTACGTGTATAAGTATTGTTACTACTGTGGGCGTTATGTGTATAAGTATCGTTACTACTGCGGGTGTTATGTGTATAAGTATCGTTACTACTGTGGGCGTTATGTGTATAAGTATCGTTACTACTGCTGGCGTTATGTGTATAAGCATTGTTACTACTGCGGGCATTATGTGTATAAGTATCGTTACTACTGCGGGTGTTATGTGTATAAGCGTTGTTACTACTGTGGGCGTTACCTGTATAAGCATTGTTACTACTGCTGGCGTTATGTGTATAAGCGTAGTTTCTACTGTGGGCATTATGTGTATAAGTATCGTTACTACTGCGGGTGTTATGTGTATAAGCGTTGTTACTACTGTGTGCGTTACGTGTATAAGTATATGCCCAAATGTTATTTCATATTATTTATTGTTACACAATAAATTGTATATTGGACATTTATTCTGCTCAATATTTTTTTTCATTGGTCTGTAACCAATTATTTGGAAACCCCCCTTTTAAAATCCTGTTTGCCACTGCCTTTACCTTGTTAGTAAGCAGCGCTGCAGCAGTACACAGCATCAGTGTCTGCTCTGATGCACTGCAGCACTAAATTAGTGATAATAAATAAGTGTGCTGCACGTCCCAATATTTTTATTTCATTTATTTACCATTTTTTTAATACGTTCTTGGAAGTGGCATATTCAATAATATGGGACGAGGAACTTTTGGCACCCAAGCTGTTGTTGAAATACACTTAACAACATGTCAGTTTTGCTATTAAAACTGTTGCAAGGCATGCTGGAATGTGTAGTTCAACAACAGCTGGAGTGCCAAAGGTTCCTCACTCATACTGTATATTCCAAAATGTTTTCCTTTGATAGGGCCTGGGCCAATTATCATTACTGTGGGTGTTAGAGTCAGAGGAGAGTGCAAAATACCTATATGCCTTATATATCCTGTCTCTGCAGATGGGGGCCCCTTCAAAACCTTGCTATGGGGCCTGAAAAAGTTCTGGTTACGGCCTTGAGCTGCCCCTTCCAAAAATGTCTGCTGGTCATAGAGGAGGGCTGCAGCATATGGCGAGCCGCAGCAACTTCTACTCCCATGTGCCTTTGTGGCGTCAGTCTGTCTTCAGGCACTGAGCAACAGCCACCACGCTCCTATATCCAGTCTCCACCGCAGAACACCAAGCTCAGACCCCAGAGCTGTAATCCCCCTGGGCAACAAGCATGTAACACCCCCCCCCCCCCCCCCCATGGCAAGGAGTATATAATCATGTAATCCCCTGGGAATGAGGATGTATATCCTGGCAACAAGCATGCAACCCCTGACATTGCATATGTAGCCCCTAATATTGGGCATGTAGGTAAGTGGCCCTTATGTGGCATAATATGTGATGAGCATTACAGTGTATGGTATAATGTGTAATGGGCATTATGGCACGTTGTATCATATGTAAGGGGCATTTTTGTGTGTGGTATAATGTGTAATAGCATTACAGTGTGCGGTGTAATGTGTAATGGGAATCATGGTGTGTGAATGTAATAGCATTACAGTGTGCGGTGTAATGTGTAATGGGAATCATGGTGTGTGAATGTGTAATGAGCATTACAGTGTGTGAATGTATAATGGGCACTAGTGTGTAATGGGCTTTAAATTTGAAGTAAACAAAACAAGCCACAATGTGTTTTTTTTGTGTGTGTTTGGGGGCCCAAACCATATTTTTGAACCTGGGCCCACAACTTGCTTGTTCCGCCTCTGTGGGGACCAGTGCAGTGGATAGCGCTGCTGCATGCGGCGTGGACGGCTGCTGATCGGCAATGGCCGGGGACTCATTTTTATTTTATTTTATATAACATACATGGCCTGGAGAGGAGGCAGGACAGTAGCCGCTTGGAGAGAGGCCGCATCCAGTAGCAGGCAGGGCACTGTTCGCCGGGGAGTGCACTGGGAGGAGGCAGGGCAGCGGACTCTGGAGTTACAGTCTCACTCTGAGTCTGTGATTGTATGTGTGTTGGGACGTCATGACGTCACCGCGCACATTACAAGAGGCGCAAACTGTGCTGGGGCAGGGTGGGAGGATCAGAACGGAAGAAGCCTGTGTTGCGCAGCAGTTGGAGTCCTCAGTTGTGGCTCCTACTCCCCTGAGTCTGCTCACAGCAGCAGAAGACTGCTCTCAGCAGTCCAATGGCTGTGGCATCAACTAACTGTGCACTAGCATGAGGGAGGGATGGGATCAATAGGAACAGTGTATGCATGCATGTATGTATGTATGAGAGTTGCAGTGTTGTATGTAAGACAGCGGTTTATGTATGAGATTGGTGTGTGTATGAGAGTGGCAGTGTATGTATTAGAACGGTGTATGTATGTATGAGAGTTGCGGTGTTGTATGTAAGACAGCGGTGTATGTATGAGATTGGTGTGTGTATGAGAGTGGCAGTTATGCATGTATGTATGTATGTATGTATGAGAGTTGCGGTGTTGTATGTAAGACATCAGTTTATGTATGAGATTGGTATGTGTATGAGAGTGGCAGTGTATGCATGCATGTATGTATGTATGTAGGAGAGTTGCGGTGTTGTATGTAAGACTGCGGTGTATGTATGAGATTGGTGTGTGTATGAGAGTGGCAGTGTATGTATTAGAACGGTGTATGTATGTATGAGAGTTGCGGTGTTGTATGTAAGACAGCGGTTTATGTATGAGATTGGTGTGTGTATGAGAGTGGCAGTGTATGTATTAGAACGGTGTATGTATGTATGAGAGTTGCGGTGTTGTATGTAAGACAGCGGTGTATGTATGAGATTGGTGTGTGTATGAGAGTGGCAGTGTATGTATTAGAACGGTGTATGTATGTATGTATGTATGAGAGTTGCGGTGTTGTATGTAAGACAGCGGTGTATGTATGAGATTGGTGTGTGTATGAGAGTGGCAGTGTATGCATGTATGTATGTATGTATGAGAGTTGCGGTGTTGTATGTAAGACATCAGTTTATGTATGAGATTGGTGTGTGTATGAGAGTGGCAGTGTATGCATGCATGTATGTATGTATGTAGGAGAGTTGCGGTGTTGTATGTAAGACTGCGGTGTATGTATGAGATTGGTGTGTGTATGAGAGTGGCAGTGTATGTATTAGAACGGTGTATGTATGTATGAGAGTTGCGGTGTTGTATGTAAGACAGCGGTTTATGTATGAGATTGGTGTGTGTATGAGAGTGGCAGTGTATGTATTAGAACGGTGTATGTATGTATGAGAGTTGCGGTGTTGTATGTAAGACAGCGGTGTATGTATGAGATTGGTGTGTGTATGAGAGTGGCAGTGTATGTATTAGAACGGTGTATGTATGTATGTATGTATGAGAGTTGCGGTGTTGTATGTAAGACAGCGGTGTATGTATGAGATTGGTGTGTGTATGAGAGTGGCAGTGTATGCATGTATGTATGTATGTATGTATGAGAGTTGCGGTGTTGTATGTAAGACATCAGTTTATGTATGAGATTGGTGTGTGTATGAGAGTGGCAGTGTATGTATTAGAACGGTGTATGTATGTATGTATGTATGAGAGTTGCGGTGTTGTATGTAAGACAGCGGTGTATGTATGAGATTGGTGTGTGTATGAGAGTGGCAGTGTATGCATGTATGTATGTATGTATGTATGAGAGTTGCGGTGTTGTATGTAAGACATCAGTTTATGTATGAGATTGGTGTGTGTATGAGAGTGGCAGTGTATGTATTAGAACGGTGTATGTATGTATGAGAGTTGCGGTGTTGTATGTAAGACAGCGGTGTATGTATGAGATTGGTGTGTATATGAGAGTGGCAGTGTATGTATTAGAACGGTGTATTTATGTATGTATGTATGTATGTATGTATGTATGAGAGTTGCGGTGTTGTATGTAAGACATCAGTTTATGTATGAGATTGGTATGTGTATGAGAGTGGCAGTGTATGCATGCATGTATGTATGTATGTAGGAGAGTTGCGGTGTTGTATGTAAGACTGCGGTGTATGTATGAGATTGGTGTGTGTATGAGAGTGGCAGTGTATGTATTAGAACGGTGTATGTATGTATGAGAGTTGCGGTGTTGTATGTAAGACAGCGGTTTATGTATGAGATTGGTGTGTGTATGAGAGTGGCAGTGTATGTATTAGAACGGTGTATGTATGTATGAGAGTTGCGGTGTTGTATGTAAGACAGCGGTGTATGTATGAGATTGGTGTGTGTATGAGAGTGGCAGTGTATGTATTAGAACGGTGTATGTATGTATGTATGTATGAGAGTTGCGGTGTTGTATGTAAGACAGCGGTGTATGTATGAGATTGGTGTGTGTATGAGAGTGGCAGTGTATGCATGTATGTATGTATGTATGAGAGTTGCGGTGTTGTATGTAAGACATCAGTTTATGTATGAGATTGGTGTGTGTATGAGAGTGGCAGTGTATGCATGCATGTATGTATGTATGTAGGAGAGTTGCGGTGTTGTATGTAAGACTGCGGTGTATGTATGAGATTGGTGTGTGTATGAGAGTGGCAGTGTATGTATTAGAACGGTGTATGTATGTATGAGAGTTGCGGTGTTGTATGTAAGACAGCGGTTTATGTATGAGATTGGTGTGTGTATGAGAGTGGCAGTGTATGTATTAGAACGGTGTATGTATGTATGAGAGTTGCGGTGTTGTATGTAAGACAGCGGTGTATGTATGAGATTGGTGTGTGTATGAGAGTGGCAGTGTATGTATTAGAACGGTGTATGTATGTATGTATGTATGAGAGTTGCGGTGTTGTATGTAAGACAGCGGTGTATGTATGAGATTGGTGTGTGTATGAGAGTGGCAGTGTATGCATGTATGTATGTATGTATGTATGAGAGTTGCGGTGTTGTATGTAAGACATCAGTTTATGTATGAGATTGGTGTGTGTATGAGAGTGGCAGTGTATGTATTAGAACGGTGTATGTATGTATGTATGTATGAGAGTTGCGGTGTTGTATGTAAGACAGCGGTGTATGTATGAGATTGGTGTGTGTATGAGAGTGGCAGTGTATGCATGTATGTATGTATGTATGTATGAGAGTTGCGGTGTTGTATGTAAGACATCAGTTTATGTATGAGATTGGTGTGTGTATGAGAGTGGCAGTGTATGTATTAGAACGGTGTATGTATGTATGAGAGTTGCGGTGTTGTATGTAAGACAGCGGTGTATGTATGAGATTGGTGTGTATATGAGAGTGGCAGTGTATGTATTAGAACGGTGTATTTATGTATGTATGTATGTATGTATGTATGAGAGTTGCGGTGTTGTATGTAAGACATCAGTTTATGTATGAGATTGGTGTGTGTATGAGAGTGGCAGTGTATGCATGCATGTATGTATGTATGTATGAGAGTTGCGGTGTTGTATGTAAGACAACGGTTTATGTATGAGATTGGTGTGTGTATGAGAGTTGCAGTGTATGTATTAGAACGGTGTATGTATGTATGAGAGTTGCGGTGTTGTATGTAAGACATCGGTGTATGTATGAGATTGGTGTGTGTATGAGAGTTGCAGTGTATGTATTAGAACGGTGTATGTATGTATGAGAGTTGCGGTGTTGTATGTAAGACAGCGGTTTATGTATGAAATTGGTGTGTGTATGAGAGTGGCGGTGTATGTATGTATGTATGTATGAGAGTGGCGGTGTATGTATGTATGAGAGTGGCGGTGTATGTATGTATGTATGGTCAAGAGTGGCGGAGTATGTATGAGAGCGATGTATGTTTTAATACAGGATTACGGTTAAAAAAAAGTCTGCAGTAAGTTGCTTTGTGGACTAGCATGAAAATCATCGGTAACACTAACAACGGTTCTTGTACGGCACTAGCCATAATGCCGTAGTGTAGTTGTTAGTTGGGGGGTCTGGGGGCCTGGCAACAGCAAGCCTGGCAGGCCATTGTTGCATGTGGTATACTATGTAATGGGTGTGTGACGTGTCATAGGCATTATGGTATGATTTTTTTGGGGAGCGCCTGCGGCGCGCACTATCCCAGTTGTCCCTACTTTACAAAAATGAGTAAAGCCCTGACATGATGTGTAATGTGCATTACGGGGTGTGGCATTCGTTTTGCCTGTCAACAATTTATCTAAGTATAGTGATGTAATAATCCCGCCTGATGTAATGTTGGCTCCACCCCTTATTGATTTGTTGCCGCCCACATGAGGCCACTTTCAGAAATTTTCCAGGGCCACTTTTAGTTCCCAATCCGCCCCTGAGTGCTGATCCTTGAGAGGGGGATTTAGAAAAAGTATCACTTACCTTCTTCGGACCATGATTTTGGTGGTAACTGCCAATAAAAGAAAACATTGGTCAGCACAGCTCACCTACACATGACTGTCCTGTCTGCCTGTCTGTTCCAACTGATTGTCTGGCTGTCAGGTTCTAGAATGCAAGTGTGCAGCTTGTGATGTCATAGAGGGCAGATTGTGATGTCACACAGGGGCCTGCCACTTCAATGCTTGTCCATCTGACTGTCTACTGCTGCTGAATGGGCTCAACAGGTAAGCCGTCATTGCACCTGATTGGGCAAGATTCCTCCTCCTCCTTTGCAGCAGCTGATTGATTTAGTCAGCAGCAGTTCGTCAGGGACACAGGCATGCAGCAAAGAGCGAAGAGACAGCTGGCTGCTGCTGGTTGCATGTTAGTCGTCTGCCTAGTGGGTGTGTGTCTGTTGATGCGACGTCAACAGATGGGGTGGAGCGCATGCAAATTCGGCCTCCTGCTACCCAGAAGACGCTGACGACATAATCACAGAGTCAGTTGGATGCCTGCTTGTCCTCCTGTACCTGTCCAGCAATTGAAGTCCTATTCATCTGTCGAAATGGCAGGTATCTTTGAGACTGTAACAACAAAGATGTGATTTGTGTTAGATGTGTCCGTGGTGCTGATCTCCACCAGTGTTGGTGGCCGAATTCCGGTCCGTGCGCTTTGCTGGGACCCCATTCGGGGCATGTGCGGCCTAGCCAAAAGACCTGAAGCCTGCCTAAATTAAATGAATTATCAATCGCTGCAAACTCCCAAAATATATGGAAAAACTATGTGACTTACCTACCATCTTACCACAGAAATATCGGTACTTATGTAATATCTGGGCTCCCGTTTTTCTTATGAGATCGCTTCCCCTCGCTGCGCTCGCCACGCTTCGGGCACGGTGGCTCACTGCGCTTGCCACACAATATAAAATCAACTCCATGCGTAGTTGGATAGTAGGGGTATGAAAAAATGGGGTGCATTTAACATGGGAGCCCAGATAATACATAAGTACCGAAATATCAACTGAATCACAACAATGGAATTTTTGGATCCCCCTCCCTCTCAATTTAAAACGGCTTTTATTTTTTTTCTTTCTTTTATTTATTTTTTTTTATTTTCTTTTCTCTTATATTTTCTTTTTTTAAATTATGTATATCTATTTATTTAATTATTTATTTATTTTTGTCTCTTTTCACTTATTTTTTGTTAAATTTGTTCTTTTTTTTTTTTTTTAAGCCCAAAAAGTGCTGATCCTTGAGAGGGGGATTTAGAAAAAGTATCACTTACCTTCTTCGGACCATGATTTTGGTGGTAACTGCCAATAAAAAAAAACATTGGTCAGCACAGCTCACCTACACATGACTGTCCTGTCTGCCTGTCTGTTCCAACTGATTGTCTGGCTGTCAGGTTCTAGAATGCAAGTGTGCAGCTTGTGATGTCATAGAAGGCAGATTGTGATGTCACACAGGGGCCTGCCACTTCAATGCTTGTCCATCTGACTGTCTACTGCTGCTGAATGGGCTCAACAGGTAAGCTGTCATTGCACCTGATTGGGCAAGATTCCTCCTCCTCCTTTGCAGCAGCTGATTGATTTAGTCAGCAGCAGTTCGTCAGGGACACAGGCATGCAGCAAAGAGCGAGGAGACAGCTGGCTGCTGCTGGTTGCATGTTAGTCGTCTGCCTAGTGGGTGTGTGTCTGTTGATGCGACGTCAACAGATGGGGCGGAGCGCATGCAAATTCGGCCTCCTGCTACCCAGAAGACGCCGACGACATAATCACAGAGTCAGTTGGATGCCTGCTTGTCCTCCTGTACCTGTCCAGCAATTGAAGTCATATTCATCTGTCGAAAAGGCAGGTATCTTTGAGACTGTAACGACAAAGATGTGATGTGTGTTAGATGTGTCCGTGGTGCTGATCTCCACCAGTGTTGGTGGCCGAATTCCGGTCCGTGCGCTTTGCTGGGAGCCCATTCGGGGCATGTGCGGCCTAGCCAAAAGACCTGAAGCCTGCCTAAATTAAATGAATTATCAATTGCTGCAAACTCCCAAAATATATGGAAAAACTATGTGACTTACCTACCATCTAACCACAGAAATATCAACTGAATCACAACAATGGAATTTTTGGATCCCCCTCACTCTCAATTTAAAACGGCTTTTATTTTTTTTCTTTCTTTTATTTTATTTTCTCTTATATTTTCTTTTTTTTTAATTATATATATATATATTTTCATTTCTTTTTTTGTCTCTTTTCACTTATTTTTTTGTTAAATTTGTTCTTTTTTTTTTTTTTTTTTAAGCCAAAAAAGTGCTGATCCTTGAGAGGGGGATTTAGAAAAAGTATCACTTACCTTCTTCGGACCATGATTTTGGTGGTAACTGCCAATAAAAGAAAACATTGGTCAGCACAGCTCACCTACACATGACTGTCCTGTCTGCCTGTCTGTTCCAACTGATTGTCTGGCTGTTAGGTTCTAGAATGCAAGTGTGCAGCTTGTGATGTCATAGAGGGCAGATTGTGATGTCACACAGGGACCTGCCACTTCAATGCTTGTCCATCTGACTGTCTACTGCTGCTGAATGGGCTCAACAGGTAAGCCGTCATTGCACCTGATTGGGCAAGATTCCTCCTCCTCCTTTGCAGCAGCTGATTGATTTAGTCAGCAGCAGTCGTCAGGGACACAGACATGCAGCAAAGAGCGAGGAGACAGCTGGCTGCTGCTGGTTGCATGTTAGTCGTCTGCCTAGTGGGTGTGTGTCTGTTGATGCGACGTCAACAGATGGGGCGGAGCGCATGCAAATTCGGCCTCCTGCTACCCAGAAGACGCCAAAGACATAATCACAGAGTCAGTTGGATGCCTGCTTGTCCTCCTGTACCTGTCCAGCAATTGAAGTCCTATTCATCTGTCGAAATGGCAGGTATCTTTGAGACTGTAACAACAAAGATGTGATTTGTGTTAGATGTGTCCGTAGTGCTGATCTCCACCAGTGTTGGTGGCCGAATTCCGGTCCGTGCGCTTTGCTGGGAGCCCATTCGGGGCATGTGCGGCCTAGCCCAAAGACCTGAAACCTGCCTAAATTAAATGAATTATCAATCGCTGCAAACTCCCAAAATATATGGAAAAACTATGTGACTTACCTACCATCTTACCACAGAAATATCGGTACTTATGTAATATCTGGGCTCCCGTTTTTCTTATGAGATCGCTTCCCCTAGCTGCGCTCGCCACGCTTCGGGCACGGTGGCTCACTGCGCTCGCCACACAATATAAAATCAACTCCATGCGTAGTTGGATAGTAGGGGTATGAAAAAATAGGGTGCATTTAACATGGGAGCCCAGATAATACATAAGTACCGAAATATCAACTGAATCACAACAATGGAATTTTTGGATCCCCCTCCCTCTCAATTTAAAACGGCTTTTATTTTTTTTCTTTCTTTTTTTTTTTTTTTATTTTATTTTCTCTTATATTTTCTTTTTTTTAATTATGTATATCTATTTATTTAATTATTTATTTATTTTTGTCTCTTTTCACTTATTTTTTGTTAAATTTGTTCTTTTTTTTTTTTTTTTTTAAGCCCAAAAAGTGCTGATCCTTGAGAGGGGGATTTAGAAAAAGTATCACTTACCTTCTTCGGACCATGATTTTGGTGGTAACTGCCAATAAAAAAAAACATTGGTCAGCACAGCTCACCTACACATGACTGTCCTGTCTGCCTGTCTGTTCCAACTGATTGTCTGGCTGTCAGGTTCTAGAATGCAAGTGTGCAGCTTGTGATGTCATAAAAGGCAGATTGTGATGTCACACAGGGGCCTGCCACTTCAATGCTTGTCCATCTGACTGTCTACTGCTGCTGAATGGGCTCAACAGGTAAGCTGTCATTGCACCTGATTGGGCAAGATTCCTCCTCCTCCTTTGCAGCAGCTGATTGATTTAGTCAGCAGCAGTTCGTCAGGGACACAGGCATGCAGCAAAGAGCGAGGAGACAGCTGGCTGCTGCTGGTTGCATGTTAGTCGTCTGCCTAGTGGGTGTGTGTCTGTTGATGCGACGTCAACAGATGGGGCGGAGCGCATGCAAATTCGGCCTCCTGCTACCCAGAAGACGCCGACGACATAATCACAGAGTCAGTTGGATGCCTGCTTGTCCTCCTGTACCTGTCCAGCAATTGAAGTCCTATTCATCTGTCGAAAAGGCAGGTATCTTTGAGACTGTAACGACAAAGATGTGATGTGTGTTAGATGTGTCCGTGGTGCTGATCTCCACCAGTGTTGGTGGCCGAATTCCGGTCCGTGCGCTTTGCTGGGAGCCCATTCGGGGCATGTGCGGCCTAGCCAAAAGACCTGAAGCCTGCCTAAATTAAATGAATTATCAATTGCTGCAAACTCCCAAAATATATGGAAAAACTATGTGACTTACCTACCATCTTACCACAGAAATATCAACTGAATCACAACAATGGAATTTTTGGATCCCCCTCCCTCTCAATTTAAAACGGCTTTTATTTATTTTTTTTCTTTCTTTTATTTTCTTTTCTCTTATATTTTCTTTTTTTTAATCATATATATATATATATATATATTTTCATTTCTTTTTTGTCTCTTTTCACTTATTTTTTTGTTAAATTTGTTCTTTTTTTGTTCTTTTTTTTTTTTTTTTTTAAGCCAAAAAAGTGCTGATCCTTGAGAGGGGGATTTAGAAAAAGTATCACTTACCTTCTTCGGACCATGATTTTGGTGGTAACTGCCAATAAAAGAAAACATTGGTCAGCACAGCTCACCTACACATGACTATCCTGTCTGCCTGTCTGTTCCAACTGATTGTCTGGCTGTCAGGTTCTAGAATGCAAGTGTGCAGCTTGTGATGTCATAGAGGGCAGATTGTGATGTCACACAGGCAGGGCCGCCGAGAGGCAGGGGGGGCGGGTACATTTTACCTGGGCCCGGGCCTGTCAGGGGGCCCGGGTCCGGGGACACACAGACACATTCCTTTTTTTAAAAATATTTTTAAGGCAGCGGTGTTGCGGGAACGCGGAGGGTGGGTGTTGGGCTGCAGATTGCCGGGCGCCGGGGAGAGCGGGTCCGGAGCGGCAGCCTGTGTCACTCTCACTCACTGCACTGTGACTGCTACTGCCAGTGTCAGTGGTAGAGGTCAGGACGGCGTCCAGCGCTGCGGAGCGTATGTAGCTACAATCTCGCGAGATAATGCTTCATTATCTCGTGAGTCTGTGTGAGTGGAGTGCAGCAGCTTGCCTGCCTTGCACAGAGTGACAGCACGCATGCCGTGAGAGGGGAAAGTCAGGATGGGGACGGTGCAGTGGGGAGGCTGGAACCTCTCCGAGTCCTGCCCTGTAAGTTCATTTTCTTTCTGCCCTGCTTGGCTTATTAGTTAATTCTTCTCCCTATATACAGTATATATATATATATATATATATATATATATATATATATATGTATATATATGTGTATATATATATATATATATATATGTGTGTATATACATATATGTATGTGTATATATATAATATATGTGTATATATATGTGTGTATGTGTGTGTGTGTGTGTGTGTGTGTATGTATGTATGTATGTATGTATGTGTATATATATATATATATATATATACACACACATACATACATATAAACACATTTTTATATATACATATATATGTGTATTTATATATATATATATATATATATATATATATATATATACTATATATACACACATACATATATGTATATGTAGAGATGCTTGTCCATGTAAATAAGATCCTGCCATGATTCCTCCAGCGCACAGTAGGAAGTTAGGGCACACTCAAGTTTGTTCCACTGCTACTGCCAGTATTGTTATTTAGGGGGTTAAGACTTGGCGGTCACACAGCCCATGTCATCACCACGGCCGCCGCCTTGCCCATCGGAAGCCCGGGGAATCTTGAAGCCACGCCACCGCGCCACCTGAGATTATTGAGTCTGACTGCAGTGGTTCAGCCCTGTGTGGGCCTCCGCCCTCTGACTGAGCAGCCGCTGCCATAGCAGGCCCTAGACTGAGTGAGGCTGACTGCGTCGAGGAGCCCCCCGGTATCGTGTCCTGCAGCTGATGCTCTGAGTGAGAGTCTTGACTGGTCCTGCCTGGGTCCTGAGCCCTACAAGAATGTAATCCCCCTTGGCATCGAGCAAGAATTCCCTAGCAATTAACATGTAGGTAAGTGGCACTTACCTACCACAAAACACGTAATTCCATTGTGTGGTATAATATGTAAATGGCATCATGGTGTGTGACATAACGTGTAGTGGGCATCACAGTGTGTGACAACGTGTAGTGGGCGTCACGGTGTGTGGCGTAGCGTGTATTGGGCGTCACAGTGTGTGACGTAGCGTATAAGGAGCATCACGGTGTGTGGCGTAACGTGTAATGGGTATCACAGTGTGTAACGTAACGTGTAATGGGCATCACAGTGTGTGGCGTAACGTTTAGTGGGCATCACAGTGTGTGATGTAACTTATGATGGGCATCTTGGTGTGTCATGTAACATGTAATGGGCATCACGGTGTGTGGCCTAACGTGTAATGGGCAACACGGTGTGTGACATAACATGTAATGGGCATCACGGTGTGTGTGATGTACTGTGTTATGGGCATCATGGTGTGTGATGTAAAGTGTAATGGGCATCACAGTTTGTTAAGTAACTTGTAATGGGCATCACTGTGTGTGTGTGTGTGTGCGCACAATGTGTAATGGGCATTATGGAATGTGATGTAATATATAATAGGTATTATGGTGTGTGGCATGTGTAATGGGCATTACGGTGTGTGGCATAATGTGTAATTGGCATTATGGCATGTGGTATAATATGTAATGGGTTTGTCACATAATAGGCATTACAGTGGAAATATTTGGTGCGCCTTTGGTGCGCACTTTCCCTGGTTTTAGTTTGTCTGACATTACACTTTTATTTTGGCTCCTAGATTTAAAAAAAATTGTCGAGTCCTGGCATGTGTAATGGGCATCACGTTGTGTGGCGTAACGTGTAATGGGCATTGTGGTGTGGCTTAACGTGTAATGGGCATCACGGTGTGTGGTATAACATTTAAGGTGTGCAAAATCAATAATAGAATGGAAGGAAAGGTTAAAAAACATGATAAGGCAGGTCAAGGGGCGGGCTAGGTGGATCAAGGGGTGGGGCTGGGGGGGCGTGTCAAGGGGCGGACCACTGTCCGGGAATCTCTCAACAAAAAGTTGGTAACCCTACACAACCCCCATGGGGGCCCTGGAAAGTTAATGTACCGGGGCCCAGGATTTCTCTTGGCAGCCCTGCACACAGGGGCCTGCCACTTCAATGCTTGTCCATCTGACTGTCTACTGCTGCTGAATGGGCTCAACAGGTAAGCCGTCATTGCACCTGATTGGGCAAGATTCCTCCTCCTCCTTTGCAGCAGCTGATTGATTTAGTCAGCAGCAGTCGTCAGGGACACAGACATGCAGCAAAGAGCGAGGAGACAGCTGGCTGCTGCTGGTTGCATGTTAGTCGTCTGCCTAGTGGGTGTGTGTCTGTTGATGCGACGTCAACAGATGGGGCGGAGCGCATGCAAATTCGGCCTCCTGCTACCCAGAAGACGCCAACGACATAATCACAGAGTCAGTTGGATGCCTGCTTGTCCTCCTGTACCTGTCCAGCAATTGAAGTCCTATTCATCTGTCGAAATGGCAGGTATCTTTGAGACTGTAACAACAAAGATGTGATTTGTGTTAGATGTGTCCGTAGTGCTGATCTCCACCAGTGTTGGTGGCCGAATTCCGGTCCGTGCGCTTTGCTGGGAGCCCATTCGGGGCATGTGCGGCCTAGCCAAAAGACCTGAAACCTGCCTAAATTAAATGAATTATCAATCGCTGCAAACTCCCAAAATATATGGAAAAACTATGTGACTTACCTACCATCTTACCACAGAAATATCGGTACTTATGTAATATCTGGGCTCCCGTTTTTCTTATGAGATCGCTTCCCCTAGCTGCGCTCGCCACGCTTCGGGCACGGTGGCTCACTGCGCTCGCCACACAATATAAAATCAACTCCATGCGTAGTTGGATAGTAGGGGTATGAAAAAATAGGGTGCATTTAACATGGGAGCCCAGATAATACATAAGTACCGAAATATCAACTGAATCACAACAATGGAATTTTTGGATCCCCCTCCCTCTCAATTTAAAACGGCTTTTATTTTTTTTCTTTCTTTTTTTTTTTTTATTTTATTTTCTCTTATATTTTCTTTTTTTTAATTATGTATATCTATTTATTTAATTATTTATTTATTTTTGTCTCTTTTCACTTATTTTTTGTTAAATTTGTTCTTTTTTTTTTTTTTTTAAGCCCAAAAAGTGCTGATCCTTGAGAGGGGGATTTAGAAAAAGTATCACTTACCTTCTTCGGACCATGATTTTGGTGGTAACTGCCAATAAAAAAAAACATTGGTCAGCACAGCTCACCTACACATGACTGTCCTGTCTGCCTGTCTGTTCCAACTGATTGTCTGGCTGTCAGGTTCTAGAATGCAAGTGTGCAGCTTGTGATGTCATAAAAGGCAGATTGTGATGTCACACAGGGGCCTGCCACTTCAATGCTTGTCCATCTGACTGTCTACTGCTGCTGAATGGGCTCAACAGGTAAGCTGTCATTGCACCTGATTGGGCAAGATTCCTCCTCCTCCTTTGCAGCAGCTGATTGATTTAGTCAGCAGCAGTTCGTCAGGGACACAGGCATGCAGCAAAGAGCGAGGAGACAGCTGGCTGCTGCTGGTTGCATGTTAGTCGTCTGCCTAGTGGGTGTGTGTCTGTTGATGCGACGTCAACAGATGGGGCGGAGCGCATGCAAATTCGGCCTCCTGCTACCCAGAAGACGCCGACGACATAATCACAGAGTCAGTTGGATGCCTGCTTGTCCTCCTGTACCTGTCCAGCAATTGAAGTCCTATTCATCTGTCGAAAAGGCAGGTATCTTTGAGACTGTAACGACAAAGATGTGATGTGTGTTAGATGTGTCCGTGGTGCTGATCTCCACCAGTGTTGGTGGCCGAATTCCGGTCCGTGCGCTTTGCTGGGAGCCCATTCGGGGCATGTGCGGCCTAGCCAAAAGACCTGAAGCCTGCCTAAATTAAATGAATTATCAATTGCTGCAAACTCCCAAAATATATGGAAAAACTATGTGACTTACCTACCATCTTACCACAGAAATATCAACTGAATCACAACAATGGAATTTTTGGATCCCCCTCCCTCTCAATTTAAAACGGCTTTTATTTATTTTTTTTCTTTCTTTTATTTTCTTTTCTCTTATATTTTCTTTTTTTTTAATCATATATATATATATATATATATTTTCATTTCTTTTTTGTCTCTTTTCACTTATTTTTTTGTTAAATTTGTTCTTTTTTTTTTTTTTTTTAAGCCAAAAAAGTGCTGATCCTTGAGAGGGGGATTTAGAAAAAGTATCACTTACCTTCTTCGGACCATGATTTTGGTGGTAACTGCCAATAAAAGAAAACATTGGTCAGCACATCTTACCTACACATGACTGTCCTGTCTGCCTGTCTGTTCCAACTGATTGTCTGGCTGTCAGGTTCTAGAATGCAAGTGTGCAGCTTGTGATGTCATAGAGGGCAGATTGTGATGTCACACAGGGGCCTGCCACTTCAATGCTTGTCCATCTGACTGTCTACTGCTGCTGAATGGGCTCAACAGGTAAGCCGTCATTGCACCTGATTGGGCAAGATTCCTCCTCCTCCTTTGCAGCAGCTGATTGATTTAGTCAGCAGCAGTCGTCAGGGACACAGACATGCAGCAAAGAGCGAGGAGACAGCTGGCTGCTGCTGGTTGCATGTTAGTCGTCTGCCTAGTGGGTGTGTGTCTGTTGATGCGACGTCAACAGATGGGGCGGAGCGCATGCAAATTCGGCCTCCTGCTACCCAGAAGACGCCAACGACATAATCACAGAGTCAGTTGGATGCCTGCTTGTCCTCCTGTACCTGTCCAGCAATTGAAGTCCTATTCATCTGTCGAAATGGCAGGTATCTTTGAGACTGTAACAACAAAGATGTGATTTGTGTTAGATGTGTCCGTGGTGCTGATCTCCACCAGTGTTGGTGGCCGAATTCCGGTCCGTGCGCTTTGCTGGGACCCCATTCGGGGCATGTGCGGCCTAGCCAAAAGACCTGAAGCCTGCCTAAATTAAATGAATTATCAATCGCTGCAAACTCCCAAAATATATGGAAAAACTATGTGACTTACCTACCATCTTACCACAGAAATATCGGTACTTATGTAATATCTGGGCTCCCGTTTTTCTTATGAGATCGCTTCCCCTCGCTGCGCTCGCCACGCTTTGGGCACGGTGGCTCACTGCGCTCGCCACACAATATAAAATCAACTCCATGCGTAGTTGGATAGTAGGGTATGAAAAAATGGGGTGCATTTAACATGGGAGCCCAGATAATACATAAGTACCGAAATATCAACTGAATCACAACAATGGAATTTTTGGATCCCCCTCCCTCTCAATTTAAAACGGCTTATATTTTTTTTCTTTCTTTTATTTATTTTTTATTTTCTTTTCTCTTATATTTTCTTTTTTTAAATTATGTATATCTATTTATTTATTTATGTATTTATTTTTGTCTCTTTTCACTTATTTTTTGTTAAATTTGTTCTTTTTTTTTTTTTTTTTAAGCCCAAAAAGTGCTGATCCTTGAGAGGGGGATTTAGAAAAAGTATCACTTACCTTCTTCGGACCATGATTTTGGTGGTAACTGCCAATAAAAGAAAACATTGGTCAGCACAGCTCACCTACACATGACTGTCCTGTCTGCCTGTCTGTTCCGACTGATTGTCTGGCTGTCAGGTTCTAGAATGCAAGTGTGCAGCTTGTGATGTCATAGAAGGCAGATTGTGATGTCACACTTCAATGCTTGTCCATCTGACTGTCTACTGCTGCTGAATGGGCTCAACAGGTAAGCTGTCATTGCACCTGATTGGGCAAGATTCCTCCTCCTTCTTTGCAGCAGCTGATTGATTTAGTCAGCAGCAGTTCGTCAGGGACACAGGCATGCAGCAAAGAGCGAGGAGACAGCTGGCTGCTGCTGATTGCCTGTTAGTCGTCTGCCTAGGGAATCGGTACATCTGTCAGAATGAACTTAGGTCTACAGTCATTAGGTCGACCCCACTATGTCGACTGGCAGGAAGGTCGACCTGACTTAAGGTCGACATGGGCCAAGGTCGACATGACTTAAGGTCGAATTTGCATAAAGGTCGACATGAGGAAGGTCGACTGGTCATAAGGTCGACATGTGTTTTTCACTGTTCTTTTATCCGAATGTCGACACAGTCGACATGGACACAGTTGGCAATGAGAATCGGACCCTCGCATCGCTCGTTTCGCTCGCAATGCATCGGGCACGGTGGCTCGCTTCGCTCGCCACAGCTTTAATAACCTCCTCCACGCCCTAGTGGATGGTAGTGCATGAAATACCGCCTGTCGGCACACGTCGGCTCAAAAAACAGTGAAAAACCCCATGTCGACCTTATGACCAGTCGATCTTCCTCATGTTGACCTTTATGCAAATTCGACCTTAAGTCAGGTCGACCTTCCTGCCGGTCGACCTAATGACTGTAGACCTAAGTTCATTCTAATAGATGACCGCTTCCCATGCCTAGTGGGTGTGTGTCTGTTGATGCGACATCAACAGATGGGGCGGAGCGCATGCAAATTCGGCCTCCTGCTACCCAGAAGACGCCGACGACAGGGGCGGGCTGGGCCGGGGGCAGGGTGCCATGTGCCCCCCGGGCCGCTTCACCAGTTACTGCTGCGGGCCGCCAGCCCGGTGATATCCTCCATTCCTCCTCTACTCCTAGCTGCGGCCTTCAGATCATGGCCGCAGCTACAGAAACATGGCCGCCAGCCCCCTGCTCTGAGGACACGGCCTCAGTGCGGGTGATGTCATTACGCCGGCGCTGCCTGCCCGCGCGTCTGATGTGTGCAGTGTGGGGATTCTGGAAGAGGGAAGAGCCGGCAGTCATTCGTTTTGTGAGTATTGGTGAGTCCTGCGCTTAAACGCCGATCCCTCCATCCAACTTGCGAGGTTGTGCAAGGTGTTCACCACCACATCCTCCAGTAACTGCAGCCTGGGTCTGTGAGGGGCCAGGACATGCTGTCATATGTAGTTTTGGAAGTCTCTGGGATGCCTGCTCCTGTCCTCCAGGTGAGGTAGACTGGCATGGAGGCTCCTGCTATTCGTATTATGGCAATTGCTCTGGTAAGTCACTGACCTGTGGCCCACACCTTTCTCTGGGGCTTATTTACTGACATGGTGCAGTGAGTGATCACTGTGGTAACCCATGGCAACCAATTACATTACCCTTATAAGGAATATGGTGGCTATAGCCTGACAGGTAAGTTCTCAGCATACTGGTCACTAAGGGGCCCATTTATCAAACAATGTGCGAGGCTTATCCCCCGAAAACGTCCATTTCTGGGGGGTAACTGCAAAAAATTTAGCAGGAATGACTCAGATCTCTCCGACACCTGCAAGTTGCCACCATCCCACAATCCTACCAACCCCTCCACAGTCTCTGTGCTACTCTCCTGCCAGAGACTGCTGCCCGCCTAAGACCCGATCCGCTCAGTGAAGTGAGAAGAGCTCTGAAAGCATGACCCATGTACCTGGCTGCACACACTGCAGGGATCTTCAGGAGCCATCCGTTGACAGCAATCACAATCTTTAGAGGTAGGAAAAGTGGCAAGTCCAGCTTTATCTCAGCAAAAAAGAGCTAAAAATATTGTTTTTAAGAATTCCTTTACAAGTGCCCTTAGATGTTGTTTTTTCTTTATTATTTTTATTTTTTTATATAATTTATTTTTATTTTATTATTTTTTTCTTTACATTACATTTTTTTGTCTTACTTTACACATATTTAACACGTTTTACATCTCCACATTGCAGTGCTCATATCATTGATGCAGTGCCCATCAATTGAGCTGCATTCATATTCTTTAGCGCAGTGCATACACTTTGGATCTTATTCTGGTTGACTCACAAGGCTGTGAATTTCGCAGCCTTGCGAGTCACCCAGACGCCACCCACTGATCTCAGCTGTGCAAATATCAGGGTCTGTACCCGCGTAGTGGACTTATATGGGTAAAGCGCCTGAGGACACCATGCTGCGGTGGGGACAAAGAGGCACAAAGGCACAAAGCAAGACAGCAGAGGATGGCACACTTGATGCTGATACTGAGGTCCACTTCTGTTTTGTTATCAAGGAGAGCATGGGACTGTGCATAGAAAAAGGAGAGATGGGGGCCCAATAGTATGTCAGCTGGTTCTGGTATTCTCACCCCCCAATAAACAAAGCTGGGCCACAGTAGCAGGTCAGTGGGAGAAGGGTGTGTCTGCTGTGTGGCCTGGCTGCATCAGCACACAAGGGCTGGGGGTCATGGCAAGCCGTGGTGGAGACCCCAGTATAGTGGCTGCATCAGATTAGGGCTCCTATGGACCACTGTGTGGGTGTGTGTAAGGAGTTTTGTAGGACTACAGGTTAAGTGTATAGAGAGTAGGGATTGATGGAGGTATTATACGCAAAAATTATATATATATATATATATATATATATATATATATATATATATATATATGATGAATGGCAATAAGGCGTCACTCGGAGACTGGATACAACTTTTTGCAATTTTTTTGCAATTTTCTTTGCAAAAAAGTTTTTTTGCATTATAGCACATGCTGGTCTGTATACCAGCGCATACATATTTTGTTATAGTGTTTTTCCATTGATTAAATGTCACCATTTTATTCTGCATCCGGATTGCTTCCAGATTGTGTGGGCCACCTGCCCAGTATAGGTCAGATTATTGGACTATTCCATTAATAATATTAATATTGATAAAAATAAAAGTATTACTTCTCCTTTAAGGGGACTTTTGTATATACGATTCTAGTAATATGCTGACTCTGACCAACGAAGGGTTACTACACTTTTTAACATTGTCCGTCAAATTTATGTATATTTTTATGTATATTTTTTGTACTCTTTTTTGTCACCTTTTTATATTAATATTGTATCAATATTGTTGATCACATTTAATGTTGTGTAAGTATTTGACACTTTATTGCACATCTCTGCATTGTGCTCATAGATCAATCCTGGACGGGTTAGCTCCTGCGTGTCAGTTATGCGGAAGTCAGGAGAGCTCCGACCGCCGGCGTGCGTTCCAGAGGCGGGGACGCGGGGTGATGACATCACCAGGAAGCACGTAGTGGCTTAGGAGTGATCTGACTACACGCAACGGACGCAGAGGGCACACCTGATCCAGGTAAGTTTAATCAAGCATTGGTGGGCGCGGGAATCTTTGTAGGGTATTTAACTCTGTCATTTGATGTTTGTGAGTTGAACCCTGAGGACGAGCTGTTGTCTCGAAACACTGGTGTCGGTCACCACACAATAAATCTTTGAAGTTGTATCCAGTCTCCGAGTGACGCCTTATTGCCATTCATCATACTTATGGTCGCTGACCTGGGAAGGCACCGGAGCAAGTATTGTTTACTTAAAGCAGTGGAGTGCCGGATTCTTCGTTTGTCTGTATCGAGTTGGACGGTTCCGTGGCTGGGACCGCCCGCATCTCTGTCAAGGCACCCACACCCTCTTCTTAGTAAGTGTATCCTACAGGAGATTCTCAGTGAGTAACCCCAGTTACTTGTGCATGGTGGTCCTAGCACGCTGGTGAAGCATTCTAGCCTGATTGCAGATTGGCTCAATATGGATACAGACCAGGGGATCATACTTTCCCAAATAGACACTGGGGACTTTTTTAGTTACTCCGATGTTGAAGCGGATAAAATCATCAAAGCAGGTGCCTCCACAGCACATACAGCGGCTATTGAAAATGAGGACCTGTATAAGGATTGGTTTGCCCTAAAAAAACGGGAAATCGACTATATGATGCATGCTTCAACTTTGTCTGAATATTATAAAGACAAGCAAATACCGCGGGGCTTTAGAGTAACTAATATGCCCACAATTGGCAGACAGAGCATCCCGTTTTGCAAACGCTGGGTGAGCATTCTTAATAAGTGTTCCATGGACCTCGTACTCCTGGTGGTGGATGAATCCACTAAGGAACTCGCCTTGGTAAGAAGCAAATTGGCCACCTTTGAGTCCACACATAAACCTGCACTTACGCAAGATCTCCAGATGGATTGGGTAACCAAACTCAACCAACAGATTGAGACTTACCGACGCGAGCTCATACGCTTTAAACGTGAAAAAAAGCGTAAGGTGCAATTAGATTATGAGCAGAATCATGTTTATTTATGGCTCAGTACAGATGGTCCCAAGGGGAATAAGAAACCTTATGTGAGAAGATATAGGAGTCGACATCATCTAGATTATGAAGGTACTAGCACCTCGGCTAGCGATACGGATTTACAAACACCTTCCTCCTCAGCATCAGGTGTCGGCCCTTTAGGCGTACCTTTGCAAGCCTCCCACAAGCCACCAGCAGGTCGAGGCGCAGGACGCGGCGCTCCAAGCAGAACGAGCGCCAGAAAAGGTCGGAAGGTCGTACGCTAGGTAAGGACTTGGTGTTTAATCTGTCAAGTACCCCTCTAGATGCAACTGAAACACTTTTACTTTCCAAGGGGTTATCTTTTGTGCCGACCTCTAAGAGAGATAGCTTCCAATGGAAAGTGGACACTTATAGATTTGGTCGATCCTTAAGACTACGAGAACATTTTGATAAAAACACTGCCATCCCCAGTTCTAGCATAGGTTGTGAGCCTGAACCCCCAATAACTCCCCCCATACCACCACAGTTAAGAAAACTACAAGCGAGATCTCAATTTGACCCCCAATCCCACAACCCGTCCATACGCTCCTTCACGAGAATGATGGAGAACTCTATCCACCCCGTTGAGCCCTCCTTACTTATTGCCAACAATTTGTCCATTCAAGAACGTAAGGCCCTTCAGTCGTTACAAAAAAGGACTGATATAATCATCCGTAAGGCTGATAAAGGGGGCTCAGTGGTGGTACAAGATCTTGATAAATATGTACAGGAATGCCAGCGTCAGCTATCTGATGGTGAGGTTTATGAACATTTGAGTTGTGATCCCTCTGATGAATATAAAAGGGAATTGGACGGTATCCTTGCTACAGCTCTCAATGAAGGTTCGATTGTAGATAAAGTTTGTGCAGCTTTGAAAACAGATTTCCCTATTGTGCCCCTTTTTTACACCTTGCCTAAGGTGCACAAAGGTTTGGTAGATCCCCCTGGCAGACCAATTATCTCTGCCAGGGGATCTTTGTATCATACTGTGTCTACTTACCTGGATGCCTATCTTAATCCCTGCATACAACAAACTAAGGCGTATTTAAAAGATACAAATATGTTGATTAAACGCCTGCAGGAGGTGGATAGTTGGCCAGATAATATGTTACTCTGTAGTGCTGATGTTACCAGTCTTTATACATGCATCCCCCACACACAGGGGATGGATGCAGTGAGTTTATTGATTGAGAATAATGACGCCTATTGTGGTCCTAATGTACAGACATTTATGAAAATGTTATTTTTGGTCCTACATAGAAATTATTTCACCTTTAATGGGGAGATGTACAGGCAGAAACTTGGCTGTGCGATGGGGTCCCCGGTGGCCCCATCGTATGCCAATGCTTTCATGTGCCTGATAGACAACGAATTATTCTTTCAGGGCCCTAACAGTGATAAGATATTGCTTTATCTTCGATACATCGACGATTTGTTGATTTTTTGGCAGGGGTCCGCCGATTCCTTGACAGAGATGTTTGAGTCTCATAATTGTTCAGAAAGTCCAGTTAAGTTTACCTTTACTATCAGTGATAACTATGTTAATTTTCTGGACGTGAAAATCATGCTCAACAGTGGGAGGCTCTCTACTTCTATTTTTGTTAAAGAAACAGATAGAAACACTCTTTTACGCCACGAAAGCTGCCATCCCCTTCCCTTACGGGAAGGTCTCCCTTTTTCCCAGATGTTACGGGTGCGCAGGATCACAAGTGATCCTGTAGAAACCTGTAAGCAATTGGATTTAATGCAAGAAAAATTTGAGGCCCGAGGCTATAGGAGGGGCTCTCTCATGAAAGCTAAAGAGAGGGTTTTACAAACCCCAAGAGAGGTAGCATTAAATCCCCCCGACAGGGCTGAGCAAATTAAATCTAAAATTCCCTGGGTTAATGAATTTGCAACCGACAGCCAGGTGGTCACTAGAAAGGTGAAACAGCAATGGTCCCTTATCACCACGGATAAGGAATTACCTGGTCTGAATAAAATGCAGATTATGCCATCTTATAAACGGGGGAGAAACTTAAGCGATTTGGTAGTGAAATTAGATATTAGTGAGCTTACCAAAAAAGCTGCACCCACACATTTTTTGACCCGACCGGCGGGCTGCTATAAATGTGTGGGTTGCACGACCTGCGGTTCTTTACTGGCAGGGAAGTTCATCAATCATCCTCACACGGGCCGCAGTATTCCTATCAAATTTGCGGTCACGTGTTCTACTAAATTCGTGGTTTATGTTCTGTCTTGTCCATGTGGTCTTTATTACGTGGGCAAGACAGAATGTCAGTTCAAAACCAGGATGGCGAATCATCGTCACGCCATCAGACAAGCCCTGGCCAGCGGCAATAGTGATCAGCCTTTTGCACGACACTGCGTGCAGAAGAGTCACAGTGTTGCCAGTGTGAGGTCAAAAATCATTGATCATATACCAATACATTATAGGGGTGGTAACAGAGGTAGAAAGCTTCTTCAAGCTGAGGCGCGATGGATCCATTTGTTGGACACCATTGCGCCTAGGGGGCTGAATGAACAGCATGGCTTACAAAGCTTCTTATAAATCCCATAATAGGTATTGCTAGTACCTTGGTGTGTTAACCTGTGTCTGTCTTCATTTTGTTTGCAAATCCTTTTTGCAATTTTTTTGCAATTTTCTTTGCAAAAAAGTTTTTTTGCATTATAGCACATGCTGGTCTGTATACCAGCGCATACATATTTTGTTATAGTGTTTTTCCATTGATTAAATGTCACCATTTTATTCTGCATCCGGATTGCTTCCAGATTGTGTGGGCCACCTGCCCAGTATAGGTCAGATTATTGGACTATTCCATTAATAATATTAATATTGATAAAAATAAAAGTATTACTTCTCCTTTAAGGGGACTTTTGTATATACGATTCTAGTAATATGCTGACTCTGACCAACGAAGGGTTACTACACTTTTTAACATTGTCCGTCAAATTTATGTATATTTTTATGTATATTTTTTGTACTCTTTTTTGTCACCTTTTTATATTAATATTGTATCAATATTGTTGATCACATTTAATGTTGTGTAAGTATTTGACACTTTATTGCACATCTCTGCATTGTGCTCATAGATCAATCCTGGACGGGTTAGCTCCTGCGTGTCAGTTATGCGGAAGTCAGGAGAGCTCCGACCGCCGGCGTGCGTTCCAGAGGCGGGGACGCGGGGTGATGACATCACCAGGAAGCACGTAGTGGCTTAGGAGTGATCTGACTACACGCAACGGACGCAGAGGGCACACCTGATCCAGGTAAGTTTAATCAAGCATTGGTGGGCGCGGGAATCTTTGTAGGGTATTTAACTCTGTCATTTGATGTTTGTGAGTTGAACCCTGAGGACGAGCTGTTGTCTCGAAACACTGGTGTCGGTCACCACACAATAAATCTTTGAAGTTGTATCCAGTCTCCGAGTGACGCCTTATTGCCATTCATCATACTTATGGTCGCTGACCTGGGAAGGCACCGGAGCAAGTATTGTTTACTTAAAGCAGTGGAGTGCCGGATTCTTCGTTTGTCTATATATATATATATATATATATAGTAACTCCGCGTGGTGGCACTCCAAACAAAAACATCTTAACACCGCAGGTAACGATGTTACCTGCGGTGTTAAGACGTTTTTGTTTGGAGTGCCACCACGCGGAGTTACTATATTGGTCATTGGAAGTGATCTGGGCGGGCACCCTTCAACTATACCCCGAGACAAGGGAGTGCTACTCCAAAGTGGTGCATATATATATATATATATATATATATATATATATATATATTATTCAGATACAGTTTATTTGAATACCTAATGTATTAGGCTTTATATATCCCATTTATGTAACAGGCAGTGTATATAATTTAAAATTAATTTGATCTTAATAGAAGATGTACAAGGCTACACAGATTTTTGGTTCATTGTTCACCTTTATCACTTTTCATTATGTTCTTCTCTATATTTTAAGATTATTCTATATATTTGTGCGTGCGTGCGTGCGTGCGTGTTTGGTATTATGAATTAAGGGGCACTGTTGAATAGGGGCCCAAACAATTATGCCAGTCTCGGGCCCAACAATTTCTGATGGCAGAACTGGGCGGAGGACTGTGGTGGCGTATAGAGAGGCGGGATTCGGAGCCACAGCTGCACCCGGACAAATCCCAGGACAGATGACAATCAGGCAGGTATCTTTGAGACTGTAACGACAAAGATGTGATGTGTGTTAGATGTGTCCGTGGTGCTGATCTCCACCAGTGTTGGTGGCCGAATTCCGGTCCGTGCGTTTTGCAGGGACCCCATTCGGGGCATGTGCGGCCTAGCCAAAAGACCTGAAGCCTGCCTAAATTAAATGAATTATCAATCGCTGCAAACTCCCAAAATAAATGGAAAAACTATGTGACTTACCTACCATCTTACCACAGAAATATCGGTACTTATGTAATATCTGGGCTCCCGTTTTTCTTATGAGACCGCTTCCCCTCGCGGGGCTCGCTGCGCTCGCCACGCTTCGGGCACGGTGGCTCGCTGCGCTCGCCACACTATATAAAATCAACTCCAGGCGTAGTTGGATAATAGAGGTATGAAAACATGGGGTGCATTTAACATGGGAGCCCAGATAATACATAAGTACCGAAATATCAACTGAATCACAACAATGGAATTTTTGGGGATGCGGTCATTTGGTCTACTGCATTATGGTCGACAGTCATTAGGTCGAATCCATTAGGTCGACATGCTAAAAGGTCGACATGACTCTAGGTCGACATGGGAAAAGGTCGACATGATTCTAGTTCGAAAGGTCATTAGTTCGACAGGTCATTAGTTCGACAAGGTCATTAGTTCGACATTGTCTATGTCGACATTCACAAGGTCGACATGGAGTTTTTCACTGTTTTTTGAGCCAACATGTGCCGACAGGCGGTATTTCATGCCCTACCATCCACTAGGGCGTGGTGGGAGAATAAAATAGTGTGCCGAGCGTAGCGAGGCACCGTGCCCGACGCATCGCGAGCGCAGCGAGCGATGCGAGGGGATGCAGTGCACTTTAAACTGTGTCCATGTCGACTGTGTTGACATTCAGGTAAAAAAACAGTGAAAAACCCCATGTCGACCTTGTGAATGTCGACATAGACAATGTCGAACTAATGACCTTGTCGAACTAATGACCTGTCGAACTAATGACCTTTCGACTTAGAATCGTGTCGATCTTTTCCCATGTCGACCTAGAGTCATGTCGACCTTTTAGCATGTCGACCTAATGGATTCGACCTAATGACTTTCGACCATAATGCAATAGACCAAATGATCCCAACCCAATTTTTGGATCCCCCTCCCTCTCAATTTAAAACGGCTTTTATTTTTTTTCGTTCTTTTATTTTCTTTTTATTTTCTTTTCTCTTATATTTTCTTTTTTTAAATTATGTATATCTTTTTTTCATTTCTTTTTTGTCTCTTTTCACTTATTTTTTGTTAAATTTGTTCTTTTTTTTTTTTTTTTTTAAGCCAAAAAAGTGCTGATCCTTGAGAGGGGGATTTAGAAAAAGTATCACTTACCGGTACTTGTTTCCTAGCACGGCCACAATCGCATTGATCTTGTGCCCTTAATAGTGGTATGCGATGGCCCCCGACGCGATGGACCCGATTTCCCATTGAAATGCATTGAAAAGTTAAAAAATCGGGTCGGTCGCGTCGCATGCGGCTAAATAAGCATTAAATGGTCCCGACACGATGCCCCCGATTTCCCATAGGGAACAATGTTAAATGCCTCAATTTACCCAAATCAACAGGGAACAATGTAAAATGGTCCAGAAAGCCCCCAAATCACCCTGAACAGTGAAATGGCCCCCCAAAATTAGTTAACGCCACCCCACGATCAACGTGAACCCGAAGCGTGGCGAGCGCAGCGTGCCCGCGAGGGGCGGCGGTACGCGTCCTACGACCTTTTCATACCCCCACTATCCACGTCGGCGTGGAGTTGAGAATAGAATAGTGTGGCGAGCCCGAAGCGTGGCGAGCGCAGCGAGCCCCGCGAGGGGCCGCGTTTACCTTCACAGGTAAACGCGTCCCTTTGCGGGCTTCACAGGTGTCCGCGTCGCCACGGACACCTGTGAAGCCCGCGAGGGGACGCGTATAACTGTGAAGGTATCCGCGTCCGCTCGCCACGCTTCGGGCTCGGTGGCTCGCTGCGCTCGCCACACTATTCTATTCTCAACTCCATGCCGATGTGGATAGTGGGGGTATGAAAAGATCGTAGGACGCGTATCGCCGCCCCTCGCGGGCTCGCTACGCTTCGGGTTCACGTTGATCGTGGGGTGGCGTTAACTACTTTTGGGGGCCATTTCACTGTTCAGGGGTGTTTTGGGGGGTTTCTGGACCATTTAACATTGTTCCCTGTTGATTTGGGTCAATTGAGGCATTTAACATTGTTCCCTATGGGAAATCGGGGGCATCGCGTCGGGACCATCGCATGCGATTTTTTAGCACGCATGCGATGCGACCGATCCGATTTTTTTACCTGCGATGCCCCAGATTAGAATCGGTGTGGCCGTGCAAGGAAACAAGTACCCACTTACCTTCTTCGGACCATGATTTTGGTGGTAACTGCCAATAAAAGAAAACATTGGTCAGCACAGCTCACCTACACATGACTGTCCTGTCTGCCTGTCTGTTCCAACTGATTGTCTGGCTGTCAGGTTCTAGAATGCAAGTGTGCAGTTTGTGATGTCATAGAGGGCAGATTGTGATGTCACACAGGGGCCTGCCACTTCAATGCTTGTCCATCTGACTGTCTACTGCTGCTGAATGGGCTCAACAGGTAAGCCGTCATTGCACCTGATTGGGCAAGATTCCTCCTCCTCCTTTGCAGCAGCTGATTGATTTAGTCAGCAGCAGTTCGTCAGGGACACAGGCATGCAGCAAAGAGCGAGGAGACAGCTGGCTGCTGCTGGTTGCATGTTAGTCGTCTGCCTAGTGGGTGTGTGTCTGTTGATGCGACGTCAACAGATGGGGCGGAGCGCATGTAAATTCGGCCTCCTGCTACCCAGAAGACGCCGACGACATAATCACAGAGTCAGTTGGATGCCTGCTTGTCCTCCTGTACCTGTCCAGTAATTGAAGTCCTATTCATCTGTCGAAAAGGCAGGTATCTTTGAGACTGTAACGACAAAGATGTGGTGTGTGTTAGATGTGTCCGTGGTGCTGATCTCCACCAGTGATGGTGGCCGAATTCCGGTCCGTGCGCTTTGCTGGGACCCCATTTGGGGCATGTGCGGCCTAGCCAAAAATCCTGAAGCCTGCCTAAATTAAATGACTTATCAATCGCTGCAAACTCCCAAAATATATGGAAAAACTATGTGACTTACCTACCATCTTACCACAGAAATATCAACTGAATCACAACAATGGAATTTTTGGATCCCCCTCCCTCTCAATTTAAAACAGCTTTTATTTTTTTTCTTTCTTTTATTTTTCTTTTCTCTTATATTTTCTTTTTCTTTTTTTAAATTATATACGGCTGCTTCTGCCCAAATCATTTCTATCCAGGAACACTCTTAAATAAATCTAACAATGTAATATATTAATAGTATCCAAAGTTCAGGACCCTTCACCGCAGAGGAACGCCCATGAAATGCTGGGGGTCCCATGGGTGCGCCCCCCCCTCCCCCTGCACTGCTCTGTGCAAACAGGCCGGCGATTATGCATGTCATCGCGTTCGTTGGCACACATAGCCTGCACATAAATGGTTGAGATTCTGGCAGTCTCCATCTCTGGACACAAGGCAGCGGATGAGTCATTACCATAGTTTATCAAGTCTGCCAGGAATGTATTAGCGTACATCTCTGAATTGAGCCGCGCAGGACTCTCATTAGCTACATCCACATCTCTGACAGATAAAACGTTCCAACTTTCCAGAGAGACCTAAAAGCATCGCTGGTAAAATCTTCCTGATGCGTCGCTGTAACTGCAGCATAAGGGATCTCGCATAAACATAGCTAACTCCATGTTACTGTGACATGTTCTGTATGTGACAGGAGAAGAGCTCAGATCACTAATGCCATCCCTAGGGGCCCATTTATCAACGAAAGAAAAACTGTTGTGATTAATACTAATTGCGTATGATAACTGTCATTTTTCAAGCTGCATACATAAGCATTGGGAGGTGATTGGCTAGAGCACCATTTACCATGCTCAACGTGTTTTATCATTGACTAGTTAAAAGCCCGTCAAAATAATGGCTTCTGCATTGTACTTTCACTTTGAGCTGTGACAGTTTTTAGCCCACAAACTCTCCACCCCACCCCCAGTCCCTATCTGCTCCTACCCTCCATCTCTGTATGCACAGATCCCTCTCTCCATATCCGGCAAGTTTGAAACTGATCAGTGTCCCTGTAAAAAATGCTTTCACTTTCTGTTAAGGAGCAATTTGGTCTGCAGAGTGGTTTCTAGTTTTCAGTGGTGGTACTTCATATAGGTGAGGAGTAGTTAGTTATATTCTGGTGGCCTTCTCCGTTCCCCTGGAGCCCGGGGCAGCGTGACACAGTTACCGCGCTCTGCCCACGGCACGCCAGGGGTTAACCTCAGTGCCTCGCTGCAGCCTCCGGAGCTGTTCCGGGGCTGCAGCACTCCCATGCCCCCCTGCTTCTCCCCTGGTGCCCGGGGCAGCGCGGCACAGTCACCGCTCCCTACCCCCAGCGCACCAGGGGTTAATGGCGGTGCTTCGCCGCAGCTGCCGGAGCTGACACGGCGGCTGCAGCGTGGGCGAGTCCCGGCTCCCCTGGTGGCCGTCACACGCCGGGAGTCGAGGAGGCCAGAGTCCCAGCGCCGGCTTGATGAGGAGGGGGTGCCCGGAGGGTATCCACGTCTACCGGTGGGGGACCGGGCCCGCGACGCCCAATACAATCAAACAGTGAGTCCTGTTTGAATTTTGGCACCAAGTGCCCTTTGTTTGTCTGGCGGCCGGGGCTGAAGGGGTTAACCCTTTCAGTCCTGCGGCAGCCATTGTCCATTGCCCGTGGGCCGGAGCCTCCGGCCACAATCATACATTGCTGAATCCCCCCCCCCCATAAGCTGGCAGTCATATAATCACTAATAAGTGGCTCCTTATCCCATGATCCAACACTGCCAAGCCAGCACAATGGACCATATCCTATTGCACACAAATATTTTATAGAGAAAATGCAACTTCCTCACGTCCCCTATATATGGCGATAACTAGACATAATTGGGGCAGATGTATTAAGCCTTAACAAGAGATAAATGCAAGGGGGATAAAGAGAGATAAATGTCCAGCCAATCAGCTCCTTACTAACTTTTTTCAAACACAGCCTGTAACATGACAGTTAGCAGGTGATTGGCTGGACGTTTATCTCTCCTTATCACCAGGGGCGGATTGGCCCACCGGGAAACCGGGTCATATCCTGGTGGGCCGGTCTATTAAACACTAGACCCGGCCGCTCCCCCCCCTGGCTGGGCCGCGCGATCACTCATATCTCCTCAGCAGCGGCCGGGCTGATTTGCCAGCATTTAACATGGCCGCGGGAGGGCTGCTGTGCATGCGTGGACACACACACACACAGAGCTCCTCCCGCGGTTCAGCTCCTCTCAGTGCCGTGACTGCCGTCCTTCTCCTGCTGGCAGCAGCACTTCCCTATACTCCCCGCTCCTCCTGTCAGGGTAAATGACAGGTAGCATCACCCTCCCTCCGAACCTTCTGTATTGTAACAACGAAAACACAGCACTCGTCTTCAGTGCAGCCCACCTCCCTCCCCTTCCTCTTAGAAGCAGGATGCAGGCCACGCAGCTCTTCGTATGCTGAGGCTCTGCTGACTCTGAGCATGCTGCAGCTGAACACATGGCTATGTGTCTGTGACTGGTGGAGCCTGCCCTGCAGCCAGGCAAGGACAGGGGAGCAACTTGTACCACTACAGCCAGCCACACCAGCATAGTTCTAAGGTATGTGACTTATGCTGGGGAGGGAGGAGGTGACATGTTAATGTCCAAGGGGACATGCTGGGCAGTGTATATACAGTATGTGGGTGGGGAGGGGGGATGTGATATGTTTATATGTCCATGGGAAAAGCTGGGCAGTGTATATTCAGTATGTGGTGGGGGGGGGGGGGGGGGGGGGGGAATGTGTGCATATATAGTGTGTGTGTGGGGGGGTTCATATACAGTATGTGTGGGGTGCATATACAGTATGTGTGGGGTGCATATACAGTATGTGTGTGGGTTGTGCATATACAGTATGTGTGTGGGGGGTGCATATACAGTATGTGTGTGGGGGGTGCATATACAGTATGTGTGTGGGGTGCATATACAGTGTGTGTGTGGGGTGCATATACAGTATGTGTGTGTGGGGTGCATATACAGTATTTGTGTGGGGGGTGCATATACAGTATGTGTGTGGGGTCTGCATATACAGTATGTGTGTGTGGGGTGCATATACAGTATGTGTGTGGGGTCTGCATATACAGTATGTGTGTGTGGGTTGTGCATATACAGTGTGTGGGTTGTGCATATACAGTATGTGTGTGGGCTGTGCATATACAGTATGTGTGTGGGTTGTGCATATACAGTATGTGTATGGGTTGTGCATATACAGTGTGTGTGTGGGGTGCATATACAGTATGTGTGTGGGGGGTGCATATACAGTATGTGTGGGGGGGTGCATATACAGTATGTGTGTGTGGGGTGCATATACAGTGTGTGTGTGGGCTGTGCATATACAGTATGTGTGGGCTGTGCATATACAGTGTGTGTGTGGGCTGTGCATATACAGTGTGTGTGGGGGGGTGCATATACAGTATGTGTGCGGGGGGTGCATATACAGTGTGTGTGTGGGCTGTGCATATACAGTATGTGTGTGGGCTGTGCATATACAGTGTGTGTGTGGGTTGTGCATATACAGTATGTGTGTGGGGGGTGCATATACAGTATGTGTGTGGGGGGTGCATATACAGTATGTGTGTGGGTTATGCATATATAGTGTTGTGTGGGGTGCATATACAGTATGTGTGGGGTGCATCTACAGTATGTGTGTGTGGGGTGCATACCCCCGCCGACACCCCCCCCCCCCCCTTCCCCCTGCCCCGCTACCCCGCTGTAGCGGCAGCAATTCATTCATGGATGAGAAGGACCTGGACCAACGCTGCCACCAATGAGGGGGACCGTGACCACCGCCCCTGGGGACCTGGACTGCTGCCGCCATTCCTGCTGAGAGCTAGACCCGGACCACATCACAAGTCTCCCCGGCTGTGTGAGTGTGACAGCGGGTTACGAGCGCTAATTGCCAGCAGGCTGGGGCACTGCGGATCTGGGATATGTGGTGAGTGCAGCTGCACAGTGGTGACTGGTTGCCCAGTATGCACATCTGTGGGGGAGTAAGTGTGCCTGGTACACATGCATGTGATGGCACTTAAGTGTACCCTTGAAAAACATCCACATTGGGGGCTTGGGGTAACTTTCCAGTAGTTACTTGCACTGTGGGTGGTAATTGTGCTAAGTAGGCATAAGGGCAGGAGGTGGTGATTGTGTAAATGTGCCCAGTAGGTTGTCCAAGTAGGCACATAAATGGGGAGGGCATCACGGTGTGCAGCATACGTGTAATGGGCATCACGGTGTGCAGCATACGTGTAATGGGCATCACGGTGTGCAGCATACGTGTAATGGGCATCACGGTGTGTGGCATATGTATACTGGGCATCACGGTGTGTGGTATATGTATAATGGCATCACGGTGTGTGGCATATGTATAATGGCATCACGGTGTGTGGCATATTGTATGTTACATCTATCCC
Source organism: Crinia signifera (assembly GCF_055691185.1). Classification (NCBI taxonomy): domain Eukaryota; kingdom Metazoa; phylum Chordata; class Amphibia; order Anura; family Myobatrachidae; genus Crinia; species Crinia signifera. The sequence continues at coordinate 57,908,240 of NC_139220.1, read as the reverse complement.
GCCTGCAGTGCAGCATGGTTTTGCCAATTTTGACAACAAATTTGTACTGCGATCAGATCTGAATAAGGGCCATTGAGTCACTTGTAGTGTTACAGCATAAACCTGGTTTAAAAAAAAGGGTGGGGGGGTTGTTGATAACCTGGATTAAATCAGATCAGGATGACACAAATCGGCTGGTCTTATCTGAATAATATTTTCCTTAAAGGAGAGCAACCCAGGTGCTGATAGGTTTGGATTTACTCCATGGGCGGATTGGGTTAGAAAATCAGCCTGGGAAATTTTTGGAAGCAGCCGTAATGGGGGCGGGGTCTGCTGAGAGGCGGAGTCTGCTGAGAGGGAAGAATGCTCCCTTCTCAAGTGTTTTCCTGGAATCTTACTATATCTGTCTAATATATATATATATATATATCTTTATCACCATGCAGGTTGCATATGTGTAGCAAACCGTCTCACACATATATAATCGACAGACTGTGGCATCAGGTATATATATATATATATATATATATATATATATATATATATATATATATATATATATATATATATATATATATATATATATATATATATATATATATATATATATATAGCACTTCCCCCCCACTTGAAGAAGGGTAATTGCTTTCTATTTTCGGTACTCTTTACCTAGCACGGCGCCCACGATCTTGATCGTGGGCATCGTGAGGTAAAAAATCATGTCGGTCGCGTCGTATGCGGGCTAAACATGCCCGCACGCGACGCGATGCTCACGATTTCCCATTAAAACCCATGTTAAACATGGACATCGTGTCGGTCGCGTCGCGGCCGGCTATAAATGTGCACACGATGGCCCCGACGCGATGCCCACGATTTGCCATAGGAATTAATGTTAAAAGACCCGATGGACACGATTTTAATGTTAAATGGCTCAATGGACCCGATTTTAGCATAGGAAACAATGTTAAATGGGCCTTAGAGCCCAAATAATTACCCTGAACTCTGAAATGGCCCCCCCAATTTTGTACGCCACCCCACGATCAACGTGAACCCGAAGCGTGGCGAGCGCAGCGAGCCCGCGAGGGGCGGCGGTACGCGTCCTCCGACCTTTTCTTACCCCCACTATCCACGTCGGTGTGGAGTTGAGAATAGAATAGTGTGGCGAGAGCAGCGAGCTACCGAGCCCGAAGCGTGGCGAGCGCAGCGAGCCCCGCGAGGGGACGCGGATACCTTCACAGGTAAACGCGTCCCCTCGCGGGCTTCACAGGTGTCCGCGTCGCCACGGACACCTGTGAAGCCCGCGAGGGGACGCGTCTAGCTGTGAAGGTATCCGCGTCCTCTAGCGGGGCTCGCTGCGCTCGCCACGCTTCGGGCTCGGTGGCTCGCTACGCTCGCCACACTATTCTATTCTCAACTCCACGCCGACGTGGATAGTGGGGGTATGAAAAGGTCGGAGGACGCGTACCGCCGCCCCTCGCGGGCTCGCTGCGCTCGCCACGCTTCGGGTTCACGTTGATCGTGGGGTGGCGTAAAAAATTGGGGGGGCCATTTCTGAGTTCAGGGTAAGTATTTGGGCTCTAAGGCCCATTTAACATTGTTTCCTATGCTAAAATCGGGTCCATTGAGCCATTTAACATTAAAATCGTGTCCATCGGGTCTTTTAACATTAATTCCTATGGCAAATCGTGGGCATCGCGTCGGGGCCATCGTGTGCACATTTATAGCCGGCCGCGACGCGACCGACACGATGTCCATGTTTAACATGGGTTTCAATGGGAAATCGTGAGCATCGCGTCGGTCGCGTCGCGGGCACACATAAATGTACCCGCGATGCCCGCGATAGGCGCCGTGTTAGGTAAAGAGTACCCTATTTTCATTTATTACGTGCCAGGCACCAGCTTGCCTGAACAAACCCAGACTGCAGTGCCAACCTGTGAACCATTTCTACTGTATCTCTTATATATTTAGCCAGATCCGTCAGTCTAAGCAGTGTGGCAAACGGTGGGCGGGGTTTCACGGTTGATTGACAGGCCCATCCACCGTCAGCCACACTGCAAAAGCAAGGCACTTCCGTTCTACAGTTCTCCACACCAGCCCTCGCCCACCACTCCCCATGCCCGCCCACACATGCACAAACTCCACCCCACGGCTGCTCACCGCCCACAAACACCCCCCCCCCCCACACTCAGCCCCTGCCCGCCCATAAGGTATCTCCACGTCTCCACGTCAGCCACCCCCCCCACCCGCCCCGCTCATACACGCGCAGCATCCCGACTACAACCCCCCGCCCCCGGCCCCACCCCCAACGTCACCTCCCCTTCCGAACATTATGCCTCTCAGGTCCGGACACCAGCCACGCTGCCTGCCGCTCACAGCTGACACGCAGACGCAGCCTTCCAGCGCCCTTCACAACGCCGCACGGATCACCAGTCAGCTGCCTGCCTAACAGACGCTGGCTGTCGCCCAGCAGAGACACACGACTACAACCCCCCGTCCCCAGCCCCCTTCACCAGAGGCGTCATCTCTCCCGCCTGCTGCCCTCTTCTATCCCACCCGCTCATATCTCCACTCCCCTCTGGCTCCCCCCCCCCCCCCCCGCCGGCTCTCCCGCAAGCTCCCCCGCCGTGTTCGGCGAGATGTGCACGGTGGCGCTGCTATTTAAAAGTCACATCTCCCGCTGGACCGCGCTAGCCAATAGGCGCTTGCGGTCCAGCAGCCAAACAACTGGTGGCTGCTGGACCGCGAGCGCCTATTGGCTAGCGCGGTCCAGCGGGAGATGTGGACTTTTAAATAGCAGCACTTGCACATCTCGCCAAACACAGCGGGGAGCCCGGGACTCGGGAGCGGGCAGGCTGATTGCACCGCTGCTTTGCCGGCTGTGGGGGCGCACACTGTACCCTGACAGCTGGGGGGACTCCATACTACTCCCTGCTCTGCACTATGTCACCCACCCACCCTGCTCTGCACTATGTCACCCACCCACCCTGCTCTGCACTATGACACACACACACACCCCTGCTCTGCACTATCCCACCCACACTGCTCTGCACTATCCCATCCACCAACCCACCCTGCTCTGCACTATCCCACCCACCCACCTCTGCACTATCCAACCCACTCACCCTGCTCTGCACTATCTCACCCACTCACCCTGCTCTGCACTATCCCACCCACCCACCCTGCTCTGCACTATCCCACCCACCCACCCTGCTCTGCACTATCCCACCCACCCACGCTGCTCTGCACTATCCCACCCAACCACCCTTCTCTGCACTATCCCACCCACCCTGCTCTGCACTATCACACCCACCGCTCTGCACTATCACTCCCACCCTCCCCTCCACTATCAATTACTCACACCTACATCCCTGCGAGCAATTTCTGTCCCCCTTGGCAACGAGCAATTTCAGTCCCCCCTTGGCATTGAGCATGAAGCCCTTGGCATCGAGCATGTAGGTAAGTGGCACTTATGTGTTAAATTTGTAAATGGGCATTACGGTTTGTTAAATAGTATGCAATGGGCATTGCAGTGTGTTAGTATGCGATGGGCATTGCGGTGTGTTAGTATGCGATGGGAATTGCAGTGTGTTAGTATCGATGGGCATTACGGTGTGTTCTATAGTATGCCATGGGCATCATGTGTGGTCTTATGTGTAATTGGCGTTATGGCTGTGGCTTTATGTGTAATTGGTATTACAAAGTTTGCTAAAATGTGCAATGAGCATTACGGTGTGTGGTATAATGTTGGGCCATGCCCACTTTTCACTGCGCAGGAGCCTCACCTACTACAAATTGGGGGGCGCGAAACATGCCCTTGCTCCGGCCGCCGTGGCACCTAGCTACACCACTGCCCTTCACACACCCGCACGGATCACCAGCCACGCTGCCTGCCTAACAAACGCTGGCTGTCGCCCAGCTGAAACGCAGACGCAGCCTCCCAGCCAGACACTGCTACCTGCCGCACAGGGGACCCGCTGGCTGACGCTCCCAGCTGCCTCCCACCCAGACACCGCTACCTGCCGCCCATGGGACCCGTTGCCTGACGCTCTCAGCTGCCTCCCACCCAGACATCGCTACCTGCCGTCCAGGGGACCCGCTGCCTGACGCTGCCAGCTGGCTCCCACCCAGACACCGCTACCTGCCGCCCAGGGACCCGCTGCCTGACGCTCCCAGCTGCCTCCCAGCCAGACACCGCTAACTGCTGGCCACGGGACCCGCTGCCTGACGCTCCCAGATAACGCTGTCCGCTCCCAGGTGAGAACACAAACGCTGCCTCCCACCCGCTGCCTGCCGCTCTCACCAAGGCCTCCCAGGGGACCCGCCGCCTCACGCAAACACCCTCCCCACCAGCTGCCCAACCCAGCCAGCCCCACGTCTACACAACGCACACCCACCCACCCCCACCCCCCACCGCTACCTGCCGCCCAGGGGACCCGCTGCCTGACGCTCCCAGCTAACGCTATCCGCTCCCAGGTCAGACACAAACGCTGGTTCCCACCCGCTGCCTAACGCTCTCAGCAAGGCTTCCCAGGGACCCGCGGCCTCACGCATCTCCAAGCAAACGCACCGCGCAACCCCCCTCCCCAACACTTGGCCGACCCAGCCAGCCCCACGTCTACACAACGCAAGGCCAACCCCCCCCTCAACACACACGCTGCCTCCCAGCCACCCACCGCTGCCTGCCACTCTTAACAAGGCCTCCCAGGGGACCCGCTGCCTCCCGCTCCCAGGTCACACACAAACGCTAGCTCCCAGCCGCTGCCTAACGCTCTCAGCAAGGCCTCCCAGGGGACCCGCTGCCTCGCGCATCTCCACGGAAACGCACCGCGCAAACCCCCTCCCACCAGCTGCCCGACCCAGTCAGCCCCACGTCTACACAACGCAAGGCCAGCCCCCCCCACAACACACGCTGGCTCCCAGCCACCAACCGCTGCCTGCCACTCTCAGCAAGGCATCCCCGGGGACCCGCTGCCTAACACTCCCAGCAAAAGCTGTCCGCTCCTAGCTGAGACACACACGCTGGCTCCCAGCCACACACCGCTGCCTGCCACTCTCAGCAAGCCTCCAGGGTACCCGCTGCCTCACGCTCCCAGCAAAAGCTGTCCGCTCCTAGCTGAGACACACACACAACACATCTGACCCTTACAGCAAGGGCTCCCGGGGACACGCTGCCTAACGCTCCCACCTAACACTGATTACCCTACACCCCCCACAACCCCCTTCCCATGTTTATTTCCATTTTCTCAAACCTGCAGCAGCCAAACACCACCCACCAGGATCTGATGCCAACAAGCGACACCCTACTGGACCTGATGCCACAGAACTCGACTTTACAAGATCACCTGTGCCACACCACATCGATACCACACCCATCTAGAACTCCACTGTGCACCTCAGCAAAATAACCACATCCCCACCCCCCACCAAACCCCCCACCCCCACAACCCCTTCCCACCTTTTTTTGCATTCTCTCAAACTTGCAGCAACCGAACAACACCCACCAGGATCTGATGCAAACAAGCAACACCCTCCAGGACCTGATCCCGCACAACTCTAATTTCCCCGACCACCTGTGCCACAACAACATCTCTACCACACCCATCTGTAAGTACTACCCACCACCCCATACAATACACCAACTCCAAACCCAGCTCCCTTCCAGTTCACCCCAGCACACCAGTACACCACTTAAAACACACCTCTCATCACACACCTCCCATATCAGGCACGGCCCTGCAGGGTTTACAACTGTACCACACTTCAGCCCCTTTCACCCATCATGGTCTAACACAGTACACTGACCTATATCTGCCCACTCATGCACCAACGTATGCCTCCAATAATCACAGCTACACACACACCTATGCTTGCTAGACTTAAACTTACACACACCCATCTATGCCTCCAATACTCACAACTACACACACACATACACCCATCCATGCCTCCATACTAGCAAGTACACACACACCCACCCATCCATGCCGCCAATACTCACAACTACTTTTGCATTAAAGGTCCCTTCAAAACACACAGTGTAAGACAGCACACTTTGCTACGTTTGCCCACTAATACACCAACGTGATTGTCAAAAACACACTCACATCTATGCCTCCACACACACACATCCATGCCTACAATACTCACAAGTACACACACAAACACCCATCCATGCCTACCATAATCACAACGAGCCCATACCACTGCACTAACAACATCTCTTCTAACAAAACTGTACTCCCTTAAACATTTCATAACTCCAATACTTTTGCACACTTCCATTTATGTGTTCAAATATTTCCATTTGCTTACATGACCCTTACAAACTCACACTTTACAACGTCGGCCCACTGACGCACCAACTACAGCGTCAACCACACACTCACATCTGTGCCTGCAATACTAACAAGTACACACACACCCACCCATGCCTACCACCCTCACAACTACACACACCCCTGCATGTCTACAACACTTGCAAATACACAAACACACACACACCCATCCATGCCTCAAAAATACACAATACACACACACACACACACCCATCCATCCATGCCTCAAAAATTCCTAAATGCACACACACAAACACACACACACACACACACACACACACAAACACACCCATCCATACCTCCAATACTCACAAATCCTTTAAAACAGTTCTATGTACAGTATGTCTTAGGATTTGACATTTACTTCAAGGTGCCTTCAAAACTCTGTATTACACAGTACTCTTTAGTAGCTTTCCCACTAACGCACCAACATGATTTTTACACACACACACATCCCTCCATTACTCACAACTACACACACCCATCCATGCCTCCAATACTCACAACTACACCCACCCACAAACCCATCCATCCCTCCAATATACACCCACACACACCCATCCATGCATACATACTCACAACTACACACATACACACCCATCCATAACTCCACTAACTCACACAGCCATCTTTCCTCCATAACTCACAACTACACACACACACACCCACCCATCCAGCCCTCAATACTCACAACTACACGCACACATCCATCCATGCCTACAATACTCACTACTACACACACACACACATCCATCCCTCCAATACTCACAACTACACAAGACACACACACATCCCTCCAATACTCACAACTACACACACACTCATCCATGCCTCCTATACTCACAACTACACACACCCATCCATGCCTCCAATACTGACAACTACACACACACACACACACCCATCCATCCTCCAATACTCACAAATACACACACACCCATCCATGCTCTCACTCAAATGCACTTTAAGAACATTATTCGGCAAATTACACTATATCTCACACTCACATATATTTCTACTTCTAATGGGGCGAAGCCCCTCACAACGGTGTGAAGAGCGCCCGGAGGCGCGATGAATCACCTAGTGTGTATATATACATGTCACACACCGTGATGCCCATTATACATAGGCCGCACACCGTGATGCCATTATGCATATGCACACACACCGTGATGCCCATTATACATATGCCACATACCGGGATGCCCATTATACATATGCCGCACAATGTGATGCCCATTACATATTATGGCACATAAGTGCCGCTTACCGACATGCTCATTCCAAGGAGGTTTAATGCTTGTTGTCAAGGGGGTTTACATGCTCCTGGCCAGGGGAAGGAGTCTGACAGCCGGGCAGAAGCGGTGGTCTGCCCGGCTGTCTTTAGAGTGGGCCCCAGTTGTTTGAACTCTCACGATGGGCTGCCAGCCAATAGGAGCACAAATTCACATGTCATCTCCCCTTCCCCAGTCCACATTTACATGTCACTGCCCCTCCCCTGCACATATTAACATGTCACACACACACCCCTCCCCAGCAAACATTAACATATTATGCCCATCTCCAGAGCACACATTACATACCTGGCTGCTGGCTGGCTGGCTGTAGAGCTGCTGCAGGCTCTGCTATGCCTGGCTGGCTAGGGATGGCCATCGTTGCCATTGCCATCGATGGCAATTCTGCAACTGGCCATGGATAGTGCTTAACTATGCAATGGATGACCATCAATATTTGTACATATCGATGGTCATCCATTGTATTTGATTGATCGGCCTGTGGGCCAATCAAAACACAGGGGCGGGGCTTCATGGGTGTCGGGGGCGGGGCTATGCTCCGTGTCCCGGCACTTTGAAAAAAAAAAGCATCGTTTTGCTATTCCATCGATGGAGGGAAACCATCTGGTTCTCCCCCATCGATGGCAAAAGTATTCGAACCATGAATGATTTCGAATCATCGATGGTCGATGGCCATCCCTATGGCTGGCTCTTCCAGTGTATGCCTGTGGCTGTGGGTGGCTGCCGGGCTGCTGCTATGAGGGAGGAGGATAGCAGAAGGGTGGGCGGCACTGTAGACTACTAGCCCCTGTTTTTGATCCCCAGCGCGCAACAACCTCCTGCGCTGCCTTCTGGGATCACTTGAGTAGCACTAGCCGCACACACATACAGAGGACCGCGGGAGCAGCTGCGTGCGATCGCGCATGCACACCAGCGCTCCTGCTGCCAATTTTACTGCTCCAATAGTCGAGACTGGCCGCGGCCATCTTTGATTTACAGAGATGGCGGTCAGGTGGTCTGCGGCCCTGCCAGTAGGTTGAGCGGCCGCAACCTGTGTAAAAATGGGCCGGCCCACCGGGGAAAAAGCCAGGTTTCCCGCCAGGGCCAATCTGCCCCTGATTTACTCGGATTTACCCGGATCCCGTTATTGGTTAGCTAAACATGTGACAGTTGATAGCCAATAAGATCCCGTTCTGAGATCTGGGTAAATCAGAGTAAATCCGAACCTGCACATCTCTAGAAAACTGCACTAAAATATGTAAGGCATGTGTCAATTAAAATCAATGATACATTTAATATATTTAATATAATTAATACGGCATACATAAATATGCACAAAATTATAATACAAATGTTAACAATTATTAGCAGGTAAGTACTTCATATAGATCCATGATTGCGAATTATGATTGATTAAGCAAATAGTCACCCTTTTGATCCACCAGTACTGGGGGGGTTCGTGTTAATTCCTGGGACAGGATGGAGTCCGATAGATGGCACACTTAGCTGTGTTATACCGGGTCTTTAAGGAGGTGGCCTGCCTGGGCGGGAAAGCCGGAGATTTCCCGGTCGGCCGGCCCATAACACATTAGAACCGGGCCGGCCGCTCTACCTCCCCTCCCCCCGGCTGGGCTGCGGCTCTCGGACCGCAGTGTTTTTCCCAATACAAAATGGCAGTGGAATGGCCACTGCGCATGTGCAGCAGTGCGCAGCTCCTCCAAGGTCCTTTGCGGAGCTCATGAGTGGCAGTGCTCATGGCTCCATCAGTCCTCCTTCCTCTCATCCCAGTCAGGCCAGCGCAGCACGGCAGCACACGCTGGAAGCTAGGAGGGAGACCTGACCTCAGGAGGCAGCAAAACACAGCCAGTGCTCAGCTTCAAAGAGCCGAGGCAGGAAGTGAGTTTACTTTCAATTTCTGCCTGACGGGGCTGAGCACTGAGGACTGGAGATAAGAGGAGGAAGCCTGCAGAACCCACTGGACACAAAGAATACAAAGGTAAGATATGGATGGAGGCTAATGACACTGCCATGGGGTGGGAGACCTATGGGGAAGGGGGCTTCATGACAATACTATGGGGGAGGGGGAGACCTATGGGGAGTGAAGAATGGGGCTTGTGACAATGCTGTGGGGCTGAGAGGAAGGGGGCTGATGATGCTGATATGGTGGGAGAAAGGCTAATAACACTGATTGCAATAAGGGGAGGGGGGATGATGGCACTGATATGGAGGGAGGGAGGCTAATGACACTGACTGCAATATGGGGAGGTGGGCTGATGACTGCTATGGGGGGGGTAATGGCATGTCAATAGAGGGAGGTGGGCTGATGACACTGCTATGGGGGGCTAATGGCATGTCAATAGGGGAAGGTGGGCTGATGACACTGCTATGGTGGGGGGGGTGCTAATAGCACTGCGATAGGGGTAGGTGGGCTGATGACATTGCTATGGGGGGGTATAATCATAGTTGCCTACCTTCCCGCATTTAGCGGGAGGCTCCCGGTTTTTACCTGAGCATCCCGCTGCCCCGCTAAACCAGCTTACCCTCCCATTTTTTTGTTGGCCGATAAACGAAATTCCGGACTGCGCAATGCGCGAGTCCGGAAATTGGATGGGCGGGGCCTATAGGGGACGCGTCATGACGCAAGGTTGTGTTACTTCAAAAATCCGGCTACCGCAGGGTTATGAAATGAGCTGCCTGCAGTGGCCAGCTGGCCGCCCGTTCTGCTGCAGTTCAGGACACTCATGCTCCTTTCCCACTGCAGGCTTTACACGGTAAAATGCCGGTTTTTTTAGCCTTTTTAAATGGGTGCAGCTGCAGTGGGAAAGCTCCAGGTTGCTGTACCCGTTTAAAAATACCGTGTTTTTTTATACAGGTAAAAAGCAGTGTTTTACCCGCTTAAAAGCTGTTTTTTCGGCAGTGGGAAAGGGGTAGCCCTTTACCCGTTAAAAAAAAAACGGCATGGGGTCCCCCCCCCCACTGCCGTAACCAGCACCAGACTGAAGGAGCCGGGACTGGTATTAAAAAAATCAGGAAACCCGACAAATAGGGGGTTCCCTGATTTTTTACAACCAGCCCCAGGCTCCAGGTACGGGGCTGGTTCCCAAAATACGGAGGACAAAATGAGTAGGGGTCCCCCGTATTTTAAGAACCAGCCCCAGACCAAACCAGCCAGCAGGGTAATGCCACAGCTGGGGGACACTTATTATATAAGTTCCCGCAGCCAAAGCATTAACCCTACCGACCAGTCAGCCTGGCTAGGGGCCCTGGGGGAGTGGGGGACCCCCCAATGAAGGGGTCCCCCCCCCTCCAGGACTTACCTGACCAGGCTGAAGCCTGGTGCTGTCCCCGATGCCCCTGTGCGGTGGGCATCGGGCTGATGGAATGGTGTAAAAAAATAGAATAAAAACTATTGTCTTTTACTGTGGAACTATGAGTCCCAGCAAGACTCCCCCGAAAGCTGGGACTTGGAGAACCACAAGTCCCAGCCTGCGGGGCATTAAAGGGCCCGCTGGAACTTGTAGTTCCACAGTAAAAGAAATAGTACAATAAACACACTGACATACGTGAAAAATAAAAGTTTAATACATCCACAGCCCACACATACTCATACTTACCTATCTTGCGCCCGTAGGTAGCCCTGGTCCTGATGTACTGGTCTGTGTCGGCGTCTGTATCCATGTCGGCATCCCTGTCGGCGATGGCGTCCAGAGTCCGACGAAATCCATGTGGGAACCTATGGAAGGAAACCATACTCACCTGTCCCAGGGCAACGTAGTCCAGGGAAGGGGTCTTTGCAAAATAACAAACCGACACGCGAAACCAAGCGAACAGCAGAGAGCCGCACGGTGTTTATTTACATTGTGCGGCTCCGCCTCCCGAATGCCGCTATTGGCCGCCTTGCGGCCTAGCGGCTCCTGATTGGCCGCTAGGCCGCAAGGCGGCCAATAGCGGCATTCGGGGGCGGAGCCGCACAATGTACACACAGTACCGTGCGGCTCAGCTGTTCGTCTGGTTCGGCTTCTCGGTTTGTTTTTTTGCCAAGACCCCCTGGACTACGTCGCCCTGGGACAGGTGAGTATGGTTTCCTTCCACAGCTTCCTCCATGGATTTCGTCGGACCCGGACGGCAACGGCGACAGCGGCGGTCGACATGGAGCCAGAAGACGACACAGGACCAGAAGACCAGGACATCAGGACCAGGGCTACCTACGGGATGAAGAGTATCAGTATGTATGGGCTTTGGATGTATTAAAGTTTTATTTTAAGTGTGTGTCAGTGTGTTTTATTTTACTATTTTTAATACTGTGGAACTACAAGTGCTAGCGGGCCCTTTAATGCCCCGCAGGCTGGGACTTGTGGTTCTCCAAGTCCCAGCTTGCAGGGGAGGCTTGCTGGGACTCATAGTTTCCCAGTATTAGACAATAGTTTTATTCTTTTTTTTGCACTTTAATCAGCCCAGTGACCACAGCCCAGGGTCACCGGGGACAGCACCAGGCTTCAGCCTGGTCAGGTAAGTCCTGGAGGGGGGGGACCCCTTCATTGGGGGGGTCCCCACTCCCCCTGGGCCCCTGGCCAGGCTGACCGGTCAGGGGGTTAATGTTTTGGCCGCGGGACCTTATATCATAAGTGTCCCCCACTATGGCATTACCCTGCTGGCTGGTTTGGCCTGGGGCTGGTTCTTTAAATACGGGGGACCCTTACTCATTTTGTCCCCCGTATTTTGGGAACCAGCCCCGGACCTGGAGCCTGGGGCTGGTTGTAAAAAATCAGCGAAGCCCTATTTGTCGGGTTTCCTGATTTTTTAATACCAGCCCCGGCTCTTTCAGCCTGGTGCTGGTTACGGCAGTGGGGGGGACCCCACGCCCTTTTTTTTTTTTTAAATCCCCCCCCCCCATCTTTATACTGCTTAAACGGGTTTTTAAACGGGTAAGTGTGAATGTGACAAAAACAGCTTTTAAACGGTAATTTAACGTTTTAAAGCTGCAGTGGGAAAGGGTCTTTATGGCTCTTACCCGTTTAAAGACCCGTTTAAAAAAAACAGGTCATTACCCGTGTAGGCAGTGGGAAAGCAGCAGGAGAGTGCAGGGAGAGGCAACCAGACAGAGCCTGCTCAATGTACTGAGCAGCTCTGCACAGCACAGAGGGAGCAGACTCCCGTTCTGCAGCTTCAGTGTCTGCTGCTGCACCCTCTATCACACTGACAGGCATTAGAAAGCAGCAGTGTGACAGACCACGGAGGTTCCCACTTCCCAGTGATGTTAAAGTTCTTCTGCTACAGCAGAAGACACGGCCCCTCCCCTCCCGCAGGCTCCGTCCCTCTAGCAGCCCTCGGTCCCCAGAGCACAGAATTGGTAAGTTAAAGAAAGTTTACCATCCTTATTAAAAGCTTATTTTTCTTATTTCCCCCTTCTCCAGTCCTTGTGCCTTTCTCCTAATGTGTGAATTATGTGTTCAAGGTGCAGTAATATTTATTTGTTGCAATAGGTAACACTATTGTATGTGGGCATTATGCGTAGCGTCACTAGACCTGTGGGCATTGTGCATGTAAATGGCGCTATCCATGTGGGCGTGAGAGGTGCCATTCAAGTGGTTTTTGTATGCGTAAGCAGCCATAGTCCTGTAGGCATTGTGTGCGCAAGCAGCCGTAGTCCTGTAGGCATTGTGTGCGCAAGCAGCCGTAGTCCTGTAAGCATTGTGTGCGCAAGTAGCCGTAGTCCTGTAAGCATTGTGTGCGCAAGCAGCCGTAGTCCTGTAGGCATTGTGTGCGCAAGCAGCCGTAGTCCTGTAGGCATTGTGTGCGCAAGCAGCCGTAGTCCTGTAGGCATTGTGTGCGCAAGCAGCCGTAGTCCTGTAGGCATTGTGTGCGCAAGCAGCCGTAGTCCTGTAAGCATTGTGTGCGCAAGTAGCCGTAGTCCTGTAGGCATTGTGTGCGCAAGCAGCCGTAGTCCTGTAGGCATTGTGTGCGCAAGCAGCCGTAGTCCTGTAGGCATTGAAACCTTGAGCCCAATGGGATTAAATGATACCATAGAATTGAACGGCATATAAGAATTCTTGGTAATTCATTTGACAGTGGAAATTGTCCAGTATCCAAGGACTTTCTGGGGATGGGGTTAGGAAATAATACTGTTTGGCACCTATGATCTGACTGATGCAGTATAAGTTGTTTACAATATACTATCATCGTTGTGACGACACAGCCGACGCCTTGTGTCGCACAGTGTTAGACGACTGCGGTTACTTTCATAGCCCTGGTCCTGCTCATGGACTCCACTTAATTATAATATGTTATTAGTTATATTCTGTATAATAGTATATTGTATAGCTACATTTTACCTGTTATATTTGGAATATGTACTTTAATTGGTTATACTGTGCTTAATGTAATTGTTAATATGGTTAAGTCTATGCCAGAGGGTTATTTACTATAGGTTAAGTTGCCCATTGTTCTAAGTCCCCTGACTATCAGATGTGATTAACATAAGTAGTAACCAGTGTATGTTTGGAGCTCCAGGTAATCTGATCATGTACACCCCATTGCATGCAGGAACCCAGACAGTTCGTCTCTGCATCTCATCAAACTCTCTAACATCCTGATTGAATTGCCTGGGTTATGAATAGACAGGGCTGGGTATAACAAGGGGGGTGAGCTCTACTGGGGGAGAGATCGGCACAGGAGGTGCAGAGAGAGGAGTTGGACTTCTGACGTACAAAAGCGGACTAGGCATTGCGGTGCCGTCAGTGCGGACAATTCATGGCGACGGGCGATGTGTGAGCTGGTATCCCAAGCCAGGGGACACAGAAATACTGCCAGCTTGTGTAGCTAAGGAACGCAAGCACCGGTAATCATATACTACTGTGGGGACTTCGTAAGTACACAGCACTGTGACCCAGGTCGGACCCAGGTCTGCGCTGTTTACACTGAACCTGGGTCAGCCCCGCTTTTCCCTATGGATGACATTAAAAATGTCCATTTTAGGATAAGCAGCCATCCAACTTTCCCTCAATGATTTAAAATAAAAATTAAAAGACATCACAAGTTAGCTTTGAAAAATGTTGGTTTGTTTATTTAGTAAAATATTTTTCAAAAAGTTTTATTCACTGCTCAAGCATACATAGCGGTATAAAAGTGCAGCATCATCCATGAGCTCTCCCCAGTCCCTTTCCCTGCAGCCGCAGACCGAATCTCCCATGTGCTCCCCCCCCCCCCAAAAAAAAATATAATAATAATAATATAAATGATACTTCATCCAATTATCCAATTATGATTTCTGTGTGCACTGCCTGTGTGGTTGCTGTCTTTTGCCACTGCAGTGCACTGTGGAAAGGCATCCAGCACTTCTGGTATCCTTTCAGCAATACCCAGATGTCCCAACCATTTACACCACCCATGATCCAGGTCCAACCAGTGTTCAACCCTGGTCAGGACCTGGGTAGGAGACCAGTGTTACTGGACCTGAGTTGACCCCTTTTACACCAATGCTGACCTGGGTCCAACCTGGGTTATTCCTTGGTGTAAAAGGGGTATTAGAGTGAGACATTCAATCTCAATGAATACTTTTTAGAATGTGACAAGGGGAGATTGAGGGTTAGAGAAATAGATGCGTGGTCTGAGCAGAAGATTTGTCCAATATCAGATTTGGTGACTGAGTGTAGAAATCTATGTGAGATATAAATGTAGTCTATTCTTGAATATACTTTGTGTGGATGAGAGAAAAAAGAAGTGTAGTCCTAAGTAGAGGGGTGTTGAATATGCCAGGGGTCAATAAATTGGTATTCATGTAAAAATGTTCTAACCTTACGGTGCAATTTGTCTGGGCAGTGGTCTGTGTTGTGGGAGGAATCTAGTCTAGGGTCAATTGTCCAGTTTAAATCACCCCCACATATCACTGTACCCACCAAGTAAGGTTGAGCTAAGTTAAAAAATGTTTCAATAAAGGCTGGTTAGTGTTTGTTCAGGGCATATAAATATTCAGTAGGGAGAAGTCACAGTTAGATATCTTGCAATTTAACAGTAAGGCTCTCCCTGGGACTATTGGGCGACATATAGCATCTGAGATAGCAACATGGCGTGAAACCAGAATCGCCACTCCTAATGGGAGTGGGTTATTGGATAAGAAATTAGTTGGGAAATTTTTATTTCCGAGAGGAGGAGCCACCCCCTCCCGGAAGTGTGTCTCCTGTAAAAACGCAATATCTGCTTTTTCTAGGTATAGCTCTCTAAGTGCACGAGAACTCCTCTTGGGAATATTTAGGCCTTTGACATTTATGGACACAACTTTAATATTAGCCATCAGGGAGCAGGAAGAGTAGCTTACTCAAAAAGAATAGGGGACCACAGCAAAGGAAAGAGTAAGAAAGAAAAGAATAGAAAAAGGAAAAGAGGAAACGCTCACATTGTAGAATCAAGGAAATAACGGGCAATGTTGAGAATTGAAAGAACAAAAACACATACACTGCTCCTAGTCCACTGGGTGGAAATAGAACTAAGACCACCACCGGGCCTAGGGACATGTTGTGCAGTGCACAGGGGGCAACAGGGGGATCAAACAGGACTGAACCCCGAAACGACAGTTAGAATGGCTGTATTGAACATTATAATAATAACAAAAATGTACTGGATATAAAAATTTCTAGCCTAGAATGCAAAAATAGCATGATCTAGGAGGAAGTATAGTAAAAAGGTGGTATGCTTGGGAATCTTAATCTCAACAACTACTATGAATAGACCATAAAAAAAAGATGACAAATTTGTCAAAAAATGCTAAGATCAGGGTAGTGACAAAGATATCTAACAAAAAGTATAAAACTATACCATCTAAGTAAGAAGAGATGTGTTAACCCAAAAAGAGTTCAGAGAAAGGCAATAATTGACCTTGGAGAGGCCAGGAAACCATAAAGTTCATAAAATGCAGCCGACAGACTATTAACTAACCAGCCCCACTCCTGCCACATAACTCCCATTCTGTACTCCCTTCACTGGCTACCTGTAAAATGGAGAATTGTTTTCAAGATTGGCTTACTCACTTTCAAGGCCCTACATGACCAAGGCCCAAGGTACCTGCAGCAGCTGCTGATTCCTTTCTGTCCTACTCGATTACTACGATCCATTGAAGGACTACTAACAGTATCCAGAATTTCCCGGAATTCATCTGGGGGTCGAGCTTTCAACTTTGTTGCTCCAACTCTATGGAACTCTCTTCCTCGCACAGTGCGAGATGCCCCCACTGTAGAATCCTTTAAAAATAGACTAAAAACCTAACTATTTACTCAAGCATTTTACTGATATCTGCTATTAAGCTTGTTTTGTATTTTGAGCTGTGAAGACAATGGTAAAGCACTTTGAGTCCTATTGGGAGAAAAGTGCTATATAAATATAATTATTATTATAAAGAGTAAATAATCAAGAACTGTACATATGTGAGGCTCCAATATTCGTGGGCCCACGGGTTTCCATCCATCTTCTCCATATAAAGGAATTCTGTATATGAAAAGAAAGTCCTTTTTCATGTCTAGGCTTGTGAAGATGCAGCAGAGGGTGAAGATGTTGAAGCATGAATTCGGGAGCAGGGCTTGGGAGACTTTTCCACAGGTCGAAATGGAGAGCTGGATGGAGGGGCTTGCGGAGGAAGAATCTGGGAACGGAGGAAAGCCAATCTGGTTTCTCCACAGCTGGAATTCCTAAGGATGTGACATCTTCTGGATGGTGGAGAGTGGCCGTTTTTCCTCCACATATTGCTGTAATGCTGAAAGGATGGCCCCATCTATACTTGATGTTTGATTTATGTAAAGCATCTGTTAGGGGTTTAACTTGGCGACAAGATTGGAGCATAAGCCAGGAGAGGTCTTGAAATATCTGGATAGGGTGACCATTGAACTCAAGACCCTCTGAGTTCCATATTTTCCTTAGAATTTTGTCCTTCTGGGTAAAATAGTGAAGTCTGCAGATTATATCTCTTGGGTGCTCTGATTGTAGACCTCTGGACCAAAGGGCCCTATGGGCTCTATCAAGATTGATTCACTAGGGTCATTTTCCAATATTTCATTGAAGATTTTTGTCAGGACATCATGTAAATTCTGTTGGGGGATATCTTACGGAATCCCTCTAATCCTGAGGTTATTTCTTTGCCCCCTGTTGTCGAAATCATCAAGATGGTCTCTAAGGGATTGAATCTCCTCAGCTTGTAGTTTAATAGTGTCCGTTAGAGCTTTGTAAAAAGTATTAATCTCCTCACCTGAGCTCTCCAATATCTCAACGCATGAGCCCAACTGTGTCATCTGGTCTTTTATCCCCGCGATTTCAGTGTGTACCACATCTCGTAGTTTATTTTCCAAAGAAGCTAAATCGGCCTTGGTGAGGATATCTGACTTGGTAGGGAGAGTCTGTAATAATTTGTATATCTGTTGGATATCGTTCTTATTTGGCTGCTCGGAGATTGAAGGGGGTTCTCTCAACTCTGAAGAATCTTCTGAAAAAGAGGAATGAGTCGGGGAGGCATAGATAGGGTCTGTAGCCATGTCAGGGTTGTTTTGGGAACCCAGGTATTTACGAAGATCAGAGCCCACAAAATTCTTTATAGTGCTTGCTGCACCCTTTCTGCCGCTATTTTTCGTGTGACTCATGTATGTCTAATGAGAGATAGGTAGACTATGGTTTAATGAGTACACCTCAGCAGGACGGAACTCTCTGTGTCAGACAATGTTATCAAGTCTCCTAAATGTTGCGGAGAAGGAGCTATTAGCAAAATCGACATCTAGGTTAACAGAAGAAGTTGCGGTACTTATGTACTATCTGGGCGCCCGATTTTTTGATTGTATGCCTTAACTTAAGGCATACAATCAACGCGATGCAACGTGATAATCGCATTGCATCGCATGCGACCATGCGATGCGATGCGATGGACCCGATTTTTCCATTGGATTCAATGTTAAAATGGTCTGAGTCCATTTTAACATAGAATTCAATGGGAAAAAGGGGTCCTGTTCCTTGCCCCACTATCCAAGTGGGCATGGAGTTGGATATAAACCTGTGGCGAGCGTAGCGAGCCACCGAGCCCGAAGCGTGGCGAGCGAAGCGAGCCCCGCAAGGGGACACAGATTTTTAAAAAAGTATTCTGTGTCCCCTCGCGGGGCTCGCTACGCTTGCCACGCTTCGGGCTCGGTGGCTCGCTACGCTCGCCACTGGTTTATATCCAACTCCATGCCCACTTGGATAGTGGGGCAAGGAACAGGACCCCTTTTTCCCATTGAATTCTATGTTAAAATGGACTCAGACCATTTTAACATTGAATCCTATGGAAAAATCGTGTCCATCGCATCGCATCCGATTTGGTCGCATGCGATGCGATGCGATGTGCCCGATCCGACCCGATTTCTAAATCGGGCGCCCAGATACTACATAAGTACCGAAGTATCCATTGATGTATACATCCAGTAAAGGACAATGCAAGATGTTGAGGGCGGCCACCGAATCCCCCCAGAGAGGCCTTAGGATACCATTAGAGCACATGGTGACCCATCTCTGTGGAACTCGGATCCCATATTAAGGGAGATGACTATATTCAATGGCGTAACTGGGCAGTGAGCAAATAGCTTTGAATGACAGGGGGATAGCACTGAGAGTGTGTAACCTTCCAGATATTTGTTGAGTAGTTTCTGGCAATACAGAGGAAATCTGGTGCTGCAGTTTTTTGTTTGATCCACAAGGTGGAGCTCCAAGTTTATTGTTCTCAAAAAGCTTATATACCAGGGATGGGGAACCTTCGGCCCTCCAGCTGTTGTTGAACTACACATCCCAATATTCTTTGCTACAGTTTTAGCAGGGCCAAATAGCAAAACTGTAGCAGTGCATTCTGGGATGTGTAGTTCAGCAACAGCTGGAGGGCCAAAGGTTCCCCATCCCTGTTATATACCATACCATCTCCTATATATTTGGCTACATCTGTCACTCAAAGTGGGTGTCTGTGTCTATAACGCTCTGTTCCTGGACTTTCCTCTTAATGTGTGATTGCCTTCATCTGTGCTGAACACCTTTCTGAGAAATTAACCTGTTTAAAACAGGTGATGGCAATCATTCATTAAGGGGAAGTCTAGAAACAGTTCATTGTGTCCCTCCTGGAGAGGGTCATGTTGGGAGGTATGTGACAGAGAACCAGCCAAGTGAGCCCACAGACAGTGCCAGACACCCACTTCCTTCCCATGTTGCCCAGCACTGCTACTCCACAGCCACCAGGTGAGCGCCCCCCTCCCGCGATTTGCGGCAAAACCTCCCCCCCGCGCGCGCCCCCCGCTCCCGCGATTCGCGGCAAAAACACCCGCTCCCCCGCGACCCCCCCTACCGCGATTTGCAGCAAAAACACCCCCGCGACCCCCCCTCCCACGATTCGCTGCAAAAAGAACCCCCCCACGACCCCTCCCGCAATTCGCGGCATAACCACCACCCCGCGACCCCCCCCCTCCCGCGAATCGCGGCAAACCCTCCCCCGTGACACCCCCCCCCCCCCCCCGATTCGCGGAAAAAACACCCCCCCCCCCCGCGACCTCCCTCCCGCGATTCGCGGCAAAAAGAACCCCCTCGCGACCCCCCTTGCACGATTGGCGGCACCCCCCCTGCGACCCCCCTCCCGCGATTCGCGGCACCCCCCCCCCCGCAATTCGCAGCAGCCCCAGGATTAAATGGCACATGCAAAACACTGACATGGCTATGGTCGACAATGAAAAAGGTTGACATGAGTTTTTGAAGATTTATTTTTAATTTTTTTAATTTTTTGATATTCATTGTCATGTGTCGACATGGACACCAATGAAGTGGCACACTTATGTCAACATTTACATGTGTTGACCTTTCTTGTGGCGATTCGCGTCACACCCCCCGCAACCCCCCCTCCAGCGATTCGCGGCACCCCGGCACCCCCCCGCAACCCCCCCCCTCCCGCAATTCGCGGCAACCCCCCACCGGAACCCCCATGAACCCCGCTCTCCCGCGATTCGCGGCACCCACCCCCCGCAACCCCCTTCCCCTCCCGCAAATCGCGGCACCCCCCGCAATTCGCGGCAGCCCCAGGATTAAATGGCACATGCAAAACACTGGCACGGCTATGGTCGACAATGAAAAAGGTTGACATGAGTTTTTGAAGATTTATTTCATTTTTTGCATATTTTCAAATTCATTCTCATGTGTCGACATGGACACCAATGAAGTGGCACACTTATGTCAACATTTACATGTGTTGACCTTTCTGTGTTGATTTTTTCTTGTGGCGATTTGAATCACACCCCCCCCGCAACCCCCCCTCCCGCGATTCGCGGCACCCCCCGTGACCCCCCACCTCCCGCAATTCGCGGCAACCCCCCACCGGAACCCCTGTGAACCCCGCCCTCCCGCGATTCGCGGCACCCAACCCCGCGACCCCCCCTCCCGCAATTCGTGGCACCCCCCGTGATTCGCGGCAGCTCCAGAATTAAAATACACATGGAAAACACTGACATGGCTATGGTCGACAATGAAAAAGGTTGACATGAGTTTTTGAAGGTTTTTTTTTTTCATTTTTTGAATATTTTCATATTCATTCTCATGTGTCGACATGGACACCAATGAAGTGCCACACTTATGTCAACATTTACATGTGTTGACCTTTCTGTGTTGATTTTTTCTTGTGGCGATTTGCGTCACACCCCTCCCACAACCCCCACTCCCGCGATTCACGGCACACACACACACCTCCCCCGCGATTCTCGGCACCCCACCCCGTGACCCCCCCTCCCGTGATTCACGGCACACCCCCGCGACCCCCCCTCCCATGATTCGACGCAATCCCCGCCCCGTAACCCCCCCTCCCGCGATTCGCGGCACCCACCCCGCGACCCCCCCTCCCGCAATTCGCGGCACCCCCCCGCGATTCGTGGCAGCTCCAGAATTAAATTGCACATGGAAAACACTGACATGGCTATGGTCGACAATGAAAAAGGTTGACATGAGTTTTTGAAGTTTGTTTTTTCATTTTTTGAATGTTTTCATATTCATTCTCATGTGTCGACATGGACACCAATGAAGTGCCACACTTATGTCAACATTTACATGTGTTGACCTTTCTGTCTTGATTTTTTCTTGTGGCGATTCGCGCCACCCCCCCACCCCCCCCCCGCAACCCCCACTCCCGCGATTCACGGCACACACACACACCCCCGCGATTCTCGGCACCCCACCCCGTGACCCCCCCTCCCGTGATTCACGGCACACCCCCCGCGACCCACCCTACCATGATTTGCCGCAACCCCCGCCCCCGTAACCCCCCTCCCGCGATTTGCGGCAACCCACCCCGCGACCCCCCTCCCGCGATTCTCTGCAATCCCTCCCCTCCCGCGATTCGCAGCATCCACCCCCCACAACCCCCCCCTCCTGCAATTCGCGGCACCCCCCGCGACCCCCCCTCCTGCAATTCGCGGCACCCTCCCCGACCCCCCCTCCCGCGATTCGCGGACACCTAAGTTGCAATACAGGGCATCTTTCATATAATTCTAACCATATTTCTCATATACAAACGTTCACAAATTAAGGGGGCGCAGCCCCTTACGACGGTGTGAAGAGCGCCCGTAGGGCGCGATGAATCACCTAGTTATTAATAATCAATAATCTAATGTGAGCCTAAAAAGGACCATTTTCAATGCTATTCTCATAGAAATGCAGGGTCAACCCGGGTTCAGTGTGAAAGGTGCCGACCCGGGTTGTCTCTGCTTCAAAAGCCTGTGTGAATGGGTCCCAACCCGGGAATGTCCCTGCTTGTCCCTAGAATTTAATTCCCGGGTTTGTCTCTGCATTTCTGGTGTGAAAGGGGTAATAGCTGCCAAGATCAGCAGAGATCGGCCCTATCCAGCGTGGTATGGCTATAGATAAGGTACAACCACTTTGTTTGCCCTCTTCTTATTCTATCTACTCGTAATGTAATGAAAAACATTTCAAACTGGATTGCTGGAGAGAAGAAAAGCATGTGTTGGTAATGTTGAAAGACATGCAGGAACTGATCTTAGCAGGTGGTCTCAAATAAAACTTCTATCCAGGCACAACACTGTTTAGCTGCCACAAGCAGTTGGAATTGGGCCTAAACAGTGTAGTAAAGAATTAGATGAGGGCTATAGAGTCTGTTTGACCTCTTCCAATTTCTCTACTAGTGATCCTAAAAAAAAGTTTCCAATTATAATAGCTGGGGAAAATAAAGCTTTTGCCAGTAATTTCAAAGTATACACAGCACCCAGGGCCGGCCCCACCACTAGGCAGCTCTAGGCATTTGCCTGGGGCGCCGGCCACTGGAGGGAGGCAGATTGGAGCAGGTCCCCCCCTGGATGGAGGTGAGTGGCGCCGGCAGGTGTCCCCCCCTCTCCTGAGTGACTAGGCGGCCGCCGCAGCATCACCCATTCCACCTACCACCTCTGGAGTTACTTAGTGGCACTAGCCGCATCACCAGCACCTCCCGCCACTGTCAACCCCCCCGCCACAATACCCGGCACCCCCCCTGTTCCCCCACGTACAGCGGCTGAATTGCAGGGCCCCCTGGGTGGCGGGTGAGCACCCCAGGCAGGGCCCCCCTGCCTGGGGTGCTCCGGTGCCTTGCACCGGCCCTAACAGCACCTAGTGTTCCCATGTGGTCTCCCACCCAAGTACTAACCAGGCTGCTTAAACTGCTTAATTGCCTAGCTCGAATGAGATTGAGCCTATCCACTGTGGTATGGCTGTAGGTGAGGTACAACCACTTTGTTTGCCCTGCCCTACACATAATGGGCGGGATGCTATATAGCAGAAATGCGGTAAAAACCCCGTTTTCGGGGTTTCTACCGCATTTCTATATGCTATATGCCCCCTCCGCAGTGTCAGCGCTGCGGAGGGAATCGCCAGCTAAAGCTGGCGAATCCCTGCAGAAGCCTATGGGCTTCTTACCGCAGCGCTGTTTGAGGGATCCGTCACGGATCCCTCCCAGCGTGCCCTGCGGCCGGCGCCGGGGTCTGCGCATGCGCAGATGGACTCCCGGGTCACAGACCCGGAAGTCCAGCGCCGGCACCGCATCGCAAGGGACAGCGCTTATCGCAAGAGCTGTCCCTTGCATGAATAACGGCATATGTTATAGCATATGCCGTTATTAATAATGCGGTAGCCGGCGAAGGGGGCCGCGGATGTTACAACATCCCGCCCAATATAATGAATAAGTTGCCAATCTGTATTGCTGGAGAGAAGAAAAGCATGTGTTTAATGTATAAAGATCTCCAGGAACTGATATTAGCAGATGATCTCAAATAAAACTTCTAACCAGGCACAACACTGTTTAGCTGCCAAAAACAGTTGGAATTGGGCCTAAACAGTGTGGTAAGACTTAGGTGTGGGCTAAAGTGTCTGTTTGACCTCTTCCAATTCTCTCTAATAGTAATCCTTAGAAAAAGTTTCCAATATGAATAGCTGGACAAAAAAGAACATCTTCCAGTAATTTCAAAATACCTACAGCACCTGATGTTCCCATGTGGTCTCCCACCCAAGTACTAAAAAGGACCAACACTGGTCAGCTGCCAAGACCAAACAAGATTGGGCCTATCCAGTGTTGTATGGCTGTAGGTGATGTATAGCCACTTTGTTTGCCCTCTTCTAATTTTATCTACACGTAATCTAAAGAAAAAGTTTCCAATCTGTGGTGCTGGAGACAAAAAAATCATGTGTTGGGAATGTATAAAGACCTGCAGGAAATGATATTAGCAGGTGATCTCAAATAAAACTTCTAACCAGGCACAACTTTATAACTGCAAATAACAGTTGGAATTGGTCCTAAACAGTGTGGTAAGGCTTAGGTGAGGGTTATAGTATCTGTTGACTAGTGACTAGTAAGCCTAAGAAAAAGTTTCCAATGTGAATTGCGAGAGTAAAAAAAGCATTTGCCAGTAATGTCAAAATACTTACAGCACCTGGTGTTTCCATGTGGTCTCCCACCCAAGTACTAATCAGGCCCAACACTGCTTACTTGCCAAGATCAAACAAGATTTGGCCTGAGGGGGCGTGGCTTCACCGGGCATGGAGTAGGAGCATCGTGCTGAGTTCTCCGTCTCCAAACTCCTGTAAATAAATCCTGACGGCACAGAAAAGATTCTGGGACCCACCAATATCAGTGGGAATAAGCACAAATCCTGAGGGAGAGGAGAACAACTGTGACCTGACTGCCTGCACGGCCCATATGTCCTGGGACGCCGGGGAGGCATACAGAAGGTGCTGCCGGCGCCATCTTGAGCAGCGAGTGCAGCGTGCCTGGGGTGAGAAGGCCGCGTGAAATACCTGGAGGGAGGCGATCTGCGGAGGGGAGGCAGGTGCTGAGCATCCCCCTCGCCTCGCCGGCACTGCCCGGTGGTCCTGGCTGGATCGGAGCCGCGTCGTGGCCGGTGACGCGCATCGCGGTACAGCGTTGCTCCCGCAGCCCACTGCCCCCCCCACACCGACCGGAGGCCGCCGCAGCAGCAATATCCCACAGCGGCGCTCTCTCCCTCACCGCAGCGCTGCTGACTCTGTGGGGCACCCCCTGGACCCCCCACCTAGTAAGTGTGGACGCCCTCCACAACCCCCTCCAAAAAAAAAAAAGTAATAAACAAATACCCAAGCATAAGGGGGACAGCATACAGAGCTGCTGGTGGAACTGCCCGGGAGGCTGCATCACAGCACCACATCTTAGGGGCTGTGACACTGACCCCTGGCACACTCTGCAGGCACACTCTGCAGCATCCCATCCCTAAGTGAACTGTTCAAGTAGTGCACCCATCTATCCTCGCCCAGATACTACAGCAGAAGAGTGGGGTGCCGCTGATAACACACCTGACCTGCAGACCCCCCTACCCATAATATTTGGAGCGGCTGAGTATGTTTCTGAGGGCAGACGTCTGCCTGCTGCTACACACCATTGCAGCTCAACTCCCCCTGCATAAAACCTGTGGTCATATCCCTATTGGACTGCCACTTCATCCATCTAACATGGGTAAAACACAGAATGCCAATGCAGCTGCAAAATTGGAGCGTTATGCCAGATCAGTTACCCCTAGGGGCCGGTCACCTGAGCGTGACTCAGACTCTAATGCCTCATCATCGCTGGAGTCTCCCCCCGCTGACAACCGAACTGACGATGCCTTACAGAAGGTGCTGGAGGCAGTTGTTGCATGCGAGACCAGACTCAAATGGAAAGATAGGTCAACAGGTTAGGCGCAAATAGTCCGGAGTGGATATGTGAATAATCTGGACCCACAGTGGGGAGTATTTTACCAGAATGAAGATTTATTTGACATACAAATTCACAAATTAAAAGTGCAAATGGATACACAAAAGTGCAAGTGCAGCAGCAGTACAATTTCTCAAAATTCAAAGTGTATCCATTTGCATTTGCACTTTTAATTTGTGAATTTGTATGTCAAATAAATCTTCATTCTGGTAAAATACTCCCCACTGTGGGTCCAGATTATTCACATATCCACTCCGGACTATTTGCGCCTAACCTGTTGACCTATCTTTCCATTTGAACCTGTATATCCAAGAGTTGGTGTTACTCTTTCTTGGCAACAGAGGGCTGCATATAACTCCGTAGGAAAAATAGTGCGCACGGATACCCCCCTACCTCCATTTATCCTATGCGAGACCAGACTGACAGAAAGGATAGGGCATGTCCAATCTGACCTATCCATTATACACCAAGACCTACAGAAAGTCAGGGAAAGGGTGGGCGAAGTGGAGACTCGCACCTCCACCCTGGAGGATAAAATGGAACCCCTCAGTAACAAAGTGCAGAATATGGCCACTCAGCTTTCCGCTGTTCAAGACAAGATGCTCGACATGGAGGGGCGCCTGAGGCGATGCAATATACGTCTAGTGGGCCTGCCTGAGAAGGAGGAGGGGCCAAACCCTGAGAAATTTCTGGAAAAACTTTTGCTGGACACTTATGGAGCTAAATCTTTCTCCCCATTCTTTGCTGTGGAGCGTGCCCACCGTGTACCAACCAGGCCCCTGCCCCCTGGTGCTCCACCACGCACCTTCATTGCAAAGATCCTCAATTACAGAGACAGAGACGCCATCCTTCGACTAAACCGCACTCAGGGTCCACTGACATGGAACGGCAATAGATTGTCTTTATTCCCTGACTTCGCCGTGGAGGTCCAAAAGCAACGGGCAGAATTCCTTCCGGTGAAGAGAAGACTCCGCGAGCTGAACATCACCTACGCCATGCTCTTTCCATCTCGCCTGAAGATCATAGTGGATGGGGACACTAAGTTCTTCTCTACTCCTAAAGAAGCGGCCCGATGGCTGGACACTAATAGGCCTGCACGAAGACCACTAGATGCTGACCCGTAATATGTAATGTATACAGTTATAGCTGATGAGAGCGTTCACATTTGTATTAATGTACCTCCTTGATAGCATACCCACCCGGATTCTACGAACTTTCCAAATATATACATGGGAGCCCTAATGGGTGGTGGTAATGAGCACTAAGCTTATATGGCTTGCGTCTATCCGTGGCTTAAACGCTTATATTATCCCCCATATGGCTTTAAGCTTGATCACAGCTATCATGCGCTCTAATACCCATAACAGCAGTAATCCCACTTAGTATTCAACCAATATTTTGGGTGCAGTAAGGGTCTACAATATTAGATAAGGCATACACTAGACTCTAAGTATGTGCAAAGACGGGACGGATGGCTTGGTCTGGTGCACATGCACAGAAGCCATTCAATCTTTTGCCTCACATAGCCATTAACCACTAGGGTTAATTTTTCCTATTTTTCTCTTTTAGTCTGGTTTAACTTAGTTTTTGGTTCTAGGGAAGAGGTGCACTTAGTTAAGAAAGTATACAGGGAGGGGGGTATGGGTTTTTTGAAACGTCTAGAGTTAGTTATACGGCTATCAACAGCCACGTGTTCTAAAATTGCTGAAAATGTTGTACATGCATGTTCTGTGCTATATCGATACTGTCCTGCTATCTCGTTCTCACCCTTGTGGTCCTACGCACACATCCCACTACATAATAGATAATGGCCTCAAACAAGATTAAGTTCCTCTCGTGGAATGTTAGGGGTTTAAATGATAAAATAAAAAGGAACCTGGTCTTAAGACAACTTAAAGCTTATGACCCAGACATAGTTTGTCTACAGGAAACCCACCTGGAGGGTGCCAAAATATTGGCCCTTAAAAAGCCATGGGTGGGGTGGTCCTATCATTCCACACACACCTCCGCATCGAGGGGAGTGTCCATACTCATACGCAAAACTATCCCATTCCAACTAGAACAGGTACAAATTGACCCATGGGGTAGATCGGTATTCCTGAAATGTAAAATCCATTCTATGTCAATGCTACTGATGGCAGTATACATCCCACCCCCGTACTCACATGATGTGCTTAAAAAAGCAGCGGAACTAATGGCTGTTTACCCCGATACCCCCACTGTCATCATGGGAGATTTCAATAACGTAATGAACTGCACACTGGACAGACGCACGACATCTAGGGACGTACATAGAAGGGGCAATGGACAATTCCGAGCACTAGTAGAGGGCATGGGACTGGATGACGTCTGGAGGCGTAAACACCCGGACCTGATACAGTTTTCGTGCTTCTCGGTGGCACATAATGCTTTTTCTAGGATAGACCTGGCCCTGGTCAAGCCTGAGCTTCTGCCTAGAACTTAGCTGATAAAATATGAAACCAGAGGAATCTCAGACCACTCCCCTCTGTCCCTCACGCTGGATGTGGGAGGTTTGAGGGGACAGGTACACTGGAAGCTCAACACCTTTTGGCTTACCAGATTGGGGGTGGGACGGGATCTGGTGCTCATCTGGAAAGAATTCTTCGACACTAATATAGGATCAGCACCGCCCTCTGTGGTGTGGGATGCATTTAAGTCTTTCCTGAGGGGTACCATGATACAATCCATATCCACCCTTAAGAAATCATACAAACAGCAAGAGCTGGCTCTGGAAGCCTCCTGTCATTCATTAGAACTGGCATACTTGGATGATGGCCTAGCCACGTCCAGGGAAAGTTGGTTGGGGGCCCAGAGGGAGTGGACCACGTGCCTAAAAGATAAAACCTGTACTAAAATGCTGTTCAATAAACATAATCAGTACCTCACGGGAAACAGGCCTGGAGGCTTCATGGCGAGGCTGGCTAGGGCTGACAACCTCAATAATACCATTCCCGAGCTGATAGACAACAATGGAAACAAATACGACAACACACCAGACATAGCACAACAATTTCAGACCTATTATAAGCAACTATATGACACCAAACTACAAAACACAGATAGAGGAATACCTGGCCCGCATCCCCATGCCCACATTGACACCTGAGGCGAGGGTCGCTCTTGACTCCCCCCTCCGGGCAGACGAGATAGAGGCGGCGATAAAGTCATTCCCGAGTAATAAAGCCCCGGGCCTGGACGGCATCCCCTTAGAGCTATATAAAAAATACGCCACCTTTTATACACCCAAGCTACTTGACACCTTCAACGGGATATTTGAATCGGGCTCCCTCCCATGCTCCATGTCGGAGGCTCTCATTATAGTACTTTTAAAACCTGATAAAGACCCACGAAAAGTTGAATCTTACAGGCCCATATCCCTGCTTACCACGGACATCAAAATACTGGCCAAAGTCCTTGCCATGAGGCTCAATGCGGTCATTGGACAGCTAGTGCATGATAATCAAACCGGTTTCATGCCGGATAAATCTACACTCATAAATCTGCGTAGACTGTTCACTCTCCTGCAACTTCCTCGCGGGGACGCCCCATCATCCATTGTGGTATCTTTTGATGCTGCAAAAGCATTTGATTCGGTGGAGTGGGCGTTCCTGTGGGGAACTATGTCTAGGCTTGGCATCGGACCGGGATTCATCAAGTGGGTGCAACTACTATACTCCTCACCAAGCGCTAGGGTGTCGGCCAACGGATACATTTCCTCCCCATTCCCGCTATACAGAGGCACTAGGCAGGGATGCCCCTTATCTCCTGCCCTGTTCGCACTAGCGGTGGAGCCACTGGTGTGTCTTCTGAGGTTTAACCAGGCTGTAAAGGGATTCGAAAATGGGTCCCGGACAGATAAAATAGCATTATACGCAGATGATATACTTCTATTCGTCTCGGACTACACAATCACTATGCCCATAATACTGGATATCGTGAACACTTTCGGTAAATACTCAGGCCTACTGATAATCTGGGACAAATCATGCATAATGCCACATACTGGCCCATGCCCGGCGAACACACTCATCCCTCTCCCGCTTAAATGGGTAGACAAATTCAAATATTTGGGGATCTGGATCTCCAACGTCCCCTCCAACTACATACCGCAGAATATCCAGCCCCAATTGGAATACTTACAATCTAGAATAGCCGTATGGGGTAAACTACCACTTACGGTTACGGGTAGGGTCGGGCTCATCAAAATGATCGCACAGCCCAAAATGCTATATGCCCTGCAGCACTCCCCGATTTACATCCCACAATACATCTTTAAAAAAATAGACGGAATCCTATCATCCATAATATGGTCCTCAAAGAGGGTCAGGATAAGCCTCAGCACACTCACTCGTACTAGGGACACAGGGGGTATGGCGGTGCCAAACTTTCGTCTTTACTACTTGGCGTCTCAGCTCTCGCACATACACTCCTGGATAGGAGCGGCGGCGGAATCCCTGCCCACACAAATAATAGCCACCATAGCTCCGGGACTTACCCCGTTGCAACTCCTTCTCTCAAGTAACAGCGCACTGGTCAAGCTACCCCTGATTAAACAAGCCATTCTGGTCTGGAAGAGGGCGAACCACACTATGGGAGCAACGGGATGGGACCCTGAAACCCCACTAGATGATACGACAAGCTTTAAGGAACTCAATGGGAAACAATTTAGAAAGGTCTGGGGGCGCTATGAAATAACATCCATAGGGCAACTATACACGGACGAGGTATTTAACTCCTTCCAACAGTTGCAGATAACTCATGGAATACCCAGCACATACTTTTTTCGCTATCTGCAGTTGAGACATGCCTGCTCCGCGCAGTTCCCCCAAGGCCACCCCATTATACGCTCGGCCCCTATTAAGACCCTACTACAAACCCTGGGAGACTCAAGCCAAATATCTAATATATACACCGCACTGCTCACCTCACACCACAATACTGCACTCCCTAATCTGCGGGCACGATGGGAGGAGGACCTGGGTCCTTTGCCTACTGTGGCTTGGGAGCTGGCACTGGCCAGTCCACGAGCTGCGACCACCTGCGCACGGTACCAACAAATACAACTGTATATCCTACACAGAGTGTACCTTACACCAACTCGCCTCCTTAGGATGGGAGGGAGGACAGACGCGAGATGCCCTAAGTGTGGGTATTTGGAAGCTAATTATTGGCACCTGATCTGGACCTGTCCGATGGTAGAGTCATTCTGGCGCCGGGTCCGTTGCGCAATGGCATCCACTGGGCTACCCATGGATGTACTCACGCCCATGACATGCCTCCTGGCCGCAACTGGGGATGATGTACTTGACAAAAATATCCTATGTACGCTAGCCAAGGTCTGCATAGCGAGAGCGTGGCTGGCGCCCACTGGGCCTCTCTTCAAGTCCTGGGTGACACTCACCAATGAAACAGCGAGCCATGAGAGATTTGTTTACATGGCCAGGAACTCCGAGCCCAAATACATGAGACTCTGGGACAGGTGGCTATCCTCCCCTAGATATGTCAGATCATAGAAAGACCGGAACCTGTTCACATCTCACTGGTTGAGCACACGAGAGAGAATGGGAGACGTAGTAACACAAAATAACACAAGTTCGTGGTGGGTCACACACAATGTATAGATTCTTTAAGGACCCAAAGATAAACCCGCTCGGGCCCTAGGGCTCATCGGGACAGTGGATAAATAAATCTAGCGGGACAGTGTAAAATGTGGCTAGCATGACTAATACGACACCATTAGATTATGTGAATTGTAACCAAGTTTTATTATATTACAATGCATGTTAAATATGTAATAATACTATTATACCAGCTACAGCAACAGCAATATAGCAGGAATGTTGACTGCTTGTTAATTGGCGAGTCCGCACAGGCTTGCTAATGTATGTACTTGTTGATGTGTTTTTATTGTTGTCTTTTGTTTTCTTGTTCTGTCTGCAAAACAAAAATTTTATATTTCAATAAAAATTATTGAATTTAAAAAAAAACAACAAGATTTGGCCTATCCACTGTGGTATGGCTGTAGATGAACTACAACCAATCTGTTTGCCGTCTTCTAATTCGTTCTACACATAATCTAATGAAAAAGTTTTCAAACTGTATTGCTGGAGAGAAGAAAAGCATGTGTTGGTAATGTACTGTTTAAAGACCGGCAGGAAATGAAATCAGCAGGTGGTCTCATATAAAACTTCTAACCAGGCACAACACTGTTTAGCTGCCAAAAACAGTTGGAATTGGGCCTAAACAGTGTGGTAAGAATTAAATGAGGGCTATAGAGTCTGTTGACCTCTTCCAATTCTCTCTACTAGTAATCTAAAAAAAGTTTTCAATTTGAATAGCTGGGGAAATAAAAGCATTTGCTAGTAATGTCAAAAAACCTACAGCACCTGATGTTCCCATATGGTCTCCCACCCAAGTACTAACCAGGCCCAACACTGCTTAGCTGCCAAGATCAGGCCTATCCAATTTGGTATGGCTGTAGGTGAGAAACAATCACTTTGTTTGCCCTCTTCTAATTCTACCTACATGTAATCTAATTTAAAAAATTCCAAATCGTATTGCTGGAGAGAAGGAAAGCATGTGTTGGTAATGTATAAAGACCTGCAGGAACTGATATGAGCAGGTGGTCTTAAATAAAACTTCTAACCAGACACAACACTAGTTAGCTGCCAAAAACAGTTGGAGTTGGGCCTAAACAGTGTGGTAAGGCTTAGGTGTGGGCTATAGAGTCTGTTTGACCTCTTTGAATTCTCTTTACTGGTAATCCTTAAAAAAAGTTTCAATTTGAAAAGCTGGAGAAAAAAGTATTTGCCAGTAATGTCCAAATGCCTACAGCACCTGGTGTTCCCACGTGGTCTCCCACGCAAGTACTAACCTGGCCCAACACTGCTTAGATGCCAAAATCAGATTGAGATTGGCCTTATAAAGTGTGGTATGGCTGTAGATGAAAACTGATTACATTGTTTGCCATCTTCTACTTCTATCTACAAGTAATCTAATGAATAAGTTTCCAAACTGTATTGTGATGGAGAAAAAAATCATGTGTCGGTAATGTAAAAAGACCTACAGGACCTAGTATTAGCAGGTGGTCTAAAATAAATACTAACCAGGCACAACACTGTTTAGCTCCCAAAAACAGTTGCAATTGGGCCTAAACAGTGTAGTAAAGAATTAGATGAAGTCTATAGAGTCTGTTTGACCTCTTCCAATTCTCTCTAATAGTAATCCCCAAAAAAAGTTTCTACTTGAATAGCTTGGGAAATTAAAGCATTTGCCAGTAATGTCTAAAACCTACAGCACCTGGTGTTCCCATGTGGTCTCCCACCCAAGTACTGACCAGGCCCAACACTGCTTTGCTGCCAAGATAGGATGAGATTGGGCTTATCCAGTGTGGTATGGCTGTAAGTGAAAACCGGTCACATTGTTTGCCCTCTACTACTTCTATTTATAAGTAATCTGATGAAAAAGTTTCCAAACTCTATTGTTGGAGAGAAAATAAAAAGACCTGCAGAAACTGATGTTAGCAGGTGGTCTCAAATAAAACTTCTAACCAGGCACAACACTGTTTAGCTGCCACAAACAGTTGGAATTGGGCCTAAACAGTATGGTAAGGCTTAGGTGAGGGCTATAGTGTCTGTTTGACCGCTTCCAATTATCTCTACTAGTAATTCAAAGAAAAAGTTTCCAATTTGAATAGCTGTAGAAACAAATCATTTGCCAGTAATTTCAAAAGACCCACGGCACCTGGTGTTCCCATGTGGTCTCTCACACAAGTACTAATCAGGCCCAACACTGCGTAGCTGCCAAGATCGTGCCTATGCAGTGTGGTATGGCTGTAGGTGAGTTACATCTGCTTTGTTTGCCCTCTTTCATTTCTATCTACAAGTAATCTAATGAAAAGGTTTCCAAACTGTATTGCTAGAGACAAAAATCATGTTTTAGTAATGTAGAAAGACCTACAGGACCTGGTATTAGCAGGTCATCGCAAATAAAACTAATAACTAAGCACAACACTGTGTAGCTACCAAAAGCAGTTGGAATTTGGCCTACACAGTGTGGAACGGCTTTAGGTCAGGGCTATAGTGTCTGTCTGACCTCTTCTACTTCTCTCTGCTAGAAATCCAAAGAAAAAGTTTCCGCTTTGAATAGCTGTAGAAAAAAAAAGCAATTGTCAGTAATGTCGAAAAACCTACAGCACCTGGTGTTTCCATGAGGACTGCCACCCAAGTACTAACCAGGCCCAACACTTCTTAGCTGCCAAGAGTGGGCCTTTCCAGTGTGGTATGGCTGTAGGTGAGTTACATCTACTTTGATTGCCCTCTTCCACTTCTAGCTACAAGTAATCTAATGAAAAAGATCCAAACTGTATTGCTGGTTTAAAAATCATGTGTTGGTAATGTAGAAAGACCTACAGGACCTGGTATTAGCAGGTTGCCGCAAATAAAGCTAATAACCATGCACAACACTGTGTAGCTGTCAAAGGCATTTGGAATTGAGCCTACAAAGTGTTGAACAGCTTTAGGTAAAAAAAAAACGGTACTTATGTATTATCTGGGCTCCCATGTTAAATACACCCCATTTTTTCATACCCCATCTATCCAAATACGCATGGAGTTGATTTTATATAGTGTGGCGAGCGCAGCGAGCCACCGTGCCCGAAGCGTGGCGAGCGCAGCGAGCCCTGCGAGGGGACGCGGTCTCATAAGAAAAACGGGAGCCCAGATATTACATAAGTACCAAAAAAACGGTACTTGTTTCCTAGCACGGCCACAACGATCATGATCGTGGTCATCGGGTGTAAAATCGGTGGCATCGCGGCCATCGCGGCCATCGCATGCACGATTTCCCCATAGGGAACAATGTTAAATGCCTCAATTTACCCGCGATGACCACGATTTCCCATAGGAAATAATGTGAAATGGCTCAATTTACCCAAATTATCATAGGAACAATGGTAAATGGGCCAAAAACACCCCTGAACATTGAAATGTCCCCCCAAAAGTAGTTTACGCCACCCCGCGATCAACGTGAACCCGAAGCGTGGCGAGCGCAGCGGTACGCGTCCTCCGACCTTTTCATACCCCCACTATCCACGTCGGCGTGGAGTTGAGAATAGAATAGTGTGGCAAGCACAGCGAGCCACCGAGCCCGAAGCGTGGCGAGCGCACGCGGATACCTGTGAAGCCCGCGAAGCCGACATGTGCCGACAGAGTAGGGCTGCAGAGCAGGGAGAGCGCCTTTTGAGCCCAGTACCTTCCTGCTTTGCATCCTCTGCTGAGTGGGTTGCGCTATGTCTGGATAGGATCGCCTATTGCAATGCACTAATATTGCACCTAGATCACATTGAATAGGCATTCATTGAAAAATGTGCCCCACAATCAAGTAAAGAAATATAAATTGTACCACTCACCCCTCCTGGGTCATAGTGTAACAACTGCTGTACTTGGTACCAGGATATCTAATGCTCACAGATGGGTTTTGCTAGTAACCCATAAGAAGATTTTTCCAGAAAAACGAGCTGCAGCTACAGTATCCCTGAATCCTAACTGTCAGAAGCCTGACGGGGGGGGGGGGGGGGGGGGGGGGGCGCGAGGAGTGCATTCAATCCCCTTGCAGGCTCTCTGCACTTGCTATGGACCCCCAAGATGGAATATAGCCAATGAAATATAGGGCCTTATTCTCGTTCACTCTTTCTGACAAAATCCTTCTTAGATGGACAAAACCATGTGCACTGCAGGGGGGCAGATGTAAAATGTGCAGAGAGAATTAGATTTGGGTGAGTTATTTTGTTTCTGTGCAGGGTAAATACTGACTGCTTTATTTTTACACTGCAATATAGATCTCGCTTTGAAGTTAAACCCCACCCAAATCTAATTCTCTCTGCACATGTTACATCTGCCCCACCTGCAGTGCACATGGTTTTGTCCATTTAAGAAGGATTTTGTCAGAAAGAGTGAACTAGAATAAGGCCCATAGCCCATTATAGATAGCTAGAAAAGGAGTGGAAATTCCTGTGCTTCCAGGAGTTAGAACAAGAGTATATTAACAACCGTGTCGGATAGAATAATCAATATTTATTAAATAATATAAAAATAGTACAAAACTATATCTATGAAGTGACACACACAAGACATGAACAACATACACCATACAATTGTTCCATATTTTCCTTATTGTAGATGGGGAGAGGCGATTAAATGCTTATGCTCACCCAAATTACCGTTTGGGATGGTACGTTGGTGGGGTAGTGGGTCTGCCAGCATATTGATGTTATTTGTTATATTGTTCAGAAGACAGGGCATATCACTAAAGTTTTCTCCCCTGACAGACTTATCATTTATGGGTGTGCATAAGCATTGAATTGCTTCGCCCTATGTACAATAAGGAAAATATGTGGCAATTGAATGTTATATGTATAGATGTTGTTCATCCCCCCCAATAACCATTCTCCTGCCCCCCAAGTGAAAGTGTGAAGGTGGATTCTTAGAAATTTTATTCACCACCTGCATTAAGTCCAGCAAGCACATCCTACCCAGACTGGGTGGTGCTATCCTAGCTCATAAAGCATTTAATATGGCTTAATTTGTTTCCAAGACAAGGTAGTGTAATATTGTCTTCATTAACCTGCAGCACGGACGGTGTAATGGTTAGCATTACTGGCTCACAGCACTGAGGTCATTGGTTCTATCCCCACCATGGCTCTAAAGCTGGCCATACATCAGTATAATTGATCTTAAGATCGATTGCGCTCATGATTGTGTACAATTTCCCTTGAAATCCCCAGCAGTCCTTGGTGGTTTTTGGACACACAATCCATCATACAATCAGTCATACAATCCATCTGCTGCATGATTTTGTACACAAGATGTGCACACAATCTGCATACAATCCATCTTACAATCAATTGAGATTGTATGATTGGGTACAATATCTTTCTGATGTATGGCCAGCTTAACTGTGCGGAGTTTGTATAGGTTTGCTTGCGTAGGTTTACTTCGGTTAGCTCCCACAATCCAAAAAATATACAGATAGGTTAATTAGCTTCTAACAAATTTAACCCTAGAATGTCTGTGCGTGTACATGTTGTAGGGAATATACATTGTAAGCTCCACTGGGGCAGAGACTGATGTGAATGTTCAAATATTCTCTGTAAAGCGCTGCGTAATATGTATGTGCTATATAAGAAACTGTGGTACTTGTGTAGTTTCACGGCGCCACTAGATAGAATACGATTTAGTATGCGATTTGACATAAGATATAGGATAAGATTTACTATCCATTTCATTACCCCACTATCCACTAGCGTGTGGAGTTGATTTTATATAGTGTGGCGAGCGCACACGGAATGTATTTTATGGAATTGCATGCGATATTGGTGACTTGCTTTGAAACAACATCCGTGTCCGCTCGCCACGCTTCGGGCTCGGTGGCTAGTGGGGTAATGAAATGGATAGTAAATCTTATCCTATATCTTATGCGATATCTTTTGTCAAATCGCATACTAAATTGTATCCTATCTAGTGGCGCCGTGAAACTACACAAGTACCGAAACTGTTAATAAATAAAATTAACCAGATATGCTAATTTTGGTACTTATATGTTAGTTGGGTGCCCAGTATTACACGTACGCTCGCCACACTATATAAAATCAACTCCATGCTGACATGGATTGGGGTATGAGCGTACTAACTATAGTGAGCGCCCAACTAACATATAAGTACCCTAATTTTTATTATAATTTATTCATTTCATTACTGGTCAGCCCTGGTAAGTATGAAAAATTTTCATGGAAAGGTTTAGGTTGGGGCAGTACAGATGGTGTAGTGGTTAGCATTACTACCTCACAGCACTGAGGTTATGGGTTCGATTCACGCCATGGCTGTAACTGTGCGGGGTTTGTATATTCTCCGCGTACTTGCGTGGGTTTCCTCTGGGTACTCCGGTTTCGGCCCACAATCCAAAAATATACTGGTAGGATAATTGGCTCACAACAAAATTTGCCTGGTATGCATACCTGCCTACTTTTGAAAACTCCTCTCCGGGAGAAGCCCGGAGAGGAGTGAAAGGGGGACTGGATGATGCTCAGTTTTGGGGGCGTGGTTGATGTCACTAAGCCCCACCCCCACAACCAGCAGCTGCATTCATTTGCGGGTCAGTGGATGGGGGGATGGGCTAAATGATGCAATTTGTGTCATTTAGCCCCGCCCCCTTCCTGCGGAATTCAGAAATTTATACCATGGAAGGGGGAGCAGGGGCTGTGGCTAAAATGTGGGAGACTTGCCCACCTTCCCGGGGACCCGGGAGGGGAATCAGATTTGCGGGACCCTCCCGGACATTCCGGGATGGTAGACAAGTATACTATGTCTGTGTGCATGTACATGTGGAGGGAAATATAGATTGTAAACTCCACTGGGGCAGGGACGGATGTGAATATTCAAATATTCTCTGTAAAGCGCTGCAAAATATGTATGCACTATGTAAGAAACTTCTAATAAATAATAAGTTAGCTTTCAAGCATCTGCAGAGATTGCTTAAAATGGATAGCATTAGGATAGCAAGATGCCAAACTAAAAACATTTGCAAATATACTTTTATATAGTGCAAATCCAGATCATTCTGTCCCCCTGATTGATTTAGATGCATGTCTCATCAAAACTTAATCTTCTCCACAGAGTTCTGCTGTACCTGGAATTTTGCTTCAGAAAGGTGTTCATTCGGGTATGGATCATTAGATCACCAGCATTATGGTCAACATGCATTTAGGTCAACATG
The DNA here is from genome assembly GCF_055691185.1 of Crinia signifera. Taxonomy (NCBI): domain Eukaryota; kingdom Metazoa; phylum Chordata; class Amphibia; order Anura; family Myobatrachidae; genus Crinia; species Crinia signifera. The sequence goes on along the minus strand of NC_139220.1, from coordinate 57,869,631 downwards.
AGTTAAGGTGGACATGAATTTAGGTTGACAGGGTCATTAGGTCAACATGGATAAGGTCAACATTGAAAAAAGTATTGCTAAAACGCATCCAATAATAAAGGAAGGTTTTCTAGATTTAAGAAAAATTGATGATTGGTAGACAAATCAACTGTTAAAAACATGGCTGCTCTGGCTAAAAGGCAAACCACATACAAAAATACCCAGTGGGGGGTAGTGTTCAATGAACAAAATACCATTAAATGATCAGCAAGGTGATATTTTAATTAACTTTATTAAGTTGCCAAATTTGATCATTACAGATAAAATAAGCATTTTCATGTGTTACAAATTACTTTTTACAGAAACAGAAAATGACAGTACAAACTGTAAAAAGACAGACAAGCTAGCTTGTCCCAACAGTTTCAGATGAGTGGGCAAGTCATTCTCTCTTCAGTTATGAACATGTCTGCAAAGACTCATATAGACAGGATTCCATTATTACAAATATTACACTACTTTACAAAATGTAAAACTTTCTTGAAATGAGCAACAGTTGTCCTATACACAAATGTAAAACGGTGTACAAAGGTTTTCCTTTGATGTAGCGAATCTTCCATTGATCAAATAAAATGACTAAGTATTTCATATTTTTAATACTATAGGCCAGCATTCTGCACTTCAGTGACCATAAATGTGAAATAAGCGCATTAATAATACTTTACTGTATTATTAAATTATCACATTTTGTTCGCCAATACAAAATGCAAATAGGAAATTTACTAACCAGTTTAATTTGATATGTTATATGTCAATAGAAGTTTGGTTTTGGACCATTTAGATTTAACAAATATTTTTCAGGAAAACTGAGAGGACTATTTGTTGAATACTAATAATTTTATAACAAAAACCTTGCATTTTTAGTGAACCTCGACCATACCTGTCTAGGAGAGTCCCAAAAACATCAAAATCAGAACATAATACGGCGAATGTATTCATTCTCATGACACCAAACCTTAGCATTGGTAATCAAAAAATGCTCTTCAAAAAAAAAAAAAAAAACCACTATTCACCTAGGATTGTATACGTGAAAGAGTATGATCACATGATAACATATTAAGGCCGTGATCACGTAGGAAACCTTTTCTATGCATAGCTGCATGCAGGATAATTTGTGTTATTCACAGTGAATTATCTAATCAAATAAAATTGTATCACAATTAAAAATGTATTGACCCTATCTGAAATTAACCTGGTCACAAACACAATGTACCAGCAATGTGAAATGAAAGCTTCTGTTGGAGGTTTACTTGTTTTACTTTGATATTTTTGATAAAAATGGTTCTCAGCCAGTTTAACCACATTAAATGATATTTAAAATAAAAAAAGAGTTATCAGTTACAAATTCCAGTGATAGGACCAATTTACTGTACATATTTACCATTCATATCCACTCATTAGAGTTTTTCAGTTTAAGGCTTCACAAGAACACCACTAAATTTCCATCTGGAAAGTACAGTAGTCTTTATCAAACTTTTCACAGGCAACCTGCTAACACTGTACTTGGAATCTGAAGGGGGTAGCTGTATGAAGCAGTGATAAGAGAGGAGAAGTTATAAAGTACCTGGTACTTGATTACAAAGTCATTCAGCTACTGTCAAGTTACAGGCTGGGTTTAAAAATGGACAGTTAGAAGCGGATTGGCCAGCGATAAAGTACCAGGCACTTCATATATAAAAAACCTACTCCCTTATCACTGCTTTATACATCTACCCCTCAGTGTCACAAAGTAGATGCTGGAGAATACCTCTCCAATCCATCACTGTGCAAAGATGAGGGCAACCGAAACTAGTCTTCAGCAATAACAGATGTCACATAGCCCAAATCTGTGATGCTTATATATCAAAGCACATACCTTCAATAGTCGCAAAACAAATAAAAACATCTTAAAGGTTAAGGTCAGCATCCTAATATTAAGTGGCAAAACTTTTTTTAAAGCCAACAAGGCCGGCACTAACAACCCATCTCATGGTGATAAGTCGGCAGAGACTGATATTACCTTCTGAAAATTCCTTTTTGAGAGTTCACACAATGATATCAAGCCATACACCTATATCTTGTGAGGAGATCTCGATTGGAGGGTTAGACCAATGTTATGTAAAACAAAAATCCATTATAAGTGACAATGGGCCAGTACTAAATGTACAGGACAATGCTGACATAGTAGTAATGTGATTTAATGTATGTTAACTGAATCAGCATATTCACTTTAAATTTAGTGTGAAAATAAAGCTGTACAGTATTTTTGGGCTAAAGTACATGCAGTCAGTAATTAGCCTGCACAGAAAAAAATACAACCCAAATCTAAATCCCTGTTCACATGTTCACATGTAAGCTCCACCTGCACTGCAACATGGTTTTGCCCAGTTTTTGGCTGGAGTGATTTGTCTAAAATCAGAGTAGATTCAACTTGTAAATTCACGTACTCAATATTGGAAGACTTACCCTACATGCAAACAACTACACGCAGAGAGAGGAGAATACAATTTATATGGGTCCGAGTATCCTGTGGTTGCTCAAGGTTGGCTACAGGTGTATGCAAAATATCTATCCGCACAACAGATTTGAGTGCAACTCTCAATCTGGTACAATTTTTTGAAATGGGGTTTTTAAACACATACATATATAAAAACACACACACACACACACACACACACACACACACACACACACACACACACACACACACACACACTCAAGTCCATGCTATAGTTGAGAAAATAAAATACCATTAAAATCTATTTAATCAACTCAAATAATTAATAGTAAAAAGTAAATTTTGTATCCTGACCTAGTCGTTACCATTCATAAATAAATGTTTTTCTTGCTCTGTACTATGGTCTTTCCAGATACATACAGTACAGTGTTGCAATGACTTGGTTTATGTAGACAGTTTGTAATTGTATTTCATTATAACATTAGAAGTTGTTTTTGAGTTTTTATTATCTTTATTATTATTAAAAACTAAGATGGCCAAATATGCAGAAGTGGAAAAAAAGTAAGAATTTTTTAAAATTTTATTAACATGAAATCCCAGAATAAAAGGTGCATTTTATTAAAACAAGGATAATCAATATAACTTTATTACACACATTTTTGTTCTTTCTTTTCCACTTTACAATAAGTTAGTCAATAATATAGAAGATTGTGCCAGATTAAAAAAAAAAAAAAAAAAAGGATGGCAGAAAAACGAATTGCAGGTAAAGGTAAATTCCTACATAGAACCAAAGTGGCTGTGTGTCTATATCTTGTGGCATGTGAGAAGAGAACCACAAGCTGGTTTGAATGTGATGTTTTTTTTGCTTGTGTTTTCAGCGATGTGAACAAAAACAAAATTTTCTTTTTAACAGTGGTGGTTCCAAGAAAAAACATTTATATTCGTTCTAGTATCTGCAAAACTTCAGAAAATCTAACGTGACACAACCAATGTTTTTACAAGACCATAATAACTGCCTCACTTTGGTCCTATAGAAGGAACTGATATAGTCTAGTAATGAGCACTTTATATCTGATTGTTAGCACTAACTGTGGGACACATTTAATAATTATTATTTTCTTCTTTGTAATCACTGCCTACTTCCAACAAATTAGCAAAAAACTATTGCTAAAATACAAATGGCTTCTGTTGAAGAACTTCTTGAAATATTCACACATACAGTATGTTCCAATTTCTTGCCAATAGTTAAATCTGATGGATCAGTAAGCATGCTTTGCTTGGGAGAGCGATTTAAGTACACTTCAATTCCTGTATAATATAAAGCCAGGGTGATGCTGAAAGACACCACAGGAATCATTATTGTAAAGAAAATCACCTATATGGCCTGCTGTAAATACATTAGATTTCCGCTTATAATATTCTGTTAATGTATGAAAACATTTACACATATACATGTGAGTATAAAGCAGTTTCTCTTAGATCAGCAACTTGTATTTCAGTTCATTTAAGTTCAAAACTAGCAGCAAATAATAAAAGAAAGCAAAAAAAAAGACCACAGGGGGAAAAAAACTCTGTATTCCAAAGTAAGATCTGGCTTTATTTATCAAATGTCGTTTCACCTCCTGAATATTGCAGGAATCATGTGGTGCCAAAGGTGGCCTCTGTAGCGCTTTTTCAGCCCATCTGATGCTAGTGAAAAACCCATTAGCAGTTCTGATAGGCACCAAAATCAAAGTGCCTTGATTGGACGCATATTTATCCTTATCATAGCATTTAAAAATGACAGCATGTGTGCTTGCACATACGGGTTCCCGGGGGTGGTTATTTTGTTGAGATCACAGTGTATGCACATCCTAATTCATGAGGCCTAGGGGCTCCCCAATGCGGAGTGGCAGCATTCGGGCACTGTTGGAAAGGAATTTTCCTATTGCACACTTGCTCAAGGCAAATGTTTACTTGTTCACTTGCTGCTGGAGATGGAGGAGAAACTCGTAGTATGATAAGGCCGATTCTGTTCTGTCTTCAATCATGTTTTGAAGGAAAATGGACTTTAGAGGACTCTCATCCCTTAGAAGGAAAGAGATCAGTTAGTCACAGTTGCAAGTTGTACAAGAAATTAAATGATCTAAAAAGGGGACTGCACCCACAGTCATTTTTTAAAGCTGTAATTGACCTATTTTCTCACCCTGGCCCAAATACCGCTACAGATGTGTATTCATACACGATTGCTGCTACTCAGTTTACACCTAGAAGATTTTTCACCTGAATCTGCACCTTAAGCGCAATACAACGCACCAAAATGGCTACAGCTGTAGATTCCGACTCTATGGGGTAAATTTACTAAGATGGAAGGTCAATTTTAGATGGGATGTTGCTATGGACAACCAAACAGATACAATCTATTATCTTCTAGAAGATCTTTAATAAACAAGATATACTGTCGATTCTGATTAATTGCCCATAGCAACATCCCATTTGAAATAGAACTCCCATCTTAGTAAATTTCACCCCATGTGTGATAAACACATGAAAGACTACACTGCTCACTCATGCTTCATGGCTTATTGAGGCTAGGGGTTTGAGGACACTTGATTGAATTTGAGTGATTGGTAATAAAAAAAAAAAAAAAATAGGATTTTGGGTACCTACCGGTAAATCCTTTTCTCGTAGTCCATATGGGATACTGGGCTTCACTACTATGGGGATTGAGACCTCCGCAGGAGAGACAGGCACATAAAAGAACTTTCAGTGTGGGTGCACTGGCTCCTCCCCTCAATCTCCCTCCACTAGTCAGTTAATGCAAAAACTGTGCCGAAGGAGAGCATGTGAGGAGTATGTGATAATGTATTGTGGTGAGATTCATCCAGCACACCCAAACGAACAAAAAACATATAAAAGAGGTAAAACCTAACAACTTAAGAGGACACCTGTAAACCAGAACAAGTCTATAGTCCTAATTATCCTATAGAAAACAAGGCAATAAGCCTAACAATGAAGTAGGATCTGACAGCAGAACAGCCGCACTGAGGCGGGCTCCCAGTATCCCATATGGACTACGAGAAAAGGATTTACCGGTAGGTACCCAAAATCCTATTTTCTCTACCGTCCAATGGGATACTGGGCTTCACTACTATGGGGAGGTCCCAAAGCTACCAGAACGGGTGGGAACGTGCGGACTCTGCTGTAGAACCGCATTCCCGAACTGGGAATCCTCCCTGGCCAGGGTGTCAAACTTGTAGAACTTCACAAATGTGTGTTGCCCTGACCAAGTTGCGGCCCTGCAGAGCTGCATTGCCGACACCCCTCGAGCAGCCGCCCAAGAGGTACCTACAGACCTGGTTGAATGAGCCTTTACTGAAAAAGGAAGCGATAAACCAGCTGATGCGTAAGCCTGTTGGATAGTACATCTTATCCACCTGGCAATGGTACGCGTTGAAGCCGGTAAACCCTTCTTCTGCACATCATAAAGCACAAACAAGCTGTCCGTCTTACGGATCCTAGCTGTGCGCTTGACATACCCCTTAAGGGTGAGGACCACATCCAAGGTATCTGGTATATCCGGGTGTGTTGCACTAGAAGGAACCACAATAGGTTGGTTTAGGTGGAACCCTGACACCACCTTTGGAAGGAATTGTGGTCTAGTCCTGAGTTCCGCCCTATCGTTGTGGAACACAAGGTAAGGGCTCCGACAGGATAAGGCTCCAAGCTCGGACACCCTCCTGGCCGAAGCTAGGGCCAGCAGAACAACAGTCTTCCAAGTGAGGTGTCGTAGCTCAGACTCCTCCAGTGGAACAAACCGGGCTGATTTTAAGAAAGTAAGAACCACTTCCAAATCCCATGTGCAGTGGGAGGCACAAAGGGGGGCTGAATCCTCAGAACCCCCTGTAAGAAGGTTTGCACTTCCGGCAAGGCCGCAATCTTTTTCTGGAAAAACACAGACAGCGCGGAGATTTGGACCTTTAAGGAACCCAATCTGAGACCCTTATCCAAACCAGCCTGAAGGAAACGTAGCAGGTTGTTTAATCGAAAACTGGCCGAAGGCAAGTCATTCTTCTCACACCAGGCAATATATCTGCGCCATATTACATGATAATGAGCAGCCGTCACCGGCTTCCTGGCTTTTATCATTGTAGTGACGACAGAGGGATGGAGACCCTTGTGGACTAAGATCTGCCGCTCAACCTCCAGGCCGTTAAACGTAGCCGCTGTAAGTCCTGGAAGACGAACGGGCCCTGGAGGAGCAGGTCTTTTCTTAGGGGCAGACGCCACGGGTCTTCCACTAGCATGGCCTGAATGTCCCCGTACCAGGCCCTTCTTGGCCAATCTGGCGCCACCAGTATGGCCTCCGTCCCCTGATGCCGGAGCCGCTTTAGCACCCGAGCCAACAATGGGAGAGGTGGGAACAGGTACACCAATTGGAATTCCCAGGTCCAGGTGAGAGCGTCCACTGCTATCGCCCCTGGGTCTCTGGTCCGTGCACAGTACATTGCTACCTTGTGGTTCAGTCGTGAAGCCATCAGGTCGATCTGAGGGAGCCCCCACAGATCCACTATGGCATCGAACACTTGAGTGTGAAGGCCCCACTCTCCCGGATGAAGATCGTGACGACTCAGGAAGTCCGCCTCCCAGTTGTTGACTCCCGGGATAAAAATGGCAGAAAGGGCCTGGACATTCTGTTCCGCCCAGGACAGAATCTTTGACGCTTCTCTCATGCAAGGCATGCTCCTGGTACCACCCTGCCGATTTATGTAGGCCACAGTGGTGGCGTTGTCCGACTGGACCTGGATCGCCTTGCCCTGTAACAATGGAGCTGCCTGTAACAGGGCATAGTAGACCGCCCTCAACTCCAGCTTGTTGATATGAAGTCCCGACTCCAGTGGAGACCATCGACCCTGTAGGCGGACTCCCTGTGTCACAGCTCCCCAGCCCCTCAGGCTGGCGTCCGTGGTTACCAGAATCCAGTCCTGGATCTGGAACCGTCTGCCTGCCAACAGATTGGATGAATCTAGCCACCACTGTAGCGAGATTCTGGTTTTTGTTGCAAGGCCAATCCTTCTGCGCATCTGCAGGGGGGAGCCGGACCGTTTTGTCAGAATATCCAGTTGAAAAGTCCTGGAATGGAAGCGGCCAAATTGAATTGCTTCGAATGAAGCCACCATCTTGCCTAGAAGCCGGAGGCAAAGATGGATCTGTACCAGAGGTGAAAGTAGGACCTCCCTGACCAGCTGTTGTATTGCAGTGACCTTTTCCATTGGTAGAAAGACTTTTTGTTCCGATGTATCCAGGATCATGCCTAAGAAAACCATCCTCTGGGTCGGAACCAGCGATGATTTGGGCATGTTCAGGATCCACCCGTGGTCTCTTAGAACCTGTATGGACAGATTGAGAGCACTGCTTAAAGCCTCCGCCGACCCTGCCTTTATTAGCAGGTCGTCCAGGTATGGCACTACATTCACCCTTCGGAGCCTGAGTAGTGACATCATCTCCGCCATTACCTTTGTGAAAGCCTGCGGGGCCGTCGACAGGCCGAAAGGCAACGCCCGGAATTGGTAATGGTCGTTCCCCAAGGCAAACCTGAGATAGATCTGGTGTGGGGGCCAGATAGGAATGTGTAGATAGGCGTCTTTGACGTCTATAGAGGCCAAGAACTCCCCTCTTTCTAAACTGGCGATCACAGAGCGCAAGGACTCCATCCTGAACTTGAACACACGCAGGAAGGGGTTCAGTGACTTTAGATTCAGGATGGGTCTTACTGAGCCGTCTGGCTTCGGTACCAGGAATAAGTTGGAATAATATCCCTGGCCCTGCTCCGTGTCTGGCACCGGTACAATTACCTGAGACTGAAGCAGCCTGGTAATGGCCCCCTGAAGGAGCACCTGATCTTCCTGGGATGCTGGAAGTGCCGACCTGAAGTATCGTCTGGGAGGGGGTTTGTCGAATTCCAGCCTGTAACCTAGAGAAATGAGACCCCTGGCCCAGGAATCCAGACCCGAGGCGTCCCACACATGGCTGAAATGCAACAATCGCGCTCCCACCGCGAGAGAGTCTCGTGGCGGGAAAACCCCGTCATGCTGCAGGCTTAGAGGAAGCCGCGGCATTTGGACGGTCCTGGGTGTTGGAGGTGTTAGGCTTCCTAAACTTGCCTCTCGTGCCCCTGCTGGCATTGGAGGCACCCCTAGCCTTGGGGCGAAACCTGTTCCCACGAAAGGACTGCTGGGAAGCACCCGTGAAGGTACGCTTTGCAGCCGTGGGAGCTGATGGAAGGAAGGTAGACTTTCCTGCCGTGGCTTTGGAAATCCAACCGTCTAATTCACTCCCAAACAGCCATTCTCCTGTGAAGGGAATACCCTCCACACTCTTCTTTGAATCTACATCTGCAGACCACTGACGCAGCCACAAAGCCCGTCTGGCTGAAACCGCCATGGCTGAATTGCGCGCATTTATTGCGCCCAATTCCTTTTGCGCCTCGCACAGGATCTTAGCGGTATCCTGAATGTGACGCAGGCTGTCACCTATCTGGGCCACAGTCATGTCACCCAACAACCCTTCCTGAATCTGGGTTGACCATGTATGAATTGCCTTAGCCATCCAGCAGCTGGCTAAAACTGGGCGCTGGGATGCCCCACTAGCCGTATATATGGACTTGAGGGTAGCTTCCAGCCTCCTGTCCGCCCCGTCCTTAAGGGTGGATACCCCTGGGACTGGTAGCAACACCTTTTTAGAAAGGCGGGAGACAGAGGAGTCCACTACCGGTGGCTCCTCCCACTTCTTTCTGCCCAAAGGTTCAAAGGGATAAGCATTTGTGAACCGTTTTGAAAGAGTAAACCTCTTATCAGGGTTCTGCCATGCAGCCCTGAAAACAGTTTCTAAGGGCTGTTTCACACAGTACGGTTCCTGCCGCACGGTGAAATCCCGTACGGCCAGGGAGCCGTGCCGCACTCAGCAGTTGTGAATGGACACTATTGTGTCCATTCACACGGGACGGCCACGGCCCGGCCGCACGGCTGCAGCCGGATCCCCCCACTGGAAGGGACGGCTGCCGGGCTGTGGCCATCCCTGCCATTATAAAATTCTGAGTGCGGCGCGGCTCCCTGACCGTACGGGATTTCACCGTGCGGCAGGAACCGTACTGTGTGAAACAGCCCTAACTCCGCCTGCTCAGGGAAGTATACTGGTTGTTTCCTCTGAGTCATGAAGAAAGGATCTCCTTCTGCGGATGCCTCCACTGGGAGATCTAAAACATCCCTAATGGCCCTGATAAGCGGCTCGGGACCATGCACTGCCGCCTCAGGAGCTGGTTCCTGCAGAACCTGCTCCTCACCCTCCTCCAATATGTCCTTATCGTCATCATCTGTGTCAGGATCCATTGCAGTAGCCTGCCTTTTTTGAGGCTGTGCGGGAGGAGGAGGTACATTAAGGGTATGAAGAATATCCACCCTGGCAGCTAACATGGACAATTCCCTCTGAACCCTCTGCGTTTGCTGAGTGTTAGTGGAAAGCTGTGAAGCCACAGAGTCCAACAAGGTCTTTATGTTGGAAGCCCAAGCAGGCTCCTGCTCATCTGCCTGCGACGGCCCCACAAGCTGTGGGGGTACCCCACTGATCTGGGTGTCAGCACTACTGGGCTGTGGTGACATACAAGCCTCACAAGTAACCTGGGACTGTGACTTAGGCACAAACTTGGTGCTACACACCATACAAGTGAACTTTTTCACCATGCTGAGACAGTACTGCAGAGTACAACAGTACAACACAACCCCCACGCAGTCACACACGTGCACACACCGCACCGCTGTATGTGAAAAACAGACTATGTGCTAGTTTTATGCTGTATTCTGTGACTAAGCAGTGGAGAAAAAACAGAGCAATTGGGGAGCCAAGTGCACCCTTAACCTGAACTCACAGATCTGGGTGAGCTGGTAACGCTAAACACAGTGATCTGAACAACACAGTGTCTGACTAAGCCAGATAGCGCAGCAGCGCTAAATCGCTATAAAAAACCTGCTGTCTCTGCCGTGCTGCAAGTACTCGGATCCACCACGCCAGTGAGGAGCCCTCTGTAATGGAGTCTGGCAGCGTGTGAAGAAGCAGGAAGTGACAGCGCGCGCCCAGCAGAGCTTGGTCCCGCTCTGAGTGAAGCCCCGCCCCCTGTACACGGAGCTGGCGCTTCTATATATTTATACTGACATTAATAAAGGTGTAAAATATATATATAATACATTATAACCTGAGGGGTGTCCCTGGTGGTCCAGCGGCAGCACCCCTATGCCAGTTACCAGACGCTGTGTTCACGCAGTCCCTGCTGGAGAGCCGCCATTACTAGCCGTCGTCTTGCCGCACCAGAAATGGCTGCGGGGACCCCTTGTGGGACCCCCAGCCTGTACTCACCACTGAAGTCTTCAGACCTGTCAGGGGTGTGCGGCGGCTAGGGGACTTGCTCGCTACAGCGCAATGCTGTGCGGTGACAAGCCCCACGCAGGACCGAATTGTCCTGTAGCAGGGTCAGCTCTGCACCTGAAGAGGTCGGGGACTGACCCTTCCCCTGACACCCACGAAGCAGGACAGCTGTGTGGTCACCACAGCGCCCCAAAATAACAAACTTTGAAAATAAATGTAGAAAAACTCTGGAGCATCCAGAAGCACTGCCTCTCCTGAGGCACATTTTTCAAAACTGACTAGTGGAGGGAGATTGAGGGGAGGAGCCAGTGCACCCACACTGAAAGTTCTTTTATGTGCCTGTCTCTCCTGCGGAGGTCTCAATCCCCATAGTAGTGAAGCCCAGTATCCCATTGGACGGTAGAGAAAAACCCGTTGGGATGTGATGACAGAACATAACGTATACTCAACCGTCTAAAAATAGTTGAAAGACCATGGGGGCAGAAGTATTAAGCCTGGAGAAGGGATAAATTGAAAGAGGATAATGCAGCAGCCAGTCACCCACTAAATGTCATTTTGCAAACTCAGCCTGCAACAACACAGTTAGGAGCAGATCGGCCGGTGCGTTATCACCTTCCACTTTATCACTTAATCAGGCTTAATACATCTGCAGCATGAACTCTTGTCCCTAGAAGCATTTAAGAACAGGTCTGTTTTGTTATTATTCACTTGTATTGAGTATCCTTTATCTTAAAACATTTATCTCCCTTACGTCAATACCCTTAGTCAAACCTTAGCGGTGGAGGAAAGTGCATTAAGGGTTTAGATCAGTGGTTCCCAAACTTTTATGAGTCACAGTGCCCTTGAGTCACAGAATTTTTTCACAAAACCCCTAGGGCCAAATGTTTGTCAATAAGAAAATCTAAAAATAATATGAAATTAAATATACTGTGTTCAGATTTCATCCTTAGGGTCAATTATGTGGTAATGGATTCACTTCTGTTTGTCCACAATTACATCAGCCATATATAAATGGGTCATGGACCACCAATCAAGGGCACCCATGCAAATCCCCCAAGGCACCCCAGGTTTGGGAACAACTCAGATGATGGTGAAAGGAGGAGATTTTAAAATAGGGTTTGGCAATAAAATGCCCTCCAGCTGCTGTTGTACAGCATAGACCTACATGCCCAATGTGAGAGATAAAAAAAAAAAAAAAGTCATGCTTTACCATCCATGTGGACTCCAACTGCGACGGTTATGTGTGCAGAGCAATGCCTAAAGCATGGAGAGCGAAGCGGCTATGCAAGAGGACACATTTACTCATCTAGGGTCCATGTGATGAAATGTACAAATTGACACCAGTAAAAAAAAAAAAAAAAACCCTCAAACACAAAATGCATGTCAACCATTTCCATGTTTACCTTTTGTCTACAGTATGTTGACCTTGTGCTAGTCGACCTTTTGGGCTCGAATTAGACACTGTTGACCTTTTATACCATACGCCTTTATTGCTGACCCCTATTTTAAATGGACGTCAGATACAACAACTTCATGCAGTTCATGTTCCCTGTCTGGGGTGTCGCTGTCTGCTGTGGTGTTTCTAGCACAGGTCTGGTTTGCATATCAGTGCTGACGAAGCTCCTATGCGAAGCGTACGCTGACCTAAACACTCAGTGTGTGCTATCCTCCTCTCCCCTTCCCTATTACAAATGTATTTTGATCTGTATTAGCATAATTTACCTAAGTCGGAGCGGCTCGCCAGTTCTCACTGGACCGCTCAGTCAGAGGCGCGACGTGCGTGACGTCCGCAGCGCCTAATCTCTGACTCCCAGCAGGCGGAGGTCTCCGACGGTGTGAGATACACGCCGGAGCCTCCGGGCCCGACATACGGCAGTGCAGCAAGGCGGCTCTCCCTCGCATACAAGGTGGTTAGTGCTGGTGTAGAGGTGGCAGATCTCACCAGGCACACACCAAGTAAGGGTCGATCCGCGGGGCACTGCTAGTTGTAACAGTGATCAGCAATAATAGATAAAGGACGTGGGCTCTGATACCTACTACTAGTGGATCAGACCATTTCCTGATACCGGCTGATGCTATTAGGCGACCTCTTGGGACAGTCTTTATTGTGAAAGTTAATGAATAATAAGAGTGTGTACACAATAAACACATCCATTGCTAAATACATACAATAAAAAGGAGGATATTGAGTTGGACCACACTGAGTGAAGGATTTATTTCCTTTTTTAAAATACACTGTCTTGTGTTTACATGTTTCACTGTTTGTCTATATTTCGCAACTTTTAAAAAAATTGAATAAAGGTTACATTTTAAAATTTCCTTGATAATCTGTGCACCAGGCAGAGACATACCTCCCTTTCCCCTGTCAAATTACCAAACTTTTGTGTCCAGTCTAGGGTCAATTTGACCAAGATACAATCAAATTCAGGGTACAGATAAGCACACATATGGTTACCCGGATAAATCCTGTGCGACCGACTCTCCCCGTCCCTTTTTCCTAATATACAGACCAGACTACTAGAAGCACTACAGCAGACAGCGGCACCCCAGGCAGGTAAGAGGAACTGCATGGGTTTTCAAAGATATTGGCTACTAGAATGAACACTATTAAGCTATACATCCAAATATATGTTAGAAACTAAATACATTGTAATAATTACTACACGGCAATGTGGTCCTCACTTACCGAATTATATGTAATGTGGGGAAGAAAGGTCTCTGCTCTCTGAGCCAAGAGATAAAAGCCATCAATCTAGAGGATTCAGCTGTATTCAGATCAGGCAGCTGAGTCTGTTGTGTTGGAAAGAAAATGATAAAAAGTAAAAGGTATGAAGAATCTTCCAATTTTACATAAATTGCCTTTTCACTGAAAATCTACTCAACAACGACCTACGTGACAAAATAAAAATCCATATATTCAATTTCAATCAAGTAAATTTCAGACTTGTTCATAAATCCAGGTGGTAAATGAACCCCTTGAGTGGTGGGCTTTGCTGGGGCAGGACAAACCTACCAGGGCAGGTTTGTCCTGCAACAGCAAAACCCACCACAGAATGTAGGAGCCCTCCTCCCCTCACTTTCACGCCCGCGTTTGTACGCCGGAGCTCCCCTGCCCAAGCAGGGGAGGGGCTCTAGAAGTGGTACGCCAGTGGTGCACACCTGGACACCACTGGTGCACACCTATTGCATATTAGTGGTAAGCCCAGAAATGTTCCTGGACAGCCCGCCAGCAGCGCAGCGGAGCCCGGAAAATGTCCAGCCATACCACCCAAGGGGTTAAACCAGTATTTCTGGTGATACAATTGGTATAAGAGTATGGGTACTACTTGTAGCTAGCAAGTAGTATCCATACTCATACCAATTGTATCACTAATTTGACTACCCATATGTGTAGTATATAAACTACAACCAAATCATGCTACCTAACTGTTGAGTTGTGCCGACAGGTTTCCTAGGTCTTGTCTACATTTGCCTCAAACTCTGCTAACACAACCAACTAGCACAGACAAAGTGTCACTTCTTAATTACTGTACTCTAGCCAGAGTCCTTGCACTGATTACAAGTACTGCAATACAGTAAACGGTCACTAAGGTCACATGCAGAAGAGAGACAGAACTCTTACACAGCTAGTGCATGTACACAAAGGGAACACTTTTTAAATGCCATACAACAACAAAAGATGAGAAATGTCCTTGGCTAGGAGATCGCAAAGTTAAAAGGCAAGAGTCTGCACAGTACCCAGTTCTAACAACATCCAAACATAAATGTTTTTGGTTAATTAAATGGGAACAAATTATGAGAAAAAATAGTGTACAGAATACAAACCAAGTCTTGGGATACTGCAGAGTAGTTTGCAACTCCGAGAACTTGAGATAAGAAGTTCTGCCCACAGCTGCGTCCCACCCACAGGAGCATTATCTGGTCAGATAGAATGTAATACGCAATAAATATTCATAACAGAAGAACAAATTGGTATAGTCATACAAATAATATATAGCAAATATAATGACTTGTTAATATGCACATAAATAATCCATGCAGGATGGTATATTGGTAGGATATTAAAATATTGAATTAATCAAAAATGATGGGTTTTGTTTGGTGTTTTTGTTTGTTTTTTGACAAACTTTTTTTCACATTAATTACTTTTTAAAAATAGTATTTTCTATTGATGGTTATTAGTTTGCTTGCTTGTGTATAGGTTCACCAATTAAATATAAAAAATTCAGCAGCTATTTTTTTTTTTTTTAAATAACTCATTATTAATAGGAAAAAAAGCACATATTTGTTGCAAAAATACACTCCAAGGCTACAAATCCATGTGTTTTTTTGGGTGCAATATTTTACTGAACTTCAATGAATTGACTTGGCTCTATTTGTATTTATTTATACTAAAAGAACAGTCACTGGTAGTGATGCTGGCTTTTTTAGTGGAAATTTTGAGGATCACTCACAGAATCATTGACACTCAAAGGGTTAAGAAATAGAATCAGTCTTTGAAGGACAGTACAATGATACATTTTCAGGTAAGCAGCCAAAATGGCATCCGCAATATATATATATATATATATATATATATATATATATATATATATATATATATATATATATATATATATATATATATATATATATATATATATAAAAAGGAGTAAATACTGAAATTGTGCATGCCAAAACACATCCATTGCATCAGGGAGGACCATGTATAGTGGTTAGAATTAGAATTAACACAGTATTCTATTGTACTTACGGTGCCAGCATCCATCAGGTAGGCTCCATCTCTATTCAACTTCTCTACCGATAGCTGCAGAATGGGCGGTTGAGGTATGGTCTTGTCATTGATGCTAAGGGCTCCCTGGATTAGTTTCAAAAGTATTAGTCACTCAATGTAGCTCCAATTTTAATATCATTTTCACAATGCTTCATGGTCTAAGCCTGTGGTGAATGATCTATCCCAGACATCTAGGCATCATTTACTACATTTTTAACACTGTTTATATAGCAAGAGACTTCGGCATAATACTACATTTGTAGCAGGCACAGGTCACTTTCCCTTCCTGCATAGAAACATGCAAAAAGCAGTAGACATCAAGACACAAACTGTCACAGGTGACCTGGGTGCCTTACTACAAACTGTCACAGGTGACCTGGGTGCCTTACTACAAACTGCCACAGGTGACCTGGGTGCCTTACTACAAACTGTAGATCTGAAAAAAAAAGTGGCTTAGAAGACAAGTGAAAGACAGCGCACAGGTTTACATAATATTGATAAGCAACAAAAAGTTTATACAGATTATTAAGAAGTTACATATGCAGTGGTTCTGTTAAATAAAGCAAACTGATCAAAAACACACCTCAAGCGATAGATTGTCCACTCTATACAGGTTAGGGTGGGTCATCAACATAAGATACACCAGTGGCTGGCTCTTAATCTGACACATTGCATTTGTTCTTTCATCCAAACTTGCATTTGTTCCAGTCTGGAAAGCTTTCTGTAAATCGGCAATAAGAAAAGTGTGATCACGCATTGCTTATGACAAGGGAAGCACCATACATTGATGCAATCTATTGTGCGCTTACTTTTCTCATCAAAAACATTCCAAAGTGACTGGTAATGAGGGCAATTAAAATACATTCCATTGACGAAAACCCAAACAGCATAACCCTAAACACCCCCCCAGCATAACCCTAACCCTCCCCACACAGCGTATCCTTAACCTCCACAAGACATCGGCATGCTTACAACCCCAGTTGGGATGCTGGCTATTGACATCTCCAATGATGCCAGTATTCAGACAGGCATCCTGACTGGCAGAGTCCTAACCACATTTCCATGTGAATCCTAGTAAAACACTGCAAACAAATGTGCTTGTTTACGCAGTATGTGTAGTCATTATGCAGACATTCAGAATATAAGATTAGGCCTCCAGCACTACAAAAATGAGACATCTACATTATGACCATGTCCAAATCTGGAATGTCTGCATAACACACTACACCCGTGGCATAGAACCGTGCCAAAAATGTCCATGATTATAGTAGAAAAATGTAACTTTTGCAGAAAGCACATTATCATGACAACCAACGGAAACATAGTTTAGTAGTGCTTAATACATGAACATACACATTTCTATTTTTATTTGGTGTAGGTCTGGCCATAAGTGGCAAACTGTCATCTTACATGAAACAAACATACCCAGTTTCTAATACAGAATATAGCCTTTTCGATATAAGGCTATCTCAACCTCAGTCCTCAAGCAACATTAATGGTGGGTACACACTACCAGATACATTGGATGATCAACATTATCACTCAGACATATGGGGCGGGATGTTCTAACATCTGCAGACCCCTCTGCCGGGCTTCGCATAGTTAATGATCGCGTTTGCTCTTACATATGCGATCAATAAAGCAAGGGACAGCTCTTGCGATAAGTCCTGGCGCTGGACTTCCGGGTCTGAGACCCAGGAATCCATCTGCGCATGCGCAGAGCGCCAGATCCGGCCAAAGGGCATACTGAGAGGGATCCATGACCGACCCCTCACACAGCGCTGCGGAAAGAAGCCCATAGGCTTCTGCAGGTAAATCGCCAGCAAAAGCAGCGCTGACACTGGGGGGTTACAAAATATAGAAATGCGGTAAAAACCAGATAACTGGGTTTTTAACGCATTTCTGGGTTAGAGCATCCCACTCATTGTGTCAGCTGTGCAACACAACTAATATATGCAAACATATATCAGCGCATCATGTGGTATGTATGGGCCATCCGCGCGTGCCAGAAGAGACGGTGATTAACAGCTCAACTGGGTGGATACAGCAGTCACAACGGGCAGTATGTATGGAGAACATGCTGCTAGATCAGTCCAGAAATATCTGCAGATCAACTGATAGAAGTACTGTGTACTGAGTCTAACAGTGTAGGTTTTAGTGATATCCAGGCATAACCACTACTGTTAAATCAAAATAACTTGGGTAATAATTAAGTCACCTGTACTGAAGCATGGATATCACTATGTTAATGAGCCTTGAGGACTAAGGTGGGGAATGCCTAATATACAATATAATTTACATAGCAAAAACCAAGTTTCAGGCTAGTGCAGAGGATCCCATGTCTTATTATGGTGTACAATGAGATTCCACCCAAGTTCATTTATTTCAATAATTTGTCATTAAGCACATATGCATAAATAAAAGCAAGCAAACATGGGGAAGGGGAGTTGGGACTTAAAGTCAAAGACTAAGTAATTATATGTAATATCTGTATGTACATGGAGAGATTTGAGAAGTATGGGAAAAGAACTAACCTGCTTTAAGAGGGCCAACACGAACAAAGGGAAGAGACGCAAGGAGTTTGGCACCAGGAGACCTGGCTGCTGCACAGTTAGCACCGAAGTGCGGTAAGCAGACAGAGAGTCAATAGCGGCATTTACTAGAGCATCCCGAGCATCACTCAAGCTTGACGCAATGGATCGATCAACAGCTGCAAAAGGTGCAAAAGATTATGCGTTATTTTCATTGTTTACATTTATTTTTAGCAAAATAGATTTTTGTGTTTCATACGCGATCTCTGATAGTAGTAGTAGAGATATAGTAGGGTTTGATATAATATATGCTCCAGTTTAAATATTTAACTTTTACAAACCCTACATCAGGGGTAGCCAACTCCAGTCTTCGAGAGCTACCAACAGTTAACATTTTCCAGGTCTCCTCACAGAATTACCAGTTGAGTGATTATCTCTACCTATAAATCTTTTGTAATGTGTCAGTGAGTTAAGAGTGCACTTGCTAGGTGGTCTGAAAAACATGAACTGTTGGTAGCTCTCGAGGACTGGAGTTGGCTACCCCAGCCCTACAGGTTTGTTTACTCTATTTAAGCCTCTGCTTAACACAATACGTTTTTTTGGCAGCACGACGACAGTACAGTAGAGAAAGCTTTTCCTCCCACCTGATGCTGCTCCAAGCAACAATGCGCCTACCGCTTGTGCTGGACAGTAAAATGGAACCCACCGGTAAACACAGAGCCCAGACATTTCACTGTGGGTTTAAGTCACTGTAGACCTGGGGTAGCCAACTCCAGTCCTCGAGAGCTACCAACAGTTAATGTTTTCCAGATCTCCTCACAGAATATCAAGTGAAGTAATTAGATCCACCTGTGGATCTTTTAAAATGTGCCAGTGAGTAATGAGTGCACCTTTGCAGCAGCTAGGTTGTCTGGAAAATGTGAACCGTTGGTAGCTCTCGAGGACTGGAGTTGGCTACCACTGCTGTAGACCATGGGTGGCCAAACCTGTCAAAATCGACCAACAGTTCATGTTTTTCAGGCAACCTGTGGCTCTATAGCAGGAATGAATGGAGCATGTTTGAAAATATGACAGTAATGACTACAGCTGTGCACCAGCTAGGTGACTGAATACATGGACTGTTGGTAGATCTCAAGGACCGGTTTGACTACCCCTGCTGTAGACTACAGAGTGTTATCTATATAATTGTGTAAATTTTCATGTATTTGGAGACTTAGGGGGGTATTCAATCTAGGGCAGTGGTCCGGGAACTCGGTCCTCATTACTCCACACAGTGCATGTTTTGCTGGTAACCCAGCAGGTACCCAGGTGTAGGAATTACTCACAGACACATTTTATAAGGTCCGCAGGTGGAGTTCATTATTTCACTTGTGATTCTGTGAGGAGACCTGCAAAACATGCACTGCGTGGCGTAATGAGGACAGAGTTCCCTGACCACTGATCTAGGCTGTAGATCCCTGCCGACAGCCGTTATCCTGGTCCGTTTGCGGTCAGCCTGACAGCTGAATGACAGGTGAGATTCAATGCCCCACCTGCCGATCGGCGCAAAGGGGCCATTGCCGCAAAAATGGCAATAGATTATATATATTTATTTATTTCAGACTACAAAAACTCCCTCCTTTCTCATACTATCACAACCTTTTCTTCAGGAGGACTATAGACCCTACTACATCACTTGCCTTTGCTAACTGTAAACTTGGTTCCCTTGATCCAACAGGTTTCTCATCCTCTGTAGGACCACCCTTCTCCACACCGCCATTACTGTCACTTGCCACAACCTACCTATATCTCCATATATGACCATGCCATTAATCCTGACATTTTCTTTGCTGTCCCAGTTGCAATAATTAATCTAGGTCAATCTCCTCCTGTGAATTGTACATTGTATTTATGAAATGATTTACATTTCCATATTAATTTGCACTTGGGAAACTTCTATGCAGTGGTATTCCCCTTGTTAGGGTGCTATGGGTATTATATTACCCCTTAGCAGTAAAGAACAATGCATCTTAAATTTCTATTAAGATAAGTGTAGTATATCAATGGATTTCAACTTTATTATGTGAAAGGCTAAGATATGTAGTTATGAGGATAGAGTTTACCTCTCACACAATACATTGGTGAGCCACGATAACATTGCACACCTACCCATATTGGCCAAAAGTCCAATCACTGCCTGCACATCAGCCCCAGCATAGATGTCGGACAGCGCTGGAACAACAGGAAGGCACATTGTGTGCACACGGATCCTCCGCTCTCCTGAAGAAAAAGAATGACACATGCATGAATGTAACTACAGTTTGACTGCACACTTTAAATAAAAGAACAGCAACACCGTGCTGCTAATCAGTACAATGCTCTGTGAGGATATGGAGGTTATTCAGGTTGGATCACATAAGCGCAAGTGCAGAATATGTCCTGCAATCGCATCTCAGAAATACAAACGCCTCTGCTGTGGCCAAAGATTGACACATATGCAATTACCACAGTTTCTCTCTGAAACTGCAAGCCTGTGCAGGGTCAGAAATACTCAGGTGTACAGCTGTAGATAAACATCAGGATCAATGTTCATCCTGAACTGCAATCACGTTGCAGTTTAAGCAATCGTAAACACACTAAACTGCTGCAAGCAAAACTATAGGCTGGCTGTACTGACTGAAAGTACTGTTCTTTTCAGAATTTATCCTGCAGCCAAATAAACATCAGATGATACATTCTCCTCAAGCAAGTCAAGAGGACACTTGATACTAAATAGAAACACTGTGCTGATAAAAGTGAATTTGCAGCATGGACTGAATAACACAACATAAATATAATGGAATAAAAAAAGAAAATATTTATTGAACTAAAAGCGTAATGCTTAGGTGGCCACCTATAAATAAATCAATACAAACAATGACATGTATACATAAATTCTCAAAATGTAATTATTTACCTATGAGCCTCATTTCCATATATACTTTGTGTCAATTTTCAGTCTCTTGATTTAATATATATCCATTCTCCAGCACTCTGATATATAAATAGAATTTTGTAATCCTCAGAATTAATAGAAGCATACTGGAGTCGGTATAAATAATGTTCGCTCTGCACAAGATCTGCTTCTCTCTTCTGCACGGATCACTAGCTCCCATTCACTATTACAGGACTTTCATCAGGCTGCTCCCATCCTATGGAATGCCCTTCCACGCACAATAAGACTTTCCGCTAGCCTCCAAACTTTCAAGTGTTCCCGGAAAACTCACCTCTTCAGGCAAGCCTATCATATTTAAGTTCTACACGCATAACCCTCTGAGGCACTTATGTATTATATACCTTCCCTTCTGGACCTACAAGCTATGCTATTACTGGTGCCTGTCCTTGTGTTTCCATCCTATATCCCTATAGATTGTAAACTTGCAGCAGGGCCCTCCTACCTCCAAATCTGTCTGTTCTTACCCAGTTTGCTTTATCACTGTCTACTATTGTAAAGGGCAACGGAATCTGCTGCGCTATATAAGAAACTGTAAATAAATGTTCCGGAATTCAGTTAGTAAAATAGTGTACCACTTGCCTTAATATGGTGTTTTGTGAAACAAATAGTCCCCAGTAGGCTCACTATCAGCCACTTGTGCCACTGTGGTGCGAGGACACAAAACCCACAGCAGGAGTCCTGCTGGAAGATGTGAGTATCATCTGCAGAGTAGCTGACTCTAGCTGGTAATTGGGACTCACGTAAAGCGACTTAAAGCTGTTTCTGTCTGTGAAGAGTTGGCATGCAAATAGCTCGGGCATGAAACGGCTTGGATGTGCTAACCGCTATTATAAGACCTTTGAATACCTGTGAAGTAATGCGCGTGCGCTCGACATGCTTTGGGCTTGGTGGCTCGCTGCGGTCGCCACACTTAATAAAATCGACTCCACTCCGACGTGGATAGTGGGGGTATGAAAAGGTCGGAGGACGCGTACCGCCGCCGCTCGCCAGGCTTCGGGTTGGCGTTGATAGTGGGGGGCCGTTTACAATGTGGGGGCATTTTTAGATTTTTTACCCATCAGGGTGGGTATACAATTAAAAATCGGGTCTGAGGGTGCCATTTAACATGGGACTCAATGGCAAATCACATCGCATCGCATGCTATTGTAATGGCATGTGATGTGACCGATTTTAAAATTGTATACTCAGCCCGGGAAAAGGCTGAAATCGGGTCCATCGCATACCTTAATTAGTGGTATGCGATACGATGGGTGCCGTCATAATACACAAGTACCCCGGTCTTATACCAGACCCTGCTTAGCAGCTTGTGGCCTATCTCAAAGGCAGATGTCTATTGGTCAGCTCAGGCACCACTGGCTGTTATCTGCAGACTTGAAACTATCCAATTTCATTTCTGTGTCATCCCTCTGGATATTTTTAATTTACCTTTGTTTATTATTTCACCCACCGCCCATCCCACCCATCCCATCTCCACTTAACGGTCCCCCAGGTGCTGTTACCTGAATGGCACATGTGTATAGAAGTGCATACAATTCTGTATTGCGACTCTATAATATAATAACAGCACGTACTCTAATGCTTCTAAATTCTTCTCTTAATGACGAAGGTATTTGATTGTGATATGTCATTTTTGCCCCTTTTTTCCCCCAGTTAGCCTATAACTTTTATTGTTAACTTGTTTAGTTTTTTGGGGTCGTTTCTTAAAAACTCTTCTGCACATTATATCTTGGGGCATTGTTTGTAAATTACAGTGCTCATATAATAATTAAGGGGGCAGCAAATGTTGCAAACGTCATTATATTTACTAAATGCGACAGAATTGAATGTTCTAGTGTGCTTGCTCGCAGCTTATTCCCTATGCCAGCTCTACTTCTGTTTCATAGCCTTTTCGACTTTAACACTTATCTCATATAATGTCTCTTAGCCTATGTGTTTTCACATCATTTTGAATTTAAAGCCATATAGGCATTGGCACCTATGTGTGCAGTTATGTCTTCTCTGCCCCTTTTCATATGTAGCGACATTTTACACTGATGAGTATATAATCATAACGATACGTCACCTTGCTCACATGGCCCCTCTTACACTTCAACAACATTTTTGGCTATTTAATCCAAATTTTATTATGTTTTTGCATTTCGTGCTTAGAAAAGTGACATATAAAAGTTTATTCCTAGGACATGAGCTATGGTCATAGCTCCAGTGCCCTTTTCCCCTGGTTTGGAAAAGTTAGGAAATTGAAGGTGGTTTGAAGCACAGTATCTGATTATACTGCAGATTCATACAATATTTAGTTAGCTTTTGTATCCTTTACTTAAGGTGCCCACAGACGCATCAATTTTACTGTGCTATGCGTTTTTGACTGTACAATGGTTCTATACAATTTTTCTTCCAGCTTGCTATGCAATGTGCACTTGGATGCATGCGATGCGATTAACCCATGTTTGTAAGGTTAATTTACAGATGCAGTCTAAAAAGTATGTGCAGCACGTACTTTTTTAGACATACAATATCGGGCTCCCGGGAACGCGCATCGCATCGCACAAGCCCATAAACACCACCCGATAATTGTACACAAGATGCGTTTTGTACTTAAAAAGTACAAAACGCATTCGATAATTGATGCGTCTGTGGGCACCTTTAACCAATTGTCATTGCATACAATCTGATTATGTTTCTTCTAGCATGGCAAATTATGTGAATGAGCTCAACTGTATTGTAAAGTTTAATTTTAACTCTGCCTAGTTGTTAGTTTTGTTCTGTACTTGCTAACTGTATAAATTGTGACAATGCAAGTGCTTCAAGTAAAAAAAAAAAGTATATTATATAAAGAATCAGTTTCAAAGTAATGACATGACCCTATTTCTGAATTTCACTTAACCACACATTTGTCACTGTACTTCATTCCATTATTTGGCCCAAAAATAAAAATAAAGAAAGTGAAACCTTTGCTGGAAGTGTACAGAAGAGCAGACTGAAAGGACACTAAAGACGTATCGGTCAGATTTTCTTCCACAGACATCTGTACAGCGTAGCCTGCATCAGGATTAACATTTGGAAGAGACAGGAGATCCGTGGAGCGAACAAAGAAGTTTCCATGGAAAGTATGTATTGAAAGGCCTACAAAAGAAAATGGAAACCATCAGGTTTGATTCACCTTCCTTCAAACACATTTTCGGCTACTTTTAAAAAAAAATACACCTTTCCCAAGCAAAAGAAGATAAAAAACAATGTTAAATATACCAAGCACACACTAAGCCAACCAGTCTTAATGTAAACAAGCATAAAAACAAGAAAGTGTTCCACCAATTGTATTGTCTTAATTATTTTAAGGTATTGTGTTTGGAGTAACCCAGTAATGTGCCACTATATAGAGGCGGCAGCCTAAACCCATCCCAAATATATGGTATGACCTTTGTTTAAACAGTGGTTCTCAACCTCGATCCTCAAGTACCCACCAACAGAGCACATTTTCCAGGTCACCTGGCAGGTGCACTCATTCATTGAAACATTTTATAAGATCACGGGTGGAGCTAATTATTTCACCTGTGATTCTGTAACGAGACCTGCAATATGTGAACTGTTGGGGGAACTTGAGGACTGATGTTGAGAACCATTGTGTTAAGGCACATGGTCAAAAAGAAGGCTGTGAAACAGACCTTTAGTACACCTTATCCTCATGACAGCCTCAAAGCCAATCTTCCGGGTCAGGTATCTTTTTAATTCTTTCTGCAGCTTCTCCACTTGCGTTGGATTGTGCTGATGATGGTAAGCATGATAATAGTAAACACTTCCAGCTGAGTATCTGGAAATGCAACCTGAAACAACATGTGTAACCCAAGCAGTTAGCCTGTAACATGATAACAAGAGGACACTTCATGACACTGCAAAACAAAATAAAAAAAAGTACAGCCACATATCATACCCAGAGAAGCCAAATCAGAGTAGCGGCCACTTAAAAGGAACAGGTCAACTGCTATCTGCTGCCCTGAACAATCCAAAGCCAATTTCTTATAAAAATCAGTCGCTGGTGTCAAATTATGGATATCCTGTTAACAAAACAATTGCCATGTATTTAAAACAAAAAACATTGTTTGATTATACTTATTATAGCCTAGCCTACTTAAACAGTTTGTAAAAAATAAATAAAGTATACAAAACTGCTTGCAGTAGAAGTGATTAAAAAAAAAAAAAAAACACTCATACCTATATTCTACATAAAATTACTAATAAAGACTAAAATAACCTGTTCCTGCAAATTATGCTAATATAGCAATTTATGTTTTAGGGGGATATTCAATCTCCCGCCGCTCTTCCCAATGGGGGAAATAGCAGCGGGGCCCTATTCAATGCTGTCTTCCCCAAAAGCATTGAACAGGGATCTCCGCAGAACGTGCCCGACTTCACAAGCAGTCAGGCATATTCTGCCAAGAACGTCCAGGAATTGAAGAACTCCCGGCCGAAGCTCAACAATTTCAGTCAGCTTCTGGCGGCCACGACCCCTTCTCGACGCTCGGCAGGCAGGATATCGAAACCCTGCATGACAAATCTGTGTTGTGCCGGCCGGGAACGGGACAGGGTCACGGTGGCCAGCAGGCCAGCCCGACAGTCTTTACCCTGCATTGAATATACCCCCACCTTCTAGAGGGGTATATCAATGTTGTTTGGATTTTTCAACTAGCTGAAAAATCCGGACATACCTATTCAACAAGGCCGCTTTCGGATATTTTTTCCAATAACGTAGGTACGACTTTGTTAAATATTTGACTGCATCGACAGTTAAAAAATTGGCACTTAAATTTAATCGGTCGACCAAAAAAACTTCCCAAAATTTTATTTTTTTCGATTTTCCAACTGTACCAAAAATATGCACAAATTGAATTATACCCATTAGTGGTGAAAACCAGAATGGTTCTTGGACAAATCAAAAAGACCTATCATGTGCCAATACATTTATAGATCTTAATCAAACTACTTAAACATCTGCACTCACATCATTAACCCTTTCAGTGCCAACATGTGTGAGAGATGTGCAAAACATCTGCTAAAATTGTAAGCACCGCTCACATTTATTATAAAAATTCAAATAAAAAAAATTTGTAAAAAAAAGATTTTCTATACAAGGTAAATATGATGAATAAAATTGTTGCTTTTGCAAGTTTCACACCTATTTTTACAAATCCACTTGGCACTCAAAAGGGTTAAACATAACTATGGAACATTTAATTTACATTTTCAATACTTATTTTACAGCAAATATCAATTTACAATGTCATGTAAATAAATGCAATTAAAAATGTGAAGTTTGCACAAACAACTGGTAAGTGGAAGCATTCTGTTTTGTTAGCCTGATTTTGTCCGCCTGATTTTGTCCGCACCTTTGCAGTGGATTTTTGGTTGGGTTCCTCCCGGGGCTTTAATGCTCCTGCTCCTAGCTGTGGCAGCTGTGTTTGAAAAACCGTAATACGGCCACCAGTGGGCGATGTCAGCTTATACGCTGCCTGCAGTGCTGGCCCCAGAGCACTTTGTGTTTCTGATGACTTGGTGAACATTTGTGGTAGGTTTTTCAGCAAATCCAGGACTAGCTGCAAATGAAATATAAAATAAATGCAGTTACTACAGTTGTGTCAGCATAGATCTATCCACTGTGCGCTACAAGTCAGATCACGTGTTGTGTAACATCAGTACTACCGATTCACATAAGGGGCGAAATGTAATAGGGTGCGATTTTTGGACGAGTTCCAAACTCGCCAGAAATCGCACCTTTAAAAATCGCGTTTTTTGCCGCGAATTCGCATATGTAATGAGATGCGAATTAGCGGCAAAAAATGCGATTTGCCGCGATTTCGGGCGCTTTTCAGTCATGAAAATGTGCGCATTTTCAGTCATGAAAATGTGCGCATTTTCATATATGCGATTTAGGGTAAAAAAATAAAATAAAAAAAAAAACGGCGTGGGGTCCCCCCTCCAGAGCATAACCAGCCCCGGGCTGAAAGAGCCGGTCCTGGTTTCATAAAATCACAGGAACAAACAAGTTGGGGTTCCGTGCATTTTATAAAACCAGCACCAGGCTCAAGGGCCGGTCCTGGTTCCCAAAATACGGGGGACAAAATGACTAGGGGTCCCCCGTATTTCAAGAACCAGCACCGGGCCCAACCAGCCAGCAGGGTAATGCCACAGCCGGGGGGAGACTTTTTATACAAGTCCCCCCGGCCAAAGCATTCAGCCCTCTGACCGGTCAGCATGGGCAGGGGTCCTGGGGGAGTGGGGACCCCCCCAAAGAAGGGGTCCCCCCCCTCCAGAACTTACCAGCCCATGCTGAAGCCCGGGGCTGTCCTCGATGCCCCTGGGCTGAGGGCATCGAGCTGATTAATTGTGTAAAAAAATAGAGAAATTCCTATTGTGTATTGCTGTGGAACTATGAGTCCCAGCAAGCCTGCACCACATGCAGGGACTTGGAGAACCACAAGTCCCAGCATGTGGGGCAATAAAGGGCCCGCTGGGACTAGTAGTCCCACAGTACTACAAATAGTTAAAAAAGTACACAAACACACTGACAGTACAACTTTAATACACACCAAGCCCATTCATCCATACTCACCTATGTTGCCACGAAGCTTCGGTCCCCTTGTCCAGTAGAATCCAGAGGGGAGGCTGTGGAGAGAAATCATACTCACCACAGACGTCTTCAGCGCTTCCCCGGGTGCCCAGCAGCATTCTTCCCACGATCACCGTCCTCCGGTCTTCTGTTTACATCTGGGGCTCCGCCCCCCGACCGGGACTTAGGCCCGCCCATCAGCCAATCATGACCCGGCATGCCGGTTTTCAAGGACCATGATTGGCTGATGGGCGGGCCTAAGTCCCGGTCGGGGGGCGGAGCCCCAGATGTAAACAGAAGACCGGAGGACGGTGATCGTGGGAAGAATGCTGCTGGGCACCCGGGGAAGCGCTGAAGACGTCTGTGGTGAGTATGATTTCTCTCCACAGCCTCCCCTCTGGATTCTACTGGACAAGGGGACCGAAGCTTCGTGGCAACATAGGTGAGTATGGATGAATGGGCTTGGTGTGTATTAAAGTTGTACTGTCAGTGTGTTTGTGTACTTTTTTAACTATTTGTAGTACTGTGGGACTACTAGTCCCAGCGGGCCCTTTATTGCCCCACATGCTGGGACTTGTGGTTCTCCAAGTCCCTGCATGTGGTGCAGGCTTGCTGGGACTCATAGTTCCACAGCAATACACAATAGGAATTTCTCTATTTTTTTACACAATTAATCAGCTCGATGCCCACAGCCCAGGGGCATCGAGGACAGCCCCGGGCTTCAGCATGGGCTGGTAAGTTCTGGAGGGGGGGGACCCCTTCTTTGGGGGGGTCCCCACTCCCCCAGGACCCCTGCCCATGCTGACCGGTCAGAGGGCTGAATGCTTTGGCCGGGGGGACTTGTATAAAAAGTCTCGGTACTTATGTATTATCTGGGCTCCCATGTTAAATGCAACCCATTTTTTCATACCCCTACTATCCAAATACGCATGGAGTTGATTTTATATAGTGTGGCGAGCGCAGCGAGCCACCGTGCCCGAAGCGTGGCGAGCGCAGCGAGCCCCGCGAGGGGACACGGTCTCATAAGAAAAACGGGAGCCCAGATATTACATAAGTACCAAAGTCTCCCCCCGGCTGTGGCATTACCCTGCTGGCTGGTTGGGCCCGGTGCTGGTTCTTGAAATACGGGGGACCCCTAGTCATTTTGTCCCCCGTATTTTGGGAACCAGGACCGGCCCTTGAGCCTGGTGCTGGTTTTATAAAATGCACGGAACCCCAACTTGTTTGTTCCTGTGATTTTATGAAACCAGGACCGGCTCTTTCAGCCCGGGGCTGGTTATGCTCTGGAGGGGGGACCCCACGCCGTTTTTTTTTTTACTTTAACTTTTAGCCTCTTTTTGGACAGAACCATGCACAGATCACACAGATTTGTGCATGGTTCTGTAAAAATCGCCAGCAAGAAGCTGGTCTATTTTTTTTGCGTTTTTTGGTAAGGTCCCATATGCGACTTTAGAACTCGCATCCTATTACATATGCGAGTTCTATAGTTTACAATGGGAAAACATCTGGATGCGATTTTCAGTGTGACTGAAAATCGCATCTTTAAAATGTGCGATTTCGCGGTAAAAAGTGCGCTTTTTACCGCGATTTTTAACCTATTAAATGTGCGATTTTCGGAAAATGTGCGATTTCGGCCGTTTTTGACCAAAAATCGCACATGTCACAAAAATCGCACCCTATTACATTTCGCCCAAAGTGTCTTAGTGTGTGACCGTTTCCATTACAAGGAGTCTAATTCGCAAAATGGTGTGAACCACAAGCAGCCTTGGTTGATTAAAGTGAGTCTATATACTGTGGACGACTGCGGGTGTATCTGCATGCAAAATACTACGTTACAGTGTTCTACTGGAAAACACTTATTTCATATGCAGATACACTCGAAGTCAAACAGAATTATAATCAGCAGACACTGTTTGTGCATCCTATTCACACAGTTTTGATGCATTATAAGAAAAAACTTGCACACAAAAGACACTCAGTGCTACCGAGTCACTACTAGGGCTGCTCAATGTGCAAGGAGGCTAGATTTATGCGGACTCAGTTGTAATACCTGCTAATGCTGTCCTGGTTACAGTTTACTATTCCTGATCATAGCACTACTGGATGGTTAAGGATGAAAAAAGCTGAAAAAGCACATTCAAAACACCTGTGCTGACTATTTGAACCTGTTGACCTCTTACATGTCGACCTATTGACATGACAAACTTTGTACCCGTCAACCATATAAGGGTCAACTTATGGGCTGTCAACCCAATAATGGACCAGAAACTCAGAATATATTGCCATTTTTGCAACGAAAGGCCACTAGGTGGTTCTTTAAGTCTACAGGTAATACTAGATCTAAGCCAGCTCTTAGACACAAACTCAACTGTGTCGATTGTATATGATGGGACTGGGACAGATGTCAATAACTATTCTTTATAAAGCATCATCTATATAAAGGTCTAATGACTCATTATGTGTCTCCAAAACACTATCTGTTGGCAGCGAGTGAAACTACATATCTTTCTCACACATTCACAAACACACAGGCAATCACAAGGTAGCAGACTAGCTTTCGAAGCTTATGTTTCGATCGGGCAAACTAGTTACATCAGGGGTAGCCAACCCTAGCCTACGAGAGCTACCAACAGTTCACATTTTCCAGACAACCTAGCTGCTGCACAGCTGCACTCATTAATCACGGACACATTTTAAAAGATCCACAGATGGAGCTAATTAGCTCACTTGTGATTCTGTGAGGAGACCTGCAAAACATGCACTGTTGGTAGCTCTCGAGGACCAGGGTTGGCTACCCCAGAGTTACATCATATAGGTGTTAAAACATTTCGTTTTAACACTTTGAGTGACAACATCTGTGTGAGAGATTTTAAAAATAGTCACTAAAAATGCCAGAGTGTAGCCCACATTTGTTATATAAATTCAAATAAAAAAAAAAGTGTAAAAACAGATATTTCCTATAAAAGGTAAACATTACAGGCCGTTATGATGATCATCATCATTTTTTGGCAATTTTTACAGCTAATTTGACAAATTCACTTGGCACTCAAAGGGTTACCATACCATGTTAAAATTACAGCATTTATTTTATGTGCATTGCTAACCTAAAACTACTAAATGAGGCTGTCCTATTAAAGATAGACTAACTTTTCAAATCATCCATGTAAAATTTAAGCTGGCCATATATTTGTCAAGATTTCAAAGAATCGGCCCAATAAATCAAATGAAAATCGGTTGTGTTTAAGCTCCGATCCCCGGTCCTATGCACATCTGATCGGAGCCCCCAGATGGTTGGTGCTGCACTAAGGGCCTGGAGCCTTTAATGGGATTGTATGCAAAAGGTCTGCATGCGATATCCTGCTGCATGCAAAAGCTGCGACTTCTCCACACAGAAAAGTTGCAGTAATGTATGGGGTGGCCTTAAGTGTTGCTTTGTTCTAACTTTCATGGATCCCCTGTTGTTGATATTATACTAGACAAAGGGTGCTGCCTCTCATAGGTCTAAATCATTGCAGTAAGAAATTAGTTAAACTTTAAGTCCGTAACTCTGGGGGCATGGATCATTGGTTAGACAGCAGGATGGTTGACAAGCATAAGGTCAACGTGCAGGAAGGTCGACAGGTGATTAGGACGATATGGACATTAACCCATAGCACCGCCTCCCCGCGCATGGCTCGCTGCTCTCGCCATGCTTAGGGCACAATGCCTCACTACACTCTGCACACTATTTTATTCTCCCACCACACCCTAGTGCAGTGATGGCTAACCTTGACACTCCAGCTGTTGTTGAACTACACATCCCAGCATGCCCTGCTACAGTTTTACTATTTGGCCATGCTCAAACTGATATAGGGCATGCTGGAATTTGTAGTTCAACAACAGCTGGAGTGTCAAGGTTAGCCACTACTGCCCTAGTGGATGGAAGGGCAAGAAATACCGCCTGTCAGCACGTCGGCTCAAATAACTTTTGACTGTTCACCTTCCCCATGTTGACCTATTGCTCATGTCGACCTAATGACCCTGCCTACCTAACCCATGTTGACCTACAGTTATGTCGACCTACATGCATGTCAACCATCCTGCTATAGACCGTATCCTGGACTTAACTTCAACCTTACTACTTCTGCCAGAAGACCAGGGGTTTACAGGTCTTCAGTTAAATTGTATGAAAAATAGTAAAACAAAGAAAAAAAGAATTTGATTTTGTATATAAAAAGGGTTATGGATCGTTAGTGGACAGAGTCTAGGTCAACACATGGAAACGGTCATCATGAGTTTTTCATGGTTTATCGTCCTCTGACGACATGGACACCGTATAACTGTATTGCTGCGCCCCCCATGCTTTGTGTCTTTATATTCGCCCTCTATGATATGGTAAAGTTGCTGGTTAAAAAAAGGGCATAAAAGTGAATGTCAAACTTTTTTATCCAAAACTTTTGCTTAGGTCGACCTAATGCATCTCAGCGTTGTGAATGGCGACCAATAGTGGTCGATCTTTTATCTGTGGAGCTAGAAACGGTCACCCTAATGACCACAAACCTATAAAAAGAAAGCTTGACACATTTGGTAATAGGGCTACTTACCAACCACATTGCACCGAAACAATACGCTTTAATGTCTGTATATTTTTTGATACACATAATCAGAACAACTGAAGCACATAAAGTAAAGGTGTTGGAACGTACCTCTTTGCATTCATTTAAATTGACCAACAGGTTTTCAGGCATTGGGATAAAGACATCTGTAATTTGATTGAAATGAAAATAGTGAGTCAGTCAGTAATCACTATTTGACTAGCTACTGATATTCCAGAATATTTTAAAACCTTCTCATCGCCATGCATGATCATCTTTTTTTTTTTTATGTACCAATGTGAGGAAAGGGAAGTGCTTTCTTTCTCCACATTCGAAAAAAAAAATATTCTAAACTACTGTTTCTGACAGTAGCACCAATCAAGCAAGGTTCACAGCTCACTATTGATACACGACACACACTCCATGCTGCAATGCTTTGTACGATAGAACAGTGCATAGACGTAAATAAGGATGTTTGCTTATTTACTGTAGAACCCTTTTGTCTTAAGCAGTCTGACACTGGAATATGGGATTGCAGGTTAATCCGAAGCTGGGACTGTTGATTTTTTTTTTAAATGTCTTATTTAGTGCAGCATATTTAATTGAGATTTACAATTGGAGATAGCGGTACAGTATACTCAATATTTATATATATAAGAAACTGTTAATAAATAAATAATTTACAGATCGTCAAAAAGGTAGGAGGTCCCTGCTCACAAGCTTACACTCTATAGCACTAAAAACATATGCTACCTTCTGCAACCCCAGAATGCCAGTCAGGAGCATTTTAAGAGGCAGCCCGCATGCAATCGTCTGTGCCCGAAACCTCTCCTCTCTGTCAGACCTAGCACAGTGCTGTAATCTCAGCACTAGACCCTCATACCCTACTGTGCATATCTGAGAGAAAATAGTGTGGTGCTGTTTTGTTGGCAATTTCTGTATCGCTGCTGCCAGTGATGTGGAATCCGAGCACTAGAGCGCTCAGACTCTACTGCGCACGCTCAACTGTTCAGAAAATAGGCTGAGCCTAGTTTTCAGTCAATTTATATATCATTTTTCTCAAATGGACAAAACCTGCATTGCAGGTGGGGCAGATGTAACACGTGCAGTCTTGGATATGGGTAACACGTGTTCAAACTGAAACCTAAATTGCAGTGTAAAAATAAATAAGCCAGTATTTAACCTGCACAGAAACAAAAAATAACTCACCCAAATCTAACTCTCTCAGCACAGCCCCACCTGCAGTGCACATGGTTTCGTCCATTTGAGAAAAAAAGGTGCTTTGCGATCAAGTCAGAATTAGGCCATAAATCAGAGAGCACCAACCTAGAGTCTGTACTCCCACCAATTACTGCAATGGCAGATTCAGCAGTCTACACAACACTAAATTTCACCATGCACAATGCACCAGAGAGCATCTGTACACACAGTAATGTAAAACTACACTGGGCACAAGTAAAAAAAACACTTCTGTGGTGCACACTCCCTGTACAATAGATGCCCACAGTAAAAACAAATCCAGCGAGATGGCATAACTAGCCTAGACAGCACAGAGACACCTGTCTATTAATAAACAAATTCTTACAAAAATAATTAAAATAAATCTAAGCTACAACGATAACTGCATAGCAGTACCTCCAAACAAGCTACAATTTGCATTTAAATACCAACCCCAGCTTTAACCTGCAATCCCATGGTCCAGCCTTGCTGCCAGAGAAATAGTGTAGATTGCAAGTGTAGATATTTGGGACAGGACATGATCACATTTTACTAAGAATTCGGTAATCTGTCTGCGAAACCGGACACAAACACCAGAACTTGAGAGAGAAATCTACAAAGTAGAAGAATGACTGCTAAAAACAAGCAACACTGTTTCTTCAGCTCAAGCGCAACTTACCTTCAATATCTGAGACCACTAACATTTGAGGTTGTGACAGTCCTTCTTGTAAACTGTAAAAGTGTATTGTGCTGTCGAACGTGATGAAGCCTATTTTCGTTCTTGTGTTGCCAGGAAGCCTAAAAGTGGTTGTAATGTCAAGGTATAAAGAAACAATTCAAAAACAAAGTTTCCTTTCAATAAAATTTTGTAGACTGGTTTACAGTTTCTACAAAAACTAATTTTATCATCAAAAAAATAATGTAACAAAATTATAAATATATAAAAAGCCTACAGAAAAATTGGTGGTTTGACAAACTATGCAAAGTGTAATTACTAAAATATCCATAGTGCTCCCATAACTATTACCATGAACAGCACTCTGCCATACAAAACAATAATATAAACTGACCAGTTTTGCAGAATTTGTAAACATACCATTCTAGATTGTCAAGCAAGGTCTGGCATACAGTGTTCAAATAGCCAGTCTCTATTGCATTGTGGGACACATCAAACATGAAGAGATACACTGGAGGCTGAGGAGGTCGTAGCTGCAAAACAAAAAAAACATATATATACATATTAAAAACAAAATTATAATGCAAAAGCCTTAAAGATTTCGGTACTTGTGTATTTGCAGGGCACCGTAGGAAAATTGCATTGCATACAATTTTTCTGTGCAATGCGATGCAATTTTTCATTGTATAAGTACGCATACCATGAGATGTGATGGTACTTCATTTTAAAAGCACCCACGCAAGGGGACGCGGATTATTTTACATATATTACACGGGGCTCGCTGCGCTCGCCACTCTTCGGGCTCGGTGCGCTCGCCATACTTTGTAAAATTAACTCCACGCCGACGTGGATAGTGGGGGATGAAAAGGTCGGGAGGACGCGTAATCACGCCCGCTCGCCACGCTTCGGGGTAACGTGGATAGTGAGGGTGTGCATGGGTGCATTTAAAATGAAGTACCATCACATCTCATTGTATGGGTGCTTATACAATGAAAAATAGCATCGCATTGCACAGAAAAATTGTATGCGATGCGATTTCACTACACAGAATAGCCCACTAAGCAAATAGCTTAGTGGGCGCCCTGCTAATACACAAGTACCTAGATTTCATATGCTGACACCACTTACAATGGCAGTCATGCAATATTACAGGATTTCAGTTTCTGAATAGATTTCAGTGGTGAAAGGTGGCCATGGATAAACCGTAATTTTCAAGTTTTTTAATTGCAACTTTTTTATCTTCATCTGCCAGTGTGTGCACAGAAATTCAATAGCAGGTTTTATGTTCTTACCTGGTTAAATCCTTTTCTTTAAAGTCCATAGGGGGCACCGAGAAACAAAGTCATTCCTTTTGACGAAAAACGTTAAGGACTCCTGCACCCCTGCCTACCCTTAACGATTGCTGGGGACAACTTCAAATCTCTTGCTTCTTCAGTGAGCTATCGTACACTGTTTCCGATTGTGCACAGATCACACCATCAACCCAGTATTCTTCCAGCAGCAGCACACTACACCACACTGTGCATAACTGCTGAATATTCCCCCCTTAACTACACAGCCAACAAGCGCACATCAGCTGGAGATCGCTGGAAACATTGAAACAGCAATGATGATGTCCTATAGGACACATTTCACTGCCCACTCAGTTATTAAAGTAAAATTAATTGCAAAAAATAAAATAGGGGGACACTTAAAACCAGCTTGCTCAAACTGGTGCCCACTTATGCCAGTACAAAACTTCTTTTTTTTTTTTTTACTATTTCACGCCCAGACTGACACAGGGCTGGGCAATTGCGGCCCTCCAGATGTTGATGAACTACACATCCCAGGATGCTTTGCATTAGTTTTGCTATGTGGCCATGCTGAAACAGATGCAAGGCATGCTGGGATGTGTAGTTCATCAACATCTGGAGGGCCGCAGTTGCCCAGCCCTGCTCTAACACATGCATGTCCAAACTGTGGCCCTCCAGCTGTTGTGAAACTACACATCCCAGCATGCTTTGACATAGTAATAGCAGAACTGCGGCAATGCATGATGGGACTTGTAGTTTCACAACAGCTGGAGGGCCATAGTTTGGACATGCCTGCTCTTACAGGATACAGCCAGTGTCACCCCAGTGAAAGAGTAAAACCAAATTAGTATGTGATCTGTTGATGACATGTCCGCTTTTATACAAAATTATATACAATAAAAACAAATGCCTCATTTTCAGAATTCAAAAGCTTTTGACCAGAACATCTATACAGTATGGCAGGTATTCAATGTGTCCGGCGAGGGGGTTTAACAGCGAGGATTGCAGAAAAACGCTCGCTCTATTCAACGTTCTGGGGAAATCCTCGCCGTCACAGGACGGCGAGGATTCCCCCAAACAGCGAGATCCGCGGCTAATGCAGCGAGGGGGAATTGGCGTATGAGGGGGGTGTGTTGAATACGGACAGGGTGAGTGGTAACAACGAGCAGGAAGCCCAGTTCAGAATACCAGGAACACTGTTTTTTTAAAGGACATAATTAGGTCATGGGCAGTGTTCCCTCTAAGCTGTGCGCGCAACTTGACAAGTGTGCGCACAGACATTACAACAGAGCGCACAAAGCAGCAGTGGTCCCTTTTTGCAGTTGTGGACTCAATTAATGTGTGTTTCACCCATTAACTACATTGTGTGCTGTGTTTTGAATATTTAAATGTTTAATATAATTTTGAAGTAAAGTTAACACAAATGCTGAACGTCATTTTCCAGTTATATATATATATGCACAAAAAATGTAATTTCCTTCCAAAGTTGCACAGCCAAAATCTTTTGCCACACACAGCCTTGTAAAATTAGTGGGAACATTGGTCATGGGTATTATTATCCATTTCATGTAAATACATGATGTGATAAAAAAAAAAATACAACTGAAAGAAGAAGATAAAAAGGTAAGGTGTGGTAATCCATATGGATATTTTTTATGGGTTTCCTACTGGCCAGTGGCGGAACTTGTGGGTGGTGAACCCAGGTGCAAAATATAATCCCCCCCCCCCTTCAAGCACACAAACCCAAGTTCACAATATGCAACATGACAGTGGATGACTGGGAGAGGCAGAGTGTGACCGGCAGAGGCAGAGTGTGACCAGGAAAACAGTGGGTGACAGGGGCAGCAATAGGCCTCTCAAGGAGGCCACACACGCACCGATGCGGGTGGTGCGATGCTGTACGATGGGGTGCGCGCTCCCGCGGCACCTCATCGTACAGTACAAAAAGTATGTGCTGCACATACTTTTTGTACTAGCTTTTTCTAGCACAGCATCGCATCGCATGCACATCGTATGCACAAGGCATACGATGCGATGCTATGTGTCCTAGTTAAGCCCACAACGCACGCCGGGATCGGTGCGTGTGTGGGCTGCATTAAGCTGGGTACACATATGTACAATTTCATTTTTCTTGCGACCGTTCGTTCGACCGAATACACGTTCGACCGTCCAAAACATACGACCGTTCTGCGCGTACACATATGTACAATTTTACTTGCGACGTCCGATGTACTCCCGTCCAAACAATCGCAAGAAGAAGTATATGAGAGACCCTGTAACCCTTTGCCTGCTGTTTTAACTAATGTGTGTTTAATGCCTCACTGCCCAACACTTAAGAGGCATCACTTTAAGATATTAATCAATGTTGAAGTTTTAATAGTGTGTTATGGTGCCCTGCAAAGAGCTTCCAGCACACTCTATTAAAACTTCAACATTGATTAATGTCTTAAAGTGATGCCTCTAAAGTGTTGGGCAGTGAGGCATTAAACACACATTAGTTAAAACAGCAGGCAAAGGGTTACAGGGTCTCTCATAATGCAGCATACCACCGTGCTTTGTCAAACTGTCAAGCATATCGATCGAACATGCGTACACACTTCACTTTTGTTCCGATATGGAGCCGTCCTGTCGGATGAAATATTAAGCAGCAAAGAACCTTCGACCGACCGACCGTGGACGGCCAAGAGCGTTTTTGGCCGTTTATCGATCGCACAGCAGCAATTGGGACAGCGTACACACCTATACAATCGAACGGCCGTTTGCCCCCAGATTGGAAGAACGGCCCGACGATTGTATATATGTGTACCTAGCTTTAGTCATCTGGTGCCCCTGCTGCACCAATGGTAGTTCTGCCTCTGCTACTGGCACTGCACTCTACATTGGGTAAGCTCGGCTATTTAGGGATGCTCTTATTAACAGTAATAACTGTACAGAATCCATAGCACCACTTACCATGTATTCTGATGGAGCCATAAATTCAATAGTGGCATTCTGAACCTCTGGTCTTTTGTGAGGCTCTCCATAGACTCTTGTTACAGGGTTGTACATGAATTCTTCAGGGACTATAAGTAAGGAAATGTGAAAGGAGTAATTAAATTAAGCTTAAAAAATAAACGTTCTGGCTGCAGTGCCATCAAGGTATATACAGTACACACACACACACACACACACACACACACAAATCAGTAATAAATTAAGACTGCTATTTTGGGTTGTCTGTGATTCTAGATTATAAAAGATAGACAGTAACCTCATCCTGGTCATTACACTGCAGGAAATATATAGGTTGAACTTGATAGACTAAAGTTTCTTTAACAAATTCAACTACGATGTAACTCTGTACTATGTAAAGTATGTTTAAACATACAGATGGACCCTTCCTCATTTAGCCCTATAATAGGATTGAGTAATAGGATTACTCTGCTAATCCCCTACTGTATTGTTCTATGTATTGTATTGCTGCAGAGAACAATAGGTTGGCCATGGCTAGCCATGTTGAGCCATGACCTAAGGAACAAAGTTGAGAGGGGCTCCAACTGTATGTTAATATAATACGTTATATTTCAGGGGAAGGCAACATGTGGCTTCTAAACTGTTGTGGGACTACACATCCCAGCCTGCTTGGCCACAGATTTGTTGCTTAGTTCCATAGCAGCTGGTCTGTTGTGCCATACGTTTCGCCTTCATAAATGTATTAGGATTCACTGTGGCACTAAAGGCAAGGGATTAAGTCCAACAATTATATGTCAGGTGTAGATATGCATGGGATGTCTACAGAATTGCAAATCTAATGATTGCATTACTTTGTGACACTGACATAGGAAGATAACTCAGATTTATTATGTCTTCAGCTGTGTGCATTTGGTCAAACACTTACCATTAGCTTCACTGCACACCACCTGTTTATAGAATTATTAACACCAATAGACAGGTCATTTGTGATTCTGTACAGTGACAGCTAAAGATTTTACTATTTATTTATATTACTGATTAAATCAAAGAAAGTATTTGTTTAGGGGATGTGTGCATTGCAGGAGGATAAACCTCTCCACTTAATGACTGCAATAACAGACTGGGCCTGATTCAGACCTGTTCTCAAGGCTGCGTATACTGGCAGACTAGTGAACAGGTCAGCGCCGCTCACCAAGCACATGCGGTCATCAAATGATCTTTGTCCCCTTCGGAAAGATGTCATTCTGAACTGACTTATTAACAACAGAGATGGTCCGAAAAGGGGGCGGGCTCTAAAGTCATGTGACATCAGCAGCATGCCACACCCATTACACGCTGTGTGTTTCATTGCGCCAGCCCACTGTCTGTCTCCTTTCCTCCCCTTCGAACGCCTCGGCGAGCACGATGCTCACAAAGGGGGACTGCACATGCGCAAATTCTGTAAGGCGTAGACCCAGTCAGAAATGGGGCCAAATTCGGTCCTGACGGATTGAGCTTGAATCAGGCCCACTGATTTTTAAACGGGTTGACCTCCAAACTGGGAAGGCATTGTTTCCCGATGAGGGATAAGAAATGTGAACATCTGCAATTTGTATTTATTTATTTTTTAACACTAGTATTTTAACAATGTGGATAAAATACCTTTTGAAGCATTATAGGGCTAAAAGGTGCCCATACACGTTGCAATTATTGTATACAATATCGCATCTCGGTTTTGTGATGAGATCTAGTACAAAAAGTATGTGCAGCACATACTTTTTGTACTAGATCTCATCGCAAAACCGAGATGCGATATTGTATACAATAATTGTAACGTGTTTGGGCACCTTAAGAAAAAAATGCCAATGTGTATGTGGCATTACTCAGCAACTAAACACATCAGTTTAACCATTTGAGACTAAATGTCTGTAAGAGATGCTCAAATTATCCGCTACAACCGCCAGCGCCCCTCCTATTTGTTATATAAATTCAAATAAAATATTTGTTGTATAAACAAAGATTATATTTCCTATCTGAGTTAACAACTACAGGTCATTCTGTTGAATAAAAAAATAGCTTGCCTGGAAATATTTAGACCTATTTTGACAAATTAACTTGGCACTCAACGGGTTAATACATATTTATGTTATTTATTTATCTGCATAACCATTTAATATCTTATAGTGTGTACACATGGTGAGATTCCTTTGGTATTCGACTTAAGATTTGAGTGCTATGCAATCTTCGCTATCTCTGTACTATTGCACTATATAGTCATTGCTGCCCTGTCTAATATATTTAGTACAACTATTAGTGTGTTAAAATGTTATTCACTAGAACAAAATATTTACATTTAAATGAATTGAAATAAAGTGGAAACCTTTTCCTATAAAATAAAGACCTATTAAACAAGAAGACAGGGTGCATAAAGGGGCCATTTGAACCTCTCTCATATAGAAATGTAGGAAGGTTGTTATCCACAAACTTACCATCATTTACTCTGTAGCATAAATTGCACTTCCATCGCCTCTGATCCAAGAAAGTGACAAAAGGATTGATGTATGTCCGACAAGAGCGACATCTGACTATCGTACTGGATGTTACAACAGGTAGTTGCTGGAAGGTATAGAAAAGTATTTAGAAAAGCCTGCACCAACCAGATATCAGAATAGTTGTCTACCACTGCTACTTATGTAAATATTAATCTAATCATCGCTGGAAGGAGAACAGAGGAAGCAGTAGGATTAGAAAAATAGGAAATAACTACATTCTGGCATTTGAACAATAAAAAAAGTTAAATAAAAAAAAAAATGAATATTCTAAAGTTAAACAGATAACCTCAGGAAATGGTGTGCTAATCACCCATCTGCCCCACTTGAACACATCTATAAAAATGATTATTTGTATCTAAAATATCAAAAGGTGATACATTAAAAAAAAAAAAAACATACACATAAAAATCTAAAAAAAGAATCTCAATGGACATGGACTGAATACTGAAGAGATCAAATTTTCCTCAATTTTGTACAGCACATATTCTAAAAATTATCAATACATCTTGACCCCAAACTTAGATCTAACTGGGTAGAGTTAAAAGATGTTTGTGTGTGTGCTGGGATTTCCATCCAGTTCAAAAAATAAAGTGTGTGTTTGTTGAGAACGTAAGCTCCATTTGGGCACAGACTAACATGAATGATTAATTATTCTCTGGTTCTTTATATTATAAATGGTGCAATATACCCTTAAAGTGGCTGGTACTATCACCAGCCAATCAGCTCTTGACTGTTAAGTTACAGGCTGGTTTTAAAAAAGGGAAAGTTAGGAGCTGCTTGGCTGGTGATAAAGTACCAAGCACTATCACTTCAACTGCCTTATCACTGCTTCATCATCTACCTCTAAATTCCCAACATCAATAATTTATAGCTCAATTGATATTGTTAATACCGCCATTACATCTGTATATACAAAGGTCTGTAAGGATCATTAAATATTTCAGAGAAACCAATTATCTGGATGTATACAGCAACATCAGATAATTGGTTGTTATATCTAATGGACAGTTATATTTCACATTCAGGGCCAGCGAAAACAGTATATAGTGAGTATATATAGAGGAGAACATTAACAAGTACTAACAGTAATTACATTACTTTCATACTGCAGTATATACAGTACATAAAATTTGCAGAGGAAGGCTAAACTAATGAGAAGAGAATGGTGATCAAAAAACAAAAGCACCATAGACACTAGACTATTTGCTGCACCGTCAATACCGTTAACGATGGCGGTGCCAGAGTTGGGCAATATAGTCACACTGAACGATATTAACTCAATGGGGGGGGGGGGGGGGGGGGCTGGATGTTAATGATGTGTCAGAGTGGACATTGTTGAAGATCCGGACTATACCCATTTAAAAATAGAATAACACTCAAAAGAGCCATTCTGAACAATATCATTTAAAATAAAAGCATAGGGTAGTGTATATGAACATTAGGTCACACTGTAACACATTGTGT
The DNA here is from genome assembly GCF_055691185.1 of Crinia signifera. Lineage (NCBI taxonomy): Eukaryota > Metazoa > Chordata > Amphibia > Anura > Myobatrachidae > Crinia > Crinia signifera. The sequence continues at coordinate 57,827,177 of NC_139220.1, read as the reverse complement.
TTACAAAAAATTAACCTGAAGTCTACTTAACAATATTCTCATACCGACAAATCTTTGAATGGATGTAGCAAGAGTCCCAGAGGAAGTTTGGCTTTATTCAACAGAGCCTGAGTCTGAGGGATGTTGGTCAAAGTACAGCGAAACAACCTGCGAGAAACAGCAACAACAAAAAAGTAAAAATCAGACAAAAAGAAAATATATAATTTAAAATAAAAAAAGAAACATAGCTTAGCTATTTTCTTTAAAATACACACATTATATATATATATATATATATATATATATATATATATATATACACACACACACACACTATGGACAGAGGGGGGCCCTAGACTGCACACCCTGTAATGACATGTGCTACCTTTGCTAAGGTTTTTAGCTATATGCAAAACAGAGGGGGGTTGCAGGTGCACTATACAATATATACATGTATACACACACACACAGATAGATAGATATTTACATTCTCCATCCAGGTACAGACCAGTATCAATGAGGTCTGAATAAAGGGCACTCTCCAAGTTTCTTGAAGATGATTTTTTAATACATCACCAAACAAAGTCCAAATCGACGTTTCGGACTATTCATATTCATTTGGTCCTCTGTGCATTCGCAGCAGTGGGACGGAGAAAGGGGGGGGGGGTTTGCCAGGCAGCCCCTTTACCATATGGGAACGCCCAGCGTTTTCATGGTAATGAGGTGGTGACGCGGGTGCAGGGGGCACACAGCTGACATAACCGTGTCAGCTGCCTGTCCATATCCGTCCCAGCATACACGCACTTGAAAGTCTCTTTTAGATGCGTGTTCCCTCCACATCTTTTGATGGTCGGCGGCCATCGAAAGATGTGAGAGGTTACCACAGCATGCGATTGGATGTTTATGGTAAACATCCATTCGCAGCCTGCGCGGGCGAGCGGACATTCACAGGGTGGGGTTTGGTGAAATCGCAAGGCTGCGAACCAGATCAACCAGAAAAACCCCCTAAATCAGTCCTTTTTGAAGACAGTACAAGAGACAGGTTGGCAGCAAAGCAGAAAGCATGCTGCTTTCTGCTTTGCTACCTCTCATGCATATAAATACATAAAAACAGCCATTGTTTGTGTATATGCTGCATCTTTTGTATTAAATGATTTATTGTCTATTTATGAGTGCGAGTTCTTCACTTTCTGCACTGCATGAGGAGTGTGACCTTTGTATAATCCTGCCGGCTCGCTACCCAGATTACAGTGGTTTATATATATTTATTAATTATATCATTTATAAAATGTATTCATACTCTGGACTGCAATTCAGTTTCTGAATATCTTCCTGCAGACAGGGAGAAGGTGCCTTCAAAGGTGCTGGTGGCAATATGTTCCTCTCTTGGAGAAGATTCACCGCTCGTAGTTCATCCAGCTGTTGTGATTGCTGGAGACTCAAACCTCCAACAGAGGATATCAGATTGTTCATTCCCATAGTGGGCTAAAAGTAAACAAAAACAAGAAGGGACAAGGTATTATTTACTAAGCCAGGGATGTTTCACTTGTAAACAGTGTTATAACCAAAGGACATGCAGAACGGGAAAAGAATTTTGGAAAACATAACCATTAGCACATATGCAGTGCAAAAAAAAGTGGCGAGCTTTGTTGCGGTTTACATGGACATTTTGTATATCTCTCTGCATAAACAACTTATGTGGAGGTGCCTCTGTAGAAGCATTAAGGCAGGGCCCCTTCCAAAATGTTGTGATGCCCAAAAACTTCTGTCCCCTTTTCTTAAAGGCCTGATTTCATCAGGTATAGAGAATTGCACATAATTTTGTATATCTCTAAGCAAAATAGCCTTAAAATACACCTGTAATAAACAGTGACAAATACGGAGTCCTTGTTGATATAACATGGAAAATGTGTTCATAGCAAATAGTCAAATTCTGTAAACACTGTACAGGAGCCGGAGCGTGTGAAATAGCCCTTAGGAGCCGATTGGCCGTTGATAAAGTGCCAGGCACTTTATCACTACTCCTCCCTTATCACTGCTTCATACATCTACCCCTGTGGAACTTGTGAAAGGAGCGCTGCCCAATGGGAAAATGGAGAGCAAGACTTTATATAGCTCTCTCCTTCGGTCTTAAACAGGACAGATATCATACAGTTCTTCTACTCTTTTACATCAAGAAATCGTTAAGGACCCCATCCACTAGTGCGATATGGACACTTTTGATGGGATTCTGACAAATTATTACCACGGATCTCATGAAAAGGGTCACATCGAATGTCCTTTACCTGCGATTGCAATGTAAGGAGCATAACCAGTGGATGTTACTCTTGTTGTTAAAACACCTTCACACAACTAAATTGGAATCTTAAATTTTCTGTTTTTATGTGTATTCCCTATATTTACTAAACTAATTTTTCCACGTTATTCAGCAAGTACTCTATCAATATTCATATTTCTTTTTTACTTTAACGATTAATGTAGTAATCCAAAGCAGCAGCTGTAACAAATGAAGATCATATTTCATTGAAATTGCATCCATTTAGCCCCAAAGGAATTTTGTACTTTGATTTTCAAAACACATACACCTTGAAATAAATGCTTTTCAAAACCATGGCATGCATCCATAATGAACAGTGCATCATTTACCCTGGCAAAAATCAATGGCTTATTTTACATGTATTACAAAAGAATAGTAACTGCAACCAGGCTGGAAAAATAACCACAGAGCAAATGTTCTACCTGGGACATGGGTTGCGGTCTGTTGGGATATGGCTGGGTTGTTGGTGTTAAACCTGGGCCACCCGCTGGAAAAACATTCTGATAACCGGGAGGTAAAGTTGGGTATGCACTTCCAACATTCCGGGGTATTTTAGGATTCTGAGGGGGTGGTGGAGGCGGAGCAGGATGGACCATCCCTATGGCAAAAATAGAATGTTATATTCAAAGGTAACACTTTAATATGTTACAATTAAGTATCAACTCACATATCAACATACAGATAAAAGCACACCTTCAACCAGTGCAGTGTCCCAATAAATGGAATTGTAGTGTAAATTTTAAAACGCTTTAAAAGAAAAAAGAGTAAAGTTTGTTGGCGCACATGCCAATTGGGTTTGTGAAAATGAATGCACAGAAGATTAAAAAAAAATTACCACATCCCTAAATCGTTAATGAATATACTCTACTTACAACACAAATGGTTTCAGTTGGCTTATGTAATTTCATCTGGCACCCTTGGTTCAAGCACTAGGCCATATTATCCAATTTGCCAGATACATACAGCATAGCATCCCAACAGCTGCCCCCACTCCCAACCTAATCTCTCACTGAAGGAATCCCTTTTAAAAGGTGCCCATACACGCACCAATCCAGGGGGTGCGATCTGTGCTTTGAGGTGCGCGCTCCCACGGCACCTCATCGGACAGTACAAAAAGTATGTGCTGCACATACTTTTTGTACTTGCTTTTCATCACATTGCATCGCATGCACAAGGCATGCAATGCTATTTTAGCCCAGAACGCACGCCGGGATCGGTGCATGTATGGGCACCTTTACAGCCTATCCAAGCTCTCCTCGCAACAGCCTGAGTGACTGGATTTGCTACCAGCATTATTAAACTGATAAACGCATTTGAATGTCACTCCATTTTTAGCACAATGTGATTAATTAAAAGGAAGTAGAACTACAAAAGCATAAGAAATTTGCCTTTAAAGAAAGTATGGAGATGGTTTAAGTAAAAGAAGGAAGTGCACATGAGGAAGGAGCGCCCTGCTCACGAATGGCAAAGGCAAACAGTTGGGATTCTGACAGTCATTTCTCAGACATCGGAATCCCGACTGTCAGGAGCCAGACAGTGGAACGAGTGCATTCATATGCCCCTTGTAGGCTTGCCAGATGATCTATTCTCCCTCTATGGGGGTCGTGGACCCCCACAAGGGCAAACTGCCCATGTAAGTCAGGATTCCGATGTCAGAGAAATGACCGTCAGAATCCCAACTGTCGGTCTATCATCCACCAGACAGACATGAGTGACACAAGTGGTGGGGTGAGCATGTAACAGTGGCTTAGGATGAGTGTTAGCTGGGTTTAGTAAATAAGTGGATCTTGAGAGCCTGTTTATAGGGAGAGGTAGAGAATTACAGAGATATAGAGCAGTATCTGAAGATCTTGGAGGCAAATGTGGAAGTAAACATTTGGGAGGGTATGTGGCGTGCATTAGCTGAGTGTAAAAGGAGATAAAGGTACGTAAGAGAGGAGTGGGGGAGGTACTTTGTAATAGACAATATCATGATGTCCTTTCTATTTTATAACATACTGTATCATTTTGGCCGGTTTCATAAACAAACCTTCTTATTTTTATAAACAATTTTTCGGTACTTGTTCCCTAGCACGGCGCCCCCGATTTTGATCGTAGTACATCTTCTACAATCACATCGAATGCCATATAGTGGCATGCGATGCGATTTTTTTTTATTGTACAAGCACCCTGATGGGTGCTTTCAATGTTAAATGCACACCCATTGGCAACGCCACTCCCACTATCAACGCCAACCCGAAGCGTGGCGAGCGCAGCGGTACGCGTCTTCCAACCTTTTCATACCCCCACTATCCACGTCGGCGTGGAGTTGATTTTAGATTGTGTGGTGAGCGCAGCGAGCCCCGCGACGGGACACGGATTACTTTACATGTATTCCGCGTCCCCTCGAGGGGCTTGCCACGCTTCGGGCTCCTATTCCACGTCACCTCGCGGGGCACGCTACGCACGCCATACTTCAGGCTCGCCACACTATGTAAAATCAACTCCATGCCGACGTGGATAGTGGGAGTATGAAAAGGTCGGAGGACGCGTACCGCCGCCCCTCGGGTTCGCGTTGATAGTGGAGGTGGCGTTGAGAATGGGGGTGCATTTAACATTCAAAAAAGAAATTTCAAAGGTATCACTTAGCTTGCGCTGATTCAAGCATACATCAATCCAGAGGTATATGTGTCTCCGGAATGAAAAATGGAGAAGAAGATATATAGTGAAGTATTTAATCACAACATCTAAAAACATCTATTAAAAACATCGATACAAATAAAAAAATTCATCACATCAAATATGACAGTGGTTAGAATGGCTTTCTAGTGAAATTACCAGAGGGGGTGTGAACCGGTATACAAACACAGTTCAAGTAGAGCATATGATCTGCAGAATCTCCCGGGTGATAGCTGCTTCTCCCTGCTCCTGGTGTAAAGTGCCCGTGCTCTGTGCATTTAACATTGTAAGCACCCATCAGTACAATTAAAAATCTAAAAATCGCATGCCATTTGCTGGCATGCAATGCTATGCAAGATTTTATTGTACAAGCACTACTGTTATTTTAACATGAATATCGCATACCACAAAGTATAGTATGCGATGGGCGCTGTGCTAGGAACCAAGTACCAATTTTTCTAACGGCCCCTAATTTTTGTCTCCAATACAACCTCCCAAGTTGTCAGATAATCTTTATACAAAGAAAACAGAATAAATATGTGGGCACAAAAATGATAAATGGACACTTACCCATGAATCCACCGCCTTCTATCGTATCAAAGCTATTCTGAACTGAAGTATTGTCACTTGTTGGGGGCTGAGGGAAACCTGGCAAAAACATTAAAATTATTGGTATAAATAAAAAAATTCCATGCATTTTATTCTGTAGAGGTTGTAGAATAAGTAAAGTTAATTTATAGGAGTCTCTTTGGTGCCATAATATTAGCAGGTTATTTTGTTTTTCCATATAGTATTCCTTCACAGAACATGAATACAATAAGGATACTGGGCCACTCTACTATACTATACTCTAAGCTTCAAAAGAGATAAATAGAGTGATAAACAGCCAGCCAATCAGCTCCTGCCTGACATTTTTCAAACACAGTCTGTGACATGTCAGGTAGGAGCTGATTGACTGGCTTTTTATCACTCTCCATTTTATCACTTTTGAAGCTTAAAAGAATCTGGTCCACTGTATGTTAAACAAATATTTGCAATACAGACCTTTTTTCTTTTGATGAACCATTCAACATGCATCCTATTACCACACCCTATTAACAGCTTGATGCATGGAAGATGCGAATGCATGCAGCTGTTCCTGTTTCAATATTCTAATCTGTAAAGGCTATTACCATTTGACATTTATATTGGAGGCCTTTGTGAGAAAACTTATTAGTAACAAAGGAGCGCAAAACACTCGACATAGGGATCATTTGCTTTATTGTTTATTTATCCTGTTCACCATAAATAAAGCCCTTAAAAGTTTATTACCATCCAGAACATAAAAAGTCTATATTTAGTTTTACAAAAGGAGGAGGAGGGGGGTAATGAATATGGCAGGTATTCATAACAATGTATTTCTAATAAACTCAGACCTAAAATTTGCCATACAATGCAATCACAGCTACTTGAGTTACACTGCTGGAAGTCCAAAGTGATTCCACACGTTTCAGTTATTTGACCATAATCAGGCCATACTGTTAGTATCCTTTGGTTACTCAAAAGCTGATATCACCTATCAATAAGATTGCTCAATAATAGGTCAAATGTTTTTATCTTACATGAATTAGTAAAATCAGCTTGGATTTTAGTTGGTACCAGAGCCCCATGAATTTCAACCCTATTGTATTCAACTGCTGTGTTTTTAGCTGTTTTTTAGTAACGTTTTCACCCATGATTTTCAGGGGGCTAAAGGCATGGGTGATTAATGTAAACAAACAAAAAAAACTGTCAAAAACGCCTGCAATTTCACCCGAAAACACATGGATCGGCAGCTAATTGAATGGTCCGCATGTTTTTCGCCAGTGACATTTTTGCCTAGGTGAAAAATCAGCACTTTAATAGAATTGGGTGAAATCAAATTTGCTCTAAAAAGCAAAAAAGTGTGAAAAATCAGTAAGAAATTAATACTCCCTCTATATCTGCCCAAATGATTAACAAATGAAATAACTCAAGAAGGATCAGAATAGTTACATAGAATAGTTTCTTGAGCCTTTGATATGATGAAAGATCAAAAGCAACATTCAACTGTTGCTCCATAGGCTATACATTCTCCATAGGTTGATAATATATTTTACATAATGTGGAGATTTACACATTTGGGGAGCAGATTAACAGGTCATAAAACCATTGACACTTTAGTAGCAAGTCGCCATATTCCTTTTTGAGTACCATACACAGGGCCAGATTCTCTAAGCTTCAAAAGTTATAAAATGGAGGGTGATAAACAGCAAGCCAATCAGCTCCTACCTGCCATGTCACAGACTGTTTAAAAAATGTCAGGCAGGAGCTGATTGGCTGGCTGTTTATCACTCTATTTTATCACTTTTGAAGCTTAGAGAATCTGGCCCGGTGTATGGTAAACTGTAACATGGTGTAGTGGTCAAGTTAACTTTGCATAAGTATTCCTTGGCAGGTCACAATGACAAAAGGGTTACATGGGGGCTAATATACAATCAGTTCATTCATATTGTTGACAAATGTGATTACAAAAAAAAAAACTCAGTCAGAAATGTGATGCTCCAAGTTTCATTGCTCACAGCTGTTCAACACATTTTAGTGTTCATTCTAGCACCCACTATTTTTGAAAATCCATGCACTTCCTCTTCCCTGCCTGGGGTGTCGCTGCCTGCTGTAGTGCTTCTAGCACAGTATGGTCTGTATATCAGCACTGATATGTAAACCAAACCTGTGCTATAAACATCACAGCAGACAGCGACAGCCCAGGTAGGGAACAGGAACTGCATGGGTTTTCAAAGATTGGCGGGTGCTAGAATAAACACTACATTTTAGGCAGATTAAATTATGGTAATTAGAAGTAATTTGTACCTGTGCATTGCAAAAATCTCACATAAACCATATTTAGATATAGTTATGTCTTTGCTGCTTTCACATTGCCTAAACGTTTGAGACCCAGTATTTTGAAACGGTATTTAAAAACGGTATATTAGTTTTAAACCCCTTACACACTGCACATGAATACTGGGTCTCAAGCAGGTTTGCAGTGTGAAAGTAGGACAGACAGTAGCTATAAGACAGTGTAGTGCTTATGTACTGAGCAGCTAATTACATATGCGCATATGTAATGAGTGGCTCATTAAACATGCACTGCACTCTCATAGCTACTGCCTGAGTTCTATATACCGGTTCAGAGACGTTCACACTGCATGAAAACCGTCTCTGAACTGTGTAGCACAAATACCGGTTATCTGTAACCGGTAAATGCAGACTGGTGCTTTACAGCTCTAACCGCTTTAAAAGGCTAAAAAAATAGGCAATATACCGGTTAAGAGCTGCAGTGTGAAAGGGGTATTAGAGTATCGGATTAATTGAAAATTCACAAAAGCCTGAAAGGTGTTGCAAGTTTGGTAACATACATATACACAACACCACAAACACACACAGCTATAAAACAAAACAAAAAAATAACATCCAAATAGGGGCATCCCGCAGTCCCTACTACGGTATGTATAAACCTCAAAAATTAGCAAAGAACCAAACATCAAGCGGATTTAAGGGGAAGCAATGGAGCAACCGCATATAAGAGCCAATGTAAGCAGCGCAAGGTAAACTTTCAAGTGCTCAGGAAGAATACATATAATTACAAGCACCTAGTCTGCTTGAGTCTAATTATAGCTCCTGCATAGAGTTTCAGAGATATATTTCAGTTCTCCTGAGATATACCATTGTCAAGGGTAAGGAGTAAATATCAGAACAGCTTAAACTGAACCTATTTATATAAAAGCTTGTAAATAAAATACAGTATTTCTGAAACAAGTCACATAAGAAGATTGTTTTCCCCCCCCAATAACTGTTGTACTTCATAGGGTTCGGTTTGAATCTGGCAAATAAATCCCACTACTACTTCTTTCAATGCAACATTCTGCTAGTAAACAAAGATCTGACATTTTAGAAATAAGGAGCTTTAACATTTATGAAATATGCAATCTAATTCTAAATCAAGGTGTAATAGTAGAATGTCTCAGTGGTTTAGGTTTTGGTGCATAATATAAAAATCTTCTGACAATAAATTAATGAGTGAGCAATTTGCAAATGTGCATTCTCACAGACAATAACACAACAACAGCGCAGGGGCATGTTCACTACAGTGAGGCTTTATAGAAGTGGAAATGTTGCCCACAGCAAGTAATCAGATTTTACTTATTTATCTAGCAGCTTCTAGACCAGTGATGGCTAACCTTGACACTCCGGCTGTTGTTGAACTACACATCCCAGCATGCCTCGCATCAGTTTGGAGCATGGCCAGATAGCAAAACTGTAGCAGAACATGCTGGGATGTGTAGTTCAACAACATCTGAAGTGTCAAGGTTAGCCATCAAGGTTCTAGACCAAGCTTGTCCAAACTATGGCTGTTGTGAAACTACAAGTCCCATCATGCCTTGCCACAGTTTTGCTAATAGGGAATGCTAAAACTATGGCAAGAAATGCTGGTATGTGTAGTTTCAAAACAGCTGGAGGGCCACAATTTGGACATGCCTGATCTAGACCATAATGGCTAGAATCTAACTGGTTGCTATGGGCATAATCTCCACTCCTATAAACCATTTACGTAAATATGACCCCTACTTCACATAGAAAGACCTAGCTTACTTTTTCCAATACCTCACAATAACGCGTACAGCAAGTCATAATGGGGCAGATGTATTAAGCCTTAACAAGAGATAAATACAAGGGTGATAGGATGTGATTGGCTGGACGTTTATCTCTCTAACTGCCATGTTACAGGCTGTGTATGAAAAAAGTCAGTAAGGAGCTGATTGGCTGAATGTTTATCTCTTTATCACCCTTGCATTTATCTCTTGTTAAGGCTTAATACATCTGCCCCAATTACTCTTAACCCTTTCAGTGCAAATATCTGAGATGTGCAAAATATCCTCTAAAAATGTCAGCTTCATGCTCACATTTGTTATATGAATTAAAATTAAAAAAAGTTGTATAAAAAAAGATTATGTTACCTATGGAAGGTAAACATCACAGGTCATTATTTTGAATACAGATGTTTGCTTGCCAAATTTTGCACCTATTTTAACAAATTCACTGGCACTCAAAGGGTTAAGTTGAAATACTCATGCAGCATGCCAAAATGGATGAAATGTCAACATGATTAGAATGTCATCAAAAAGCCTCTGGTGGTCTAGTGGTGACTTGCCTGGTATGATTAGCCTGGCATATCGAACAATTGGAGGTATCCAATGGGTATCTGCGGCAAGGGTGGTATGTTTTCGGCGAGGATCGCCAAAAACAAGCCACCCTCGCTGTTAAACCTCCCAACTGGCTGCTCGCCCTATTCAACATTCCAGGAGACTTCTTGGATTCCCCTGAACGGCAAGCAGCGAGCCCACTGGCGAGTGCAGGAGGGCCAGTTGAAATACTGGCCGGCGATCTGTGATGGTGAGCTATCGGCACTGCTCGCCATCACAGCTCATCAAAGAGCATTGAATACCACCCAATGACTTCGAGCAGATACTGCTTAAGTGAAATTAACCCTCAACGAAATCCACATATGGAACGTCGGACTCCCTCCTTGCTAAATAAAAATTGGCTACGCCTAGAGTAACAGTCATTAAGGCTGTAAAAAAAAACGTTAGTCCATCAAGTTCAACCTATTTGACTTGTAACTACTGACTTGAGTAAGTCATATCTATAGGATTCCATTAGTGGACAAAAATGTATCCAGTTTGGATTTAAATTCATTAACAGAAGTTGCTGTAACCACCCCCACCGGAAATGAGTTCCAGAATTTTACTGCTGTAATGGTGAAGAATCATCTTCTTAAATCAGTAAGGAATTTATTTTCCTTGAGCCTCAGTACATGCCCGCGTGTCCTAAGTATAGGCCTGTTAGTGAACAAATCATCTCCCAGTTCCATATGATTCCCAATCCTGTATTTGAACATACTAATCATATTACCTCTTAACCTCTGTTTCTTTAGTGAAAACATTTTAAGCCTGGTTAACCTATCTTTGTATTCTAGTGATTTAAGACCTTTTACTAGATAAGTCGCCCTTCTCTGTACCTGTTCCAATTCAATGATGTCCTTTTTAAGGTGCGGTGCCCCTTACTGAACACAGTATTCCAAGTGTGGTCTCACTAATGCCTTGTAAAGAGGCACTATCACATTGGCATCCCTTGAATCCATTCCCCTTTTAATGCATGCCAGTGTCCAGTTTGCTTTTGCAGCTGAACTTGAACAGTGTGCACTATTACCCAATTTTACATCTAGGATGACCCACAATTCCTTATCTACAGCAGAATTCCCTATAATAGCTCCATTTAGCCTATAAGTAGCTTGTTCATTTTTGTTCCCATATGAATTACTTTAAATTTATCAATGGTAAATTGCATTTTCCACCTTTCCAGTTTAATTAAGTCACTTTGTATCTACATCCTGAGACCTGAGCTAATTGCCTTACTCAATTTAGTATCATCTGCGAATAATGCAATTTTACTCACTATGTCACTTCCTATATCATTAATGAACATATTTAACAAGGTGGTCCAATATTGAACCTTGCGGGACTCCACTTTGGAGCTTACCACAGCTGGAATGTAAGCCATTTACCACCACTCTCTGTCCCCGATTGGAGTAAAAACTGGTTGCATAATTACAAATTTTATCTTCTTACCCTAATATACCTAGTGTCATTAATAACCTTTTATGATAAATCGTGTCAAAAGCTTTACCTAAATCAAGCAGTGTTACATCATCATATTTCCCCCTACTGACTTCCTCATAGAAGCTAATTAAATTAGTCTGACATGATCTATTTTTGACAAACCCATGCTGAGCCTTACTTATCCCCTTGGTCTGTTCTAAAAAAAATGTGGATACTATTCTCTCTCTTATTATTCCTTCTAATATTTTCCCCACAATGGATGCAATGCTGACCAATCTATAATTTTCAGGGTTAGTTTTGCTGCCTTTCTTCCATATTGGTACTATATTAGCTATGCGCCAGTCCCTTGGTACCGTCCAAGAGTTTATTGATTTTTCAAATATCATGTTAGTTGCAAAAAAAAATAAAAAAATTGTGCGGCTATCATATTAATCCTACACAATATAAACATTTAAAAACAGAGATGGTAAGACTTATAAAAAAATATATATTATTAAGAACCTACAAGTAGAATCCTGCTGATTGTAATCATGGAAAGCAATTTTTTTTTATAAAAAAAATAAAAATAAAACATGATGCACAGTCATTATAACGTGGAACAGTTGGCATCTTATCAAAATATTAAGTTTAAACAATTAACTTAAGCACTTCCTAATGTGGTAAAGTTGCATTAAAACTCATCACACAGGCAAAGAAAAAGTTTTTAGAAAATGCTCAGAAAAGGTAAAGTACATTTATTAAAAAATAATTTATATTTTTTGACATGTGTAAATTATCAGTTTTTCAGACATTGGAACACTGGAAATATTGCAACTTTTTCCTACACTAGGAGGCCGAGATAGGGGACTAATTTACATGATAATGTCTGTAGCTGCAGGGTGGGGGTCCTGCTGTACTAACCAATCAGCAGTACAGCAGACATTGGGGGAGGGTGCAAGAATGCAGCGGGGTTGTGATGGCCCTCGGATTAGCAGCAGCAGGAAGATTCTCACTGACCATGGTCAAATAATGCACAGCCTGGTGTGGTCACAAACGATATAGTAATTAAATGAAGAAAACCTTTCACCCAATATATGCTGGACTGGTTACCAGCTGTCAAAATGACAAAACATCATCAACATAATGTCAGTGGCCATCTAGTGGCCGTTGGCTAGCAAAACACTTTAATTCACCCCATAGCGGTAAAGAGCGGCATTAGCCATATATTATATAGGCTGTATTAAATTGAAGGGAATACTAGTAACCAATAATAATAAATCTAACTCTTAGGTCAAATTCAGGACCACCAACACCATTTCAAGCAGTTTCAGGTGCTATCACACCACGAGAAGGACAGGAACTTATATCTGATATTACCTAGGCAACCTGGGCTGTGTGTATGTGTGAATAGGGTCAAGCTAGGCTCAAGTTACCCAGGCAAAGTAAACCAGGTTACTGTAGTCTACCCTGGTCAGTCCTGAACTTGACCCCGGTTGAGAAATACCCGAACAATAGCGGTACTCATTTCCTAGCACGGCGCCCATCGCCATGGTGTGCCAAGCGATTAGATATTCCCGTTAAATTAACAGGAGTGCTTGTACAATGAAATATCGCATAGCATTGCATGCCAGCAAATGGCATGCAATTTGTAATTGTACAAGCACCCTGATGGGTGCTTACAATGTTAAATGCATCCCCATTGTCAATGCCACCCCGAAGCGTGGCAAGCACAACGAGCCCGCGCGGGGCGGCGGTACACGTCTTCAGACCTTTTCATACCCCCACTATCCACGTCAACGTGGAGTTGATTGCAGATAGTATGGTGGAGAAGCGAGCCACCCAGCCAGAAGCATGGCGAGCCCCGCGAGGGGACGCGTAATACGAGCCCGAAGCATGGCGAGCGTAGCGAGCCCCGCGAGGGGACACAAAATAAATGTAAAGTTATCCGTGTCCGCTCGCCACGCTTCGGCCTCGCCACACTATCTAAAATCAACTCCACGCCGACGTGGATAGTGGGGGTATGAAAAGGTCGGAGGACGCGTACTGCTAGGCTTCGGGTTGGCGTTGATAGTGGGGTGGCGTTGACAATGGGGGTGCATTTAACATTGTAAGCACCCATCAGGGTGCTTGTACAATTAAAAATCGAATCGCATCGCATGCCGCTATATTGCATGCGATTGTATAAGATGCTAGGAAACAAGTACCACAATATCTTTTTCCAAAGAGTCCCATCATGTCTCAGCAGGATCACACACTGATAGTGCGATACTAATAGGTTACATATATTTATCATTTGTAAATCAGCTCTGCAGTTCTAGAAACTTCTGGTTTCAGAGCTGCTATTCTGTGAGTGTCCCTTGTGCCACGGTGTAAATGCATTACTCAACAACAATTTAATCTTGCACAGGCACAGAGTTATCAAATAATACTGATGTTCTGTGCACAGCAATTCCCATATGCATTACATAAAGAGGCGTACTAAACATTAATCAGGAACACAAAGCACAGCGCAGCATGAAATATGCACTCCACTGATTGACACTCAAACCCTTTATCACCAGGGGCCTTATACTAGTTCACTCTTTCTGACAAAATCCTTCTTAGATGGACAAAACCATGTGCACTGCAGGGGGGGGCAGATGTAAAATATGCAGAGAGAATTAGATTTGGGTGAGATATTTTGTTTCTGTGCAGGGTAAATACTGGCTGCTTTATTTTTACACTGCAATATAGATCTCACTTTGAAGTAAGACCCCACCCAAATATAACTCTCTCTTCACAAGTAAAATCTGCCCGCCTGCAGTGCACATGGTTCTGTACATCTAAGAAGGAATTTGTCAGAAAGAGCGAACTAGAATAAGGCCCTAATTGCTAAAGGAAAATTGCCGTATCCCAGGAAATAAAGGTGAGAGACAAGAGCACAAGGATTTCAAAGATTAAGAACAAGATTTACTTAAAGGACAACACAAATTTCCATATACAGAAATGACATGATAAACTATTCACTGACAGGTTCTAAGACATGTAAGTGATGAGATTATCCCCCCAATGAATCATAACCTAATGAGGGGGAAAAAAATAAATAAAAATAAATATATATACATATTTTTCCTTATTTAAGCATACACTTTTCACAATTGTGAAATATATTAAAATGAAAGAGGTATAGCTGTAGTTCAAATATAAATCAATGGTATTTATTAATGAGTTATGTGAATTGAAGTTCAGGCCAAGTATAATATATTTATACATTAAATGGTTATCATTCAAACAAAAAAGAAATAGGTTGCAAAAGATTTAGCATTGAGGGGGGCTGTGCAAATGTGTAATGGTAAAATGCACCTGTACTGCACAGAGGATGGGATACATTGCTAATGTATATCTGATTTTTTAAACAAATGAAAAAGAATTCCCTTATATAAAGAAAAGTTACAAATATGAAAATGTTAATTTCAATGCAACAAGCAATGTAAACAATAGAGGATTATCCGAGGTTTTTAGCTATCACACAGAGGACTGCTACATTAGAAAGATAAACATCATTGTACTACACCCAGATTTTATATGTGGCTATAATATATTTGGCAGTTTAAAAAAGGAAAACTGATCTTACCTATTACTGTAGGATGCCTACAGAAGCACAGAACTTCAGAAGTATGCTACCTTTATCTACTCTATACAGAATCCCCACATTTGTCCACAATACGAGCAGCCGTATACGCTATGGCAAAGAAAGCCGAAAGCAGGAGGTATAAAAGCAGTATGCTGCAATCTCTGGGGGCTTATGCAATCTTCAGGGAACATACAGAGGCGAACTTCTAAGGAAGGGACCTGGGGATTTGACATGTCAGGCATTGTATGGCTGATTGGTAGCAAATCATCTGCCAGACGCGTATAATGGAGAACTTAATTTAATATCCAGTTTGCATAGTTATTCCAGGCATATAAGATGACAGAGCCATCCTATGGTGAAAAGGGAAGATACAAATACACAGGGTGACATTCTATGCTCTGCGCTAAATGCGCATGTTTAATTCGCACACTATATCGCCGCAAATCGCATTTTTCTAACTCGCATTTTTCAGTCCAAATTCGATTAATGTGATGCGCATTTGAGGCTGAAAAGTGCGAAGAGTTGCGATTTGCGGCGATTTTTACTCACAAAAAATTGCGAATTTTAGTCCTAAAAAAGTGCGATTTTTAGCCAGAAAAACGCGCCATTTCTTCCGCTGGTCATGTGCGAGTTTTGGACCAACCGGAGTGCGATTTACAAACCTGTCTCCGCATGACTAAGAACCCCCAAACCTATTGGCCCACCTATGTCCCCTCCATTATGCATCACACCCCCTATATAAAGGGCCATTGGCGCCATTTCACTCTTTGATAGGAAGTAAGGAGCATGGAGAGGAGCAGTGGAGGCGTTTGTGCAGGAAGAGGTGTTGGTGGCAGCGTGAGGAGTGGCAGAGGAACCAGTGGCAGAGGGAGCACTGGCAGAGGGAGCACTGGCAGAGGGAGCACTGGCAGAGGGAGCACTGGCAGAGGGAGCACTGGCAGCAGCCAGACAAGTGGGAGAGGCAGCAGTGTGGCAGGCAGCATGGCCACAGCAAGGCCAGCCTCAGCTCAGACCCTGGCCGTCCAGCCCCAGCAGGAGGAGGTGGAGGATCCGCTGGCATCCCCATCCTACAGCCAAGCCCTAGACCATACCCCACACCAGCTGCAGGAGGGCCACATGTCAGAGGTGGAGGAAGATGCTGGTGAGGAGGAGGAAGACACTGCCATGGAGGAGGAGGAGGGTGACATGGCTGGTGCAGAAAATGAGGAGGAGGAGGTGGTAGCTGGTCACACCAAAAGTGGCCGCATGGTCAGGTTTTCCTATGAGGAAAATGTGGCACTTGTGAGGGCTATCATGCCAGTGTACGAGAGGCTGCTTGGCAAAACCAACTACAAGACCACTGCCCAGCGCAAGCGCGCTATATGGAAGGACATCACCCATGCGGTGAACGCAGTGAGTAATCACAAGCGCCTGGTGCGCAATGTGAAGAAGCGCTTCAACGATATCAAACGCCAGTTGAAGCATAAAATGGCCCTGGAGATGGAGGAGGCCACCAGGACTGGAGGAGGAAGCCCCACCACTGTCAGCTACAATGCGTATGAGGTGAAGCTGAAGCGCATCATCCCCCGAGGTCCTGCCTGGCCTGCATGTGGCGGATTCCGATAGGCCACAAACGCCACCGCGAGCTGGTAAGTGTGACCCCATGCAAACTAACATACATGCCAATGTATTATATGTGTAATGTGCACTTGTATTGTAATGCTTTGTAAAGTGCTGCTGTGGAACTACATAGCCCAGCAAGGTCATGCAGAAGAAAAAGGCTGCTCCTGCTTTGAAATTGCTGATAATGCTGGGCCTTGTAGTTCCACAACTAATCTGATTGATTATGAGTGTACCATTCTTTGCAGCAGACTACCATCTATCTGTACAAAAACCCTGTGGTGTACTGGAGGTTTAGCTGGCATGCCTACATACCACCGAATATCCTATAGTTGTCATGTGTACACTAGTTTACTACTAAGTCTGAAATGAAAGATTTGACTGAAAACTAAACAAAGGGTGGTCCAGATATAATGCTGCCCTTTTCTATGGGGTATTGTCCATTATTGTGAATTCACTGCATGTTTTCTGAAAATGCATATCCATTGCAAGGTCCATAATGCCTGGCCATCTTTCCTTGTACAGATTGTCCATCCCGAAGTGCTGCAGCATCTAAGAGAAGAAGGCCCGTTGCTGCAGAATTTGCGGAAGCAGGTAAATGACTAAACAACACACCATTACACATACAGTACACACACCCATGTCACATCAACAATATCTCACACTACATTCTGCTCCTGCTGCTACATTGCAACGGAAATGAGTGTAATCTGAGCTAGGCATGTGACATATTAATAATGTCATTGTTGCATGCAGTATCGGGGTACATGTGTAAGTGCATAACACCCCTAGGTATGGCCGTCTAAACAGTATAGAGGACAGTGAGGCCTATATATGCATCAATACTTACCTCTTCATCTGTATCCACAGGTGCTATACAACTAGGGTCAAACCAAACAGATTCTTCAAGACTGGTGCTAGACGAAATGGACATCATTCTTGATCCGGTCGACACCTTTGCGGCAGAGGAAGAAATGCCGGGCTCGTCCCAAAGTGATCTTCCCCCAAGTGGGGTGCCTCCCAACCCACCCCCAACCACCCAGCAACCCCATACACCAGCTACTGCTTCCCAAGTAGCTAACTCCTTGGTGAATTTCAAGGACAAGCAGCTTGAATTCATGGCCTCCCAAAGCCTCCAAATCGGAAATATACAGGGGTACATGCGTGACACCTTCCTGCAGTTGCGCAAAATGGCACGTAGTGTAAGGGTAGCTGTAGGCACTCAAGTGCGCATTGCCAACAGTCTTGACAGCCGTTTTGCAGAACTAACTGCTGCAATACGTGAGCAGAATAGCCATATTGGGAGCCTGGCCCAAACTCTTACAGCCCTAGCCCACACATGCACAGCGCAGACCAATGCCCTCCTAGCTATGCAGGCACAAATACAGCAGCAGCAGGAAGGCAATGTGGGAGGTGGCACTACCTCAACCCTCAGCAGTGTCTCCAGCACCCCAATAAGTGTCTCCCCCACTTCCCCACCCCGTCGTAGTGTGAGGACCCGTGGTGGGCTTAGGTCCGCCTCTAAAAGTGGTGTAGGGCTGCCTGATGCTGGCCGAAGGTAGCTGCTACATCAGTGTTTCTACATTCAAAAAGCCCAAATATCTGTCTACATGGCCCCACAGTTTGTATTTTGCACATGTTACATTGCAGAATGGTTTACAGCAAAACAAGTAAAATTTGCAAACCGCATTCCATTGTGTTTGTGTCTTTTTCTCTATATAAATTAATGTGTGATTTATAACATATTGTAATGGTATATGACTATGGGATTGCAGTAAAGTAGTGTGGTATAACTCCTTGGCTGGCAAAGGTTGTGGATGTACATTTTCCAGCAGGCTCTGACACTCATGGTTTGGACTGTAATGGTTGTAGTGTGTCTGGGCATGCTGGAACATGTAGTTCAACAACACCAGTGAGCCATGTTTCACAGCAAACTTAATTCTTACATGTACCAAGAGTACTTAGAAGGTAGATATCAGCAAGGGATAGGTCAGCACCACCATGTGCATCTGTTGTGGACTGGTGTTAGGTTAAATATGGGTGGAAAGCGATGGTACTGGTCAATTTGGTAATGAGTACACTTCCAACACTGGTACATTTTGGAGTACAGGCCACATGTGCTTACCAGAAAAGCTACGCCTGCTGATGTATGTCTGCAACAACTTCTTTATAGCAAGTAACAGTACAGTAAAATTCTTAGACAAAGTGGCCTGTGATAGCACCAAGGCCCATGAGGTCACAGACTGAGTGGAGGCTGTGGACAAATAGTAGAGGGCACACATTAATTAGTGCTGGCCAGACACTACATAGTTGGCACCCACAAAATGGGCCCAAGCATCTCTCACCTGCTCATATAACTCCGACAGGGTAATGGGGTTCAGCGTAACCATCCCCACAACCTGTTGGTCCGACAGGTAGTCCAGGTACAGGTAAGCACCATACATACGTGGGGTACCCAGTAGTGGGGGGGGCAACCAGCATCTTTTGCCCACCTTCCTCCCTCCTGCGTTGGCCCTCCAATTGGGACACATCACAGATAAGCAAGTTTAAAATAGTCATGCAAATCTACATGAATTAAACCCTCACAGGTGTCCTTACTAATGTTGGGGTTAAGGTAGGGGGGTTTGGGATTGATAATGAAGGCACCTGTGTTGAAATTAATAATGTGCGCACTTGACCAAAATGAGGTGTGTGCAAATGCGCCAAACAGAACCAGGTCTGAAAAAAGTGCGATAAATAGACACCGCAAAAGTGCGATTTGCAAATGCGCATAGCATTAAATAAGCGGTTTGTATAGTTTTGCATTGGAAAACATCTGGATGCGATAAAAGTGCGAATTAATCTCGCACTTTTGTTCCGCATACCTTTACGCACAAAATATGCGATTTCTGTCCCTTAACGCATCACGTTAAATTGGCGATTTCACTGAAAAATGCGATATCGCCATTTTGTGGTCTAAATAACGCCAAAAACAGAAAATCGCAGAGCATAGAATGTCACCCACAGTGATTAATTGTATGAGAGAAAAAAAAAAAAAGTAGTTTATTATAAAAGTGCTTGGCACGTGTTATCACATTAATGCCGTAGCACTATAACGCCAATTAATAAATATATATATATTTTTTTTTTTAACAAGGCGGTGGGGGAAGAGGGGCATCGGAAGCACAGAGTCTCTGAGAACATTACAGACCTTGCGCTCCTCCAAAAATGGCCACACTACAGAGAAGACATGCTAGAAGTACTCCTGCACCTCTAGCAACTGTCTCATTTGGCCATCTTTGGAGGGTTGCGGGGTCTCTAATGCTATCAGAGACTCGTCTGCGTCAATCCCACCACAATAAAAACATTTAACTCCCCCGGGCAACGAGCATGTAATCCCCCTTGGAAACAAGCATGGAACCCCTGGCAACTAGAATGTGTAAGTAAGTGGCATTTATGGAAAAATCATGCGATTAATTGCAATTTGAATCGTTGCCCAGCATAAAAAGTTAAAAAACATACATACAGAAAATCTTAGCTTTAATGCTCGCCATACATAAGAGTCATTTCAGGGTCGAATGCACGATTTGTACGGCTCATGCGAAGCATTGTGTGTGTTTTTGTAGGATTATGATCGGATGCGTATGGCCACGGGGAGTTAGATGGATCCTATGATTTTACATGCTGCACAGATGATCTGTTGAGTGTGTGCAAATTGAAAGTACATCGTTAGGACATCAGGTATCAAAATGCATGAAATTGTGGGTCCGAAACTGCCAGGGGGCAGCAGGGGTAATTATGAAATGAATCTGATGCTAGTAGTCCAAATGTATGGCCAGCATTGGGAAGTTGGTCCTGTTAGCCAACACAATCTTTACCCTTTAACCTTTGCGAGGATTGGCTCTTTTCAGAGCCCATGTTGCGACATGGTATGTGGTGGAAAAAGAACACTCATATTCAAGGGTTTTACAAAAAAAAAAAAAAAAAAAGTATGCAAGAGAGAAACATTCTAGCACTATTTTGCCTCTTAAGACAAGTGACTTGTAGAAACCGTTTTATTACACAATAGTCCTTCACTGGTGAGGCCGAATGAGCATTGCAGACTATGGGCCTGATTCAGAGTTCATTGCTGTTATACAAAATAGCAATTTGTCCAATTATCACATAACTGTGCGTGCAAACAGATTATAGCATGCATGAGGGAGCACAAAATAGCAACATAAATAGCGAAAATATCTAATTGCAATCCCCTTGCAAATTGACAGACCGGAAGTAGGAGTTTGAGGGTGGTAACCGTCCATTTTCAGGTAGTGCCAGAAAAAATGCAGGCATGCCAGGTGTTTTATGGGAGGGTGTGTGACATCAGCGTTGGCCTTGATTAGCTTGTATCTGTTGCAGGGTTGTGGAATAGTGTGACTCACATTTACACAGACTGGAAAAATCATTTGATGGTGAGTGAACTGTCTGGGTGACAAATGGGTGATCAGGTCTGAATCATGCCCTATGACCCCGGCTGATACAGTCATTGATAGGCAAGATTTTCTTCACTTACAGACATGTCCCATCAAATGTTATTTTGATTGCTTTTTGCCACACTGGGAGAAATGTGCAAAAAATGAATTTGTGGGTAACTTTAGAGCAGTGGTTGCCAAACACTGTTCTGGAGGACCCACAACAGTGCACGGTTTACTGGTCTCCTCATACAATCACAAGTAAAAGAATTAGCTTCACCTGTAGATATTGTAAAAAGTGTCAGTGGGTAATGAGTACACCTGTGCACCTGCTGGTTGACATGGAAAACATGAACTCTTGGGAATCCTTGTGAGTTTGTGAACTACGGCTTCAAACTACGAAACTGCTTGAATCAACAGGTCATGTGTGTGTGGTGTGGTGTGTGTGTGGTGTGTGTGTGGGGTGTGTGTGTGGGGTGTGTGTGTGGGGTGTGTGTGGTGTGTGTGTGTGGTGTGTGTGTGTGTGGTGTGTGTGTGTGGTGTGTGTGTGGTGTGTGTGTGTGGTGTGTGTGTGTGTGTGTGGTGTGTGTGTGTGGTGTGTGTGTGGTGTGTGTGTGGTGTGGCCTTAGAACACCTTCTTTACCACATATACACTCTGACCTTTTCTAAAATTGTAAATCAAGGTCTCTCGTAACTGCATTAGAAGGGTGTGTTATTTAGAGGCTCTTAGCCAAAACACACTTCCCTAGGCAACCCCAGTCCTGTGCTCTGTTCCCAGTGTGCAGTAGAGCAGAGTAGGAGGGAGTTGTTAACCAAAACCTTGAACTGTAAACTACACATGGTTCATAAAATGGGGATAACAAAACAACATTGCAGAAGTTTTGGACAAACTAAAAAAAAAAAATGCCTGAGAATGAAAGCATGCAACTTATGTAATAACCAGGGAGGGCCTCAGCTGAATTCTTTTGTTAGTGAAAAAAAGATTTTGGAGCCCCTTGATGGGACTAAGGTGCCGATTCTGGATCACTCGTAGTGCCCCGATGGTCAGGTTTGCGTATGCGCATTTCTGCGCATGTGCAAACCCTGACTGAGAACACCTGCTGCGAGTTACTCACTTGCTGGGCTGTTCGTAGTGGGGAGGGAGGGACGGGTATGATGGCAGCGCTGGGCCATGGGAACACCCAGCGTTTAATAATTTTCCCCATTAAATCACTGGCCATTTCCATGGGTACGCGGGTGGGGCGCCTGCCCTGTCTTTGTCTGGCCTCCCCAAATAAAAGTTAGTCAGAGACCATGGAATGATTTCTCCTGCAGTGGAGGCACACTTTTCGTAGCGTCCTGCTATGGAAAGTAATCCACCCCCACGAAAAATGCATACACACTGAGCGATTTTCAGGCCAGCAATGATAGCCATCATCACTGTGCATACACGTTGGGCAAAAACACCCAGTCTGCATGCACTTTTATTCTAACAAAAGAGCTGTAAACATTTCTGTGTTTCTAAGCACTTATGTGCTTGAATACCCCTTTCACAGCAGCCAAAATTCCCTGGTTGGCTCTGGGAACAACCGGGGACCAGTGCTGGTGTGAAAGGGTCCCTGGCCAAAATCACGGGACCAATGCCCCAGGATTTCAACCTTGCTAGCTACTAGGGTTGCTCCTGGGACATTCTTGGGTTCTGGCCAGTATGAAATGTGCAGGGACATATCCCTCCTTCCCCATGTTGCCTCTGCTGATGGGATATGCAGGGCAACTTTTTGTTGTTGTGGATTTGCAGAGACACGCAGAGGCACCAAACAGCGTGCACAGCATGACACTGTGCAAGCTCTGTGGTACAACAGACCCCAGCAGTGCTATTTAACCCCTGAAAGCCTGCAATGTCTGCATTGGCAATCACACAGCGTGCAGGAAGGCACTGTGCCAGCTCTGTGGCACAACAGACCCCAGCAGTGCTATTTAAACCATGCAAGCCTGAAAGCCTGCGATATCCGCAAAGGCCCGTCCTCCCTCTATGACATTCTCATAGAAATGCAGGGTCATCCCGAATTCAATATGAAAGGTGCCGACCCGGGATGTCCCTGACTCAAAAGCATGTGTAAACTGGGCCCAGCCTGGGAATGTCCCTGCACATCCCTGGAATTTAATTCCCGGGTTGGTTTCTGCATTTCTGGTGTGAAAGGGGTATTAGCATTTTTTAGAACATTAATTGTAAATTTTTTATTTAGTGTATCGGCATACTACAATATTTTTTATTACACTTTACTTTTCCCCATATATCACACCAAACTTCGCACAGAGCACATATTTTATCCTACTATGGGGGGGGGGGGCGTGTCGTTATTTCCAACAGTGTAAATATTGACAGTTTAGTATTCAATCCTTGCCAGGACTCGCCACCCTGGCCAGGACTCGCCTGCTACAGATCCGCCTCCCGATGGAGGAGAATCTGATGTGTCAGAAACAGTCGTGGATTTCTGACAAAACAGCAGGGCCAGATTTGTCACTAGGCACGGGCCTAGGGGTGGCACCTACTATGGGCGGCAACCGTAAGGCACCTGCTGTCACCCAGTTTGTCAGTCTGACATTGACTCTTTTACAGAGTGGCAGCTCGCCGTCGCTCCTCAGTGCAGGGAGGAGCTCTCTAGCTTCTCCATCCCCACAGCTGCGTCTGTGTGCTCGGCAGCCGCTGTACCTATCCCATTCTGGGTAGCAGCACCGGCACTGCAGCCTGAAGCTATAGTCCCTGACCGGCCCTCCCTCCATCTGAGGAGAGCATACAGGCAGTATGCCTGCCCTGCTCCCTCCCTGACAGCATGAAGTTCCGGAACCCAGCGTCCACACAAGTTGTCAAAAACGGTTACCTACTTTACTTTCTACTATTCTCCCTGCACTGCAGTGCACTCGGGTCACGAGCCCTCCTATCGTCATACTGCTGCTGCTGCACGGCCACGGAGCAGAATGTGTCTGTAGCGCTTTAACTGTTTGCATCCCTTCTATTAAATAGTAAGTGCAAACAAATTGTCATGTTAAACTAAAGGTATGTGCCTCCTAGATAATTATTGTGTGTTTCCAACACCAGCATTAGATGCTGGTTCAGTACATATGTTGTTGGTGACTGAGTACGGGGGGGGGGGGGAACATTGAATACCTACAGTTAGAATCTATATCAGACATTCCCAACCATGGTCCTCAAGGCACACCAACCGTACAGGTTTTAGTGATATCCAGGCTTGAGCACAGGTGACTTAATTAGTACTCGAGTGATTCGGATTAATCCATCTGTGCTGAAGCCTGGATATCACTAAAACCTGCACTGTTGGTGTGCCTTGAGGACCGTGGTTGGGAATGCCTGATCTATATCCTTAAATTCCTATAGTGGTGAGATTAGTAAAACATTAGAACTGCAAAATAATAATACAAAAAAAAAAAAATCAGCAGTACTCTAAGCATTGGGAGGTGGATGACAAATTATTAATAGGATATGGTCGTCGGGCAATTCTTGAAATTCACAGCACTGAAAAAAAAAAATGGGTAAAAAGCAGAGAAAACAACCGACCAGTACTGTGTCTTGCTAAAACCTGGATACTTACCATCTTGCCTGGGTGGTGCACTATGCTGCTCAGTGTTGACTGGTGGACCAGAAGGAGGTGCTGGGGGTCTTGCTATCGAAGTGGGAGGAGGCCCCAAAGGCTGTCGGCCTTGCTGAGAATGGCTCATAGGAGGCAGAGAAGGACCTGCAAAAAGCAGGTTTTAGAATATCAGAAGCTTAGAATATTTACAATGCAAATTAGGTTTATAGAATGCAAATCCATATTTTCATAGTGAATTGCATAAATAGCATGGTCAGGTTTGATAAAAGCAATATAAGTATTTTAGTGAGGTTTTACATATTTGCAGTCACACCAATGGCTTCATTTCATTTATACATATGGGTAAGTGACCATAACATTAGCTTATTACCTCACTGCACCAATATGAGAATAAGGAATATCGGTACTTGTTTCCTATCTGGGCGCCCACTAAGTTAATTGCGCACCATGCTATTCTCCGTAGAGAAATCGGATCGCATCGCATCGTACACATACACGATATGCGATGCGATCCGATTTCCCATAGGAAACAATGTTAAATGGCTCAATTTAGCCAAATTATCATAGGAACAATAGTAAATGGGCCAAAAACACCCCTGAACATTGAAATGTCCCCCCAAAAGTAGTTGACGCCACCCCGCCATCAACGTGAACCCGAAGCGTGGCGAGCGCAGCGAGCCCGCGAGGGGCGGCGGTACGCGTCCTCCGACCTTTTCATGCCCTACTATCCACGTCGGCGTGGAGTGAGAATAGAATAGTGTGGCGAGCGCAGCGAGCCACCGAGCCCGAAGCGTGGCGAGCGCAGCGAGCCCCGCGAGGGGACGCGGATACCTTCACAGGTAAACGCGTCCCTTCGCGGGCTTCCCAGGTGTCCGCGTCGCCCGCGAGGGGACGCGTATAACTGTGAAGGTATCCGCGTCCCCTCGCCACGCTTCGGGCTCGGTGGCTCGCTGCGCTCGCCACACTATTCTATTCTCACTCCACGCCGACGTGGATAGTAGGGCATTAAAAAAGGTCGGAGGACGCGTACCGCCGCCCCTCGCCACGCTTCGGGTTCACGTTGATGGCGGGGTGGCGTAAACTACTTTTGGGGGGACATTTCAATGTTCAGGGGTGTTTTTGGGCCATTTACTATTGTTCCTATGAGAATTTGGCTAAATTGAGCCATTTCACATTGTTTCCTATGGGAAATCGAATCGGATCGCATCGTTCAATATCGTGTATGTGTACGATGCGATGCGATCCGATTTCATTACGGTGCCGTACGTAGAAAACCTGGGCGCCCAGATAGGAAACAAGTACCGGAATATCTACATAAGTTTAATTGAAAGCGTGCATGTGCGTGTGTGTGTGTGTGTGTGTGTGTGTGTGTGTGTGGGGATGTTCCATGATAACTCTCGAACACTAACTTATTGTCTTCAAACTTTGCACACTTGCAGGAGGGTGCCGGCAGGGTTTTATTTTGGATGCATATTTAAAGCAATTGTTCTTTTGCAACCCTTCGGTTAATAAATTTACCATTTCAAATGGATGTTTAGTTCCATGTAGTTTTCCCTTTCGCCTAGCTTGACCACACTACTCCCCGCTTACCAAGCAGGCATGGTCCATTTATTTCAAGTGCTTTCAAATGAGATTAGGGTAGGGTGGAGACTGCTTTTGGCTGTAAATAAAGAGCCCATATTGCTGCACATTGTGTATTCCATTTTGGTGCGTTTAAATGTCAGACCTATGGAAAATGTACAGAAGAATGGCTAATAACCCGTGCAAAAAATCACAACATTCAAAAAGTGAAAACCTCTTTCATACCGCTTTCAGACAGCGGAGGCCAAATAACTCGGTAACCAGTGGCAATTACACACGCGCGCGCGCGTTGCATGGTTTTATTTTATTTTTCATTCTTTTCATGCTTCTTGTGTATTGTACTGACCAGGAAAAATAATGAAAAAAAATCAGTAAAAAAATAAGGAGTTTGAAAAAACGCTCTGAAGCAAATGTGATACACCATCAGTGGTGCAAGTAGAATTTTTTTCTTGGTGGTACTGATAGCCTCCACCAAAAATGGGCGTGGCCATTTGTCATGAGGGGGCGTGGTTACACAAAGCTAGAGGAGTGACTAAATGACAATAGTGGCGTGGCATCAGGAGACAGGGAATGAGAAACAGAGAATGATTGGGGGTGGGTTGGCTCTTGCTTGGGTGAGAGCCGGGCAAATTGTGCTTACAATTGTGGAGCCTGCTCTTCATGCTGTCAGCGCCGCTGATGCCTGTCAGTGTGACAGGCTAAATCAGCAGTTGCTGGTAGCTGCATACAGCACCAATCATAACGCTGGGTGGGCGGGCTGCGGATGCATCATATTTAGACTTAAAATAAAAATAGAATTGACAGTGGGTCAGGGGGTAAGTGGTACTGCGTACCTGCAACATATTTCTTACAGGTACTCCGTACCACGTCGTACCCCCTTACTTGCAACACTGCACCATGTTATGGTATATCTATATACCTTACGTATATGGGTATGTAGCCAATTTGCAACAGTTTGCAACAAAGGGGTAATCAGACAATTGAGACTTATGAGAAAAAACAAATGTGTCCATTAAGATATCTGTGTTCACCACATCTATAAAGTAGTAATAAATACCTGTTCAGCCATAACAAATCAAATCTATAGAACTGGCATTAAGAGCAGAATTCAATTAGCCACAGTAATTTTACCAGGTGTGAAAAAAAAAAAAAAAAATAAGTGATAACCTCGGGATTTAATGCCCAGAACTACTCAATCTACTCAATTAGATCCCCTGTTCCTCACCTGGTTAATCAACTGGTCATTGTTAAGTATTGTGAGTGAGCATGGTCACTGCATTCAGAAATAGGTTATCTATAGGGAAATTTCTTTTTAAACCTACTCAGACTTGAAAAAAAAAATCCTTATTAACTGCAAGCCTGTGGACTGCCTTTGGGGCTAATTGAATAACCCTGCTATATCAGTTATCACAGCTAATTGAATTCCAACATATTTCTACTGTTCCCATAAAGGTTCATTTAGCAGTGGCTGAAGTACAGTTAGTGTAGTCTGTGGACTATTATAAATCCTTCACTTGCTTTTTTTTTACCTATTATCTGGGTCATTAACAAGGGAAACAGCAGAGGCGTGGCCTGGAGTAACTAGTAGCAGGATGTTTTCACCAGCCTTCCCTCCTTAATCCTGCTTATTATCCTGTTCTTTAGCAGCGTTATGTGGGGTATACACCAGGATGATAGGGCCCAAAACGAGCCAATTTAGATACAATCTCGACCGATTGTATGTAAGTCGGCCATTCTTTGGGCCATTTCGCTGCCCTTTTGATGCGATCTTGATCCAATGCGCGGCCCCGCGGGTCGTTCGTCTTTTCAGAGATCCTACCTGCTGCAGTTGGGATCTCCGAACCGACCACTGTAGTGGGTGCGGGTTGCGGTCGGATCGCAATCACATCAGGGGCTTTTTCAGTGCTGGTCGTCAGCTGTCAGCTCGTGAGCGGGTCGTACGTTCCTGCAGCCAAGATTGTTGCAGCTGACTGCCCCTGCAAGCCTGGTGGTGTGCTAGCCACCAGAGTTTTCTTTTGTGATTCTCTACACTAGCCAACCTGCACACTTGGAATTACAGCTTAATTTAATATATCATTTAGTATGGTGGCTTCTTTAAAACACATACTGCAGGCTATCTATGCATCTGCTTACAGGCTCCTTGCCAGGCTCGCTACTGTGCAGGGGGATGACCTCTTTACCTCATGTATTCCCGTTAAATATGTAGCGTGTGACAAGGAACTTAGAACTCAAAGCTGTAGACCTACAGCCCACACAGATCCTGTAATTGACTATTCTGTGGATGAGTTCTCCCTGATGGCCTTATACCAATTTGGGGGTATTTACTATGCCGTTCCAGCAAGTTTCTTTATCTCCTGTATTCATGATAAAAATGGTGTGGGTGATGGGAAAGTTATTCTTCATGGCCGTGGACTTTCAGCCCATACAGATCCTACAATTGATTGTTCTCTGGATGAGTACTCCTTGATGGCCTATGTCCAGATGCTGAGGAGATCCACCCAAAAATTTATATATTGTTCCTGACGGCTGCTTTACAATTCTGGACATTGTTATAGGAATATCCTGGATTTATTTCAGAGCATCTACAACGGTCTGGAAACAAGCTATTTATTGCACCTCTGTCCTTTCAAGGCCTCAAGAAATGGCCAGACTAGTTTTTCAAACCAGGCACGCATCCCAACCGCCAAACCATGCCCAATTGGGACCGCTGCAGACACCTACTGCAACATAGGTCCCAGGTTAGGGACCTATGCTTAAAGGGATCCCTAAAAGACCCTTAAGCCCCTTTTAGAGGGGTGCGTTCGAGTGATCACCCGCTGGCCTATTCCTGTGACAAATCCAGGACAAGATTTTCATTTAGAATAAAAACTATCTGCTTTTATCACATTTGCAATTCTTCTTCTCATTTGTTCCTCAACTTCCACACCACACCCAGAAGAACATAAGTAGAGCGCTAAATTGTATCACCAATTGTATATACTAGTTTTTCAAACCACATAGAAATTTCAGATGCCTTTTCAGTTTGTCTTACTTTTCCTATTAGTGTGCCTTTTTATATTCTGTTTATCTTTGTTTTTGTACTTTATAAAATTACAATATAAATTACTGAATTTAAAGGAGGAAAGCAGCGCTTGGCTATTACCACGTGTTATTGCTGTGACATTTTTGAGGGAATCATGTACCCTTCGGTAATTACTAGAAGTTATTAGTTCCCAGCGGTGCACAGAGTCCCGATATTGGATCTTTTTTATATGTCCACGGCAGAGCTCAATTCCTGGAAAAAAGCACTGGATAGCAGATCCAATACAAACAATAACTAAGCTAGTATTTAATATTACACTAATGTCAACCTGGACCTAGTATATTTATTATACATGCCACCTCTAATACCAACTGATTTTATCCACAGTACACTCTGATATTCCCTACCTCTTTCTGTCAGACTCTCCACAGCACTTTAAATGGGCTCTCAAGACCCACCATCACACCTAACCATATATCATGCTTACCCACTGTTACATGCACACTTCTATCTGATCTCTCATCCTAACCCCCTGTTAAATCCTCATTTCTACCCCATCTGTGTCCTGAGCAGGGCCCTCTGCTCATGTGCTTTCCCTCTATTAAACCATTTTCTACTCCATAATCCCTACAACAGCACCTAGTCCTATAATTAACATCTTTCATAGCATAGCCCATTCAGCAATATCGTACAAGAACCGAGGCCTGTCTATCATGAGGAAGCTCTTGATCACATCAGTATTTGTTGCCATTGGTACTTTACTTCATGCAATTCAGAAGTACCAAAATACTGCAAATATGTGAACAGTCACAAGATATCTGGCACTGCAGCTCAGCCCACAACTATCTAATCATATCATAAGAGAGATAAAGTAGTTAGGGATGTAACGGTAGAATTAAAGTTAGAGGCTGTGCACTTAAAAATTAGTTTGCATCAAATAATATACATTTAGGCTGAATAAATCTGGCAGTGTTCATGCTGTACCTGGACTCCTAAAACTGTTCTGAAGAGGAGGACCTCCAAAAGAAGCTTCATACTGCTGAGTAGTTGGCGGCTTTGAGTTCCCAAAGGTTGATGTTGTTGCTGGGACAATTCCTGCTGTGGACGAAACATGATCTGACATATGCTGGGGCTGTCCATGATTTAAGGGTGTTGGAAAATACTGCCAGTTTGATTGGGGAGGCTGGATTCCAGGAGGAAGATGGCCACCATGAGTTGCTGGTGCTCCAATTGAGTTCTGAGGGGGAAGTGGCATTCTGGATGCAGAGTTTGTGGCTTGAGGCGATGCCATTGGTGAAGGTCCCATAGGTGGTCTATTAAAAACCTGTCCAGATCCCTGATGATTGCCTGGTTGCTGAGCAATTTGAGGCCCACCATAGCTGTATACTCCAGGGCCTACTTGTGGAGGAGTCTTAGCTGGAACATGCTGCAGGTGTGAGCCAGGAGGAGCTTGGCTATAACCATGTCCCACTTGCGACTGTGGTGAATACATCAAAGGGTTCTGAAGTGGACCTTATGGAGAGAAAAAACAACATAGTTATTTCTATTTAAATACTACTTAATATGTAGCAAAACAAAGGCTACTCTTACATATACTAAATCGATCTACAGAAAGGTAGACATTGTGTCACAAATCAAACAAACTATGGAATGGCGAAACTATGGAATGGTGCTCAACTTATTATTAATTGAAATATTAGGTGCAAACTTTGTTAAAAAACTGTTTTGCTTTCTGCATTTGTCCACATCTGAGGGTCATCGACCTATAGGCAATCCAGAAAGACTAAACAACAAGGACAGTTGTTTAAACAATCGAGCACGTCATTCCAAATTGTAGGCAGAATTATCAAACCAGATACCGTAGACATTCTGATCAAGCAAAATTTCCTTTCTGAGCTCATGCCATTTTTTAGGGCAATAATTACCAAGAAAAAGATTTCCCACTTAGTGGGGTATTCAATCTTGGATTCCGACTGTCGGAACATCCCAACAGTCGGAATCACATGCCAATTTTGTTTCTCTCAATAGAAACTCGACAGTCGGAATTCAATGTTCCGACTGTCGGAAAGTCCAAAGATTGTTGAACCATAGCATAAAATTCAACAATCCGTGGCCATTTCCAACAAAACAGATTCAACTAGAAGAGTACCACCATTCCTCTTAGATAGGGACAGATACCGTACACAATAAATTGAGACCGAGCCTAATGAACAAGGCATGCAAAGAAAGGATTTGTCTGTTTTCTTTTACATGATCAGAATACAGTGCAAGAGGACAGTGCAACAGTATGGGGAGAGGAAATATAATTTTTATTATCATTAAAATACTGTGATAATTAAAACTGTAATTGTAGTCCCCTTCCTTGAACCCTTAGGTGCAATTTTAACAGTTAAGCAATACTTTAGCCCCATAAACACCTCGCTGATACACACGTTATGTACCAGCGATGTGTGCTAAGCGATCAGTACTCCTCAGTTCCTTGACCCCCATGGGTTAAAATCACCCAGTGTGTATGGGCCTTATCAGTATCTAAAATGTCACGTAGAACTGGATACACACTACAAGATTATCTTTCAAACCTGTTTTGTTGGAACGATAATCTGGTAATGTCTGGGAACAAATCACAATCAACCATTTGCTCCCAAAAGCTGGAATCCGAACCAAAAAAAATTTCATTTGCATAAATTGATTTAACCAATTTGTCTGATTTCCATGTTTGGGAGCACACAGTCATTGTCATTTTCTCCCAGAAATGATCAGATTTTCATCCCCCCAGTCAGATTGAAAATAATCTTATGGTGTGTATCTAGCTTTATGGGGCCAACACACACATAGCGGTAAGTCATTTTCTAAGCGATCTGATGTAATTTCACTAGATCGCTTAAAAATTAAAGCATATTTCGCTGTGTGTATAGAGCCCATAGCAATAGCGATAAACAGCCACGCGTGTCTCTATCACCGGTATATGAAGAATGAGCATGTACCATAAATATAGTCAGATCGCTTAGCAAGACACTGCTTATCGTCCGTGTTTTGTGTAGCAGGCGACAGCAATCAGCATTAATGTGCTTAACTTAAATCTCCCACGCTAAGTCACTAAGCTGAATCGCTGGTGCACATCGCTGCCACTTTCTGAGCGATCTAGATGCTCAGTGTGAATCACACTGGCACAAACGGTTATGTGTGTAGGCCCCATAAATTTATTTTCCTCATCAGGATCAAAGCATTTTTTGTTGGCTGTATAATGCATGCATTAAGTAATCTAGAACTAGTAATACGAATAGTTCTTTCCTGCACACATTTGCAACCATTTTGACTACTCTGTTATAAAAACATATGAACAGTAATTCATTCACATAAACCAATGTAATGCACTGCACGTGCAAACAACAATACGTAGGGTACCAAATGAATGAAGCGGTTTTTAATTTTACTATTGTATTGTTACTTTCAACCTGTCTCTTTGGAAAACACAAACTGTCCCTTACATTTTAATGGTTATGTTTAAAATATCTACTCCTATGAACATTTTTAAGGAGAATGTTTATCCAATGACGAGTATATCATTATCAGTATTTACATTTTAATGGGATATGATGATGTTGCAGGACACATGTAAACCTATCCTACAGACATGGAAGGGGGCTTTTGACAGATTCAGGTCTGTTTATTGCAGCCTGCAGTATACCTGTGAAAACGATAGCCACAAAAGCCAACGTCAGGCCATAGCGGGGGCTAAATTACTTAGTTTGTGTGTTCTTGATCACTTAATGGACCAGATGCATCAAGCTCCAAAAAGTGATAAAATGGAGAGTGATAAAGAGCCAGCCAATCAGCTCCTAATGGCATGTTACAGGCTGGGTTTTAAAAAAAATGGCAGGTAGGAGATGATTGGGTGGTTGTTATCACTCTCCACTTTATTACTTTTGAAGCTTGATACATCTGGCGCAATGTGGCGCAATGTGGTGCAATGTGAGCACGTTAGCCATGGCACTAGATGTGACTCCCTATGGAGCTTTCCTTGCTAGCTATGTCCAGTTCAGTGGCTATACAACAAGGCAGGCAATAATGGAAACAGATGGAAGCTATGCCAAGTAAGGAATAAAGATTCCCTTTCAAACCACCTACTTCATATGATCACACACAGAGTTATAAAATTGTATTAAACAGGGTTAGCATTCTATGACAAACAAAGTGCCTTCTACACCTCTCTTAATTTTTGCTACTATACATGCAAGAGTTTTAGGAGCATTTCAGAACTAAAGATGACTTAAAGCAGGGGTCTTCAACCCGTGGCCCGCCGAATAGTTTTAGGTGGCCCGCCAGTGAATTGCGTTTTTTTTTAATTAAATGCCGTGCTGATTAAAAAAAATAAAAATCCTTCCGAGCGCTGTCCCTTTAAAATCCTTCCGCACGCTGTCCCATTAGCAGTGGGACGCGGCGGAGGTGGTTGTGCTGGCTGGGGCGGGTGGGACTGTGGGCGAACATGTGCAATGTGTACTTCCTGACGCCGCGCACCCGTCCCGCCCATGTCCTTTCAGACAGCCGGGAGACTGGAGTGAGTGCGACAACCACCGGCAGCCGTGCACCTGTCCCTGCCTGCTCCTTGGCTGTTAAGACAGCCGACGCCGCCAGCAGCAGCCCTCTGTAAGAGACCTCTGTAAGGGACACTAAGGCAAGTGTCTCAGGAGAGGGTGATGCCGGCTAGCTACCGTGGTGCTGACTAGGGGGGAGGGGGCTGGCAGTGCAATGTGGCCCTGTGTATGGGGAGGGTGCTGACCATGGGGGAGGGGGGCTGGCAGTGCAATGTGGCCCTGTATAAAGGGAGGGTGCTGACTATGGGGGAGGGGGGGGGGCTGGCAGTGCAATGTGGCCCTGTGTATGGGTAGGTTGCTGACTATGGGGGAGGGGGTCTGGCAGTGCAATGTGGCCCTGTGTATGGGGAGAGTGCTGACTATGGGGGAGGGGGGCTGGCAGTGCAATGTGGTGCTGACTAAGGGAGGGCTGGCATGCTGCTCAATGCAGTGCTGACTATGGAGGGAAATACTAGGGCATTTTGTGAGGGACACTACTGGTGGCATTTTATGAGGGACACTAATGGTGGCATTTTATGAGGGACACCATTGATGGCATTTTATGAGGGACACTGCTGGGGGCATCATATGCATAAGCAGGAGTATTGGGGGCCTTATAGTGCAAGGTGTAATGGGCATCATGGTGTGAGACATAATGTGCAATGGGCATCCCGGTGTGTGGCATAATGTGCAATGGGCATCCCGGTGTATGGCATAATGTGCAATGGGCATCACGGTGTGTGGCATAATGTGCAATGGGTATCATGGTGTGTGGCATAATGTGTAATGGGCATCATGGTGTAATGGGCCTTCATGTTTATATGTCACTGTGCGGCCTTTAGACAGCCAACTTAAGCGTGGAAGGACAACAGCCATTCCTGCGGTAACCAATGTCTGGTCATGCAGGTTGCAAAAGTGAGATGTCAGGTAATTTTTTTCCTGCTAGTTCACACTCTTATCATTAGACCACGCCCCTTATATTAGGTCACACCCCTTTTGGGAGCGTGCCTGTGGCGTGCACAATTTCTTAAATACCAAAATATGTATGGAGGGCTGCATTTTTATTCTGTCCGCACTGGGGCCCTAATTGTTTAGAAATAGCCCTGGTGCAGACTATATATTGGGGGCAGGTTTTATGTGCATGGGCAGCTGTGCCAACTATCTATGTGGGGGCTGTGCTGGCTATCTATTAAGAGCTGTGCTAAATACCACAGTAGAGCTTAGTGGTCCTCGGGCTTCGTTGAATTTTTTAATGTGGCCCACACTGTCTTAAAGGTTGAAGACCCCTGACTTAAAGAAATCTGGTGTTGCTTGGGAATATTAATCCTTTACATACAATACTTAAAAATAGTTTAGTATTTTCACTGAATGACAATGTGTTAAGCCTCTTCTCAGCTTAATAGAATAAGATGTACTTTAGAGCAGGGCTCAATTTTTTTTTGTTAAATCTAGGAGCCAGGATGAAAGTGAAGGAGCCAGACATACCAAAAATAGGGGCAGTGTGACAAATTTACACCATAATACCTATTATATACATCACACACCCATTACATATTTTTCCACATGCCATAAATGCCCATTACACATACCACACACCATGAGGTGTTTCCTCCCTCCCTGCAAAACTTCTGGTCGCCAGGAAGCAGAATCTGGTTGCCGTGGTGACCTGGCCCCCGGTATTTGTGGATCCCTGCTTTAGAACATATCATGGTATGTTTTGAACAAATACAATGCTAACTATCAAGTTCTGTCCAGGTATAGGGGCCTAAAAACCACCTATCCTTTGGTGATTGCAGAAACATATTGCGGGTCAATTGATAAGTGTGTACGTGCTATAGGCCTACCACAGAGTCATGCCCACTACTGGGCACCTTCCTACTGCAGTACTGTATTTAGGAGAGCTGTAAAGTAGACGCAAGTATGAAAATAAAGCTGAGACATGGCATTTGCATTTTATGTTCCATTACAGGGCATGGGAGAACTTGCTTTGTGTATGATTCTATCATTTTAGGCACATTCATAGTATGCAAAGTAGTGTGCGTGTGAAACAAGTTAATTCACAAACCTGACTGATCATTTTAAAGTCACACATCTCCAGTAACCGCCAGATCCCTTGTGCTGGCGGACCCTTGCGGAGAAGTGATCATGCAGGCGCCGGCAGAGAGGAGCTCCATTTGCATGGGACACATGAGCATCTCATACACAAGTGCGTCTAATACCCCTTTCCAACTGCAGCTCTTAAACAGTAAATTGCCGTTTTTTTAGCCTTTTTAAACGGGTAGAGCTGCAGTGGGAAAGCTCCAGGTTGCTTTACCCCTTTAACAAAGAGACGTTTTTTTGCCAGTGGGAAAGGCTCTTAAACGGTATATAGGACTCAGGCAGTAGCTATGAGAGCGCAGTGCATATGCACATATGTAATGAGCCGCTTAGGTCGGGAGGGTGCGTACCGCGTCTGCTCGCCATGCTTCGGGCTGACGTGGATAGTGGGGGTGTTTCAGGAACACATCCACACCTGTCGTGTCAGGCATGTTAAAAATCATCAATGGTTCCCACACAAAGTAATAAGCGGTGACACAACGCTGACTGACTATGCTAACTGCGTAAGCTCCAGCTAGGTGTGAACGAACACACACACAGTCGCAGACAAAAGCTGGCTACGGGAAAACGCTGATGCTGGCAGGGACACTACGCTGACTACGTAAGTGGCGCCGTGAAACTACACAAGTACCGTGATTTGTAATAGCCTTCCAATCTGAAATACAGTGCAGAACAAATGACAGCCCAATTGAAAGGCCTCCATACCTCAGAAGGATATTGTACCCAAGCATACAATCTCGAGTGGCTGTAAAATGGATTGTATGCAGATTGTGTGCACATCTTGCAATGCACAGTCCCGCAGGTCGAATGGTTGATCCTCTGATCAGACATGTTGCATGTCTGACCAGTCCTGATTGGGACCAGAATGCATATGCAATCAGTCATTCAATGGGCCGTATTCAATGACTTTTATAGCCGGCCACGGCGATTCCGTTTTTACACTCGCCCTCAATTCGCCGGCTTTTTTGCGGCGATTTGCCATGTATGGTGATTCGCCGGGACTCGACGAGTCACCCTATTCAAGGTGGCTGAGATTCGACGCCCCTAACGGCGAATCTCATCCAATCCGGCGTATCCCTTAACAGCTCCATTACTGTAGTCAGTGTTTAAGAAATTGCAGTGAAAAAACGATTCCAAAACAGCAGACTGCAAAAGCTGTGTTATCTCCTCAAAGGCCAAACGAAGGAGTGAGGTGGGGAGGAGATTCATGGATAGTTGAGGTGAATCATGGGTAATAACAATGCATTGTCGGAGAAAAAGAAATACCAGAAAAAATTAAATATATATTTATATGGCACTTCTACAACCATAAGATCACACAGGGGCAGCAAATAATATTAGATTACACTTGCAGAGTTAAATTAAACATTTAAAACCAATTATTTCCGAAGTTCAGATAAAAGTTCACCTTAAAAAGATGACAAGGGAAACCCGGTGAAGAACGGCGATAAAAACAAAGAAAAAGATTCGCCATCTTCTCATTGAATACTCTGAATACTCATTGAGAATCGCCGGGATTCTCAATGAAAAATCCTATTGACAAAGCCCGGCGATTTCCTGCGAATAACAGATGGCGAATTGTCCGTCATTCGCAGGTCGCAATCGGCGAATATTGCTCATTGAATAGGGTGATTCGCTTTTGGACCTCCAAAAATCGCCTACACACGAAAAAAAAAACACAGATTCGCCAGAAAACATGGCGAATTAGGCTCATTGAATACGGCCCAATGGGTCTGCCACCTGTTGCCTTCCACCACCTTAGAGACAGATGCTAGAGATCATATTTGACCTCTAGTGTCTGACTGGGAGCACATCGCCATGAGCTCCCAGTACTTGCGGAACATAGGGAACAGTGATCACAATATGGTTTCACTGGAAATCAACTTCAGTAAATTACATCAAAAAGGATCTGCAAAAATACTAAACTTCAGAAAAGCGAACTTTGAATTATTCAGGGAAGCCCTAACAGGAATTGGGTGGGAAACGGTTATGGAAGGAAAAAATGCAGAGGAAATGTGGGATACTCTAAAAAAGGTGCTCGATTCACTAACTATTGAATACATTCCTAAAGTAAATAAAGGTAAATTCAATAAAAAAAAGCCACCATGGTTGGACAAAAAGTAAGGTCAGGTATCAACAATAAAACAAGAGCATTTCAATTCTATAAAAATAACTTGAATGAGGAGGCGTTCGCAAAATTCAAAGAATCAAACAAAACTTGTAAAGGGGTAATCAAAGCAGCTAAAAGATTATATGAAGCCACTGAAAGCAAAACCAACCCAAAGAAGTTTTTTAAATACATAAATAGTAAACGTTTAATTAAGAAAAACGTAGGCCCACTAACTGATACTAGTGGAAAAAGTGTTACTGAGGACAAGGGAAAAGCAAAACTGTTAAATGAGTTCTTCTCATCAGTATTTACTAAGGGAGTGCAGACTGTGGAACGGACATTTACCACAAACGGGACAAATAAGCCAGATCTCATTGTGGATTTCACGCCAAAGGAAATAGTACTGAGGCTAAGCAAACTCAAAACAAATAAATCACCAGGACCAGATGGGATTCATCCGAGGGTATTAATGGAATTAAGGGATAAACTAGCTACCCCCCTACATTATATCTTTAGCAAGTCACTATCATCAGGTATAGTACCAAAAGATTGGAGAATAGCAGAGGTAGTGCCAATATTCAAAAAAGGAAGATCCCGCTAATTACAGACCCGTTAGTTTAACATCAATTGTGGGTAAAGTATTTGAAGGATTTTTAAGGGATGGTATCCAGGAATATTTAGACCATCACCGTCTACTCAGTACTAACCAACATGGGTTCGTGAAAAATCGTTCATGCCAAACTAATCTACTAGGGTTCTATGAAGAGGTTAGCAAACACCTCGATAATGGAAATGCTGTAGATGTGATTTTCCTAGATTTCGCTAAAGCATTTGATACGGTCCCACACAAGAGATTGATTAATAAAATGGAGAACCTAGGATTGGGTGAAAATATCTGCAGATGGGTAGGGAATTGGCTATGTAATAGAGAACAAAGAGTGGTTGTGAATGGTGCCGTATCAGATACGATACCGGTACTAAGTGGAGTGCCCCAGGGTTCGGTTTTGGGGCCCATTCTGTTTATTATTTTTATTAACGATATTGGGATAGGGTTACTCAGCAATGTATCCATCTTTGCGGACGATACAAAACTTAGCAAAGTCATCAAATCATCAGAAGATGTCACCATGCTTCAAAATGATCTTGCAATTCTAGATGAGTTGGCAAAAAAATGGAAGATGAGGTTCAATGTAGATAAATGTAAGGTTATGCACCTTGGGAGACACAACCAGTGTGCAAGTTACAACCTTAACGGAGAGGAACTGGGTAATTCCATTCTTGAAAAGGATCTAGGAGTCCAAATAGACAGCAAACTGGGATGTAGTGCCCATTGTAATGTAGCTAAGAAAAAGGCCAACAAAATTCTGGCATGTATTAAGAGGGGAATGGAAACTAGGGACTCAAGGGTAATTATGCCACTGTATAAAGCATTGGTGAGACATCACCTCGAGTACGGAGTGCAGTTCTGGGCCCCACACTATAAAAAGGATATCATAGAATTGGAAAAAATCCAAAAGGCGAGCAACAAAGCTTATTAGGGGAATGGAGAATTTAAGCTAAGGGGAGAGATTAAGCAATTTGGGACTATTTACTTTGGAAAAGAGACATTTAAGGGGGGACATGCTCAACATGTACAAGTATATCAAGGGCCAATATAAGGAACTGTCACACACCCTCTTTTCTACTAGAAAGGAATCTAGGGCACGAGGGCATGAGTATAGATTAGAAGAAAAAAAGATTTCATTCAGCTAGTACAAAGAATTTATTTACGGTCAGAACAGTCAAACTCTGGAACTCTCTTCCCAGAGAGGTGGTAACGGCTGGCTCATTAAATGCGTTCAAGGCAAAGTTGGACAAGCATTTACTGGATAAAAACATCCATGGGTACAAATAAGAAATATAATCTGTCTGTAAAATATCAGAACCTACCAAATCAGCAATGGATAATCTATACAAGGTTGAACTAGATGGACGCAAGTCTTTTTTCAGCCTTACCTACTATGTAACTATGTAAAATACTGCAGTGTTGATCTCCTTGTCAGACGCTAGAGGTCAAATACACACAATGTACAGTCAGTCATACAGTCAGTCATACAGTCAGTCATACAGTCAGTCATACAGTCAGTCAGTCATACAGTCAGTCAGTCATACAGTCCAGCTGCTGGACGTGCAGGAAGAGAATATGATAGCATTTTTTCTCTAGATTATATTCAGCTGAGGAAAAGGAGCCCAATTTGATACACCACCTCCTCTAGCAAATTAATCTCCCCAGAATATCTCAAGCCCACAAAGGCTACTTAAACCGGCCATACATCAGAAAGATCGATTTTAAGATCGAATGCACTCATGATTGTGTACAATTTCCTTTGAAATCCCCGGCAGTCCTCGGTTGTTTTTGGACACACAATCTACTCACAATCCATCATACAATCAGTCATACGATCCATTTTCTGCATGATTGTGTACACAAGATATGCACACAATCTACATACAATCCATCATACAATCCATCTGCTGATTGATTGTATGATTGTGTACACAAGATGTGCACACAATCCATCTTACAATCAATTGAGATTGTATGATTAGGTACAATATATTTCTGATGTATGGCCACCTTTAGAATCAGAGATCAAAGGAGGAAATAGTTATGTCATCTTCAAAAGTGAAAAAAAATCACCACGGCCCGACATGGCTTTCGGTAGAATACTATAAATTCTTGCAAAAAGAAGTTACTGATCCATTAACTACATTGTTTAAGTTTCTACAAACGAATAATATAACATACCCTCAATGTAACTCGGCATATACCACTCTGATCTTGATAGCTGAAAAAGACCCCCAGGAGGAGTCTCCCTATCATCCAATTACTCTTTGAAACATAGCTTGTAAATTAATGGCTAAAATTATGGGGTACTAGAGTTCAGTGAGCTTCATGACAGGGCGACACTTGGTTGAAGGGGTAAGAATAGCTGTAGCAGCAATCTTCTGCAGAGAGACAGTGTTAACCCAGGAATTCTCCTTAGCCTTGACGCCAACAAGGCGTCGATTCAATTTCATGGGACTGTATGTATAGGGTACTAGAGGTGAGGGGTTTTGGTGACCAATTCATTCGGTTTGATCGCCTCCTGTATGATAACCCTTGTACATCACTTAATTAATGGGGATAGGAGTGATAGCATGGTAATGAAAAGGGGTGCTAGACAGGGTTGTCCTCTCTCCCCTCTCTTACTTAACATGGTACGTGACCCAGCGCTTCAGTACCTACAGGATTGGGAAGTTTTTAAAGGCATCAAGGAGTGTGTGCCTTTGCCGATAATTTAATGTTATACATATCAGATCGTAAATCTTCGGTGAAAGTACCATTGCAAAAATTCAAGGAATTTGGTAAAGCCACTGGGTTCAATAGGAACCTTAATAAAGAAATGGTATTATACCTTAAATTAGGAGTCAGAAAACCAGAATGGGGGGGGGGGGGGGGGAGAGGAGGAGAAGGTTTTTTGTTTTTTTTTAATGCATGCGCAGTGCTGAGGAGGCCACCGATAAGGAGAGCCATGGGCTCAGGACATAAAGGACTCTCCTTTTCGCTGCCCCCTGCATCATATATCAGGGTGATACAGGTGCCCGCTTCTCCTCGTAATGCAGGACGCATTATTTTGGGATGCAGTTGAAATCCCGGTGGTCAGAATTCCGGCGTTCAAAATCCCGACACTTTATCCCTCCGTGGGTGTCCATGACACCTATAGAGGGAGAATAAATTAGTGTGCCGAGCTCAGACAGCCCACAAGGGGGGGCGATCCACGTCCCCCCCTTGTTGGGATTTCATCCCAACCAATCCCATTATTTCAACAAACTTCATAGGCCCCATCACTCCCTCCACAATGGCTCAAAACCCCATAGACACTCTCTGGACTTTGACAGGTTGACAGTGCTGCGAGGCGGGGGGTCTAGGTGAGAAATCCCACCTTGTCAGTTGCGGCCCTCACCTCATCTAAATCCATGGCCTCAATTTCTTTTC
The DNA here is from genome assembly GCF_055691185.1 of Crinia signifera. Taxonomy (NCBI): domain Eukaryota; kingdom Metazoa; phylum Chordata; class Amphibia; order Anura; family Myobatrachidae; genus Crinia; species Crinia signifera. The sequence goes on along the minus strand of NC_139220.1, from coordinate 57,784,933 downwards.
TACTTAGCACCCAGCGGCCGAGCTCCGCAGACCGGATCACGGCAGATTGCGAAGCCCCAGGACGGCCTATTGCTCATAACTTGAAATCCGAAGTAAGAGGTGTGTGCATCTACCTCTTTCAATGCTCCTGCCCAGGTGGACCCAGAGCCCAGGATTGAGAGGGGAGCTCCAAGTGTCCTCTCCTCCATCTCCAGCAGCAGCGACCATTTTGGATTCAGCTTATCCTGCATCTACATTGCTGTCTGCCTGCACTAATTCCTAGCTTGCTCGGCCTCTCTGCCGCCCTTACTATGCTGTTGCTCCACGGTACCCGCACCAACAAGCACTCCCTTGCAACCGCAGCCTAGTGTGTATAGGCACATATATATACACACACACACACACACACACACACATATACACAAACACATATATATAGGTGTCAGATTATAAACCACATAACTGTAATGTTCCCAATGTGGATTACCAAGATACAGGATAACAGTTTATAACATAAGGTTCCAGGAAAGCACAAGACCATATGCACCAAGGGCTAGGAGGTGGAGGGGCCACCTTAGCCCTTGATGCATATGCTCTTGTGCTTCCCTGTCTGAGGGGCCCTGACAACATGAGTGATATATAACTGATATTTATTAGCGATAGCGACCGCTTTCACTTTTAACCCTCACAAGTTTATTTCCATTAATAACGTTGAGGACGGTTTGAAGCGGTTTACTAAATGGAACCTGTCTAGTGACACTTCTGTGTCATCTCTAGACTGTCAACTTCAGCAGAACAGGTCGACGTCGAAGAAGTCCTTCTAGACTGCATCAGGTTCCCGAAATATTTTAAGTCGTTAAAAGCTTCACCATTTCTCAATTGTTTAGTTAGTCATCCTCTATTTAGACTACTCTCACTAATGAGTAGTCTCTTACAAGGTACATGCATCTAGGGACGGATGTATTTGACTGTAATTTCAAACCATTATTGTGTTCTTTTGATAAACTAATAGATGACTGGCTACTACACGAGATTTCATGGTTAGGGCACATTGCAGCTTCCAAAATGATATTGCTACCAAAACTTATGTACCTCTTCCGTGCTATTCCCAGAATCCTGTCCAAAATACTTAGTGCTAAAGTTAATAAAATAGTTTTCTCATTATATCTGGAAAGGAGGTAGACCTCAAAATGCCAGAAAATCCCTTGTCTTACCTAAACAATGTGGGGGGGGCTTACCCTGACCATGAAAAGTACAATTCTGCATGTTTGATTTGTCAGGCCAGAGACTGGTTTGCTCCTCATTCAATGCTCCTTTATTGTTGATTATCCCCTCACCGACTTGCTCTGGCTTCCTCATCAGGCAATGCCAACAGGGTCAGGCCCAGGAGATGCTATTAAGGCCACATTGACTATATGCCAGAAAATTTCGGATAATGCAGACATATTACTCCCTGGCCCAGATCTGTCTCTTTCTTCCATCGCTTCCCTTACACCACTCTTAAAATTGGACTTCTGCCATTCCCGAGGTCTGACTTTTTCTTTTTTTTTTTTAGGTAGTTTACCATCTTTTACAGCTTTGTAGTCTAAACATGGTATCCCTAAGTAGGATTTATACAAATTCCTCCTATTACGTCACTGGCTCCATGGATATTTAAAAAGTACTATGGCCTTCCCCAGAATATTATATTCCTGGCTATCTTCCCCGTATCATAGGTGGGATTTCTAAATGGTACCGGTATGACATTACCAAATCTAAAAAAGGGAAATCTAAAAAAGGGAAACTATCGGCCCATGTTAAGTGGGAAAGTGATAGGTCTGTGACACTCTCTGAAGATGTATGGGATTCCAAATCTCTCTCCAGCTTCAAAATGTCTAACCCAGTGGTAGCCAACCCTAGCCCTCAAGAGCTACCAACAGTTCACATTTTCCAGACAACCTAGCTGCTGCACTCAATCACAGAACACATTTTAAAAGATCCACAGATGGAGCTAATTAGCTCACGTGATTCTGTAAGGAGACCTGCAAAACATGCACTGTGGGTAGCTCTCGAGGACTAGGGTTGGCTACCCCAGGTCTAATCCATTCAAAGATGTTCTATATATCGTGTCAGAGGGCATATTTCACCCTCAAGCTGCAGCAAGGCACTTAGCCTTTGGCTTACCAATTTTGCTAGAGGAAGTGTGGCACTATTTCCCATATATTCTGGGAGTGCCCTCTTTTTCAGCCGCTTTGGTCTGAGATATTCTCTCTTATTAGGGAGGTGTTGGGAGTTTAGATCCGTGTTGAACCTTTAGTTGAGTTATTTCATCATACCACAAGTATCCATTATGGAGATAGATACATTCTTGGTCATATTCTAAATGCCACCAAAGCTGCTATTGGTCAAATGTGGAAGTCGGGCGCAATTCCGTGTCTTCATCCCATACTTGATGAAGTGCACAAACATTTCTTACATGAAACTACTAATTGTAAAATATTCTTCTTGTGCCTCCTCCATCCATATAAGGTAGGCTAAATGGACCGAGTACCGAGAGAGACAAGGTTCTCACTCACAAACTATTCAACGTCATGTTACTTAACTCACCTAGTTTGTTTACTGATTAGCAATTTTCTCCTGAAATATATAGTCCTTTTTTGCATTAGTGGTATATACAGGTTAAAAATCTTTGTCTGTTCTAGAGGTATATTTGTTGGTCTGATGTGTCCCCATCTTTTTGTTTCTGTTGTCTATGCCCTCATCTTCTATATATCCCAGTTTATACAGGTTTGGGGTCTGTTTTCACAGATTCATATTGTGTACCATGACTGTTGTGTACTCTTTCGCTATGTTAAAACTTTGAAAGAACATGTAACGATTTGCAAAGCATACACTTTTATGTATGCGTAATAAAAAATGTATTATTTAAAAAAAAAAAAAAAAAAAAAAAAAGAGAACACGTAGACTAAAATACCAGGACCAATACCTACAGGGTGATTCAAAAGTCGTAGCACATCTTTTGGTTTCACAAACTGTGCATAAAAAGAAAAATCTGAATACTTCAGTAAGGTATGGGTGAGGTGGGCTATCTTTTGGGGTATATACCAAACATACCTTTGTGGAGTATTCAGTTACCCATATCCTGCATGGGATGCAGTCATTTGGTCTACAGCATGATGGTCGACAGTCATTAGGTCGACATGGGAAAAGGTCAACATGATTCTAGGTCGAAAGTTCATTAGTTCGACAGTCAAAAGGTCGACATGGGGTTTTTCACTGATTTTTGAGCCGACATGTGCCAACAGGTGGAATTTCATGCCCTACCATCCACTAGGGAGTGGTGGGAGAATAAAATAGTGAGCAATGCGGTGCAATTTAAACTGTGTATATGTCGACTGTGTTGACAATCAGGTAAAAAAAACAGTGAAAACCCCCATGTCGACCTTTTAACTATCGACCTAGACATTGTCGAACTAATGACCTGTCGAACTATAACCATGTCGACCTAGACCCATGTCGACCTAATGATTGTCGACCATCATGCTGTAGACCAAATGATCCCAACCCATTCTGCACAGTTTTAAAACGAAAGGGTATATTATGACTTTTGAAATCACCCTGTATATTAAAATCACATAAAAGCAGGTGACAATTCATTAATCTATAATACTAGACTTTCTCAGCAGCGCATAATGACTATGCTACACAAAGCACCATGAGAGAAAACACATCCTTTTACAAGTACCATGATAAGCATAAGTATAAGCAAAAAGTGGGAATATATTTGGTTTTAGTGATAAAATAAATCAATGTAGGTGGGAAAAAGAAAAAAACAGGTACGTTACAGAGACAATGTAGTCAGAGACATAATTTATTGGTTCACGTGGATTCAGGAGCACATTAGTCACACTAAAACTAATAAATAGTTCTGTCATTTACATCAGATTTGTGACCTTATAGTTTAGCAACTTCTTGTTAATGAAGTCCCAAGTAAACCTTAATGCTTTCCCAAGACAAATGGTGAAGTTTTACATAGCAGTCAAATTAGTCATTATGTAGGGCACAATCCTACTAACCCTTTTGACCATATATTGATTTCTGAAAATCCCTGAACCATAGACCAATGATACAGCACCACTGTCAATGTCCCAAGGTTTAGCAGCAGCCATTACATGGAATAAGTATCTAAACATTTAATATGTTTAGTCAACACTACATTGTGATTATAAGGTTATGAAATAACCATAATAAGTTATATTAAAAAGTGTATAAACTCCAAAACACAATAGAATATACCAACTAAACAAAGGCATTCCAGTAAAGCCTCAACATCTGACACCCCACTACCCACCATGGCCCTAAATGTGCAGAGTTTGGATATTCTTCCTGTGTTAGCGTGAGTTTACTCCCACAATTCAAAAATATACTGGTAGGTCAATTGGCTTCCAGCTAAATTATCCCTAGAATATATGTGTGTGTGTGTGTGTGTGTGTGTGTGTGTGTGTGTGTGTGTGTGTGTGTGTGTGTGTGTGTGTGTGTGTGTGTGTGTGTGTGTGTGTGTGTATACACATGTGGTAGGGAATATAGATTGTAAGCTCCACTGAGGCAGGGACTGATGTGAATGTTCAACTATAGGGCTGTTTTACACGTTCCGGGCGGCGATACCCCGCACAGCCAAGAAGCCGTGCCGCACACAGAAGTGAATAATGGACATGATTGTGTCCATTCACACAGGACGGCCACGGCCTGGCCGCCCGGTTGCAGCCAGCTGTCACCACTGGAAGGGACGGCTGCCAGGCTGTGGCCATCCCCACCATTCTAAACTTCTGTGTGCGGCAGGGCTTCCTGGCCGTGCAGGGGTTTTGCCGCCCGGGAAACAGCCCATGCTCTGTAAAGCGCTGCGGAATATGTATACACTATATGATAAACTGTTAATAAATAAATAAAAAATAAATAAATTTCACAATGAACACTTTACACAACTTTTAACTGTATAATGTATCAACATCAGATGGGTGCTTATGCCATGAAATCAGTGAGTTCTAAAAGGAACCAGGAAAAATCCAAATGTCACTGATGTTTATTTCCTTACACCTCGGAAAGAGAAAATAAATACTCATTAATCTGTCACTATATTTCCAGTCACAGCTGATTCCACCAGTGAAGGCTCAAAGGTGACAGTAGCAGCACCAAGTAGAGGGAGCAGTGACCTTTGGTCAGTGTAACAGGAGGACTGGTTGTGTTCTAACCCCTAATCTACCCCCACTGATCCTCGGGGTCTCCTGTGACCTTCTCCCTATATGACCCTAGCAAGTGTATATATGATCCCAGACCCCCCCCCCCCCCCCCCCTATTCCTCCTTAGCACATAACGTCTATACACAGCCGTCACCAGGTGCACCCACCCCCTTCCCCAGCACCACACACACAGAATACGTGTACCTCGCACCAGACGCCTAGGATCACACATACACACTTACCATTGGAATACGGGGGCCCGGATCCCCCATTTTGGGAGTTGTACCCGGCGCTGGACATGGTGGTAAGACGGTAGAGGGAGTAGCGGGGAACCCAGAGATACTGCTAGGGCGGCCGCTGTATGCCCTGGATTCAGCCGCTCATCGTGGCTTGTTCTGGCCGGAGACTGCCGGAGTCCGCCTGACCGAGGGCCGAGAATCCTAGTGATAGTAGTGAGAAAACGGAGTCCCGGGATCTCAGGCGGCAGCAGCAGGAAGCGCAGAGTCCCATCCCCGGGGCGGCCCTGCGCATGCGTGCTCCGTACACGTGGCACTTCCTGTACTGACGCGGCGTCTGCTGCTGACACCAGCGTGACCCGGCACCGGGAACTTCTAGGCTGCACACAGTGCACACCAGTACAGTAGCACATAGGACAGGCGGTGCTATAGTACCAGGCAGATAACGAGGCTGATTTTAGCTTTTTATTCAACCTACAACTTCTTATTTAGAACATTCACTTTTGCAAGGGTTGATGAATCTTGGACCACGGATTTGACACCTGAAATGAACAGAGGGGAGTCACATATGAACCAAGTGTGTTTTACCTGGAACAATGCTTATTTGGACATGAAATACATGGTCAAAGTGGGCACATAGAGTCATTGACCATTTTAAATAAGTAGCTGTAGTTTTGCGGGATGCAGTTAAAATCCCGGCGTTCAGAATCCCGATGCTGGAATCCCGACCGCCGAAATCCCGACACTTTCTCCCTCCTTGGGTGTCCACGACACCCCTGGAGAGAGAATAAATTAGCGTGCCGAGCGTAGCGAGGCACCGGGCCCGCTGCGTGCCGAGCGCAGCGAGCCCGCAAGGGGGGGCGATCCACGTTCCCCCCCCCCCTTGTCGGGATTTCGGCGGTCGGGATTCCGGCGTCGGGATTTTGAACGCCGGGATCCCGACCGCCGGGATTTCATACTGAATCCAGTTTTGCAAATGTTATTGTGCCTTGGGCCACAAAATTGACACCTGTACACAACAGTGGGGTGTCACTTGCATATGACCCAATTGCATTTTGTCTGGCCCAACGTTGGTTTGGGCAGGCTTGCTTAACCTCCCGGAATGGCCGGGAGCCTCCCGAAAATTGGATCCGCCTCCCGACCGGGAAGGTGGGCAAGTCTCCCGCTTTCTGTTCACAGCCCCCGCTACCCCCTTGCCCGCTGGTTTAATCACCGCAAATCGCGGGTCCACCGTGATGGGGCAGGGCTTAAATTATGCGACCGTGGCATTTTGCGGCATTTAAGCCCCACTCCCTCTCTGTGCCCCACGAATCAGCGTTCTCCGGCATAGGGGGCAGGGCCAAGTGATGTTTTTGAAGCTTGATACATCTGGTCCTCTGTCTTTCTACAGCTACTAATTCAAAATGATAACTTATAAAAATTTTCATGCCCAAACCAGCGCTGGGCCAGACAAAATACAATTGGGTATGCTAGTTGATTTCAGGTGTCAAATATGTGGCTCAAGACTCCTTAAGCCTTGCAAATCTACAGCTTCTTATCTTGGGTCATATGTAATATGACCCAAATACACTTGGGTCATATGTAATACCCCTTTTACACTGTCGCGAAAACACCGGGTTTTCCCTCGTGGACCTGGGTCAGCGGTGGTTAAATGGGGGTTAAAACATGTCCCTTTACGCAGGACTTCTACCCAGGACCTGGGTAGAGGGCTGTGTGAACAGATAAGCCGAGTCATCCGACTTGGCTCCTGTTTACAGCAATGGGGGAGGCCCAACCTCCGGACCGCAACATACTGTCAGTATGGAGGTTGGGTAGGGGGTGCACACAGCCTCCGCTTCTGTCTGCTGTACTCTGCAGACATCAGCAGGGAGGAGGTGAATGGATGCTGCAGTGAATGGATGCCTGTGTGCAGCAGTGGAAGGGGGGGCTGGGGGCATCCCAGTAGCTTAATTTGATCCTGGGCTTGCCCCGAGTGTGGTGTGGTTCCGGTGGGGTGATCTGCGGTCCCAGCGTTTGGAGATAATGTCATCTCCAAGCACACACCCCCCCCCCCCCCCTTTTACACTGTGGGTAGGCACCACAGTGTAAATGGTGCAAATCCCGGATCTGACCTGGCTTGTATCCGTGTCTCAAATGCCAGGTCGGATCCGGAATTTGGGTATAAAAGGGGTATTAGTGACACCCCTCTGTTGATTTCAGGTGTAAAGTTTGTGGCCCGAGACTCGTTAACCCTTTTAAAACTACAGCTACGTATTCAAAATGTTACATTATTATGTCTACTGACCCACTTTAATGTTTCATGCCCAAATCAGCATTGGGCCAGGCAAAATACAATTAGGTAATAGGTAAGTGACCCTCCTCTGTTGATTTTGGGTGGCAAATTTGTGGCCCAAGACGCATGCACCCTTGCAAAATGACAGCTACTTATTCAAAATGATAAAATGGTTTATGTGCCCAATCTGCCTTCATTTTTCATGCCCGAACCAGCGTTGGGCCAAACAAAATACAATTGGATCATATCCTAGTGACACGCCTCTATTCATTTCAATTGTAAAATGTGTGGCCCAAAACTTGTTAACCTGCCAAACTAAAGCTACTTTATTCAAAATGGTTAAATATGGTGCATGTGCCCACTTTGCCCATGTATTTCATGCTCAAATTAGTGTTGGGCCAGACAAATTTTGAGTTGGTCATATGCAAATTTGGTGTCAAATTTGTGGTCCAAGACTCATTAACATTTGCAAAAGTGAATGTTCTGAATAAGAAGGTAGAGCTTGAATAAGAACTGAATAAGAAGCTGGCCGAATAAGAAGGTAACTTCAGCCTCTTTGTAGTACTAGCATTGGTAGTTCCTGTTAGCTAAATCCACTTAAGGACATTTGACAGCCGACCACGGTAGGGGAAGGAGCAAGCTTTGTGGCCTAGCAATGTTGCTTTCCACTTTGGGTATGGAATAACTTACCTACGGTCGGGATTCCGACGATCGTTTATTCAACATCGGAATCCTGACTGTCAGGGGTCCAACAGAGGAGCGAGTGCATTAAAACACCCTTGCAGGCTAGCCACCTATTCTATTCTCCCTCTACGGGGGTCATGGACACCCACAAGGGAAAAAAAGCCTGTGAATGTCCGGATTCCAACTTTCAGGCTCCCTAAAGTCGGGATTCCAATGTCAGAGAAACGACCGTCTGATTCACGATTGTCGGTATGTCATCAAGCACCCAACCACGTCACTCTATTGAATTTAGTATCATGCTAAAAGGTTGGCTCCCAGTGGATTGCTGGGTGGGCAAAAGCACGAGAAGATGATGCAGACGGAACCGAAAATAACACAAAGTGGCTCATCTCCACGTCAATGGGACACTTCTTCACTATTCAGTATTATTTTCAAGTACCCCAAACTGGTCTGCAGCGTACCACCAGGTGTACGATTACCCAGGTTGGGAACCACTGCACTAGAACAAGATTAGGTAGAAGGGGAGATGGGGTTTGTTTATCTGTTAAACCATCCTTAGAACCATACATAAGGGAAGACATATACGAGAGCACAATGTCAATAGAATCTGTATGGGTAGAAATCACAGGTAATATTAAAGGGGCTAAAAACTTAAAGTAGGAACATGTTATAAACCACCCAACATAAATAAGGAGAACTAAAATGACCTCTTGCTACAGGTGGGAAAAGCGGCCAGCTTAGGGGACATTATTATTATGGGTGCCTTTAACTACCCAGAAATAAATTGGAAAGATAGGTCAACTAGTGCCACTAAGGGAAATGTTTTATTGGATGCCTAAATGACCACTATTTGTATCAATTTATTGAAAGTCCAACCAGAAATAACAATATCCCGGATCTCTTGCTAAGCAGCAACGGGGACTAACATAACAATAAGGGAGACATTGGGGAACAGTGATCACAATATGATCACATTTTATAAAAAATGTAACAAAGATATTATATTGGAGCAACTAGGTCCTTAACTTTCAGAAAAAGCAAACTGGTAAGTTTGAGCAGTCCTTAAAGTATATAAACTGGAAGGAATTATTTAGAGGTATGGATACTACTAATGCTGCTTTCAGACCGCAAAACTGGCTTTGACCCTGTATTTGAAAACGTTTCCAAAAACGGGTCTGCCAGATAAAACCCCTTTCACACCGCAGCTCTTAAACGGTATATTACCGTTTAAGTGCCGATTTTTTTACACTGGCAGACCCGTTTTTGGAAACTTTCCAAATACAGGGTCAAAGCCAGTGCAGCCTTCAGCCCTCCCCTCCCCCCCGAGCGCGTGTCGACACCCCCGCGCGTGTCGACGCCCCCCCCGTGTTGACCTACCCCCGTGCAGCCGGTACACCTCCGTTGTGGATCCCTGCACTGCAGTTCTGTATGGTCGGAAGCACTTATGAAAAAAAGTGTCTTTCAGAAAATGGCTGCCCCATAGGAAAACCTGTTTAAAAAAAACTGTCTTTCGTATGGGGGCAGCCATTTTCCAAAAGTCTCTTTTCTTATAAGAAAAGTGACTTTTGGAAAATGGCTGCCCCCATACGAAAGAGTTTTTTTAAACAGGTTTTCCTATGGGGCAGCCATTTTCTGAAAGACACTTTTTTTCATAAGTGCTTCCGACCATACAGAACTGCAGTGCAGGGATCCACAACGGAGGTACCGGCTGCACGGGGGTAGGTCGACACGGGGGGGCGGGCGTCAACACGCGCGCGGGGCGGCTCCAGTGCTGTGAATATTTAATGAGCGCTCATTAAATATTCACTGCGCTGAATTTAGGACCCAGCTCATTGGCTGGGTCCTTAATACCGTTTCAGACCCGATTTTGAGCCTAAAATACCGGGTCTGAAACGAGTAGGACCCTGCATTTTAACCGGTTAGAAAAAACGGTATTTTCTAACCGGTTAAGTGGTCCTGCACCTTTCAGACCGCACAGATTACCGTTTTAAAACGGTAAAAAAACGGCAATATACCGTTTACAAAGTGCGGTCTGAAAGGGGCATAAAAGGTGGCAAACTTTAACAAAAATACTGCAGGAGGGCACTGATAAATTTATTTCTAGGGTAAATAAAAGAACAAATGTCAAAAGGAAACCTACTGTATGTGGCTTAACAGCAAAGTCAAATTTAAAATAGCTAAAAAAAAGCAGGGCATTCAAAGAGTTTAAACAAGATGGGACACCCAATTAATTTGCTGCATATAAAGAATGTAATAAGAAATGTTAAAATACAATCAATATGGCTAAATTAGAGACTGAACATAAAATAGCCGCAGATAGTTAATCTAATCCCCAAAAATTCTACAGTTATATAATGGGAAACGTTTAAGGAAGGAAAATATCGGCCCACTAAAAAATAAGCAGGATACCCTGGTAATAGAAGGAAAAGAGAAAGCAGAATTATTCAATGAATTTTTTGCTTCCGGCAAGGCAAGAATCTTCAGAAGATCTCACAGATTAAATGATCGGCTCTTGATTGCTCCCAAACTGTATGTTTGAGTGAGGAAATAGTCAAAAATAGATTACAGAACCGGAGAAAGTGATAAGTAAGGCTCAGCATGGGTTCGTCAAAAATAGTCCTATTTTCTTGGATGGCATGGCTGCTTATCCCTTCTCTATGTGGGGGTTGGCAGGGATTATCTCTATAAAAAAAAATTTTTTTTCAAAAGATGACAAACGTCCCTTGCAATTTTCTGAGTTGTCATCTCAATATGCCATGGTTCGTAAATCTCCAATGGCATTTTTAAGGACTAGATTTTATATCACACATGTTCTTACCCATTTTTCAGATAAAGACTGGAACAACACTTCTGTCCTACCCAGTACCATCTAGTAATGCTATCTCTATTCAATATATTTTTCTGAGACAAATTATTGACCAATGTCAAGGGTGGAGGGCTGGGTTGGATTGTGTGGTGCTCAGGAATCACTTTAGGACCAGGTGGAGTAGGGTTAAAGCGAGCTGGTTTTATTATAGATGGTTTCATAAATGAAAATAAATCACTTATTCAAATAACGGCTTTGACATAAGGAAAACAAGGAAAGTCCCAAATAACGTCTTTGGGCAAAGTCTTTAGAAATAAATGGAAATAATAATAAAAGGCAATATGGCTTGCATAACTCTCGAGGTGGCCAGTGAGACTGAGGGAGATCCAATATACGGGAAAGAGAGCTTTGATGGCGGAATGGAGGTTTTATGGCAAAGACAGGCAATGATGGAAATGAATAACAGTCCAGGCAAGGTCACGGGAAAGAAGTGGGTGAAGATCCAGAGGGTACGGAGAAGACTGTAAGTGGGTGGTTTTCCAGGCTGCAGGATACCCCAGGAGGTGATGTCACTTTGTGGGGTGCAGGCGGACTTCGGGGTACCGTCAGGAGCCCACGGACAGGTAGCACTGATATCACGGCAAACAAGCAGGAAGGCACAGAGAGGTCAGGATTCCCAGAGTCAGTAGCAGGGCAGACTAAGGTGAAGGCTGCAGTGGACAGGAGTAGCCAGGAGTCTCCAACTGCACAAGGCTAGGAAACCTTTGCACTGACACCAGTTCACCAGGACAGATCCCCTTAATACATAGTGGGCGGCTGTCATTGGTTTAGACCAGGCATGTCCAACGTTGGCCCTCCAGATGTTTTGAAACTACACATCCCAGCATGCTCTGCCACAGTTTTGCTAATAGAGAATGCTAAAACTATTGCAAAGCATGCTGGGATGTGTAGTTTTAAAACATCTGGTGGGCCAACGTTGGACATGCCTGGTTTAAACGGTGCAGAAATGGCAGAAAACCTGAACCTGGCGTCCAATCTGCATTTTGCCCACATCCAAGATGGTGGCGCCGGCCTCCCGGCTCCGCCTCAGTCACAACTCCCCTGGGACTCACAGGGACTCGCCCCCATCACACAATGCCTCTCGGCTGGCCAGGACACAGCAGCGCGCCCACACCAGAGCCCCAGAATGGACAGGCGGCGGGCACGGAGGGGTGAGAACTGGACCCGCCGTGCCCCGCCGCGTCTGTCCATGACAACCATGCTAAAATAAAAGGAGGAATGTCTGCATGGCTAGTACACTTTCCTACCCTGACCATTCAGAAAAAGCCCTTTTATTCTCTCAACAAGTTCTCAAAGCCAGCATGTATACTGAACTTTTTTTTTATATTTACCACAACTCATATCTATCTCCTCTCCAGCGATTCCATATGGGAAACACCAATACACATTTGCCCAAAATGCCGTCAAGAGAATGCAGACACATACCATTGCTTGTGGGCCTGTCCTATAATCTGTTATTTTTGGCACCTCATTAGATGATATGCAGAAGCCAAATTAATCACATTTGTACCCTTTACCACAGAATGGACGATACTTGGGGTGTTTGATCCTAGTCTTCGTATGACAAAAGAAAGCAAAAAATTACTATGAGCCCTTAGTGCAGCGGGTAAGAAGACTATTCTTCTGGGCTGGATTGAAACCACACCCACACAGTTCCCAGTATTTCTAACTAAGTTTCATTTCCTGTTTTGGATGGACTGTGTGGCAGCCATTGTGGATAGATTTAAACGTTTGGAAACTTTTTTTTACTTTTATGGGAATCTTACATAATCACACTCCCACTTACCACCCGACAGCAGATACATACTAGCCTGAAAACAACGACATGGTATATGACCAGATTGGCTGCTCAGGACCCTCCTGTTCATTTAAACTAATATTGCGGGTATAAATGTCAACCTATCATAGTCCCTTTTTAGTGTTTGTGCTGCTTGGACATGACATGTAATGTTTCACATATGTTCACTATTTATTTATTTATTAACAGTTTCTTATATAGCGCATACATATTCCGCAGCGCTTTACACAGTATAGTTGCTCATTCACATCAGTCCCTGCCCAGTGGAGCTTACAATCTATATTCCCTACCACATATACACACAGACATTCTAGGGTTAATTTTTGTTGGAAGTCAATTGACCTACCAGTATATTTTTGGATTGTGGGAGGAAACCAGAGTAAACACACGGGGAGAATATACGGTACTTATGAGTTATCCGGGCGCCCGATTTCTAAATCGGGTCGGATCGGGCACATCGCATCGCATGCGACCATCGGATGCGATGCGATGACCCGATTTTTCCATAGGAATCAATGTTAAAATGGACTGAGTCCATTTTAACATGGAATTCAATGGGAAAAAGGGGTCCATTTCATACCCCTACTATCCAAGTGGGCATGGAGTTGGATATAAACCTGTGGCGAGCGTAGCGAGCCACCGAGCCCGAAGCGTGGCGAGCGTAGCGAGCCCCGCGAGGGGACATAGAATACCGTCCCCTCGCGGGGCTCGCCACGCTTCGGGCTCGATGGAATGTCTGCATGGCTAGTACACTTTCCTACCCTGACCATTCAGAAAAAGCCCTTTTATTCTCTCAACAAGTTCTCAAAGCCAGCATGTATACTGAACTTTTTTTTTATATTTACCACAACTCATATCTATCTCCTCTCCAGCGATTCCATATGGGAAACACCAATACACATTTGCCCAAAATGCCGTCAAGAGAATGCAGACACATACCATTGCTTGTGGGCCTGTCCTATAATCTGTTATTTTTGGCACCTCATTAGATGATATGCAGAAGCCAAATTAATCACATTTGTACCCTTTACCACAGAATGGACGATACTTGGGGTGTTTGATCCTAGTCTTCGTATGACAAAAGAAAGCAAAAAATTACTATGAGCCCTTAGTGCAGCGGGTAAGAAGACTATTCTTCTGGGCTGGATTGAAACCACACCCACACAGTTCCCAGTATTTCTAACTAAGTTTCATTTCCTGTTTTGGATGGACTGTGTGGCAGCCATTGTGGATAGATTTAAACGTTTGGAAACTTTTTTTTACTTTTATGGGAATCTTACATAATCACACTCCCACTTACCACCCGACAGCAGATACATACTAGCCTGAAAACAACGACATGGTATATGACCAGATTGGCTGCTCAGGACCCTCCTGTTCATTTAAACTAATATTGCGGGTATAAATGTCAACCTATCATAGTCCCTTTTTAGTGTTTGTGCTGCTTGGACATGACATGTAATGTTTCACATATGTTCACTATTTATTTATTTATTAACAGTTTCTTATATAGCGCATACATATTCCGCAGCGCTTTACACAGTATAGTTGCTCATTCACATCAGTCCCTGCCCAGTGGAGCTTACAATCTATATTCCCTACCACATATACACACAGACATTCTAGGGTTAATTTTTGTTGGAAGTCAATTGACCTACCAGTATATTTTTGGATTGTGGGAGGAAACCAGAGTAAACACACGGGGAGAATATACGGTACTTATGAGTTATCCGGGCGCCCGATTTCTAAATCGGGTCGGATCGGGCACATCGCATCGCATCGCATGCGACCATCGGATGCGATGCGATGACCCGATTTTTCCATAGGAATCAATGTTAAAATGGACTGAGTCCATTTTAACATGGAATTCAATGGGAAAAAGGGGTCCATTTCATACCCCTACTATCCAAGTGGGCATGGAGTTGGATATAAACCTGTGGCGAGCGTAGCGAGCCACCGAGCCCGAAGCGTGGCGAGCGTAGCGAGCCCCGCGAGGGGACATAGAATACCGTCCCCTCGCGGGGCTCGCCACGCTTCGGGC
The DNA here is from genome assembly GCF_055691185.1 of Crinia signifera. Lineage (NCBI taxonomy): Eukaryota > Metazoa > Chordata > Amphibia > Anura > Myobatrachidae > Crinia > Crinia signifera. The sequence goes on along the minus strand of NC_139220.1, from coordinate 57,769,841 downwards.
TCGGTGGCTCGCTACGCTCGCCACAGGTTTATATGCAACTTCATGCCCACTTGGATAGTAGGGGTATGAAATGGACCCCTTTTTCCCATTGAATTCCATGTTAAAATGGACTCAGTCCATTTTAACATTGATTCCTATGGAAAAATCGGGTCATCGCATCCGATGGTCGCATGCGATGCGATGCGATGCGATATCGCATCGCATCGCATCTGATTGTATGCCTTAACTTAAGGCATACAATCAAAAAATCGGGCGCCCAGATAACTCATAAGTACCGAATATACAAACTCTGGACAGTTAGAGCCATGGTGGGAATTGAACCCATGACCTCAACGCTGTGAGGCAGTAATGCTAACCATTACACCATCCGTGCTGCCCTATTGACTTTATTATCGGTCATTCTTGAATATGAAGTATATACATCATTTTTCTTGTATATTATGTCTAAGATGTCTCAATAAAGAAAGTAAAAACAAAATTCTGTTAACGCTGATAAATACAATCCAATACATTGAATGGCTGAAAAAGGCCATATCACTATGCTTTGGTGTCTCACAGCAATGAATGGCTGCTCAGCCCATTTGTAATGAACCATGCTTTAAGTTTCCTAGTCCAGCAATTTCAAGCATCAATCTCAAAATATCCTTTGTGTCCCAAACATCTCTCTCAACGTGTTTTGTCACTCATTTGAGTGACTGACCTGCCACTATTTGCCTTTAAACTAATTGCCACTCTAATCAATCAATTAACTTTATTGGCCATGTGTGCTTGCGCACACTAGGAATTATTTGTGTATTTACAGTGCAGCATCAGCAGGGTTGAGGGGGGGGGGGCATTACATACATTACATTGAGACATTACATGCGGGGATGACATGCCCAACAAGCAGCACATCGCCTAGGCAGCCATCAGCGGCGCCACTGGTCACTGCAGCAGCCAGGTAGGTAACGATATAAGCAGGGACAGTACAATTATCACATTCCCGCCGAGCTGCACAGCACCTAGGCAGCCATCCATGGCGCCCCTGGCCGCTTCAGCAGCCAGGTAGGTAACAATATAAGCAGGGACAGTATAATGGCACAAAGAGAACACATACCTACCAAGCTGCACGGCGCCTAGGCAGCCATCAGCGGCGCCATTGGTTTGCCACAGCCAGGTAGGTAACATTATTGGCAAAGACAGCACAGTTACAGCAGAGACATTACAGTTATCACACAGGGGACATAAGGTTACATATGGCTGAGTGCACAGATCCCAGGCAGCCATTTGCGGCACCCACTTCCTGTAGGAGAACCAGCGGTGGGGGTGGGGGAGAGAGAGTTACTGAGGGCTGGGGAGAGGCAGTGAGGCCTGGGGCTGGAGTTGGGCATCCCCTGGGCTGAGTTCCACACCGCTGCCCCCTATAGTCAATCATACCTCCTCCCTGAGGTGGCTATGTATATACAAAGATGGATACCCTCAGTACTGCGCATTTGTAGCTGCATCCCAAATGGATACCTAAGAGGGAATCCCAATACTCTCAAATAACATTTAAAAACAGAAAGGTGGTAACCAAGGAAGGGATGTGCTTCTAATTAGATAAGTGTAGTGTAACTTTTGAGAATCAAAAATAAATAAGAAAGAAATACTTACTTTCCTCCAATCATGTTCTAAGTTGATTGTATAACATTTTCTCTTTACTCTGTATGGCAGGCTAAGTTTCCTTTGATGGCAGACTCAGAGATATGCCATAAAAGACAAAGATAAAAAACTGAATTAATACATCCACAGGTAAGTACAATACATCCACACACAAATAAAATTATTCAAGATGCTGACAATATGCATCCAACCATACAATAATAAGGAACCCACAACATTTGATAGGTGGGGAGCAATTACCAGCTGTTGGAAAGAACTGGCAATGGACACCTTAGAAAAAAAAGATGTAGGGAGACCATCTGGTTCTCCCACATCAATGACAAAAGTATTCAACATCGATGATTTTAAGTCATCGATGGCCATCCCTATGTTATATTGCATAATCACCATGCAGCATCCCAGGCTGACATCCTGGTAGAAAGTGCAGTCACAGCTGTCTCGCACACATCCACTAGACTAGAGTGTACGAGGTAAACCTACCCGGGGTGCTTGTGGTGACCTTTTAACCATGTTCACCTAATGCATGTGGTTTGCTGTAGGATTCTATGTGTACATAGCTGTCTTTATTATATCCTAAACGTCTGTTGTGTAACTTCTTTGTCTTTTGTCTGCTCCTTGACCTCCCCCCTCCCATCCCTGTTTTATGTCGAGTGCAAACTCTATTTGTCCAGTGTGCAAACTTCTTGCTGAGTACAAAAGTTTACCAAACATGTAGTTCTGCTGATGCAGTATCCCCCTACGTCAGAGCCACCCCTATGCACCACTTTTGGTCCAATTAAATGTATAGTTCAATGTTCATTTTCTTGTCTACTGATATATATACCTATAATCTGTAACATTAAAGGCAGAGTTGTACCCTGCATACTTGGTCTTCGATTATTGATCATTCCTATACAGGGTCTCTCTCACGGAATTCTAAGGAGTCATCACATTGAGGTCTATCAGGTAAAGGAGAGATAAAATTACATCTCCCAACAGCTGGGGTCTCGCAGCCGGGATTCAGAGTCTGTCCCCAAATTGACAGAGGGCTAATCTCTTTGTCTTTGTGGGATTACAGACAGTCTGAATCTGAACCCGTGTATCTCTGTTCCGGGAACAGAAGAACACTTTTACGAAGTCTGGGACTTCTGAAGTCAGGGACTTCACTTCAATGTGCGCACACAGATCTGGGATCTGAACATTGACATTTGTGTCTGGGACACATGGACAGGACCTGGGGTCCGATTTAGTGACCTCAATTTGATCACTCATCTCTTTATGGCCATTCTCTTCTGTCTCTCATCTGTTACATGTTTAAGATTGTTCGTCTAAATGAATATCCTTTGTGTGGTTGGTAAGTGAACACACAATTGATATCTGTATAAACATTGTAAGTGCGGTTGGTAAGTTCACGCACAATAACATCAGGAAAATATTGTTTACTGTATGCCAAAAGAATAGCGGTCTTATGCTTCCTTATTTTTAAGGATAACGCTACGTGAGGCTTCCTATACAGTATTCACATAACAACAAGACTCTGTCCACTGTCACATAGACGGTCTGTTGATTTACTAACATTCTGTATTTAAGTATAATATTAATGGGATGTACTTAAAGGGAACACAGTTCATATGATATTCAGATAAAGACCAACCCTCACAGTCTGCTGCCACAGGTTCCGACCTGCCTGACTGAGACGGCGCCCCTGATCTGAGTATTAAGAACTTTCCACGCTCCCATTCATAATTGCAAATACTGAAACACATTTGGACCCAAATATGGGTGCAAAGAATAGTAAGAAAAATTGTTATCCACCCCCATTACCAGGTGAAACATGTAAGGAATATGTAGCCCGTAATTCATCCACTGATTACTTCTTAGTTAATCCATGGGTGGACAATTTAGCAGGGTGGACAGAAACAGTAAGTCCCAACCCTTTTCCCAGAGAAGGATCTAATTACCCCTTCTTTATGAACATGGTCAAAGGTCTTTGTCTTGAGGACAAAGAAGCCTGGCCATGGTACACAGCAGATCCCAAATGGGATATGAAATATATGCGTGCAGGAGGAGAACAATGGCTGATCATTGCCCCCTCCTGGCATGACACAAACTTATCAAAGAAACAGAGAAAGATAAAATCTGTCACAACAAAATTACACAATATAGAAGAATTAAGGAGTAATAAGACCCTTAAAAATCTGTCACCTCCTCCCTATAGTCCAGTATATCCCTCACTCACAGATGTTGAATTAATGGCTGTCGGACATCATGTCTTAAAACCCACAGCCCCACCATCTGGCCGAGATGAGGAGGATCTCCCCAAATCAGAAACCAGTGAGGATGAGGAAAAAGAAGAGAAAGAACAAATAACACCTTTAAAAATCCAAATCACCAGTAAAAAGAGATTAACCGCAGATCAATCTTTAATAACTGATGATCTTGGCGCCAAAACTGTCAGATCTGGTGCTACTTATGATGCCCCTACCGCGTCACATACACCATTTATGACTATTGGAGACCAACTTCTCATAAAATCTATTGAGATAGAAGACCTAAATAGGATAATCAAGCATTGCCCAAAACCCACTGTCACTGCATCAGGATGCATTGCTTATTTAAAAAAGGCATGTAAAGGCCGAAATTACACACAGGATGATATCAGACTAATTGTCGATAATGTCATAGATCACCATCATGCCTGGGATTGGAAAAAGGTCAAAACTATTAGTGAAAGAGTTACCGATTCTAGAGCTGATAGATATCCTTTGAACCACCCAGATGGAATAAAAGCAATGTGGACTGAATTAGAAGCATATATGGTCAAAGTATTTAAGACTCGATCATCCCTACCCATTGCTGTAGCGTGTAGAAAAAAAGGCCACTGAAACAGTCACTGAATTTTGGAAAAGATTCAAGAAATGTTGGACTGAGGAGGCGGGACTTTCTCTAGAGATGTCCTCCCTACTCATCTCCACTTTCATCAGTAATCTGCACTTTTCCATCTCCACCGCAGTAAAACAGAGCGTCTCTTCCTGGACCTCTGATACTGTTGAAAACTTTGAAACTCATTTATATGAAAAAGAGGCCGCAGGCTGTTTTGAAATGAAAAAGCCCGCCGCCATCCCTACCCATAGTTACCAACACAACAATAAGGAACCAGACACATATAGAAGGAAACCATACCAGGGCCAAAGGAAACCCTTTAGGCCACCTCAACAACACAATGGCGCTCATCGCCCACCCAACCAGAACAGGGGCCCTCATGAAGTTATGAAAAGAGAAACTTCATGTTATAATTGTGGTCAAAACACACACTGGGCTAGGGAATGTCCATTCCCACCCCAAAGACCACAGCAATCTTACCGACCTCCACAAGGCCCACACAGACCCCAACATGATAACACACCAGTCAGAGACCATGTACGTTTTAGAGTTGACTGGACTGACCCCTCACTGTGAAGGGGCCCGGAGGAGGGTATCCCATCTTTTGCACAATTTACCACCCACTGGGAAGAAGCACCCCTATTAACACTGTATATCAATGGAAAGAAATTACCTTTCTTGGTAGATAGTGGGGCCACAACCAGTGTTTTGTGTTCATTACACTATGATGGTGAATTACAAAAGACTACTCCTTCAATGGGAATCAACGGGATACCCACTGACACATACTTAACTGACCACTTGACGGTAGAATCAGAGAAAAGACATTATCTTGGTAAACATCAATTCAGAGTAATTGCAGAATGCCCTGTTAATTTGTTGGGGAGGGATCTCTTTAGCAAACTGAGCATTTCAATATCACCTTCACCAAAGGGAAGTGGACTCCACGTCACTTCACCTTATTTTCTGTCAACGCAGATTTCTGACTCAACACTTGACACAGTCAACCCACAAGTTTGGGCCAGTGGTCTTTATGACACCGGACACATACATTGTACACCGTACAGAGCAAAGCTCAAACCAGACTCACCCCATGTGTACATCAAACAGTATCCACTCTCACAAGAGAAAATTGAAGGTCTTAGACCAATGATACAGGAATTCCTACAACAAGGAATACTCAGATATGTTATTTCACCTTATTGTACACCCATCAACCCAGTCGCTAAGGCTGATGGAAGCATTAGATTTGTACAGGACTTAAGGAAAGTAAATGACCTTATAGTCCCAATTGCACCAATAGTGCCAGACATTAACACACTCATTTCAGCCATCCCTGCAGACGCAGCATTTTTCACAGTTGTGGATCTGAAGAACGCATTTTTCAGCATTCCAATAGATGCAGAGACCCAATTACTTTTTGCTTTTTCTTTTGAAGGTAAACAAATGACTTGGTGTCGTTTACCACAAGGCTATATTGACTCCCCTGTAGTCTATAGCATAGTCCTCCAAGCCACATTGGCTCCATGGCACCCCCCCCAGAGTTCTGTCCTGCTACAGTATGCAGATGATCTGCTACTCTGTAGTACAACGGAGGAGGCCAGCCAAGAGGATGGTATATCACTGCTAAACTGGTTAAGTGAATGTGGACACAAAGTGTCTAAAACAAAAATGCAATGGTGTCAAAGTCATGTCAATTACTTGGGTTTTGTGCTCTCTGAAGGAGAAAGGAAAATCAGCCCACAACGCATACAGTCTGTATTGGGCCTGGTCACCCCAACTACCCAGAAGGAAATGTTATCTTTCTTGGGAATGGTAAATTACTGCAGACAGTGGATTTCTGATTGTTCCTATTATGATAACATTCTGAGACAAGCTACTCTCAGTGACAAACCCAAAGTCATACAATGGTCAAGTGAAATGTCAGCTGCATATGAAAAGTTAAAGTCAATGTTAGTTAAAAGTCCGGCTCTGGGCCTCCCCAACTATGTTTTGCCATTCCACTTGTTTGCAAGGGACACCTGTAAGACTATGGCGGGCGTGCTAACACAATTTCATGGAGGCAAATTGCGACCTGTCGCATTCTTTTCCAAAGTAATGCCAGTCACTGTACAAGGAATGCCTGCGTGCCTTCGAGCACTGGCTGCCTGTGCAATGGTTGTTGAAATGGCTGCCACACTCACGTTAGGACATTGCACTGTTCTCCACACTACACACAATGTCCTCACAATTCTCAAAGGCTTACATACACAGCATATGTCAGCTCAGAGACTCAGTGGATACGAGGTGCTCCTCCTAGGAAACCCATCTCTTGTCATAAAATATGCAACAAACACAGCAGGACCTGTTCCTGTACTCAATGCCCTTTTAGGCTTAAAAGGACCTGACGATGAACCTCCACCACCCCATGACTGCTCTCTGACTATCGACTCAGAAACTTCACCAAGAAGTGACATGTCGACTGTGCCCATACCCGACGCCGACATTACTTTTGTTGACGGCTCTTGCAGTCGACCAAATGACAACACGTACCAGGCAGGCTACGCAGTAGTTAAACTTCCTCAAACTGTCCTTGAAGCAAAAGCAGTTCCTCTGCAATCAGCACAAGCTGCTGAACTAATTGCTCTCACTAGAGCTTGTCACTTGTACACAGGAAAACCTGTCACCATTTACACAGACTCCAAATATGCTTATGGCGTTGTTCACGACCATGGCATGATTTGGCAGCGCCGAGGCTTCACAGGCGCCGATGGGAAAGGCATCTCTCATGCCCAACTCATTTCTGATTTGTTACATGCAATCACATTGCCTTCACACATTGCCATCCTCCACTGCAAAGCACACACCGGAGGAAAGGACGATATTTCGCGGGGCAATGCCCTTGCTGACACTGCTGCTAAACGTGCTGCCACTACATCCACATACAATCTCACACTGACCGTAATCTCGCCACCGTCATTAGATGACACATATTTACTTACGGAGCTACAGGCGGCTGCCTCTAACTCTGATTTATCAGATTGGACATATCCAATTCTGCAGAAGAATCCACGGACTGGATTAATCTGCAAAGAGGGGAAACCGTGCATCCCCCAAACAAGTACTTCACTGTTCATAGCGCACTACCACGGAGTAGGTCACCATAGTAAAACCACAACAACACTGCTCCTCACCAATGACTTTTATATTACAAATGCAAAAGAACTTGTAAACCAATATGTTAGCAGATGTATTGTGTGTCTTAGAAACAACCCAAATAACCCAGATAGAGCAAGACACCAGCATCTCCAGTATCCAACAACCCCGTTCACTCACCTGCAAATAGACTTTACCCATATACCAGGTACAGGAAAACAAGAATACGCTTTGGTCATAGTTGATATTTCTCCGAGGACGCAAAAACAGTTGCCCGTATTCTCACGCAGGAGATCATTCCGCGATGGGGATGCCCACTACAAATCAATAGTGATAAAGGATCAGCCTTTACTGCAAAAGTCACTGAAGCTTTAGTTAAAGCCTTGCAAATCCAATGGAAATTCCACATTCCATATCATCCCCAGAGTTCAGGTATCGTGGAACGCATGAACAGAACTCTAAAAGATAAACTGAGAAAAGCAACAGGCGGTACCTTCAACAAATGGAAGGCAGTCCTTCCCATCATACTGGCTGAAATTAGAATGACGCCACAAAAGACTTTAGGATACTCCCCCTTTGAGATACTAATGGGTAGGCCTTTCCCCACACCCTGGGCGAAGAAACCATTAGTCATACAGGAAGGAGACTTGGAACTAATAAGGGATGAATACCAACTCACCCATTCAGGGTTGGAGATAAGGTCGTTGTGAAGATCCTGCCGAGAAACAAGAGCTCAGGAGACTTTGCATACGGACCAGAGACGGAAGTCATCGCTGTAACCAGAACGGCTGTTCTTACAGACGAAGGACCGGTGTGGATACACGCATCCAGAGTAAAGAAGATCCCGAGTAACGTCCCGGATAGAGAACAGATCGAGGAAGGGGTACTAACGGGAGTCAATGACTCTGACCTCCAACAGGACGAGGTACTAACGAGGGCAGACAGCCCTGACCTCCACCCTGGAGAAGAACTGCCGGTTGCAGACACCGAAGACGAAGATTTACAACCTCCTGAAGCCGAGGGGGACTTTGAAAGAAATGATTCCCCCCGCCTTAGCCCTAGTGATTTTGCTAGGCCTTGCAGTATACATTCCCCTTGAAGCTGAAGTTACAATAACTCAAAAAGATGACTGTATTACCTTATGGTATAATTCTTCCAACACCCATGTCGCCACATATTCGCTAGATTTAATGACATTGTTCCCCGGAGAATATTGGCCCCTATTATCTAAACGCCAAGCACAGAGCGAAGAAATTGTGTACTTATGTGTTACTGGAGGGTCTTGGGGAGAAACATGTGATTCCTGGGGTGCAGTAGGATGGAATACCGGTACTGATTGGGGATACAAACCTGATGTGGCGCTAACCTGCACTGACAAAAATGGTAAGTCTCTCATCTCTCGCCTGACACTCACCAAGAAACCAGGAAGAAACATATACCAAGTTATTATCAATCTAGAAAACCCCAATAAAAATGATTGCGGGAAATATGTTATAGGATTGTGGTGGGGATCAGGATACCATAGCCCCAGACGCACCATATTTTTGAATAATATGCATAATCACCTTGATTTTAAAACCCCGTCCAGATCTATTATGCCTCATATTACTAAGTTCAAAAATATGATAGCCATTGATAACCCTACTTATGAAGATAGTATAGCTATGGAAACTGGATTCTCAGATGATAATTTTTGGCTGGAATGGATGAAATATAATGCCCATAAAACTAATAATACTGATTGCTATGTTTGTGCTAAATCTAGGCCTCATCTAGGTACTGTCCCTCTGAACATACCAGAATCAGAGGATAAATGCTTTTTTACTCTGTACACTGGTAATAAGACATTAGATAATGAATGTGAGTCATGGAAAAGGAATTACCCCATTTTGTCTAAAAATACTAACCCAGGTAACACCATCACCATTTATCCAGGAAATTATACTTGTTACTATTCAAATACCACCAATGGAGTTGATCTGAAAGTATTCCCTGAAGGATTCTGTGCCACTCGCAGATTCTTTGCTATGCCCATAATGAAAAAATCCCTTGGTGATATTTATTTTATTTGTGGTGATATGAAGATTAGAACCAGACTCGAAAACACATGGAAAGGAGAATGTGCCCTGGCTAAAATCATTATGCCTATCCACGTTCTACCCTCCAGCATTGAAATACCCACACCTGCACCCACAACAAAACCATTAGACAGTATTAGAAGTAAAAGAGAAACACCTAAGGAAAGTTTTGATCCTCATGTGTATATCGACACTATTGGTGTCCCAAGAGGGGTCCCAGATGAGTTCAAAGCACGAGACGAAGTTGCTGCCGGCTTTGAATCACTGATACCCATTGTGACAATCAATAAGAATGTAGCATGGATAAATTATATGTATTATAATCAACAGAGATTTGTTAATGATACCAGAGATGCGTTGAAAGGAATTGCAGAACAGTTGGAAGCCACATCACAAATGACATTCCAGAATCGTATGGCTTTAGACATGATTCTTGCTGAGAAGGGAGGAACTTGTGTATATATTAGTAAGGTTGCAGGATGTTGTACGTACATACCTGACAACACAGGTGCCAATGGCAAAATAACCTTAGCTATTAAAAAGTTAGAGGATCTCTCCATTGAACTCAAGAAGAACTCAGGTGTCTCTGACCCCTGGGCTGATTGGTTTGGATGGATGAACAATTGGAAACACGCACTTGCACAACTAGGCATCATTATCCTTGTAGTTTTGATATTCATTGTGATTACTGCTTATTGTGTTTTCCCACTTTGTAAAAAGGTAGCTTCTAAGTACCTTGATACGGCTACACCCACTATGTATACTGATTTGACACGTGGCCCCCCTACCCCCGAGGATTATGCTATGTACGTACAAGAACAACGAAAGAAGAAGAATCTACTTGTAAGAATCATGTAATATAACAAACATGATTCTAAGAGGGGATTGTAGGATTCTATGTGTACATAGCTGTCTTTATTATATCCTAAACGTCTGTTGTGTAACTTCTTTGTCTTTTGTCTGCTCCTTGACCTCCCCCCTCCCATCCCTGTTTTATGTCGAGTGCAAACTCTATTTGTCCAGTGTGCAAACTTCTTGCTGAGTACAAAAGTTTACCAAACATGTAGTTCTGCTGATGCAGTATCCCCCTACGTCAGAGCCACCCCTATGCACCACTTTTGGTCCAATTAAATGTATAGTTCAATGTTCATTTTCTTGTCTACTGATATATATACCTATAATCTGTAACATTAAAGGCAGAGTTGTACCCTGCATACTTGGTCTTCGATTATTGATCATTCCTATACAGGGTCTCTCTCACGGAATTCTAAGGAGTCATCACATTGAGGTCTATCAGGTAAAGGAGAGATAAAATTACATCTCCCAACATTTGCCAAATCCCAGTATGTGGGGGTGGATTGCTGGGCATTGTAGTTCTACAAAACCCAATATCTGTTTTTTATACTTATTTAACGCTTTTTTTTTTTTTTTACATCATCAGCCCAGCTTCCACTGCCCAGGGACATTCCCGGGCTTCAGCCCAAGCCAGGGGTACCTTTTTATTGGGCAGGGTTCCGGCCCAAGCTGACCAGCCAGGGTGTCATGTTTTGACTGAGGGAACTAATATAAATAGTTTCCCACCAGCTGTGGCATGTCACTGCTGGCTGTTGGAGTCCTGAGCTAGTTCTAAAAATAAGAGGGACCCCTATTTTTGTAACCAGGACCAGTCCAAGAGCCTGATGCTAGTTTCTTGAATACAGGGAACTCCTAGTTAATTTTTTCCCAGTATTCTAGAGACTAGGATCAGCTCAAAGAACCTGGGGCTGGTTATGACCCCATGCCTTTTATTTTATTATTTATTTAATGTTCTTATTTCACTAACGTCCTATGGGATACTGGGATTGGTCTTAAGACATTGGGGTATTAGAGGGTATCCATGGGAGACAGGCACATCTATAACTTTGAACTGGGTGTACTGGCTCCTCCCCTCTGATCCCCCTCCCACGAACCAGTTTAAAATGTGCCCTCAGGAGAGGATGCAAACTGCTGGAGCTCCAGAGAGTTTGTTTTCAGTTTACTTTCTTTTATTATTTTGGGTTTGCTGTGTTGGACTTCACAGCATTCCTGCTTTGTGGGAAGTCAGGAGAAGGGTTAAGTTGCAGCCTCTTAAGGTACCGAGCTGCCCCTGCTGCAGGACCACTGTCCTGAGTGGGTTGTTGTCATCGTGGGCATTGCGCTGCAGCGTTACACACCCTCAGCATGCCGCACACTCCTGACTCAGTCCGAAGACGTCAGTGGTGAGTAAAAAACCGGGGTCCCCACAGTGGGGTACCCTGATTCATTTGTGCGGCAAGATGGTGGCGGCGGCAGACGCGGCATCCCTGCACAAGGGCTGTGCAGACCCCCTGTCACAGACTGGATGCTAGGTGACAGTCCCTGGGCCACCAGGGCAGTTCCCACAGAGGGCTGTTCAGGCGGGCTTACCTGGAGTGGGACCAGAGATTCTGTGGGCGCCAACACTGCTTCCTGCTTTTCCCTGCAGCGCCATTATTGCCTCCAGACACTCCTCAGTGGTGAGGTGGTGAAGAGGGATTCTGCAGCAGAACAGCAAGTGTTGTTTAGCGCTAATCGCTCATTGTGTGTCACACTGGGCCTTATTCTAGTTCACTCTTTCTGACAAAATCCTTCTTAGATGGACAAAACCATGTGCACTGCATGGGGCAAATGTAAAATGTGCAAATAGAATTAGATTTGGGTGAGTTATTTTGTTTCTGTGCAGGGTAAAAACTGGCTGCTTTATTTTTACACTGCAATAAAGATCTCACTTTGAAGTAAAACCGCACCCAAATCTAATTCTCTCTGCACAAGTTACATCTGCCCCACCTGCAGTGCACATGGTTTTGTCCATCTAAGAAGGATTTTGTCAGAAAGAGTGAACTAGAATAAGGCCCTAAGTTTGTGCCTTGGTCCACTTCACAGATTACCAGTGAACAATGCATGTCCCCACAGCTTGGTATATCACCCCAACTTAGTGGGACCCCCCAATCAGACTCCCAGGAGCCTGAGTGGGCATCTGGCATTAAAAACAAGCTGCAGACAGTGTTAGCTCAATTGGCTGCAAATAGTGTGCAGACCAAACAGGTGCAGCAGGACCTTTCTGTTCTGTCTGCAAGGGTGGATAGTATTACACCCACGCAGGGCCAGTCGCGTAAGCGTGCTGCGGCCGCCATGTTGCCTGATTCTGATGTTGATTCTCAGGCAGGAGATAATGATAATGGTGATGACGTTCCGTTACAGGACTCTCAATCATCTCTGCGTGGCCAGGAGCCTCTTATTATGGCTATAAGAGAGGTTTTAGCCATCCCCCTGGCTGAAATACAGGCGGGTGACCCATTTTTTGACTCAGAGAAAACAACATATTGTTTTTCCTGAACAAGCTGACTTAGAAGACACATTTAAGGAGGCTTGGAAACAACCTGAAAAACGTTTCTAATTGTCCAAAAGGTTCAAATATGCCTTTCCGTTTGACCCAGTCAGTAGGAAAGTGTGACAGGAGCCTCCGGTTGTGGACGCTTCGGTGTCCAGGTTGTCTAAAAAGGTGGTACTCCCTGTTCCAGGGTCTGCCACGCTTAAGGATAATGCTGACAAAAAGCTGGATACCACCCTTAAAACCATATATACGTCAAGTGGTGCGTCACAGAGGCCAGTCCTCACCAGCTGTTGGATGGCTAAGTCTAGCCATACATGGGCCACTCAAATACAAGACGGTTTGTTGGCAGACATGTCAGCAGTGCAGGTTGCTGAAAAACTGCGCCATATCCAAGACACTGCAAAAGTCATGTGTGATGCGCAGAAGGAGCTGGGTGCTATCAATGCCTGCACCTCTGCCATAGTGGTCTCAGGTCGTAGGGCCCTCTGGTTGCGCCAGTGGGTTGCAGACGCAGACTCCAAGCATAGGGCCTTATTCTGGTCGGATGGCGTTTTTTTCGGATGGCGTTTTTTTAGCCATCTGCGCATGCGTGGGGATCGCTATGCGCATGTGCCACGCATGGTCTCCGTACTTGTACTCAGTAATACCGTACAGAAATGTGCACCGCAATCACTCGGGAAATATGGGCGTATTATGGGCGTCATTCGGAACTACACAGGGGCGTACTTTCAAAGTGGGCTAAACTGGGCGGAAACATGGGCGGACACGAGGGAGTGCACTTATTTTGGTAGGCGTGCATTCGGACAGCACACCGAATGCACGCGAACAAAAAGGCAAGAAATATGCGGTGTCCATAAGCAAGTATTGCTTTGCGGACACCACTCGTTCATGCGCTAGGCAATCGGAACGCCTAATCAGTACAACCAATGTCAGCTGAACACAATACAATCCACTCCTTTACTCATTACTCATTAATTACACGCTTGTCACTGCTTCAATTGGAACCATTGCAGCTTAAATGGACCATTACTAAACACACACATATATGCTGCAGTTTTCACACACTTTTACACTGCAACCAATGGACAGAACTTACTATCACTAATACAAATAGACATGTCACTTCTACATGTAACAATTAAACCACACATTTGGGGATAAAAATATTCATTTATTACAATAAAAAAAAAAAAAAAATTGGAAACCGTAACAAATAAAAGGTACCATGCCAGGACAGTACAAAAATAATATATAATAAATCAATGAATTTGTGACATACAGAACCACAGCAGAATCATTAGGAAAACATAAGGTGGCTTCACAACAAAAGTATAGCACCAACACTTCAAGTACAGCAGACAGTAATGCTAGCCGAAAGAGGCCAACAGGGGAACCAAACATGACATTCGAAACGAGGGCAAATGTGGGTACCCTCTGCATGGGATTGGACAAGGGAAGCTGACACACACAGCTCAATGAAAGATTTGGGAAGACATAAGGGTGGAGATTAATGCGGACACAAGTTCATTTGCGGGCACGTTTGGCCCTGGTAGGCTCCTTGCCACGTGCAGCAGCTCTTCGGCCACGTTTGGATGGTGGCCCAGGTGGAGCAGATGTTGGTGATGGGGGGGATGGTGTTCCCCCTCTGCCAGCAGGGAGTGCTGCTGGTGGGAATGCACCAGAAACGGATGACAATAGGACCCTATTGCTGGCAACTAGCTCGACCATAAGCTCATTATGGTGGAGGAGGAGATCATTTTGGCGCAGGGCTTGATCTGCCAGCACCTGCAGGCTTGCAGCTATTGATTGCTGGGTGGCAGCCATAGCCTGCAGGCTCCCAGCGATAGTCTGCTGGGTGCTGACCAAACCCTGCATGACCTCCTCGGTCCTACGCATCCGCTCTGATGCCAAGTCTCCCTGCTGGTGAATATGACCAAGCACCTGCACCCACCTGTCGTATTTGGCCTCGGCCGGTGGCTGCTGCTGCTGCACGTGCCTGGCACTGGTGGCAGGTGGCACAGACTCCTCAACCTCAAGAGATTCTTGACCAAGCGGTGGGGATGCTGGTGAAAGAGAAAATTACAGTTACAACACATTCCATGCAAAATTAGGACCAGCTACTTATGGCATGGCAAATAATTACCTTCAACAAAAGCAGCAAAGACTTCCGCTGGGGCCTCGCTATCGATGGTGCTCACCCCCCGGACCTCCTCTACTGCAATGCAGCATTCTGCTATCTCCTCCAGGGGGGTGAGCTTCAGCCGGCCTGGCATGGGGCCAGCCCCAGAGGTGTGGCTGTGTTCCCACCGCTGGGTCAATTTCTTCTTGAGGTTGGTTTTGAAGTCGTGCCACCTGCAATCAAAGTTTACATATTAATACATGTCACTCCTCATGTTTGCTGTAGCACCCATTGCAATCTGCAACAGATTACAACATGTGCTTCATGACACCAAACTTACATTATATTAAATTCGAAAACCAACCCTTAGAAGATACACTCACCCTACAATAACTATCGATTAAATGACATGGCAAACATGTCTGTGGCTCCAAGCAACGTGACCGGCCATTGACCAACTCCATCTAACATCTAATGTAAACATTACTGGTCTTGTACTGCTCAAATGTAACACACATGAACTTGCCTCTTCTTAACGTGCTCCGCCTCACGAACTTGTGGAGCCACCGCATTAATCTCCGCCGTTATGTCCTCCCAAATCTTCCATCTCCTTGTGTGTGTCAACCTGTCCTGTGGACACTCGATCCAATCCCGTGCGCGGGGTACCAGGATGGCAAGCTCCTGCGCTTCGAATGCCATGTTTCTGCTGCTTGGTTCCTCTGTTGGCCTCTTTCGGCCACGGCCACCTGTCGCTGTACTTGAAGTGCTGGCCAGTCTACTCTGTTGGGAAGCCACCTGTTGTGTTCCCAATGATTCTGCTGAGGCTGAAGATGGGCCAGCTGCCGATTGGCCTGATGTAGATGGCCCAGCTGGCTGCTCTTCTCCCACTGGCTGGTCTGGGTTGAGGGGGACATAGCTGGTGTTGGAGTCCATGCGGGCAAACAGGTCCTGGCACACCTGCTCTTCCTCAGATTGTAAGCCAGCCATGTTTGCAACAACATTGCCGTTTTCTAACACACCTTTATATCCTATTTCTGTAATTGGCGTACATCAGCGACACCCTGCGTTCCGTGCGGCAGCGTTCCGTACGGCAGCGTAGACCGTGCGGCAAATAGGCCACGCTCCTACCAGCGAAAAAAAAAAAAAAAACCTGGCAAACTTAGTAAGTCTGATTTAGTAGCTAATTGCAGATTTGTACACCAATGACCAACTAAAACTGTGGTCAGACATGAAATGTATATGTGAATGTCCATTTGTACTGTGCACTTGTTTGGTATGTACTACAAATTACACTAACCATTCCATATGTAAATCCAGTCCACCACTCAGGCAATAGTAATCAGTGCTTGCATCCAAATCACATGTGAAAGGTGTCCAAATACTGGCTTGATGCTAGGTACATTTCATTCCACATCTCTAGTGTGGGCCAGTAGAAGGTAAGTTTACACATGGCACCATGGCCTAATATTGGGAAAAGGTCTTGCACTATTTGCTATGTTTCTGCTGTATAGCTTTCACTATAATAAAGCTGTTTAGTACCTTGTAGAGTTAGGTGTAAATGGCTAGTAAAGCAGACTATTTCACCTGTTGTTTTCACCCATGTTTGGTGAATGTAATAGATTATATATAATGGGTTGCAAACTTCTTTCACCCTGTCTGTTTAGGATATACTAAGTAATGGCATGGTCTGCTCAACTATGCAAAGGTACAGCAAGTGTGGTTTGGCGATGCAATGGGTTAGCCGTCTGTTGTGGCGCATACACGCTGTTAATGACAAAATGAACAATAAAGTTAATACCAAATATCACTCTGAACAACCAATTACAGGACATGATTGCTTGAATTGTGCCATTGCTAAGATGGCGGCCTATGGTAGAGCAGCACCCTTCTCTGCCGCGGAGCTTAGGGCACTGGTCTCCATTATGGAGACCAGGCTGGGGCATGCGGGGCCCTTCATAACCAACCGCCAGAAGCGCCAGGCGTATGCCGCTGCCCGCAGGCGCATATTCGCGCGCACCCAGGTGCGCAGGACCATCGCCCAGCTGGAGCGGCGATGGTCTGATCTGAGGCGCCGGCAGCCAGAAAAGCTCCAGAAAATAAGGGCCAGCATAGCACGATGTAAGTGTTTACACATTAAATGGCCAATTGTACATTAATGCTTCCATGACCTTTTTTTGGCTATAAGGTAACCTGGTTGATCATGAGTTAAACATGGCATACACTATCTGTGTGGTACTTCAGGTTTGACATGCTGTAATGTGGGTCTAATATGTCATTTTTTGGCCTGCATGATGAATGAACAAATCATGTGGCTTATTTAACACTCTGCATTTTGAATTTTCTTACAGCACGTGACCGTGCAAGACAGGCCCGTGAGCAGGGCCAGGAGGAGGAGGCCATTGAAGAAGTGGCCGAGGAGGTGGCCGTTGAAGAAGTGGCCGAGGAGGTGGCCGTTAAAGAAGTGGCCGAGGAGGAGGCCGTTGAAGAAGTGGCCGAGGCGGAGGCCATTGAAGAAGTGGCCGAGGAGGACGCCATTGAAGAAGTGGCCGAGGAGGAGGCCATTGAAGAAGTGGCCGAGGAGGAGGCCATTGAAGAAGTGGCCGAGGAGGAGGCCATTGAAGAAGTGGCCGAGGAGGAGGCCATTGAAGAAGTGGCCGAGGAGGTGGCCATTGAAGAAGTGGCCGAGGAGGAGGTGGCCTCTGAGGGATTGGAGGAGGAGGAGGCATGTGAGGTGCTGGTGGAAGAAGGAATTGGTAGGTAAACATAAGGCATCATTAATAATTGGTGTTAGTACTATTTGTTAGGTACCACTGGTGAATCTAGTGTGTTTTACTCTATTATTAATTAATAAACAAAAGTGGGTTACAACAGACACACTTAGGGGTTATAGGCCCAAGCAAAAAACGTGGAATCTGGAGGCTCACGTAGGTGATGAGTTTATTTATGGAGGGCCTTTCTATACAAGCACAAATAAAACATTAATGGAGTATGGTCAGGCGTGATTTATAATGGAGTGACAAGTGGGCAGTTCCCCTGGACCCCCCTCTAGCCAGTTGGCCCGTGTTGTTGCCATGTATTTTGCAAAGCTATTTTGTAGGATGGATTGACTTTAGAAATTGTTTGGTGTAAGGAAGCGGATTAGTGCAGCAGTTTCACCTATCTGGCAATGTGACAATGATTCAGGAAGTAAGGGGTAGAGGGACTAGGCTAGCCTTTAAATGTGGTATTCATCCATCCATCCATCCATCCATGTATCCATCCATGTATGTATCCATCCATCCATCAATCCATGTATCTATCTATCCATCCATCTATGTATCCATCCATCTATGTATCCATCCATCCATCTATGTATCCATCTATGTATCTATCTATCATGCAGTTTAGCTATTAAGCAGTGACATGCAGGTATATATGTATGGCAAAATGTGGCATGTTGTATTGGATGTAGCTTTCTAGTAGATTGGTGAGTGTTAAGGCAGGAGATTTTTATCAGTCACATATTCAGTAGTGTAAGCCAGTGTGTGTGTGTGGGCCCATTTTTATTTTTACCATTACAAACAGTATTGCCTATGTAATTGTTTGTATGTATGATTTATCATGCTGTAGGTACTTAGGATTGACTGTACAAGGTCGACCTGAATAGCATAATTAATGTTGATCCCCCTTTAACATGCCCACAGATGACCGAAGGCGAGGGGTTGAGAGGGGCCCTCCTCAGACTGCGCCAGCACCTTCTGCACATGGCTGAAGAGGTGCAGAATGTATGCGACCTCCTGGTCTGAAGACGTTTGTTTATTTATTTTGTTACATGTTAATAAATTTTTCTCATAAAAGTTAGAAGTGGTCTGTGTGGTATTGTATCATTTTACAGTATAAGTATAAATATAAGTATATAAGTATAAATAGTGGTGTTTATTTATGTAAGGTGCAAAAGGGATATACAGTATATATATAGATGGATTTAGTGCATAAAAGTGGTTGAAAGTGAAGGGTAATGTAAAGATGTACATAGTGTGTTGATGTGTATGTGTGTGTTTGCATGTGAAGAATAATTGATGATGTCATATGCATACATAACACATGGGCGTAAAGGGGCAAGAAAGAATGTTGTGAACTTAGCATGATGTAAGGGTTAATCTAAAGTGGTATTCAAGTGTTTAATTATCAATTAGATAAATAATAGATGATCATTAAAAACAATCCCTTTTGCATGAGGTTGCCTAATTGCATAAGTGGGTCATGTTACAGATTTGGGTGTTCTGATAATAGTGAGGATTTGTGCGTAAATACACCGCATCGGTGCGTACGGCCAGGTTCCCGTCCGTTCTGACGCGGTAAGACTGTGCTTACGCTGTAAGACCGTGCCGAATCTGTGCGTGTCCACCGCACACGCAAGGTTTGTATGTCGTCCGTAAACACGCCCTCTTCTTAAACAGTGAGTCCGTCCGAATGCGGAGGCCCTCCTACACTCCCGCCTACCTCCTTGCCTCTGTCTTATTGGGACACACTACCTTTACCCCAAATTTAAGAATCATGTATAAACAAGCTGACTTCTCCAGTAACCAGAGATGAGGTTACATGGGCTATAGGGAGGCTAACGTTAGCTAAAGCTTCAGGCACTGACGGCTATTCAAACAAATTTTATAAAGCTATGTCAACATACATAGCAGAGCCACTGGCTGCCTGCTTCAATTTTGTAATAGACCAGGGCCTTTTACCAGAGCATTTTTTTGACGCAATTATTAAAGTTTTGCCTAAAACTGGTCGTAATTTGAGTTTGCCGGGATCTTATAGGCCTATATCTCTTTTGAATGTGGACTATAAGATTTTTAGCGGAAAGATTGAAACCAGTATTACCAACCATAATTCATAAAGACCAATCAGGATTTATTACTGGAAGGCATTCAGTGGTTAATGTTAGAAAGGTACTAACAGCTATACAGCATTCGTCTGATTTCTCGACGTCCAATTTGGACAATAATGTGGTCCTTACGTTGGATGCCGAGAAAGCATTCGATTTAGTGTTATGGCCCCATTTATTTCGAACTTTGGAAAAATTTGGCTTTCCTACAAAAT
Source organism: Crinia signifera (assembly GCF_055691185.1). Classification (NCBI taxonomy): domain Eukaryota; kingdom Metazoa; phylum Chordata; class Amphibia; order Anura; family Myobatrachidae; genus Crinia; species Crinia signifera. The sequence goes on along the minus strand of NC_139220.1, from coordinate 57,749,557 downwards.
TTAGCAATACTATTCGCACAATTTATACAGCACCAAATTCATATATTGCATGCAATGGCCTTCTCTCCCCTTCCTTTCAACTAGGTAGACGTACCCGCCAGGGGTGCCCCCTCTCACCCAATTTTTTGAAATTGCAATAGAACCTTTGGCAGTGGCAGTCCGCACATCACCTTTGATTCATGGAATCAAAATTACCAAAGAAGAATTAAGGATAGCCTTATTTGCGGATGATACACTGCTCTTTTTATCGAAACCTTCGCACTCAATACCAGCACTACTTCATCTTATAGACTTGTTCGGGGAGATCTCTGGTTATAAAGTCAATCTATCTAAATCAGAAATATTGCCATTAGGTAATACAGATGCCTCTTTTTTAAAACGCTGAATATTCCTTTTGCTTTAACTACATCACATTTTAAATACTTAGGCATACAGATTTGTAATGGTTAGAGACAGGATTATATGCAACATTAAAAAGCTTGAAATATGCATGCAAATATGCATGAAAAATACCTCAAATATCCATGAAAAGTGTTAAAATATGCTACATTAAATAACAAAAAAATAATTTTTACTTATTTTTTTAAAAATCAGCATAAAATTAGTTGCAAATAAACCTCAAAAATAGTCTCACAGCATCTGCAGATGTCCAGTGCTGTACACAGGATATTTTTTCTTCCTGGCTGCTACAGCAGACTGCAGCGTCCTAGGCTCTTCTGGCATTAACTACACAGAACCTCAACTCCAGCACTGATGGATCAAATGTCAACATAGCATGTGAGGGCAGCGCAGTGGAAGGATTCCTCCCTGCGATGCATACTCATTGTAACCCGTCATGGGTCTAGCCTGCAAAATCTACCACTACATGGCCTGCAGCAGCAGGGCAAAGCTGTGCTGTGATTTGCGGGTGAAAAGGGGGCGGGCCTAAAATATGCACCATCACTAGATTTTAGATCAAATATGCAATAACCAGTGAGAATGGGCAAAATATGAAAATACATATGCAAATATGCAAATGCTTATTATCCTGTCTCTAGTAATGATTTAAATCGTCTTTATTCCCTAAATTTTGCCCCTATTATAACACAGATAGAGACAAAGCTAGAATCCTGGAGAGATCTTCCAATATCATTATTAGGGCGACTGGCTGTTCCAGTCCATTATCTTCCCGAAATTTTTTTACTGTATGCAAATGCTCCCACTAAACATTAAAAAGTCTGATGTGACCCGCTTGGAATCTTTATTCTCTAATTTTATTTGGCAGAACAAAAGGCCCAGAATAGCAAAAAACAAATAAAAAAACTTCTAAAACTGATGGTGGCTTCGGATACCCTGATTTAAAATCATACTCTCAGGCCATACAATTTAGATACATTGGAGACTGGATATTAAATAGATCCACATATACTGACATGCAATTAGATCATGCTGCCTTTTTACCTTTTGCCCCTGGAGCATTACTACAATCCACCTCCAAGAATATCCCAATAGCAATTAAGAACCATGTTTTATTTAAAGATACTTATTCCACATGGAAACAAATTAATAAAATTTGTAACAGGAACCCCCTTCTTACCCAATATATACCTCTATGGGGAAATCCTTCATTCCCTCCTTCACTGAGTAATCCATGCTTTCTTGTGTGGAGAGACAAGGGATTAGACTCCTCCAACAAAGTGTTTGACCTAGGAGGAAATAGTGGGTGAAATTTAATAGAATGAGAGATTTAGAAAGTGAGAGATTTGGGAAGAAATCTCCAGTTTTTTTAAAGCGGCAATCATTTACACTTCAAAATCAAACTGGTAAAAAGACCTGGAGATTTCTTCCCAGATCTTTCACTTTCTAAATCTCTCATTCTATTAAATTTCCCCCAGTATGTCTTTTTTAGATCTCTCAATTAAATATAATTTGCCTCATACACATCTATACATGTATCTTCAGATAAGACATTTTCTGCAATCTATTAAAGCAACTCCACCTACAACCTATACTCTTAGGATAGCGACTTGCATTCAAAGTATAGACCTAATTTTAACATATATACTGTCAAAACCATATAGATTAAAATGTATTTACCAGCTGGTATTGCAAAATTTGAATGTCCGTAAGGATAACTTGTCATTGTTATTTGATAAATGGAAAAAAAGACATTCCGGGGGAAATTTACTAAAGGAAATTAGTAAAAAATAGGTGTATTTGTATCCAGAAATACACTTATTTTTTGGCATTTACTATGCCGAAAATACGGCAATTCGTATTCGTATTGATGTGCTATGAATACGAATACGAATTGCCGTATTTTCATGATACTAAATGTAAAAAATAAGTGTATTTATGGATACAAATACACCTATTTTTTACAAATTTCCTTTAGTAAATTTCCCCCTCCGTGTCTGGAAAACTTGGAAGACATAATTTCCATGCACTCTATATCCATGAAAGCACTGCAATCTGTCTACCTACAAGAAGTATATCTACGAACACTTCACAGGGCATATATTACTCCATACCAACAAAGACATATGATCTCAGAAGAAAAAGGATACGGCATTAAATGCAGAACAACCAAGGCTGATTACTCGCACTGTATGTGGGACTGCTATAAATTGAAAGTATTATATATATACTGTATTAACAGATTGTTTAACACAAAATTTACCGTCGATCCTAAAGCAATCATGGCACTCAATTTTTCCAGCTGGCCAATGGACCAGATTTCAAAACATACAATTCCACTACTATTTACTATATTGACAGTAGCCAGAAAGTGTATATTAATATAATGGACAAAAAAACTGCACCTCAACTGTTAACTGTCAGACAAAAACTTATACAAATCCTATACTTGTATTATATTAGAAAGTCTATAATATTGTCATATAATCACTAATGTATACAACCAAGTATGTGCTCATTGTACCTTGTGTTGACAGAGGAAAACACTGACAGTCTAAAATGCGTTATTGTATTAATCCATATATGTATGCATGGTGATTTATATAATTTCTTGTGTATTGAAAATCTCTAATAAAAATCATAAAAAAAAAGGCAGGTAGGCAATGTAACAAAGCAATGAAGAAGGCAAGTCAGATGCTAAGTCATTGGTACGACCTCATCTAGAGTACTGTGTTCAGTTCTGGAGGTCATATCTCCAGAAGGATATAAATACATTAGAGACTGTACAAAGATGGGCAACTAAAATGGTGCATGGCCTACATCACAAAACGTACCAGCCAGGAAAGACTAAAATATCTTAATATGTATCGTTTGGAGCAGAGAAGGGAAAGGGGGGGACATGATAGAAACTTTTAAAATATATCAAGGGTTTTAACAAGGTACAGGTGGGAGACATTCTTCCCAGGAAGAGGAGCAAGGGAGGAAGATTCAGGAGAAATGTGTGGAAGAATGACTTAACCGAAAGAGTAGTGAATAAGTGGCATAGTCTCCCATCAGAGGTGGTAGAAGCAACTACAGTAGAGCAATTAAAACATGTTTGGGATAGGCATATTGATATCCTTAGAAAGCAATAAGGGAATATCTCCCTTTACATAACTCAGCTGGCGGGAAGCTGCCGGTGCTGTCAGAGGTTCGCGGGTTGCGATTATACTGTGTATATACACACTCTCCGGCGCTATGTCTTCTCGGCGTTCAGTATCCCGAGACGATGGCAGGAAGGTGCCAGCTATACCCCAGGAAATTACACCCAATAGAAGCTCAGTCCCTGATAGACCTCCTATCCTTGTGCGTAATGGAATCTTCACATCTAATATGAGTGGTTCGTGGAAGAAACGCCCACTGGAAGAGAAAGGTACCCCAGTAAGGAGAGGCAATTTGAGATCGCAAACAAATGTTAAGCTGTTTAGTGTGGAGAAAACACTTGAAATTGAAAAACTATTCAAGGAAGGACAACATTCTGATATAGAAAGTACTGATAATAGCGATGCCCCTCTTTATATTTCGCCTCCACTTTCTTCTTCTAATAAGCCTTTTAGGACTGTGATTAACGAAAAGACACACCAATTTAAAAACCCCTACGAGAGCAAAGATTGTATTTCACTTGACACAAACTTTGCTTGGAAGCAGCCTGTAGTTAAGTTGCCATGCTTGAAGTTAGAGCTAGAACAAGAAGAGGAGAAGCAGTCCTCAGATGAATCAGAGGAATCGGACTATGATCAACTCTCCGCTCAGGAGAAATCTGGTCTATCTGCATATGAACGTGAAAGATTGAAAAATATCAAAGACAATTCTAAATTTCTGAATTCCTTGACACTACTTGAGACCGCATCAAGCCTACAACCGCCTAAAAAACAGATTTGTAAAAGTGAGTTTAAAAAGAAAGTGTATACAGCCACTCGATGTTCACTGAGGCTTCAGTGTGTTAAACATGGGGACAAACCAGACCCATTGCAACCAGTGGAACCAGTACACCAGAAACTTCCAGAAATGATTGGCACAGAGAATAGCAGAGATGTGCAGAAAACTCCAGTTCCTATAGAAATGATTGCTGAAAATGTGGATTGTGGGGCTGTACGAACATTCCTGCGGACGTGGGCATCCATTAGTGAGGATCCTGTGGAAAGACCCAGGAAGCACTGCAAAGAGTTGTGGAGTTATACAAAGGATCTGCAAGCTTTGAAGCTGAGGGACAACAGTTTCTGTAGGGTTGTCCCTTCTACGATGTGCTCTTTGGCTGTTCATCCTTCAAAGAGCCGAATTCTGGTAGCGGCTGGAGACAAGAATGGCTATGTTGGTCTGTGGGATGTGGGACTCAAGCCACCTGGTAAAGGGGTGTATACATTTGTACCCCACAGCAAAAGAGTTTCCACTTTACTTTTCTCTCCATCTAATCCTGCACATCTGCTGTCACTCAGTAATGATGGAACAATACGCTGCTCCGATCTCGATTCCTTCATGTTTGATGTGGTTTACCGTGATGATGATGATCGAGGTTTCTCCTCATTTGACTTCCTGTCAGCTGACAGCTATGTGCTGATAGTTAGTCACTGGGATGCTTGGTTATCAGTGGTAGATCGCAGGACTCTGGGGACAACACATGAAATGCAGATACCTTTGTCCATGCCTAGTGCCCGAACTCTTAGTGTGCATCCACTAAGAAGAGATCTGTGTGTTGTGGCAGGATCCAGCTGTGTGTATATTTATGATATACGAAAGAGGAATCCCCAACCTGCTTTGATGGTACCAGGACACACACAATCCGTTATATCTGCATACTTCTCCCCAAACACAGGCAACTGCATTCTCACCACTTGTCTCACCACCTGTACTGATGGTTGTTTACAAGTATTTAAAAGGGAATCATTGGACAGCAGTGTTAAACTCCACAAATAAATCAGGCATAAAATATATTCAGGATATCATCCGGGATATTTCAGAGCCATTTGGGACCCTAATCAAGAGAACTGCTTTATGGTTGGAAGTCAGACTGGCTATCATCAAATTGCATTCTTCCACGAGAATGGACAGAAAATACATACTATTTGGAAAGCTAAAAATGTTCATAACGAGTGCCGGATCTGTGCCATTCATCCCAATAGGAACTTGGTGGTGGTAGGAATATGACAGGTAAGGCTGTTTGTATTTAACGAATGAGCATCACTGCGGTATACACAACCTAGAGGGATCCTAAAACTTTTGTTGACCTCAAATCATAGGATAGTGAACTACGCATTTCCGATGTAAGATTGTAGTTGCCTCTTGGAATGATATAACAAATTTCAGCTATTCTACAGGTTTGTACACAACATTTCAATACGCCACCCAAATTGTTGATTTTGTGGAAAGTAATGGACAAAAGCAGAATATACAAAACAAAAGAAGTCTGAATATACAATTATTTTGGCAAATACACGTGCTTTGTACTTGTACACGTTGTTTACAAATAAATGTGACTTTTGCTTTCCTTAATTTTTTTCTCTCTTTAGCTGTGATCACGGCCGGGCTTTCTGTCGCTCGACATGTTTAAACTTTAACCCGATTGTATCCCATTTGTCTTGCAGCAACTTTCAAATGTGGTTTTGGCTCATTGCTTTCCCATCTCAAATGCACCTGTCCAGATGATTCTAATGGAGTTCAATTAGAGATTGGAGCTAGAAGAGATTGCATGGCAGTGTTCAGAGCCTCTGGTTCTTTTGGATTTTATGAAGTCACCAACTGCACCATAATAGTGTAACCTCCTCCATGATGGGCTGAATGCAAACATTAAGTATGCGCTCGCCTGTCATGCGACAAGCATACTCGCGCATTTGGTGATTTCCATTGGTTCCAAACATCAGGCAGTTCTTACCTGCAAAGGATTCTCAAAATAGTAATAAGGTTGAACATTTTATTTATGATTAAATGGAAACCCTGAAAATAGGGGACTGTGTATAAAAATGGTTCCAATACCTAAATGTTTTATACAATATTTTTGTTTAACTTTGTACTAATGATGGACTTCCCAACCCAGCCAGGACTGACCGGGCTGACCAGCCGCATCTAACGACCCCAACATCGCCGGGATCGGGGCTGCCCGGGCGCCTTCGCCCGCTCCCACGTGACCGCACTCCCTGCTCCCGGACCGGACCGCGTGAGACGCTGATCGCGCCCAGAGAGGGAGACGCAGGGTGCATTTAAGAGACAAGGACAGTTCCCCGCTCGATCTCCTACTCCCGAGCTGACAAGCCACCCCTTACCAGCGCCTAGAGGACAAACGGGCCGGGACAGCTACACGCTCCAGCCCGCACCAGCAGTCGCAAGGGTCTCCGCCACAGTGCCTGCTGTCAGAGGTTCGCGGGTTGCGATTATACTGTGTATATACACACTCTCCGGCGCTATGTCTTCTCGACGTTCAGTATCCCGAGACGATGGCAGGAAGGTGCCAGCTATACCCCAGGAAATTACACCCAATAGAAGCTCAGTCCCTGATAGACCTCCTCTCCTTGTGCGTAATGGAATCTTCACTTCTAATATGAGTGGTTCATGGAAGAAACGCCCACTGGAAAAGAAAGGTACCCCAGTAAGGAGAGGCAATTTGAGATCGCAAACAAATGTTAAGCTGTTTAGTGTGGAGAAAACACTTGAAATTGAAAAACCATTCAAGGAAGGACAACATTCTGATATAGAAAGTACCGATAATAGCGATGCCCCTCTTTATAATTCGCCTCCACTTTCTTCTTCTAATAAGCCTTTTAGGACTGTGATTAACGAAAAGACACACCAATTTAAAAACCCCTGCGAGAGCAAAGATTGTATTTCACTTGACACAAACTTTGCTTGGAAGCAGCCTGTAGTGAAGTTGCCATGCTTGAAGTTAGAGCTAGAACAAGAAGAGGAGAAGCAGTCCTCAGATGAATCAGAGGAATCAGACTATGATCAACTCTCCGCTCAGGAGCAATCTAGTCTATCTGCATATGAACGGGAAAGATTGAAAAATATCAAAGAAAATTCAAAATTTCTGAATTCCTTGAAACTACTTGAGACCGCATCAAGCCTACAACCGCCTAAAAAACAGATTTGTAAAAGAGAGTTTAAAAAGAAAGTGTATACAGCCACTCGATGTTCACTGAGGCTTCAGTGTGTTAAACATCGGGACAAACCAGACCCATTGCAACCAGTGGAACCAGTACACCAGAAACTTCCAGAAATGATTGGCACAGAGAATAGCAGAGATGTGCAGAAAACTCCAGTTCCTATAGAAATGATTGCTGAAAATGTGGATTGTGGGGCTGTACGAACATTCCTGCGGACGTGGGCATCCATTAGTGAGGATCCTGTGGAAAGACCCAGGAAGCACTGCAAAGAGTTGTGGAGTTATACAAAGGATCTGCAAGCTTTGAAGCTGAGGGACAACAGTTTCTGTAGGGTTGTCCCTTCTACGATGTGCTCTTTGGCTGTTCATCCTTCAAAGAGCCGAATTCTGGTAGCGGCTGGAGACAAGAATGGCTATGTTGGTCTGTGGGATGTGGGACTCAAGCCACCTGGTAAAGGGGTGTATACATTTGTACCCGAAAGCAAAAGAGTTTCCACTTTACTTTTCTCTCCATCTAATCCTGCACATCTGCTGTCACTCAGTAATGATGGAACAATACGTTGCTCCGATCTCGATTCCTTCATGTTTGATGTGGTTTACCGTGATGATGGTGATCGAGGTTTCTCCTCATTTGACTTCCTGTCAGCTGACAGCTCTGTGCTGATAGTTAGTCACTGGGATGCTAGGTTATCAGTGGTAGATCGCAGGACTCCGGGGACAACACATGAAATGCAGATACCCTTGTCCATGCCTAGTGCCCGAACTGTTAGTGTGCATCCACTAAGAAGAGATCTGTGTGTTGTGACAGGATCCAGCTGTGTGTATATTTATGATATACGAAAGAGGAATCCCCAACCTGCTTTGATGGTACCAGGACACACACAATCCATTATAACTGCATACTTCTCCCCAAACACAGGCAACCGCATTCTCATCACTTGTCTCACCACCTGTACTGATGGTTGTTTACAAGTATTTAAAAGGGAATCATTGGACAGCAGTGTTAAACTCCACAAATAAATCAGGCATAAAATATATTCAGGATATCATCCGGGATATTTCAGAGCCATTTGGGACCCTAATCAAGAGAACTGCTTTATGGTTGGAAGTCAGACTGGCTATCATCAAATTGCATTCTTCCACGAGAATGGACAGAAAATACATACTATTTGGAAAGCTACAAATGTTCATAACGAGTGCCGGATCTGTGCCATTCATCCCAATAGGAACTTGGTGGTGGTAGGAATATGACAGGTAAGGCTGTTTGTATTTAACGAATGAGCATCACTGCGGTATACACAACCTAGAGGGATCCTAAAACTTTTGTTGACCTCAAATCATAGGATAGTGAACTACGCATTTCCGATGTAAGATTGTAGGTGCCTCTTGAAATGATATAACAAATTTCAGCTATTCTACAGGTTTGTACACAACATTTCAATACGCCACCCAAATTGTTGATTTTGGGGAAAGTAATGGTTAAAAGCAGAATATACAAAACAAAAGAAGTCTGAATATACAATTATTTTGGAAAATACACGTGCTTTGTACTTGTACACGTTGTTTACAAATAAATGTGACTTTTGCTTTCCTTAATTTTTTTCTCTCTTTAGCGATGATCACGGCCGGGCTTTCTGTCGCTCGACATGTTTAAACTTTCACCCCATTGTATCCCATTTGTCTTGCAGCAACTTCCAAATGTGGTTTTGGCTCATTGCTTTCCCATCTCAAATGCACCTGTCCAGATGATTCTAATGGAGTTCAATTAGAGATTGGTGCTAGAAGAGATTGCATGGCAGTGTTCAGAGCCTCTGGTTCTTTTGGATTTTATGAAGTCACCAACTGCACCATAATAGTGTAACCTCCTCCATGATGGGCTGAATGCAAACATTAAGTATGCGCTCGCCTGTCATGCGACAAGCATACTCGCCCATTTGGTGATTTCCATTGGTTCCAAACATCAGGCAGTTCTTACCTGCAAAGGATTCTCAAAATAGTAATAAGGTTGAACATTTTATTTATGATTAAATGGAAACCCTGAAAATAGGGGACTGTGTATAAAAATGGTTCCAATACCTAAATGTTTTATACAATATTTTTGTTTAACTTTGTACTAATGACGGACTTCCCAACCCAGCCAGGACTGACCGGGCTGACCAGCCGCATCTAACGACCCCAACATCGCCGGGATCGGGGCTGCCCGGGTGCCTTCGCCCGCTCCCACGTGACCGCACTCCCTGCTCCCGGACCGCGTGAGACGCTGATCGCGCCCGGAGAGGGAGACGCAGGGTGCATATAAGAGACAAGGACAGCTCCCCGCTCTATCTCCTACTCCCGAGCTGACAAGCCACCCCTTACCAGCGCTTAGAGGACAGACGGGCCGGGACAGCTACATGCTCCAGCCCACACCAGCAGTCGCAAGGGTCTCCGCCACAGTGCCTGCGCACCACACGCCATCAGAGACACAGTCAGGTACCTCCTAAAACAGGGGTAACTCCCTCGCCCCGGCTCCTGTACCAAACCTGTCTGGACCCACCCCTTCCCCACACCTGCCAAATTGGGCCTAATACAACCGCTGCTTCCGTGAAAGATCCCCCAAACCCTAAGGCCGCACTCCCACCAGCTGGCTTTTTTACTGGGAGCCACAGAACGGCGGAATATCCCACATCCCGGCCTCTAAGCCCAGGCTGACCCCGCACATTATACATTATGAATAAGGGCCAGGGAGTGCCCGCAGCAGAGGAGACCCCCAGACACCGATCCTCCAATCGCCATGCCAGAGACAAAATGACGGCCGCAACACCCTCCACAGCCCAATCCAAACCCCAGAGCAATGTAGCAAAAGGAAAGAAGGGTGCAGACTCCCAAGACTCGCTACCTGACCTCACACAAACACACAACAGATACCGAGGGGGATGCACCATGGGTTCCTACGGACATAACACAAATTGACATGGGGGCTAATTCATCTCCATCATCTCCCGGACGCCCATTGTCCCAAACCCCAAAACCGCATGAAGGCCCAGTCACCTATGCCGACATAGTGCAGGCCATACAAGACACAATCAGCCCAATCATGGAATCCCACGCTGGCAAAGTCACACAGGCAGTTCAGGACATAAAATCACAATTTAAACAACTCACTAAGAGGGTAACCCACACCGAACACCTGACTGGTGAGATATTTCAAGATGTCGCCACACTGAAAACCCAATATGAAGCCATGCAAAAATCACAATACCAGATGCAGGCAAAAATAGATGATCTTGAAAACTGTTCAAGAAGGAACAACCTCCGGGTGGTGGGCCTACCTGAAGATATAAAGGGACAAGCTTTACTTACCTTTATCCAGACCACACTGCCAGAAATGTTATCAGTGACCGAGGAGTGTACGGGAATGATAATAGAACGTGCCCATAGGATAGGACCACAGAGACCCACCGCAGATGCACGCCCAAGACCAGTCATCTTCAGGTGCCTTAACTATGTCCACAAGGAGACTCTGTGGACGGCCTCAAGAAGAAAACGTGACATCACCTGGAATGGTGCCAAACTTATCCTATTCCAGGACTACTCTGCGGAAGTAGCCAGGGCCCGAAAAGAATTCACCCCCCTCTGCTCTCGACTTGCCAGAAGCAACAGGAAGTTCGCTCTACTATACCCAGCACAGCTCCGTATATTCTCGGGTACCTCCTTTAAGGACTTTTCATTGGCATCAGATGGTGAAGCCTTCCTTTCAGAAGAGACCCCAGAAGAAGATCAAGCATCATCATCCTCACAACCACTTTTCACACAAGATCAGCAAGGCTAAAATTGCCCCCCCCCCCCCCCCCATTCCTTCGACTTTACATTCCCCTCTGACGAGACCATGGTCACTTTTTGGAACCTCCCACTAATTGACGCACTTCCACTAAATGATATCCCTGAGGGCAATCTACCCCGAGATTAAAACATCAATCTTCACAGTTTGCCCCCCCTTGTGCCCATTATGGAATATATGGGGGATTCCAACTGGAAAAGAACAAAGAAAAAAAGGAGAAGAGACCTCAAACTTCTAGCCCCCCACTCCGGCTTCTTGAGGCTCTACTTTACCTATGTGGACTTTTAAGTTGCTCTTACTCGACTAGAGGGTTAGCATGACTAATTTAATAGAATTTACTAGTATCTGCCCCTCGCCATATAGGCGAGGGAATTCTGCAAGTTGGTAGCTGTTAAGTTCGCACCATTATGGTGTCTTTGAATACCTGCTTGGAGAGGCTGAGGTAGCCAAGGACTGCTGGTTCGGCCAATTGGGCACATGCCTGGACCTACCTCACCCTTTACCAGCCGGAAGATGTTAACGAATACGTTGGTTAGGTGCACCAAAAGCACCTGGTTTATGTTGTTGTTTGTGTCACTGTCAATGTACGTCTCCCCTCCTTTCCTCATGTTTTTCCCCCGAAATGTCAATATGTATCTAACATGGTTTTGTTCACCCAGATATTATTCAACTGTAGTCATCTCGGAGCTGAGATTGAGATATTGGCTTCGACTGTCACCCACAACCATACATCCACGGATCTGTGAGTTACCACATCTTTCACCTAACAGATGACTTCTCTGAAATTTGGCACACTTAATGTGGGGGGATTCCATTCCTCTGCAAAGAGAAAAAAAATACTGTTATACCTGTCCAGAGTGGGGGTTGAGATAGCCTTTCTCCAAGAAACACATTTAGTTCCCACTGAGGTACTTAAACTGAATACAATGGGATAGCTAGCAGTGGCATCGGCGCCCTACAATTCTAAGGCGAGAGGAGTGGTCACTTTGATAAGGAAATCTATACCGATTGAAACACATTCCACACAAGCGGACCCTGGGGGACGATACACAATAACTGATATAACCATACACTCCACCCACTATATCCTTGCCAACGTTTATGCGCCCAATACCAACCAGAGCCAGTTCATTATAAACACGGCTACTAGACTCCTTCCCTATACCCACCAGCAAATAGTCTTAGCCGGAGACTTTAATCTCGCTGCCTCGAACATACTTGATAGAAATATGACCATACCCACTAGGCGTCATTCATCTAAATATGGTATTCAATACCTGTTAACTCAATTACAACTTGTAGATGTCTGGAGAGCTTGTCACCCAGTCGATCGGGAATACACATGCCTTTCAGCTGCACATGGTTCCCTATCCAGGATCGACTATGTTCTGATGTCCTCCTCCCTCTTTCCCAGGGTGCACTGGAACCCATAACCATATCCGACCATGGAGTCAGCTGGGTGACACTTGCGACATTTATAGATAAGGGCCCTGTGAGACAATGGCGTTTCCCATCCCAGATGTCCGATTCAGAGAACTTCCGCAATATGCTGGAGGCAACGTGGATGGACTACAAACATAGTAATACGCAGGCAGAAGAGGAGACCCCTCTCCTATTTTGTCAGGCCTCGAAACCGGTCATTAGAGGCTTGATTATTTCATTTACCTCAAAACACAAAAAAGAAACCCAAAAACTGTATCTGGACTCCCTACCAGTTGTTTCAAAAGCACCCCACGAGAGCTAATAGGGCTAACTATGAGGAACAAAAATCACTTTTCGACAGTCTCCTAACTAAACTAGAATCCAAACTCACATTTCTCTCCCAGGCCAGATTCCACAAACATGGGAATAGAGCGAGCAGGCTCATGTCGAATCTATTGAGAGGCCAACATCCCCCATCCACCATACAAGCTCTTAAAAGGGCGGATGGCGCTGTGGTGCACTCCGGCCCCCAGATAGCGGAGACCCTCCATGCCTTCTATAGACAATTATACTCCCAACCTCAAATAAACTCACAGCAGAAGGAGGCATTTGGGGAATCCATAACACATCCAATATTAAATGAAGACTCTTCACAATCATTAACAGCCCCGATAACAGAAGAGGAGGTTCTGGCTAAGATCAAAACCCTGAAAATGGGAAAGTCACCAGGCCCAGACGGACTAACTAATGAGTACTACATGTTACACACCGCCGTCCGGGATCTGCTGCACCTAGACGGACGGCAGCTGCAGCACGGAGGCTGGAGGCAGGGGGCGTTGCTAGGCAGCGTCCCAAGCCTCGCTCTAAGGACGGGCGTCGGGGCGTTGCCTAGCAACGTCCCCGAACTTCCGCCCAGCTGAAGGGGACACGCGCGCGCGCCTGAGTGACGTCAGGCGGCGCGATCTTTGGATAAATAGCCGGCGTCTGCTGGGCACAGACGCCGGTTATACAGATTGCTTTCTACTGCAAACGTTACCTGGTCCCTGGAGCTTCTGTTCCAGCCTGATCCTTTCTGTCCGCTCTGCTCTCCTGGTTCCCTGCTGCCCAGCCAGCTCCGGAGGATTTCCTGGCCTGGGCTAGTGCCTACGTCTGATCCACACTTCCCATCTTCTTGTGGGTCACGTAAGTGCTCCGTAGGAGCCCCGTGTTTTCTACCTCTTTGTTATTCTGTGGCCCTCCGTGGCCTTCCCCCGCCGTGGGGCCCATCTTTATTCTTTGGTATTGTTTTCTTAATTGTTCGTTCTATTCAGTTATTGTCTGTGGCCCTAGCTCCCGTCAGGTAGGGGTGTACCCCTCTTTGTCTGCACCCGGCTTTGGGGAATCACTTGTCTAGGTGTGCCCCCATTCTGAGATTCCCCTTTGTATCTCTTGTGTCTGCGACTGGGTCGCGATACCCGTCCTTGACCTGGTGTCGGTTAGTCAGGGGTCCCTTCCAGCTAGGCCCTTTAGCCAGTCATCCTTTTGAGATACTCCCTGGCGATCGCTCACCCCTTGTCTTTACGTAACACCTGGCTGCATCGGGGTCAGAGCCGGCTTAACTGGCTCTGTCGAACGCGGCGGCTACAGGCGAAGCCTAGCACTTGCAGGGGTATTCCATCTGCCCGGGGGACTCAACAGAGTCAGTGTAGGGTTTGCTGTGGCCGTCCTAAACAGCGGTCCCAGCTACGGGCTCACGCCTGACCTATTGTCTCTTGCCAGCTGTCATACTCTCCATTGCCCTGCCGAGTCCCGTAACACTACAAACTCTTGGCCCCCAAATTAACCAAACCCGTATGTGCTCTTTATAATGCAATACTAAAAGGCACTCCTCCCCCACTATACTTTAACTCAGCCATACTAAAAATCATACATAAACCGGGCAGAGACCCCCTTCTCCCGGGATCATATAGACCCATATCCCTCTTAAATACCGACTATAAAATTTTCACAAAACTCCTAGCAGATAGGCTTAAGTTCAAACTCCCCTCTCTGATTCATGCAGACCAAACTGGGTTTGTATGGGGACGCCACTCAGTACTTAATGTCCGGAAAGCCCTCACAGTAATGCAGTGGGTAGAGTCGGTCGGGGCCAGGGGTCCACATGCACTGCTTTCCCTTGATGCAGAAAAGGCATTCGACCTAGTCACATGGGATCATCTATTTAATACCATGGGACGGTTTGGTCTTCCGGCCGACTTTACCCGTACAATCCAATTATTGTATGCTCATTCCGCTTCCCAAATATTAACAAACAGCTACCTCTCTGCCTCCCTCACACTCTCTAGGGGGACAAGAGCCCCTAGCAATAGCTCTGAGAAACTCTAGTGACTTTAAAGGTATAAAGGTAAACACATCACCAGTAAAAATTAGTTTATTCACTGATGACATTTTACTATTCATTACCGACCCCACTACCTCCATCCCTGCAATACAGGCGATGATTTCTCAATTTTCCCAGTTTTCAGGATTCAAAGTGAATTATGACAAATCTCGCCTATTGCCCTTCCATTCTTCGCATGACTACTTCCACTCCCCCTCATTCACATCACAGTTCACAGTATGCCATCCCACCCTTAAATATTTAGGGGTACTGATCCCTAACAAATTAGATGACCTCTACACAGTGAATTTCCCGCCTTCATACTCAGCGATCGAAAAACAGCTTACAGGCTGGATAACATTCCCATTATCGCTGGCAGGGAGAATAACGGTCATAAAATCAGTAGCATTCCCCAAACTCTCATACCTACTACAAATGCTGCCATTACAGTTGAAAAAAGTAGACTTACAAAAATTTAGGACACTCTTTATAAAATTTGCTTGGGCAGGCAAAAAACCTTGCATCCCTTTTGACCGACTTCGACTCTCCAGGCAGGATGGGGGACTAGCTATGCCAGATACACAGGCCTTCTCACTAGCCTCTCATTTTCGATATATTACTGACTGGTTTATGGGCAGATCAGAGTATACAACCCCCACTCTGGAAGGACAGCTATTTCAATCATACTCCCCGGCAGCACTACTTCATTCTCCGGCTAGGATGATTCCCAAACCGATCAGAGAATCCGTTTTGTTTGAAGTTACTTACAGATCGTGGAAAAAAATAAATAGAATATTACATAGAAAATCCGCCTACTCACCTTTCACTACTCTGTGGGGGAACCCTAATTTATTCCAGGCCTGGAAAACGCAGAGTTCAATGTGTGGCGCGATAAAGGAATTACAAATATCCGCAAGGGTGGATTGATAATGCCGTTCTCGACACTAGTAGAAAAATTTGACATCTCAAATAGGCAATTCTATATGTATCTACAAACCAGACACTTTGCTCAGTCTCAAGAAACCCTGATGGAGAAAAAATAGACTATTGACCCCATAGAGGCTCTACTTATTCCAGACTGTGTAATGGGCTATAGAATACGATATCTTTACTCCTCACTAATCACAGCTGGGGTGCCACAGGGCCATCGACAGTTACATGAGAAGTGGTTGTTGGACATTCCTGACCACCCTGCTCCACCCAGATTATTTAATAAACTCAGTTTCACGATGAAACACCTGCAATTGGTGTCCTTGCAGGAAACACACATAAAATTTATTAACAGAGCGTACATCGCGCCAGTTCAAAGGGCAGACTTTGTACCAGAGGATACAGGTTGCTGTTATAAATGCCAGAAATCAAAAGCGTCATATTATCATAACTTCTGGGAGTGTGGCAAGGTCGGGAATTTCTGGGACAAACTGATAGGATATGTTAACCACATATACTCCCTCAAACTGCAAAAGAACCCAGTGGCATGCCTGTTTTTACACTTTCAGATATGGGACCTTGGCCCCAAAAAGGCTCAAATTATACCGGTGCTCACAATCATGCTAACACTGGCAAATAAACTAATTATCTTGCATTGGATCCAGTGCCCGAACTGTTAGTGTGCATCCACTAAGAAGAGATCTGTGTGTTGTGGCAGGATCCAGCTGTGTGTATATTTATGATATACGAAAGAGGAATCCCCAACCTGCTTTGATGGTACCAGAACACACACAATCCGTTATATCTGCATACTTCTCCCCAAACACAGGCAACCCCATTCTCACCACTTGTCTCACCACCTGTACTGATGGTTGTTTACAAGTATTTAAAAGGGAATCATTGGACAGCAGTGTTAAACTCCACAAATAAATCAGGCATAAAATATATTCAGGATATCATCCGGGATATTTCAGAGCCATTTGGGACCCTAATCAAGAGAACTGCTTTATGGTTGGAAGTCAGACTGGCTATCATCAAATTGCATTCTTCCACGAGAATGGACAGAAAATACATACTATTTGGAAAGCTAAAAATGTTCATAACGAGTGCCGGATCTGTGCCATTCATCCCAATAGGAACTTGGTGGTGGGAGGAATATGACAGGTAAGGCTGTTTGTATTTAACGAATGAGCATCACTGCGGTATACACAACCTAGAGGGATCCTAAAACTTTTGTTGACCTCAAATCATAGGATAGTGAACTACGCATTTCCGATGTAAGATTGTAGGTGCCTCTTGGAATGATAAAACAAATTTCAGCTATTCTACAGGTTTGTACACAACATTTCAATACGCCACCCAAATTGTTGAAAGTAATGGACAAAAGCAGAATATACAAAACAAAAGAAGTCTGAATATACAATTATTTTGGCAAATACACGTGCTTTGTACTTGTACACGTTGTTTACAAATAAATGTGACTTTTGCTTTCCTTAATTTTTTTCTCTCTTTAGCGGTGATCACGGCCGGGGCATCTCCCGGACGCCCATTGTCCCAAACCCCAAAACCGCATGAAGGCCCAGTCACCTATGCCGACATAGTGCAGGCCATACAAGACACAATCAGCCCAATCATGGAAGCCCACGCTGTCAAAGTCACACAGGCAGTTCAGGACATAAAATCACAATTTAAACAACTCACTAAGAGGGTAACCCACACCGAACACCTGACTGGTGAGATATTTCAAGATGTCGCCACACTCAAAACCCAATATGAAGCCATGCAAAAATCACAATACCAGATGCAGGCAAAAATAGATGATCTTGAAAACTGTTCAAGAAGGAACAACCTCCGGGTGGTGGGCCTACCTGAATATATAAAGGGACAAGATTTACTTACCTTTATCCAGACCACACTGCCAGAAATGTTATCAGTGACCGAGGAGTGTACGGGAATGATAATAGAACGTGCCCATAGGATAGGACCACAGAGACCCACCGCAGATGCACGCCCAAGACCAGTAATCTTCAGGTGCCTTAACTATGTCCACAAGGAGACTCTGTGGACGGCCTCAAGAAGAAAACGTGACATCACCTGGAATGGTGCCAAACTTATCCTATTCCAGGACTACTCTGCGGAAGTAGCCAGGGCCCGAAAAGAATTTACCCCCCTCTGCTCTCCACTTGCCAGAAGCAACAGGAAGTTCGCTCTACTATACCCAGCTCGGCTCCGTATATTCTCGGGTACCTCCTTTAAGGACTTTTCATTGGCATCAGATGGTGAAGCCTTCCTTTCAGAAGAGACCCCAGAAGAAGACCAAGCATCATCATCCTCACAACCACTTTTCACACAAGATCAGCAAGGCTAAAATTGCCCCCCCCCCCTCCTTTGACTTTACATTCCCCTCTGACGAGACCATGGTCACTTTTTGGAACCTCCCACTAATTGACGCACTTCCACTAAATGATAATATCCCTGAGGGCAATCTACCCCGAGATTAAAACATCAATCTTCACAGTTTGCCCCCCCCCCCTTGTGCCCATTATGGAATATATGGGGGATTCCAACTGGAAAAGAACAAAGAAAAAAAGGAGAAGAGACCTCGAACTTCTAGCCCCCCACTCCGGCTTCTTGAGGCTCTACTTTACCTATGTGGACTTTTAAGTTGCTCTTACTCGACTAGAGGGTTAGCATGACTAATTTAATAGAATTTACTAGTATCTGCCCCTCGCCATATAGGCGAGGGAATTCTGCAAGTTGGTAGCTGTTAAGTTCGCACCATTATGGTGTCTTTGAATACCTGCTTGGAGAGGCTGAGGTAGCCAAGGACTGCTGGTTCGACCACTTGGGCACATACCTGGACCTACCACACCCTTTACCAACCGGAAGATGTTAACGAATACGTTGGTTAGGTGCACCAAAAGCACCTGGTTTATGTTGTTGTTTGTGTCACTGTCAATGTACGTCTCCCCTCCTTTCCTCATGTTTTTCCCCCGAAATGTCAATATGTATCTAACATGGTTTTGTTCACCCAGATATTATTCAACTGTAGTCATCTCGGAGCAGAGATCGAGATATTTGCTTCGACTGTCACCCACAACCATACATCCACGGATCTGTGAGTTACCACATCTTTCACCTAACAGATGACTTCTCTGAAATTTGGCACACTTAATGTGGGGGGATTCCATTCCGCCGCAAAGAGGAAAAAAAAACTGTTATACCTGTCCAGAGTGGGGGTTGAGATAGCCTTTCTCCAAGAAACACATTTAGTTCCCGCTGAGGTACTTAAACTGAATACACTGGGATGGCTAGTAGTGGCATCGGCGCCCTACAATTCTAAGGCGAGAGGAGTGGTCACTTTGATAAGGAAATCTATACCGATTGAAACACATTCCACACAAGCGGACCCTGGGGGACGATACACAATAACTGATATAACCATACACTCCACCCACTATATCCTTGCCAACGTTTATGCGCCCAATACCAACCAGAGCCAGTTCATTATAAACACGGCTACTAGACTCCTTCCCTATACCCACCAGCAAATAGTCTTAGCCGGAGACTTTAATCTCGCTGCCTCGAACATACTTGATAGAAATATGACCATACCCACTAGGCGTCATTCATCTAAATATGGTATTCAATACCTGTTAACTCAATTACAACTTGTAGATGTCTGGAGAGCTTGTCACCCAGTCGAATACACATGCCTTTCAGCTGCACATGGTTCCCTATCCAGGATCGACTATGTTCTGATGTCCTCCTCCCTTTTTCCCAGGGTGCAGGGCTCAGCACTGGAACCCATAACCATATCCGACCATGGAGTCAGCTGGGTGACACTTGCAACATTTATAGATAAGGGCCCTGTGAGACAATGGCGTTTCCCATCCCAGATGTCCGATTCAGAGAACTTCCGCAATGTGCTGGAGGCACTGTGGATGGACTACAAACATAGTAATATGCAGGCAGAAGAGGAGACCCCTCTCCTATTTTGGCAGGCCTCGAAACCGGTCATTAGAGGCTCGATTATTTCATTTACCTCAAAACACAAAAAAGAAACCCAAAAACTGTAGCTGGACTCCTACCAGTTGTTTTAAAAGCACCCCACGAGAGCTAATAGGGCTAACTATGAGGAACAAAAATCACTTTTCGACAGTCTCCTAACTAAACTAGAATCCAAACTCACATTTCTCTCCCAGGCCAGATTCCACAAACATGGGAATAGAGCGAGCAGGCTCATGTCGAATCTATTGAGAGGCCAACATCCCCCATCCACCATACAAGCTCTTAAAAGGGCGGATGGCGCTGTGGTGCACTCCGGCCCCCAGATAGCGGAGACCCTCCATGCCTTCTATAGACAATTATACTCCCAACCTCAGATAAACTCACAGCAGAAGGAGGCATTTTGGGAATCCATAACACATCCAATATTAAATGAAGACTCTTCACAATCATTAACAGCCCCGATAATGGAAGAGGAGGTTTTGGCTACGATCAAAACCCTGAAAATGGGAAAGTCACCAGGCCCAGACGGACTAACTAATGAGTACTACAAACTCTTGGCCCCCAAATTAACCAAACCCTTATGTGCTCTTTATAATGCAATACTAAAAGGCACTCCTCCCCCACTATACTTTAACTCAGCCATACTAAAAATCATACATAAACCGGGCAGAGACCCCCTTCTCCCGGGATCATATAGACCCATATCCCTCTTAAATACCGACTATAAAATTTTCACAAAACTCCTAGCAGATAGGCTTAAGCTCAAACTCTCCTCTCTGATTCATGCAGACCAAACTGGGTTTGTATGGGGACGCCACTCAGTACTTAATGTCCGGAAAGCCCTCACAGTAATGCAGTGGGTAGAGTCGGTCGGGGCCAGGGGTCCACATGCACTGCTTTCCCTTGATGCAGAAAAGGCATTCGACCTAGTCACATGGGATCATCTATTTAATACCATGGGACGGTTTGGTCTCCCGGCCGACTTTACCCGTACAATCCAATTATTGTATGCTAATTCCTCTTCCCAAATATTAACAAACAGCTACCTCTCTGCCTCCCTCACACTCTCTAGGGGGACAAGACAGGGCTGCCCCTTGTCACCTCTACTTTTTGCACTAGCAATAGAGCCCCTAGCAATAGCTCTGAGAAACTCTAGTGACTTTAAAGGTATAATGGTAAACACATCACCAGTAAAAATTAGTTTATTCACTGATGACATTTTACTATTCATTACCGACCCCACTACCTCCATCCCTGCAATACAGGCGATGATTTCTCAATTTTCCCAGTTTTCAGGATTCAAAGTGAATTATGACAAATCTCGCCTATTGCCCTTCCATTCTTCGCATGACTACTTCCACTCCCCCTCATTCACATCACAGTTCACAGTATGCCATCCCACCCTTAAATATTTAGGGGTACTGATCCCTACCAAATTAGACGACCTCTACACAGTGAATTTCCCGCCTTCATACTCAGCGATCGAAAAACAGCTTACAGGCTGGATAACACTCCCATTATCGCTGGCAGGGAGAATAACGGTCATAAAATCAGTAGCATTCCCCAAACTCTCATACCTACTACAAATGCTGCCATTACAGTTGAAAAAAGTAGACTTACAAAAATTTAGGACACTCTTTATAAAATTTGCTTGGGCAGGCAAAAAACCTTGCATCCCTTTTGACCGACTTCGACTCTCCAGGCAGGATGGGGGACTAGCTATGCCAGATATACAGGCCTTCTCACTAGCCTCTAATTTTCTATATATTACTGACTGGTTTATCTGCAGATCAGAGTATACAGCCCCCACTCTGGAAGGACAGCTATTTCAATCATACTCCCCGGCAGCACTACTTCATGCTCCGGCTAGGATGATTCCCAAACCGATCAGAGAATCCGTTTTGTTTGAAGGTACTTACAGATCGTGGAAAAAAATAAATAGAATATTACATAGAAAATCCGCCTACTCACCTTTCACTACTCTGTGGGGGAACCCCCAATTTATTCCAGGCCTGGAAAACGCAGAGTTCAATGTGTGGCGCGATAAAGGAATTACAAATATCCGCAAGGGTGGATTGATAATGCCGTTCTCGACACTAGTAGAAAAATTTGACATCTCAAATAGGCAATTCTATATGTAGCTACAAACCAGACACTTTGCTCAGTCTCAAGAAACCCCGATGGAGAAAAAAGAGACTATTGACCCCATAGAGGCTCTACTTAGGCCAGACTGTGTAATGGGCTATAGAATACGATATCTTTACTCCTCACTAATCACAGCCGGGGTGCCACAGGGCCATCGACAGTTACATGAGAAGTGGTTGTTGGACATTCCTGACCTCCCTGCTCCACCCAGATTATTTAATAAACTCAGTTTCACGATGAAACACCTGCAATCGGTGACCTTGCAGGAAACACACATAAAATGTATTAACAGAGCGTACATCGCGCCAGTTCAAAGGGCACACTTTGTACCTGAGGATACAGGTTGCTGTTATAAATGCCAGAAATCAAAAGCGTCATATTATCATAACTTCTGGGAGTGTGGCAAGGTCGGGAATTTCTGGGACAAACTGATAGGATATGTTAACCACATATACTCCCTCAAACTGCAAAAGAACCCAGTGGCATGCCTGTTTTTACACTTTCAGATATGGGACCTTGGCCCCAAAAAAGGCTCAAATTATACCGGTGCTCACAATCATACTAACACTGGCAAAGAAACTAATTCTCTTGCATTGGATTCATAGGAGATCCCCCTCTATATTAGAATTCAAAAAGGCTATACTAAATATACTGTTCTATGAGCGACAGGCAACAATCTCAGATTTGGAAAAGGGAGCATCAAGATTTTACAAAAAATGGGGACTATATATTCAGAGTCTTGACCAGTCGACTCAAGATCGAATACAAAAAATCTTTGAGTCCACCTCATGGTATCATTTAAGGCAATTAGCCGTATAAGAAAGAAACGGGTGATAATAATGTATGAAGTGTGACGAGGTATGAAACTCTGGGTTACGAAACCTATAATTAATCTTGTCATGATGCCCCCCCCAACTCCGTCCTACCCCCCCCCCCCACACACACACACACACACATACTTCCCTTGTCTGTCAGTGTGATGTATTGATCCGTTAAATTTGTAACTGTATTTTTATCCAACTGTTGATATTTGTGAAACGGCCTAAAGGCGATTTTGCTATTGTACTACCAATTTCCAGAAACCAAGAAATGAATATGACTCATGGACATATAAATAGAGATGTAAACATTCTCTTTATTGAGCTCATGTCTCCCCTCCACCATCCCTTTCTCTCACTCTTTCTTTTGCTCTTATCTCCGCAATATATCCAGTGCCTTCACAATTTAATAAAATCCAGTCTCCGCACAACACTTATTTCTTGAATGCATCCAGAATGCGGAGTCCCTGAAAGTAATAAGTTAGAAACTGATTCAGGAATCTGATAACTAATCTCCCGGCCGCATTGTAATTAACAAGCAATGTTAGACACATGTAAACTGTATGCATCAATGCTGTTTTTGTTAAATACATTTTGAAAAATAAAAAATTGTTTATATAAAAAAAAAACTTTGTACTAATGACAAAAGTTTGCACCTCAATTGCATCTCCGTTGTTTCATTTGAAACACAAAGAGAACAGTGTGAAAATTGTGTCTCTGTGTCCTGAATCATACAAAAAAAAAAAGCTCTTCATACCTTTGCCTCTGTAATCTTATATCACTTCTAGGAATATCGGATGAATGGAAAGACCTTGGTGTTGAACTCATACACTGCATTGGCTCTATTCACAAATCATCATGTAAGCATCCGAGAGCAGCGATCTTTAAATACCTAAACTATCTATCTAGACAGCTTTCAGAAATGTGTATATCGTATGAATCAGAGACCCATCCATCTTCCCTGATGGGCCCTTGGTGTACAATACGGATAAGATATTTGTAATCGGCTGACATGTAAGTTTTCTATAGACAGGACATGGCGAAATATATCGGTGCATGTTTTGTTTTGGTTTTTATAGTTGTCCTCGAAACTCCTCTTGTTGCCTCCATTCAACTAGTGAGAAACAGATCTGAATTTTCTCTTGGACTTGGAGAGATAGAGTTTGTATAAAATCTCCCCAGTTCTCAAGAAACTTGTCTTGGTTTCTCGCTTTTAGTGTGGAAGCTTCCACCCAATCCATCAGAAATATTCTATATAATTTATCCAAAAACTGTTTCATAGAAGGGGCTGAGGCTGGATCCACGTCTGCAAGATGGTTTTCTCTGCAGTAGCGGATATAGCCATCATCACTTTATCCTTAACCTTTCTGCTCCTGGTTGTCCTATCACCAGGTTCCATACTTGCAAGGGCATAACTACCATAGGTGCAAGGGGTGTAGCCAGTGCCAGATTAAGGTCTAAATGGGCCTGGAGCAAAAATTATCAAAGGCCTATTATGCGCAATAATAGGGGTTGTGGCCAGCACCTAATAATGTGGGAGGCGTGACCAGTGTTCTGTTTGGTTGGTCTGCTCATGGGTATGTCTCTATTTGTGTAAATACTTTCAACTAATTATATATAACTGGAAAAGGCAGGGGGATGGAATAGGAAAAATGCAGGGAGATATATTGGCGGGTGCCCTCCAAAGGTGCACCCGCAGGATGCCAATGTCCTAAGATACTTGTGGGCTGAGGCGGCAATTCAGTCATAAATTGAGGCGCACATTAAAAATTGACACCAGGGGCGTAACTAACTATTTATCGCCCCCCCCGCCGCACGTTTATTCCGCGCCCCCCACCTACCTGCGGTCTGCGTCTCGCCCGGCTCTCTGTCGGGACCTTCCTAACGTCACGGTCCCGGCCGGCTCCTGCTGCTACAATGAAAATGGACTCTTAGAAAATGGCTGCCCCCATACTGCAGACAGAAAACTGTCTGCAGTATGGGGGCAGACATTTTCTAATTGTCAGTTTTCATTGCAGCAGGTCCCGACAGAGAGTAGGGCGAGACGCAGACCGCGGGTAACTATAGCCCCGCAGCCCCCCCGGCGGCGCCCCCAATTTCTCTGCGCCCCCCCCCCCCCCGCCACCACGGGGGCTGCGGAGCTATAGTTACGCCACTGATTGACACCTTAATGCCCATTACATGTTAAGCCTCACACCATAATGCCCATTATGTATTATGCCAAACACTGTAATGCCTATTAAAAATTATGCTACATAAGTGCGGCTTACCTACATGCTCATTGCCAGGGGTTACATGCTCATTGCCAGGGGTTCTATGCTCGTTGCCATGTGGGATTACATGCTCATTGCAAAGGGGGAATACATGCTTGCAGTAACTGGGGGACAACCGCCGCCAGGCAGAAATGACAGCTATTGACAGCTTAGCCAGAGAGCAGGGGGCTGCCCGGCTGTATTCAGAGCAATACAGGTCCCGGATATTTGAAAATATACCCCTTTCACACTAGAAAATGCAGGGATTTACCCGGGAATATGGTCCGAGGATCATGCAAGGACAATCCCGGGCTAGCCCCTTTTACACCAGCCTAGTCCCTGCATTTTCCCCCCTTTAAACAACCAGCTATATCTTTGGAACCAAATAACCCATTTAAGTGTGGGCTTCGAAATATTTTGGTCCCATGAAACTGGGCCATTTGGTTCCAGAGAAATCTGCCCTCAAATAACATGAACAGCCATGAAATTACATTTCAGAAATGAAAAAATCAGTTTACCTGCAATATCTCTAGAACCAATGAACCCATATGGTCCAGCCTGGTATCAGATTGAAGGGCCAGCAATTTGGGTATCTCCGGTTCCCGAGGGCTAGTGACGCGGGGCTCGGCACGTTGGAAAGCCCTGGCCCTCTGCTAGAAAATGGGCCTATTTGGAGAGTGGGCCTCCTTCAGGCCCATTGATAATCCGGCCCTGGGTGTAGCTGCTATGGGGCCCAGAGCTGAAGGGGGGCCTGTCCCTGCTGTCTAGGAATACGTTTTACATATATTTATTACTAGAGAGAGGAATATATGCAACATAAAAAGCTTGAAATATGCATGCAAATATACATGAAAAATACCTCAAATATGCATGAAAAGTGTTAAAAAATGTTACATTAAATAAAAAAAAAAAATTTTTTACTTATTTATTTAAAAATCAGCATAAAATTAGTTGCAAATAAACCTCAAAAATAGTCTCACAGCATCTGCAGATGTCTAGTGCTGTACACAGGATATTTTTTCTTCCTGGCTGCTACAGCAGACTGCAGCGTCCTAGGCTCTTCTGGCATTAACTACACAGATCCTCATCTCCAGCGCTGATGGATCAAATGTCAACATAGCATGTGAGGGCAGCGCAGTGGAAGGATTCCTCCCTGCGACGCATACTCATTGTAACCCGTCATGGGTCTAGCCTGCAAAATCTACCACTACTTGGCCTGCAGCAGCAGGGCAAAGCTGTACTGTGATTCGCGGGTGGAAAGGGGGCGGGCCTAAAATATGCACCATCACTAGATTTTAGATAAAATATGCAATAACCAGTGAGAATGGGCAAAATATGCAATTACATATGCAAATATGCAAATGCATATAATCCTGTCTCTATTTCTTACCATCAGTTGCTAAATAGGGGGCCCTTAAAAACTTTTGCTATGGGGCCCAGGAATATATAGGTACAACTCTGGATACTTAGAATGGCCCACTGCGCAGATATCTGGAAGTCACGCTGTATATACTGTAGGTTTTGATGAACCGTTCTACATTCTTCCAGAAAAGGGAAACCTCAGGGCAGCTCCAAAGACAATGGACCAAATCTGCTCCGCCTATCCCGCATTTCAGGCAATTACTATAATTAGATAACCCAATCTTATTTCTTCTGTTGGGAGATAGATATGCTCTGTGATATATGTTTTTAAGAATTGCTCTGTATATGTTGGCATGGCTAACGTCTTACAGATGAGATCTAGATGGGTATATAGATCACTCTCCGTTACCCCCGGAAATAGTTCTGCCCATCTACTTATGCCTGTATTTACCACCTTGTCATCAGACATGGTTCTAAAAGATTTTAAATAATAAGAGAGGGCTTTTTTGCCAAGATACGGTTGTAGCAGGTGCTTATCTAGGTCATTGTCCCAGTCCCTTTCCTTTAGTGTTTGAGTAATTTCTTGTGCATAATGTTGGGCTTGAATGAATGCAAGATCCAGTGGTATGCTTATCGCATATTTCTCCTCTACTTCTCCTAGTTCTTATTGCCTATCTCTTTGTTAAATTATGATTATAAAAGTTTCACTAAAATCATAGCAGATTAGCTTAAACATATCCTCCCCTCCATTATACTCAGATCAAACAGGCTTCATAACAGGTCACCACTCCCCAATGAATGTTTGAAGGGTCCTTCGGTCATCCAACAGCTCTCCAATTATCCATCATCAACGATAATGTTATCCTGGCCCTAGATGTCGAAAAGACCTTTGATGTGATATTATGGATCTTCTTATTCTCAGTTTTTTTGTAATAGTCAACTTTCCTTGCCATTCCCCATAGCCAGAGGCACAAGACAAGGTTGCCCGTTCTCCCCCCTATTCTTCGCCATTGCAACTGAGCCGCTGGCAATAGTAATACGCAATTCACCATTTATCATGGGCATATCCATCCGTGACCATGAACTCAAATTGTCCCTGTTCGCAGATGACATGCTACTCTTTGGGGGAAATTTACTAAGGTAAATTCTTTAAATATGGCGTATTATTCGTATTCGTACTGATGGGACATTCGTATTTGTATTTAGACATATGAATGAGTTCACCATCAAATGAATATGACAGGAATCACCATTCAAAATGCCAGCCAAATACGCCTGGAAAATACACTTAATTTTCCTGGTGTATTTGGCTTCAGCCTGCACAGATTAGTCAGATCCGTGCAGGCGGCAATGTGTAAAAAATAGAAAAATAAATAAATAAAAAAACAGTGGGGTCCCTCCCCACGGCTGTAACCAGCACCAGGCTGAAAGAGCCGGGCTGGTATTAAAAAATCATGAAACCGGGCAAATAGGGCTTTGCTGATTTTTCCCCGGCACCTCCCGCTAATGCATCTATGTCGCAACAAGAAACATGCCTCACCACTCTAAATATGGCACCCACACTCCACCCTCATCTCCTGATTTCAAGAAAGCTTCTGCAGCCCCTGAGGGTTCAAATACACCAAAAGCACGCCGTACCACTGAACCATCCATCACTTACGCAGATATGGTCTACGTGATGAAATCAACAGTAGGACCTCTCCCACGAAGTTTCCGACAATGACTCCCAATTTCAACATCTGTTCCACAGGGTGAGGGATAATATATACAGGGAAAGTGGAAGCAAAGAAGAGGTAAGCAACTACCAACCAATGAGCCTTACATCAGTAGTGGGGAAATGTATGTAAACATTTATGTAAACAAAGAGTTGTAGAATATCTCAAAACCCACAACTTACAGGATCCTAAACAGCATGGGTTTACTGGGGGAAGATCATGTCAAACAAATCTTATTGACTTTGACTGGGTGACTAAAGTAATAGATCAAGGGAGGGCTGTAGATGTAACTTATCTAGACTTTAGTAAGGCTTTTGACACTGTCCCACATCGCAGACTGTTAAATACAATTGAAAGCTTGGGATTGGATTCTAGGATGGTTGAATGGATAAAATCATGGTTGCAGGACAGAGAACAGAGTTGTAGTAAATAGAGCGCAGTCACATGAGGGAAAGGTTACCAGGGATCTGTACTTGGGCCAGTGCTTTTTAATATCTTTATTGGAGACATTGCAAATTGAATTGAGGGTAAAATATGCCTTTTTGAAGATGACACAAAGGTATGCAACAGGGTAGACACACCAGGAGGGGTAAAACAAATGATTGATGATCTAGGTAGATTAGAGTAATGTTCAAGGACATGGCAACTACAGGTTAATGCCAAAAAATGCAAAATCATGCACTTGGGTCTCAAAAATCCAGACTAAATATAGTATAAATGGCACTATAATGGAATCTACTGAGGAAGAGAGGGATCTAGGTTTCACTATTTCAGGTGAATTAAAGGCAGGTAGGCGGGACTTCCGGTTTCTGCATGGCGGAGTAAGCAGCTCATCTCTGCCGCTCCGATACCTAGCCCGGCCGAACTGCCGTTCATCCTGTCAGCCCTGCGCAGACATCGCTCCAGATCTCCCCGCCAGGAGCCCGCTCCTATGGATAAATACCTGGGCTCGCAAGTGGCTGCAAAATTGTCTGTAGCGCCGCAGCAGCAGAGACAAGAGAAACAGAAAGGAGAGCATAACATGGCGCCGGATCCGGACAACGCCCAGGGGACCCCTGCAGCAAAAAAAGCCTATCACAGGCTCCTCTGCAGAGCCTACAAGCACAGCTGATCACTCAGGTACATCATATTTTTCTTATGATGAACTGATATCTGCAATACAGACCACAATGTCTCCCCTATTGCAAAAAGCAGTAGTTGACATATCCTCTCAGATAGACAGACTGTCAAATAGGATCACTACTGCAGAGACACATATAGGTCAAAACATGGGCAATATTACTGCTTTGCAAAAAGCAGTCAACAAACTACAGATTGACAACAAACGCCTATCGGAGAGTCTTGACAATATCGAGAACCGGACAAGACGAAATAATCTCAGGCTATTCGGCCTACCAGAAAATATTAGGGGCCCACAGCTGGAATATTTTATAGGAAATACACTCCCCAAACTACTCCAAATTGAGTCACAGTGTACAGACATTGTAATAGAAAGAGCCCATAGAATTGGAGCACAAAAACCCCCAGCACCAGAGCAGACCGAGGGTAGTCATTTTTAAGGTATTAAATTACCTCCACAAACAAATAATCTGGACTGCATCTCGGAAAATAAACCCCATAAAATGGGAGACCCATTTTCCTACGCATTTTCCAGGACTTCTTAATAGAGCTATTGAAACTTAGACGTTCATTCTCACCAATTTGATCCTCTCTAGTAAAAAAAATAAATGTTTATTATTTTCTTTAGACAGCTGTGAACTGTTAAAATGGCATTTTCGGCATTACACAGCTGAAGCTATCTTCTTTTAGGACCTTTTTATTTAAGTCCTTAAATTTTTGGAGTTTGTTGTGTGATATTGTTATGATTTAAGCTGACCTAAGATATATAACTGTAGGTTATAAAGCCCGGCCAGGCGAGCATGCGGAGCTCCGCAGATTGCGTAGATTATTTAAAGTTAACTTTTACTGACTTGCGCATAAGGTTATGCAGCATTTCAGGAATTCCTAGGAAGTCCACGTTTAACGTAACTGTGTATAGTAGCTGTATTATTAGTTTTGTTAAGTTTCCTTTCTTGCCCCGTTTCGATGGTCTACACTTTCCTCGTGTACTTACCCATCCCCATTTTCCATTCTAGGAGTGCTGATCAGGAAAATATATATACATTGAGTGCAGTAAGATGGCATTGAAAATTGGATCACTTAATATTAGGGGAATACATACCCCGGCAAAACTCAGAAAACTCCTAACATATTTAAATAAACAAAATATTGACCTCATATCCAAATCACATCCGTACACCCCGACCTAAACGGCAGATATTTAATATTGGAAGTTGTAATTGCAGGTACCCGGTTGACTATCTGCAATGTTTATGCACCCACCCAATATAAAAAATCCTTTTTTATTGAATTACTAATGAAACTATATACATTTGATCCCACCACCCTGATAGTTTGCGGAGATTTAAATTTAATTTCTTCCAATGTTCTAGATAGATCCCCTACCCCTAGAACTGTGACAACCTTACCAAAAATAGGAGTCCCTTATCTCGCTAAGGCGTTTAATTTAATTGACACTTGGAGAACTCTGAACCCTATAGAAAGGGAGTTTACTTGTTTATCTTTAACTCATAATACGTGGTCACGGATTGATTACATCCTATTAGGTGAACCATTATTTTCTAAGATTACTTCATCTACAATCGCCCCACCATATCTGATCATGGCCTTATTGCTATAGGCCTCAATTTAAAAAAGATCGGACGGAACAGGTCCTGTTTGGAAATTCCCTTCTCACCTCACTGAGTCTCGGGGTTTATGCGATAAGCTTCACATAGTTTGGTCTCAATACTGCTCTGAAAAGAGACAACCCTGCAATTATTAAAGTTTTGCCTAAAACTGGTCGTAATTTGAGTTTGCCGGGATCTTATAGGCCTATATCTCTTTTGAATGTGGACTATAAGATTTTCACCAAAATATTTGCGGAAAGATTGAAACCAGTATTACCAACCATAATTCATAAAGACCAATCAGGATTTATTACTGGAAGGCATTCAGTGGTTAATGTTAGAAAGGTACTAACAGCTATACAGCATTCGTCTGATTTCTCGGCGTCCAATTTGGACAATAATGTGGTCCTTACGTTGGACTCCGAGAAAGCATTCGATTTAGTGTTATGGCCCCATTTATTTCGAACTTTGGAAAAATTTGGCTTTCCTACAAAATTTAGCAATACTATACGCACAATTTATACAGCACCAAATTCATATATTGCATGCAATGGCCTTCTCTCCCCTTCCTTTGAACTAGGTAGAGGTACCCGCCAGGGGTGCCCCCTCTCACCCCTATTATTTGCAAATGCAATAGAACCTTTGGCAGTGGCAGTCCGCACATCACCTTTGATTCATGGAATCAAAATTACCAAAGAAGAATTAAGGATAGCCTTATTTGCGGATGATACACTGCTCTTTTTATCGAAACCTTTGCACTCAATACCAGCACTACTTCATCTTATAGACTCGTTCGGGGAGATCTCTGGTTATAAAGTCAATCTATCTAAATCAGAAAAATTGCCATTAGGTAATACATATGCCTCTTTTTTAAAACGCTGAATATCCCTTTTGGTTTAACTACATCACATTTCAAATACTTAGGCATACAGATTTGTAATGATTAGAGACAGGATTATATGCAACATAAAAAGCTTGAAATATGCATGCAAATATACATGAAAAATACCTCAAATATGCATGAAAAGTGTTAAAATATGCTACATTAAATAACAAAAAAATTATTTTTTACTTATTTATTTAAAAATCAGCATAAAATTAGTTGCAAATAAACCTCAAAAATAGGCTCACAGCATCTGCAGATGTCTAGTGCTGTACACAGAATATTTTTTCTTCCTGGCTGCTACAGCAGACTGCAGCGTCCTAGGCTCTTCTGGCATTAACTACACAGAACCTCATCTCCAGCACTGATGGATCAAATGTCAACATAGCATGTGAGGGCAGCGCAGTGGAAGGATTCCTCCCTGCGACACATACTCATTGTAACCCGTCATGGGTCTAGCCTGCAAAATCTACCACTACTTGGCCTGCAGCCGCAGGGCAAAGCTGTGCTGTGATTCGCAGGTGGAAAGGGGGCGGGCCTAAAATATGCACCATCACTAGATTTTAGATAAAATATGCAATAACCAGTGAGAATGGGAAAAATATGCAAATACATATGCAAATATGCAAATGCATATAATCCTGTCTCTAGTAATGATTTAAATCGTCTTTATTCCCTAAATTTTGCCCCTATTATAACACAGATAGAGACAAAGCTAGAATCCTGGAGAGATCTTCCAATATCATTATTAGGGCGACTGGCTGTTATCCAGTCCATTATCTTCCCGAAATTATTTTACTGTATGCAAATGCTCCCACTAAACATTAAAAAGTCTGATGTGACCCGCTTGGAATCTTTATTCTCTAAGTTTATTTAGCAGAACAAAATGCCGAGAATAGCAAAAAAACGAATTAAAAACTTCTAAAACTGATGGTGGCTTCGGATACCCTGATTTAAAATCATACTCTCAGGCCATACAATTTAGATACATTGGAGACTGGATATTAAATAGATCCACATATACTGACATGCAATTAGATCATGCTGCCTTTTTCCCTTTTGCCCCTGGAGCCTTACTACAATCCACCTCCAAGAATATCCCAATAGCAATTAGGAACCATGTTTTATTTAAAGATACTTATTCCACATGGAAACAAATTAATAAAATTTGTAACAGGAACCCCCTTCTTACCCAATATATACCTCTATGGGGAAATCCTTCATTCCCTCCTTCACTGAGTAATCCCTGCTTTCTTGTGTGGAGAGACAAGGGATTAGACTCCTCCAACAAAGTGTTTGACCCAGGAGGAAATATTATGTATTTTTTAGATCTCTCAATTAAATATAATTTGCCTCATACACATCTATACATTTATCTTCAGATAAGACATTTTCAGCAATCTATTAAAGCAACTCCGCCTACAACCTATACTCTTACGATAGCAACTTGCAATCCGTCTACCTACAAGAAGTATATCTACGAACACTTCACAGGGCATATATTACTCCATATCAATGAAGACATATGGGGGGAAATTTACTAAAGGAAATTTGTAAAAAAATAGGAGTATTTGTATTCAGAAATACACTTATTTTTGACATTTACTATGCCGAAAATACGACAATTCATATTCGTATTGATGTGCTATCAATACGAATACGAATTGCCGTATTTTCGGGATAGTAAATGTAAAAATAAGTGTATTTCTGGATACAAATACACCTATTTTTTACAAATTTCCTTTAGTAAATTTCCCCCATGATCTCAGAAGAAAAAGGATACTGCATTAAATGCAGAACAACTAAGGCTTATTACTCGCACTGTATGTGGGACTGCTATAAATTGAAAGTATTTTGGCACAGAGTCATCTCATATACTGTATTAACAGATTGTTTAACACAAAATTTACCTTCGATCCTAAAGCAATCATGGGACTCAATTTTTCCAGCTGGCCAATGGACCAGATTTCAAAACATACAATTCCACTATTATTTACTATATTGACAGTAGCCAGAAAATGTATATTAATATAATGGACAAAAAAACTGCACCTCAACTGTTAACTGTCAGACAAAAACTTATACAAATCCTATACTTGTGTTATATTAGAAAGTCTATAATATTGTCATATAATCACTAATGTATACAACCGAGTACGTGCTCATTGTACCTTGTGTTGACAGAGGAAAACACTGACAGTCTAAAATGTGTTATTGTATTAATCCATATATGTATGCATGGTGATTTATATAATTTCTTGTGTATTGAAAATCTCTAATAAAAATCATTAAAAAAGGCAGGTAGGCAATGTAACAAAGCAATGAAGAAGGCAAGTCAGATGCTTAGTCATTGGTACAACCCCATCTAGAGTACTGTGTTCAGTTCTGGAGGTCATATCTCCAGAAGGATATAAATACATTAGAGACTGTACAAAATGGTGCATGGCCTTCATCACAAAACGTACCAGGAAAGACTAAAATATCTTAATATGTATAGTTTGGAGCAGAGAAGGGAAAGTGGGGGACATGATAGAAACTTTTAAAATATATCAAGGGTTTTAACAAGGTACAGGTGGGAGACATTCTTCCCAGGAAGAGGAACAAGGGAGGAAGATTCAGACGAAATGTGTGGATAAATGACAACCGAAAGAGTAGTGGATAAGTGGCATAGTTTCACATCAGAGGTGGTAGAGGCAAATACAGTAGAGCAATTAAAACATGTTTGGGATAGGCATATTGATATCCTTAAAAAGCAATAAGGGAATATCTCCCTTTACATAACTCAGCTGGCGGGAAGCTGCCGGCGCTGTCAGAGGTTCGCGGATTGCAGTTATACTGTGTATATACACACTCTCCGGCGCTATGTCTTCTCGGCGTCCAGTATCCCGAGACGATGGCAGGAAGGTGCCAGCTATACCCCAGGAAATTACACCCAATAGAAGCTCAGACCCTGATAGACCTCTCCTTGTGCGTAATGGAATCTTCACATCTAATATGAGTGGCTCATGGAAGAAACGCCCACTGGAAGAGAAAGGTACCCCAGTAAGGAGAGGTAATTTGAGATCGCAAACAAATGTTAAGCTGTTTAGTGCGGAGAAAACACTTGAAATTTAAAAACCATTCAAGGAAGGACAACATTCTGATATAGAAAGTACTGATAATAGCGATGCCCCTCTTTATATTTTGCCTCCACTTTCTTCTTCTAATAAGCCTTTTAGGACTGTGATTAACGAAAAGACACACCAATTTAAAAACGCCTACGAGAGCAAAGATTGTATTTCACTTGACACAAACTTTGCTTGGAAGCAGCCTGTAGTTAAGTTGCCACGCTTGAAGTTAGAGCTAGAACATGAAGAGGAGAAGCAGTCCTCAGATGAATCAGAGGAATCGGACTATGATCAACTCTCCGCTCAGGAGCAATCTGGTCTATCTGCATATGAACGGGAAAGATTGAAAAATATCAAAGAAAATTCTAAATTTCTGAATT
This sequence comes from Crinia signifera, assembly GCF_055691185.1. Lineage (NCBI taxonomy): Eukaryota > Metazoa > Chordata > Amphibia > Anura > Myobatrachidae > Crinia > Crinia signifera. Next base: position 57,714,096 of record NC_139220.1, on the reverse strand, counting down.
CCTTGAGACCGCATCAAGCCTACAACCGCCTAAAAAACAGATTTGTAAAAGAGTGTTTAAAAAGAAAGTGTATACAGCCACTCGATGTTCACTGAGGCTTCAGTGTGTTAAACATCGGGACAAACCAGACCCATTGCAACCAGTGGAACCAGTACACCAGAAACTTCCAGAAATGATTGGCACAGAGAATAGCAGAGATGTGCCCCTTATAGTAATGACGTCCTTAAGAAAGCTGTGGCGTTTATTGCCTCCCTCCCGCCAGCCCCTACGTTCTGCATCGGGGACTTGAATAATATTCTTGACAGATCCCTTGACAGATGGACGGCTACGGGCCGCCCTCCCTCCCCCCCTGCTCTCTTGCCCACCCCGTTTGCCAAACTAACTACTGAACTAGACTTAATTGATGCTTGGAGACATAGACATCCCAATCAAAGGCAGTTTTCCTGTTTCTCCCCAGGCCACCAATCATTCTCTAGAATTGACCTAGTGCTTGTCTCCCCTGGCTTGCTACCCAAAATCCTTATGGTGGAGTACCTCCAGAGGGGGATATCGGACCACTCTCCCCTGTCTATCATGCTGGATCTGATGCCCTCTCGCGGTGCTAGCACCTGGAAGCTTAACCCCTTCTGGCTCACCCTGGTGACTGATAATAGCGTGCTGCTGGGGGAGTGGTCCGGGTTCCACGAGGACAATGCTTCATGCCAGGACCCGGCTATCAAGCACAAGACACTTAAAACAGTTATCCGAGGTTCCCTCCTTAAGAAAATTGCAAACATTAAGGGGGCCGGCCAGGAGGAGGAGGTCAGACTAGAGGGGGCATGCTCACTAAGTGAGGCCGACTACCTGCGCTCTGGTCTCCCTGAGGATAGATTGAGGTGGGATGTGGCGCGCAAAATGTTGACCGACCACCTACTTAATAAATCTAAATGCAAGCTCCTCTTCTCAGCCCATGCTAGGTACTCCCAGTCTGATGTGGGAGGTAGCTATGTCGTATCTCGCCCGGGACGAGAGATCCTCCTGCTCCATACAAAAAATATGTGACCCACAGGGAGTGGAATACTACACCACGCCGGAGATTGCACAAATCTTCCTGGCCTTCTACTCCTCACTGTACTCGTCCCGGGCGACATATTCCTCGCATCAGCTAGATCAGTACCTCTCGGGAGTTAATATACCTCCTCTGTCCCAACAATCTGTTGCCTTTCTGGAGGCAGACATCACCCCTCCTGAGATTGAGGCTGCCATAGCCTCCTTTCCCAATAAAAAAGCCCCTGGTAGTGATGGCATACCGATAGAGGTATACAAAAAATATAAAGATTACTTTGTGCCTTACCTCCTTCAGCTGTATGATGACCTAAAAAAGGGGGGTGCCCTGCCCCCGTCCATGGTGGAGGCAATCATTGTCGTGATCCCTAAGCCTGGGAAGGATCCTTCCCTCCCGGACTCCTATCGCCCCATATCACTCCTCTCAACGGATGTGAAAATACTTGCTAAAATATTGGCGACGGTGGAAACCTCAGTCATACATGAGGATCAATCTGGCTTTATGCCAGGCCGCTCCATTACTCGAAACCTTAGGAGACTATTCTGTCACCTGCAGGGGGGCGGGGCAGATTGGCCGGGGGCAGTGGTGGTGTCCCTGGACGCTGCCAAGGCCTTCGACTCAGTGGAGTGGGGCTATCTCTGGGAAGTGCTACGTAGATTTGCCTTTGGTCCCAACTTCATACAATGGGTACGCCTGCTGTACTCTTCACCGGTGGCCCGCATTTCGGTCAATGGCTATGTGACAGAGGCGTTTCCACTTGGTAGGGGCACCAGGCAGGGCTGCCTACTATCACCTGCCCTCTTTGCCCTTGCCATTGAACCCATGGCCATCATGCTGCGTGACTCCCCAATTGTCCGAGGCATCCCCTTGAACAGACGGGAGGACGTTGTCGCACTATATGCAGATGACACCCGTCTTTTCTTAAACAATGCCGAGACCTCCCTTGGGGAGATGTTACAAATAGTAAAATCCTTTGGAACCTTCTCGGGCCTCCTTGTCAACTGGGGGAAATCCAGTATCCTTCCCCTCTCCGGTGTGATACCAGATAGGCTGCCAAATGCCTCTCCACTCCAGTGGGTCCTCAGGTTTAAATACCTGGGGGTCTGGGTAACTCCTAAAATCACGGATTTTGTAACCCTTAATATCAATGCGGTCACCAAGGAACTTAAAAATAAATTTCACCTATGGAAGAAACTCCCCCTAATTGTTATGGGCAGAATTAACCTAATCAAAATGTCTATACTCCCTTAGTACCTATACCTACTTCAACACTCCCCGATCTATATACCCAAACACGTATTCATGGCCATTAACACACTTCTCTCCTCCTTTATATGGGCGAACAGGCCACCTAGGATTGCACTCAAGACTCTTACTAAACCGAGGGTTGATGGGGGACTGGGACTCCCTGACTTACGGCTTTACTACCTCGCAGCCCAACTAGCGCATATATCAGACTGGATACTGGGAAGATCCGGCCCTACCTTTGAGGGCTCCTTCGCCGAGTGTGTTGGGTCCCGTCTCCTCGCCCTTCAATTCCTTCTCTCTTCTCCCTTTAAGCTTACCCTATTTCCTCTCTTTAGACAGGCGCTACTTGTATGGCGCCAATCCCACAGGATATGCGGTTGGGATGGGGTGGATGGGGAAACTCCTTTATGGTTCAACAGGGCATACCCGGAGTTTAAACAACTCTCCTCCGATGGTTTCTGGTTGAGGGCAGGCCTTACATCAGTCTCTCAGCTTTTTTCTATGGGCGTAATTAAAACATTCCAACAAATCTCAGGGGAACTCCAAATACCTAATAGATCCTTCTATCGCTACCTGCAGCTTAGACATGCGGCCCAAGCTCAGTTTAGGGACCCCCCCCCCCCTCTTCCTCTGACTCCCCAATTAAAACCCTCCTTCAAAACCTGGCCACCACAAAACAAGTCTCCACCATTTACAAATGTATTGTCAGTCGAACTGACACGAATAGCCTTGACCCTCTTAAAGCTAAATGGGAGCTCAGCATTGGGGCACTAGATGGAGAACAGTGGGCCGAGATCCTCGACTCGGTTAGATATGCCACCCCTTGTTTGAAATATCAGCAAGTATCATTTTATGTACTGCATAGGGCCTATCGCTCTCCAGTCTCCATGCTGCGAGCGGGGCTAAGACCAGATGACACCTGTCCCAGATGCGCGTCACCCTGCGCAGACTTCTGGCACATGTTGTGGTCCTGCCCACCGATTCTGGCTTTCTGGGAGACGATATGGGCCGACATACTCACCACTGAACCGTCTCTCCCCCCCTTCGACCCCAGATATTGTATGTTTTCTTTGGGCCTTCAGGAGTCCCACTCGCCCCCAGTCTATAAATATGTACTTTGCCTTACTGCCCTTGCTAAGGTCCTTATAGTCAGGAAGTGGTTTGACGTTGCACACCCGAACGTATATAACTGGAGGGCACTTGTTAATGAGGTTGTAGGTCACAAGAGGTTTACCTACAGGTCACGGGGCACGCTTGCCCCCTATGCTGCCAAATGGGGTAGGTGGACCTCCTCTAGGCTGACCCTGTCCGCTGACCCCCAGCAAGATCTACCTACTCACTGATTCCCTACACCTGAGGCCTCGTCGTTGACCCGCCCCCCCCCCTCTCTGCTGCGGTCTGAATCACAGCATCCCCATATACTCTAATCCAATTAGAATGTCTCCCATAGGGATGTTGGAAGATCCCAATGCATTGCACCTTATTGTGATCTCAACTGATTTTTGTGTTGCCTGCTTGCACATTCTTTTTTCTCTTTATTTGTTAGGGGGGGGTGGGGTGATGGTACTCTATCTTATGAGTACCGGGATAGGTTTATTAGGGAAAAAATATACCTAATTGCTTCATATGCACATCTGTACTGTCGTTAAATCTTTGCATGTGGACAAGGTTGCCTGACACAAGAAATACTCAAAGACGGACTTCTTTTGAAATGTTAACAATTGTTTATTGTTCGCTGTTGTATTGTATAATGCATGTCACCAGTGTTGATGTTACATGTTAATTGTACAGATGCACATCCATTTCCATTTGTTTCAATAAAAATTACTCAATTTAAAAAAAAATAGCAGAGATGTGCAGAAAACTCCAGCTCCTATAGAAATGATTGCTGAAAATGTGGATTGTGGGGCTGTACGAACATTCCTGCGGACGTGGGCATCCATTAGTGAGGATCCTGTGGAAAGACCCAGTAGGCACTGCAAAGAGTTGTGGAGTTATACAAAGGATCTGCAAGCTTTGAAGCTGAGGGACAACAGTTTCTGTAGGGTTGTCCCTTCTACGATGTGCTCTTTGGCTGTTCATCCTTCAAAGAGCCGAATTCTGGTAGCGGCTGGAGACAAGAATGGCCATGTTGGTCTGTGGGATGTGGGACGCAAGTCACCTGGTAAAGGGGTGTATACATTTGTACCCCACAGCAAAAGTGTTTCCACTTTACTTTTCTCTCCATCTAATCCTGCACATCTGCTGTCACTCAGTAATGATGGAACAATACGCTGCTCCGATCTCGATTCCTTCATGTTTGATGTGGTTTACCGTGATGATGGTGATCGAGGTTTCTCCTCATTTGACTTCTTGTCAGCTGAAAGCTCTGTGCTGATAGTTAGTCACTGGGATGCTTGGTTATCAGTGGTAGATCGCAGGACTCCGGGGAACAACACATGAAATGCAGATTCCTTTGTCCATGCCTAGTGCCCGAACTGTTAGTGTGCATCCACTAAGAAGAGATCTGTGTGTTGTGGCAGTATCCAGCTGTGTGTATATTTATGATATAGGAAAGAGGAATCCCCAACCTGCTTTGACGGTACCAGGATATCTGGTCCTGACGAAGCTCATTAGCGAAGCGTACGCCGACCGTACACTTCGTGGGCTACCCTTACTCCCCCACCCCCATTGATATTGCATTTTGATCTGTCTAGCTTAATATTTAACAGTGGCGTGTGTAGATCGCAGCCCGTTGGCTGTGGTGTGCACCCCGCTATATCATTTGGGCGAGACCGCTACACCCGTGTCCTTACTGCGAGACGGCGCGTCATTCTCAGGCGCACCGTGCTCCAGGACACTCGGAGGTGAGCGGTTATTCGGCACGCCGGTGTAGCTCACAGCCCGTTGGTTGTGCCTGTGCACCCCGCTTGCCGTCAGTGCGATACCGCTACACCAGTGTCCAGTACTGTGAGACGGCACGCCAGTGAGGCTAACCGTGCTCTGGGACACTTGGTAGTAAGCGGCTGCTTAGGAAACACCGGTTCTAAACTCATAGACATGCGAGGAAAATACTGTTGATTCATCGCAGTGATCTCTGAAGCAATCCTAGTCTATGTTGACACAATTTATTGTTCCACCGAAAAGTTACCCTAACGCACTATTAGTGGGTTTATATAAATAATTACCAACGAGTTATACCAGCACCCGTAATATTAAAGAGGTATAAATACTGGTATATAACTCGAATAAGACTCACTCACTACCGCCACAGATTATCTGTTGTAATTGTTTAATGCTTGACAGGTCATAAAATCCTACATAGGAACAAATATATTAGGAGTCAGGGGTCCCACGTCGTAAGGGTAATTTTATACCCTTTTTTAAAAACCCATGTCCTTGTGTATTCTTATGTTTTGTGTCTTTTATTTCGCTATGTTTTAAACCAATCATAATAAAGGTTACATTTTAAATACCAACTCCTCCTGGTGCACCACAAAGTGACATATCTTTCTATTTCTTTGTGTTCAGTAAAAACTGATGTCCCGTGGCAGCACACCCTCATCCTGATACGTGAATCTCACACATTATATATTCTTGAGGGGTCACTTATTGATTAAATTTGAATTCCTGTGCGATTGCCTTTTCCTTTCCCCCAACCCCCCTCTTTTTTTGGTACCAGGATACACACAATCCATTATATCTGCATACTTCTCCCCAAACACAGGCAACCTATCATCAGATTGCATTCTTCCACGAGAATGGACAGAAAATACATACTATTTGGAAAGCTAAAAATGTTTATAACGAGTTTCGGATCTGTGCCATTCACCCCAATAGGAACTTGGTGGTGGGAGGAATATGACAGGGAAGGCTGTTTGTATTTAACTAATGAGCATCACTGCGGTATACACAACCTAGAGAGATCCTAAAACTTTAGTGAACTGCGCATTTCCGATGTAAGATTGTAGGTGCCTCTTGGAATGATATAACAAATTTCAGCTATTCTACAAGTTTGTACACAACATTTCAATACGCCACCCAAATTGTTGATTTTGGGGAAAGTAATGGACAAAAGCAGAATATACAAAACAAAAGAAGTCTGAATATACAATTATTTTGGCAAATACACGTGCTTTGTACTTGTACACGTTGTTTACAAATAAATGTGACTTTTGCTTTCCTTAATTTTTTTCTCTCTTTAGCGGTGATCACGGCCGGGCTTTCTGTCGCTCGACATGTTTAAACTTTCACCCCATTGTATCCCATTTGTCTTGCAGCAACTTCCAAATGTGGTTTTGGCTCATTGCTTTCCCATCTCAAATGCACCTGTCCAGATGATTCTAATGGAGTTCAATTAGAGATTGGAGCTAGAAGAGATTGCATGGCAGTGTTCAGAGCCTCTGGTTCTTTTGGATTTTATGAAGTCACCAACTGCACCATAATAGTGTAACCTCCTCCATGATGGGCTGAATGCAAACATTAAGTATGCACTCGCCTGTCATGCGACAAGCATACTCGCGCATTTGGTGATTTCCATTGGTTCCAAACATCAGGCAGTTCTTACCTGCAAAGGATTCTCAAAATCGTAATAAGGTTGAACATTTTATTTATGATTAAATGGAAACCCTGAAAATAGGGGACTGTGTATAAAAATGGTTCCAATACCTAAATGTTTCATACAATATTTTTGTTTAACTTTGTACTAATGACAAAAGTTTGCACCTCAATTGCATCTCCGTTGTTTCATTTGAAACAAAAAGAGAACAGTGTGAAAATTGTGTCTCTGTCACACTATGATTGCACTGTACTGTATTTTTCTTTACAGATGTTGGGGCTGTTTGATTTTCTTCCTCCATCTTTATTCATTTGTGTCCAAGTCCAGCACTTGTCCCACCCTGGTGCTTTACAAATGGTACACAATGGATGGCAGAGCTCTCTGATGACTTACGGTCAATAGATCAATAGCAGATTTGCTTAACTTGGAAGAATGTTCTCAGGAAGCTTTAAAGCTTGGAAAAACACATTAATAAGACTGCATAGTAACAGGCAGATAAAAAAGTAAATCAGTTATAGGGGAAAGGGGAATATATCGGCACTGGCTAGTGCTATAGCACCTGTACAAGCCCCAAGCGAGACCATCCAAATCCGTAGATATCACTGGGGGTGCAGGCAAAGACATTAAATAATACAAGGAAGAATGTCTTTCTTTGTTGGCCCACAAAAATAAGTAAACGAGTTGTGTCTATAAGTTTTATGATAAAATTCCAATATTTTTATTTGATATCATTAAAAAGTGTCAAATGTGTGAAATATTTCTCTGTTGTGTACAAAATAGTTAAATGAACAATTTTATTCTTAAAAAAAAAAAAAAAAGCAATAAGGATCAAATATGGTTTGAGGTAACATGTTTAAAAAAGGGGCAGACTAGCTGGGCTAAGCGGCTCTTATCTGCCATCAATTTCTATGTTTTTATATCAGGAGGCTCTCCCATGATATTCAAACAGCTATGGTCAGGCTTGAAAAAGAAAATCCGGAATCGTTGGTCTTCCTGAATCATACCAAAAAAAAGCTCTTCATACCTTTGCCTCTGTAATCTTATATCACTTCTAGGAATATCGGATGAATGGAAAGACCTTGGTGTTGAACTCATACACTGCATTGGCTCTATTCACAAATCATCATGTACTGTAAGCATCCGAGAGCAGCGATCTTTAAATACCTAAACTATCTATCTAGACAGCCTTCAGAAATGTGTATATCGTATGAATCAGAGACCCATCCATCTTCCCTGATGGGCCCTTGGTGTACAATACGGATAAGATATTTGTAATCGGCTGCCATGTAAGTTTTCTATAGACAGGACATGGCGAGTTAACCCCCGGATCCCCGTAACCCCCCGGAATATCAATTCATCCTCCTATTCTCAATCTCCACAATATTCTGACATATATCGATGCATGTTTTGTTTTGTTTTTTTATAGTTGTCCTCTAAACTCCTCTTGTTGCCTCCATTCAACTAGTGAAAAACAGATCTGAATTTTCTCTTGGACTTGGAGAGATAGAGTTTGTATAAAATCTCCCCAGTTTTCAAGAAACTTGTCTTGGTTTCTCGCTTTTTGTGTGGAAACTTCCACCCAATCCATCAGAAATATTCTATATAATTTATAGAAAAACTGTTTCATAGAAGGGGCTGAGGCTGGATCCACGTCTGCAAGATGGTTTTCTCTGCAGTAGCGGATATAGCCATCATCACTTAATCCTTAACCTTTCTGCTCCTGGTTGTCCTATCGCCAGGTTCCATACTTGCAAGGGCGTAACTACCATAGGTGCAAGGGGTGTAGCCAGTGCCAGATTAAGGTCTAAATGGGCCTGGAGCTAAAAATTATCAAAGGCTTATTATGCGCAATAATAGGGGTTGTGGCCAGTACCTAATAATGTGCGAGGCGTGACCAGTGTTCTGTTTGGTTGGTCTGCTCATGGGTGTGTCTCTATTTGTGTAAATACTTTCAACTAATTATATATGACTGGAAAAGGCAGGGCGATGGAATAGGAAAAATGCAGGGAGATATATTTTTCGGGTGTCCTCCAAAGGTGCACCCGCAGGATGCCAATGTCCTAAGATACTTGCGGGCTGAGGCGGCAATTCAGTCATAAAAAAAATACGGTACTTGTGAGTTATCCGGGCTGCCGATTTTGTCCTTAACTTAAGGACACCCGACCGACGCGATGCCCGCGATTTAGCCGAAATCGGGGGCATCGCGTCGGTCGTGGCCGTTATAAGGAGCCGCGACGCGATGCCCGCGATTTCCCATAGACAGTAATGTTAAAAGACACGATGGACACGATTTCCGACACGATTTCCCATAGACAGTAATGTTAAAAGACGCGATGGACCCGATTTCCCATAGACAACAATGTTAAAATAAAATGACAATGTGAAATTGGCCAATATGGGCATTTCACATTGTATATGTTTTAAAAAAAAATGTTTCATGGCCCCCCACCACCGTTAACGCCACCCCGCTATTGACGCCAACCCGAAGCGTGGCGAGCGCAGCGAGCCCGCGAGGGGCGGCGGTACGCGTCCTCCGACCTTTTCATACCCCTACTATCCACTAGGGCGTGGAGTGAGAATAGAATAGTGTGGCGAGCGCAGCGAGGCGAGCGCAGCGCGCCCCGCGAGGGGACGCGGATACCTTCACAGGTATCCGCATTCCCTTGCGGGCTTCACAGGTGTCCGCGTCCCCTCGCGGGGCTCGCTGCGCTCGCCACGCTTCGGGCTCGGTGGCTCGCTGCGCTCGCCACACTAGTCTATTCTCACTCCACGCCCTAGTGGATAGTAGGGGTATGAAAAGGTCGGAGGACGCGTACCGCCGCCCCTCGCGGGCTCGCTGCGCTCGCCACGCTTCGGGTTGGCGTCAATAGCGGGGTGGCGTTAACGGTGGTGGGGGGCCATGAAACATTTTTTTTAAAACATATCCAATGTGAAATGCCCATATTGGCCAATTTTCCATTGTCATTTTATTTTAACATTGTTGTCTATGGGAAATCGGGTCCATCGCGTCTTTTAACATTACTGTCTATGGGAAATCGTGTCGGAAATCGTGTCCATCGTGTCTTTTAACATTACTGTCTATGGGAAATCGCGGGCATCGCGTCGCGGCTCCTTATAACGGCCACGACCGACGCGATGCCCACGATTTCGGGTGTGATGAAAAAATCGGCAGCCCGGATAACTCACAAGTACCAAAAATACTGAAAGCCAAAACTTGGTAGAAAACATTTCAGCACCTTTTATGTGGTCACCTAAGTTTACCACTCTATACCCTTATACAAATCATGCAACACAATAGTAACCACCTTATACTGTACTTGCCTCTTACACATTATGCCACATGGAATGAGCCAAAATTCACACCGACTGAGCAAAAATCCACACTATGGCACACGGATTGAATAAAAATTCATGTTATGCCACACAGATTAAGGCAAAATCCACATTTTGTCACATGGATTTACCCAAAATACACACTATACCAAACAGATTGAGCAATAATGCACAATATGCTTCACAAACAGGGGCATTGCACGCCAGAGGCGCACATTAAAAATTGACACCTTAATGCCCATTACATGTTAAGCCTCACACCATAATGCCCATTATGTATTATGCCAAACACCGTAATGCCTATAAAAATTATGCTACATAAGTGCGGCTTACCTACATGCTCATTGCCAGGGGTTACATGCTCATTGCCAGGGGTTCTATCTTCGTTGCCATGTGGGATTACATGCTCATTGCAAAGGGGTACAGTAATTGGGGGACAGCTGCCGCCAGGCAGAAATGACAGCCATTGACAGCTGAGCCAGAGAGCAGGGGGCTGCCCGGCTGTATTCAGAGCAATACAGGTCCCGGATATTTGAAAATATACCCATTTCACACTAGAAAATGCAGGGATTTACCCGGGAATATGGTCCGAGGATCATGCAAGGACATTCCCGGGCTAGCCCCTTTTACACCAGCCTAGTCCCTGCATTTTCCCCCTTTAAACAACCAGCTATATCTTTGGAACCAACTGACCCATTTAAGTGTGGGCTTCAAATGATTTTGGTCCCATGAAACTGGGCCATTTGGTTCCAGAGAAATCTGCCCTCAAATAACATGAACAGCCATGAAATTACATTTCAGAAATGAAAAAATCGGTTTACCTGCAATATCTCTAGAACCAATGAACCCATATGGACCAGCCTGGTATCAGATTGAAGGCCCAGCGATTTGAGATCAACCCCTAGCTTCTGTGATGCCGGAGGGGGAACTGGCAGCCCTTGGAACCGGGTGGTGGTCGGAATTAGCGGGTTCCATGTTATCCTATGGGGAAAATGTTCCAGCTTTGCCTGGCGGTATCTCCGGTTCCCGGGGGCTAGTGACGGCGGGGCTCGGCACGTTGGAAAGCCCTGGCCCTCAGCTAGAAAATGGGCTATTTGGAGAGTGGGCCTGGAGCTGTAGCTCCTTCAGGCCCATTGTTAATCCGGCCCTGGGTGTAGCTGCTATGGAGCCCAGAGCTGAAGGGGGGCCCATCCCTGCTGTCTAGGAATATGTTTTACATATATTTATTACCATCAGTTGCTAAATAGGGGGCCCTTAAAAACTTTTGCTATGTGGCCCACGAATATATAGGTACGCCTCTGGATACTTAGAATGGCCCACTGCGCCGATATCTGGAAGTCACGCTGTATATAGGTTTTGATGAACCGTTCTACATTCTTCCAGAAAAGGGAAACCTCAGGGCAGCTCCAAAGACAATGGACCAAATCCGCTCTGCCTATCCCGCATTTCAGGCAATTACTATAATTAGATAACCCAATCTTATTTCTTCTGTTAGGAGATAGATATGCTCTGTGATATATTTTTAAGAATAGCTCTGTATATGTTGGCATGGGTAACGTCTTACAGATGAGATCTAGATGGGTATATAGATCACTCTCCGTGACCCCCGGAAATAGTTCTGCCCATCTACTTATCCCTGTTTTTACCACCTTGTCATCAGACATGGTTCTAAAAGATTTTAAATAATAAGAGAGGGCTTTTTTGCCAAGATACGGTTGTAGCAGGAGCTTATCTAGGTCATTGTCCCAGTCCCTTTCCTTTAGTGTTTGAGTAATTTCTTGTGCATAATGTTGGGCTTGAATGAATGCAAGATCCAGTGGTATGTTTATCGCATATTTCTCCTCTACTTCTCCTAGTTCTTATTGCCTACTGTATCTCTTTGTTAAAATATGATTATAAAAGTTTCACTAAAATCATAGCAGATTAGCTTAAACATATCCTCACCGTCATTATATACTCAGATCAAACAGACTTCATAACGGGTCACCACTCCCCAATGAATGTTTGAAGGGTCCTTCGGTCATCCAACAGCTCTCCAATTATCCATCATCAACGATAATGTTATCCTGGCCCTAGATGTCGAAAAGGCCTCTGATATGATATTATGGATCTTCTTATTCTCAGTTTTTTTGTAATAGTCACCTTTCCTTGCCATTCCCCATAGCCAGAGGCACAAGACAAGGTTGCCCGTTCTCCCCCCTATTCTTCGCCATTGCAACTGAGCCGCTGGCAATAGTAATACGCAATTCACCATTTATCATGGGCATATCCATCCGTGACCATGAACTCAAATTGTCCCTGTTCGCAGATGACATGCTACTCTTTGGGGGAAATTTACTAAGGTAAATTCTTTAAATATGGCGTATTATTCGTATTCGTACTGATGGGACATTCGTATTTATATTTAGACATATGAATGAATTCACCATCAAATGAATATGACAGGAATCACCATTCAAAATGCCGGCCAAATACGCCTGGAAAATACACTTAATTTTCCTGGTGTATTTGGCTTCAGCCTGCACAGATCAGTCAGATCCGTGCAGGCGGCAGTGTGTAAAAAATAGAAAAATAAATAAATAAAAAAACAGTGGGGTCCCTCCCCAAGGCTGTAAACAGCACCAGGCTGAAAGAGCCGGGCTGGTATTAAAAAATCATGAAACCGGGCAAATAGGGCTTTGCTGATTTTTCCCCGGCACCTCCCGCTAATGCATCTATGTCGCAACAAGAAACATGCCTCACCACTCTTAATATGGCACCCACACTCCACCCTCATCTCCTGATTTTAAGAAAGCTGCTGCAGCCCCTGAGGGTTCAAACACACCAAAAGCACGCCGTGCCACTGAACCTTCCATCACTTACGCAGATATGGTCGACGTGATGAAATCAACAGTAGGACCTCTCCCACGAAGTTTCCGACAATGACTCCCAATTTCAACATCTGTTCCACAGGGTGAGGGATAATATATACAGGGAAAGTGGAAGCAAAGAAGAGGTAAGCAACTACCAACCAATGAGCCTTACATCAGTAGTGGGGAAATGTATGTAAACATTTATGTTTACATTTATGTAAACATTTATGTTTACATTTATGTAAACAAAGAGTTGTAGAATATCTCAAAACCCACAACTTACAGGATCCTAAACAGCATGGGTTTACTGGGGGGAGATCATGTCAAACAAATCTTATTGACTTTGACTGGGTGACTAAAGTAATAGATCAAGGGAGGGCTGTAGATGTAACTTATCTAGAATTTAGTAGGGCTTTTGACACTGTCCCACATCGCAGACTGTTAAATACAATTGTAAGCTTGGGATTGGATTCTAGGATGGTTGAATGGATAAAATCATGGTTGCAGGACAGAAAACAGAGTTGTAGTAAATAGAGCGCAGTCACATGAGGGAAAGGTTACCAGGGATCTGTACTTGGGCCAGTGCTTTTTAATATCTTTATTGGAGACATTGCAAATTGAATTGAGGGTAAAATATGCCTTTTTGAAGATGACACAAAGGTATGCAACAGGGTAGACACACCAGGAGGGGTAAAACAAATGATTGATGATCTAGGTAGATTAGAGTAATGTTCAAGGGCATGGCAACTACAGGTTAATGCCAAAAAATGCAAAATCATGCACTTGGGTCTCAAAAATCCAAAGACTAAATATAGTATAAATGGCACTATAATGGAAACTACTGAGGAAGAGAGGGATCTAGGTTTCACTATTTCAGGTTGATAACGCAGAGATTTGTTTGATAAGATTAGATATGATTGATAACCCAAACTTGTATATATTTACTTTATTACCTTTAAATATAACGGCAACGCTGAAATGATTGCACACCCACACAACCTTGTTATAAAATGTATGACAATGCTTTACTTAAAGAATAGCTTCATTACAGGTATTTGCAAATGCAGACTAACACAAGAAACATAAAATTGATTAGCTAATACTTAAACAGTAATTCTAAATCAAATCAAAATGGACACCTTTCAAGGACAGTGATCAGCCATTATTAAACCTCCTTCATAATTACCTCCAGCCCCCTGTGCTTCCTTGTTCTTCCTCAACTGCCCCCTTCCTCCTTCTCTAACTCTGATATTTAAACCTTAATCACATTAATTAATTAATTACTCATAAGCATTGAGTCTTATTGGAAAGCTCTGCTTTCAATCATGATGTCATAATTAACCCAACACCCAACTTCAGTGGCCTTGGGGGTCTACGCATGTGTGGCCTTGTTCCCATATTATTCAGTTTGTGGAGACTAGCTTTCTGTCCTTGCTCCATTATAATGTCAACATCACATTCTTAAGCTTCTAAAAGCAAAAACAATTCTCTATAAGAAATCACTTTTACAGTACTGTTCTGAATGATCAGCCATTTTATAATGTTATTATGCAAGTCATGATTCAACAAAATGGCTGCTGCTTCTAACAAACACCTGCTGCTTAGCGCAAAGGGTAGGCCTCATACGCCGTGGCTAGTACCTTGTGCAACAAGCTAACGCCACCTGCAGCAATAAATAACAATATTTGAGAAAACAGAGTATAACAAAAGTATAGAATTATTGATGCGTTATTTCAGTTTTAACAATCCATCCTCTGAACTTTGAAATCTCCAAAGAAAGTTCATATCTCTTGCAAAACGCATCATTTGTTTCTCTCTTAATACATCGGAAAACCTTCTCGAAGCATTTCACTAGTATACAGAAAAATCAATAATATTATCTTGGCAAAAACATCAAACTTCTTAAAGCATATATAACATTGACTTATGCGAACCAGTTATTGGGGTTCAACCAAATAAACCAACTGTAGGGAATCACATCACTCACACCTGTTCAATAAACCAATTTTTTTTAACCCAGATAATTTAATTCAACTTTCCTTTTAACGTCACCATCAGTTTAGTATTTGTGATGCTTGTACCATATTTTAATTATATTCACAAATTCAAATACAATTTTATAAACTTGGGATAATGTAAATAAGTGTGTTTCTTTAATATACCATGTGTTACTTTCAAATCTTCATGTTGAATCACCACTGTATTAATTAGTAAAAGTAAATTTTATTACAATAGATCTTGTTTGTAACCATTTAGAAACCTTATAATCCTTGTGGTAATGTCCATGGCTTATGAGACAGTATGTTTGAGAAAACATCATAAGAAACAATTCAATGAGTACCCTTTTTTATCTAGGTGTTATACTAGCACACCCAACTCTGTCACATAACTACATGTTTTGTTGTACTCCAAAATATCTCCTGTTATTACACTCTTTACCAATTTTAAACCTAGGGAGAGTCAGTAACCTTATAAGATTCACTTGTGTAAATCCTACATAGAAAATTAAGTGTTGTTTGATTTGACTGCAAATATAAGTAGCCATTAACCCAACATTACCGGAGTGATACCGTAGATGACAATCTAACCAACAATCAGTTTACCTTATTGTTCTTTCTATCAGCTCATGATGAGCGTCTAAGGAAGAAATGTCAGTTTGCATATAGATATTATGTTTGCACCATTGTTACCATACTTACTTAGAATGCCTATTCTTTACTGATACCTTACTAGATGTATTCTATCAATGGTTCTGGTGTGGATGTTCTTAGTTATTTTTATGTTATTACTCATATATTTATTTTAAACCTTCTAATTAGTTTAACATATTGGCCATCAGTATTTTTTTTTACCATCCTCTGATGCATACCGAAACCTGGGAGCATCAGTAGTATGATGTATATGTGTGTCTGTTATGATTATACTTGTGGGATTAAAATTAAAAGCAGAAGTAGAATACACCACCATGACTCTAGTAATACCTCTTTGATAACTATGCACACTGTCCTTGCCAGCAACCAATCCCTGGTAACCCTCATTCACTATAAAAATATGAAAACTTAAAAAAACAAAAATGACTTCTTCAGTTAGTGTATGGGAAACTTGGTCACTCATGGGGATCATTGTTTTACACCTTGTCCACAACCCGCAGGGACACCACTAAGGGTATCCCCCGATTCCGTGGACCTCTTCTTGCCCACAACCCGCAGGGACACCACTAAGGATGCCCCCCGATTCCGTGGACCTTGTCTTGGTCTGTGTGGGGGCCCTGGACAGGCCCATCATCAAATAAGTTTATTAAGTTAGAATCAAAGTCACAATATTTATCTGCATCAGTATCTTTTTCTTTCAACTGATTTCACCACCAGGTCGGAAACCTTCTTGCAGTGAGACGCATTAATTCAATCGGTTTGTTTCACAGGGACGGGTCTTGCCTTTGATCTATGAGACATTTAATTGTAAGAATTTTCTCACCATTGCATAGTCTCCAGGCTGGACCTTATAACAACATCCCTTCATAAGCTTGTTTGCTTTTCTGGTAAAGTATTTAGATGATGTGAGAATTAGAGTGACAAGTCTGCTGCTGGATGTTGAATAGGGTTTGCTGGTCTCCCAAAAAAAAAAAAAAAATGTATATATAAATTAAAATAATGATCTTATAAGGGGACAGGTTCAGTGGCTGCTGAGGAGTAGTGTGAATGTTATACAAAACCGAAGACAAAACTTCAAGTCAACTCATGGTAATTTCCACACCCACCCTAAATAATGTGTTCTCAATGTGCATTTGTTAATATGTTCAATTTTGACTAAAACCTTTTAGTGTGTGGTAAGTGCAACCAAATTTTCATACCCATATATTGACTTATTCCTTAGAATACCTTTCCTGTCAAAATATGTACCTCTATGATTTTTTTTAATACCATATACCTTATGGGATAACATATCTGAACACAAATTTCTCAATAAATTTATTTGCTGTAAAGGATGCTGTACATGGGACAGCCGGGATGTTCCTTTATAATCAAGATAACATATCAGATACCATTTAAATATAATGACAATTTTATATGCATGCAAATTCAAAAAAAAAAATATTTTTAAACTTAGGAATGGACCAGTGGTAGGAGAAATGTTAGATGGTTCTATAGGAATAATTTTCCTGAGTTCATTCTCTTGCAGATGAGTTTGGGGCTCCTTTTCTCTGCATAAGATGAAATCAAAATACATGCCCTCTCTCTCCTTACATGGGTCATCCCATGGGCAGCTTCCGCATATGCCAGGAGGAGGGGTTTGGGGAGCTACTGGTCTGCCCCCACCATCTTTACATAGGCCATTAGCCTTTTGACTGCATCCATTCATCATCCATTGGCACATTCCTGTTAAATACGCAACTCTTGATGCTTTATGAGCTTCTGCTAAAAAAACATTAAATTGTATAGTGGTGTGATTCACAACAGTGGCCATCTTATTTTTGTTACCAAGTGCAACAAGATCACTTTATAACATGTGAGCTTGACACTTAACAACTACTGCCTTTGCAGGGAGTTGCACAGCCTCAATTAGCTCCTTTACTTGCTGTGATATTAGCATATTATATCATAGCAAAATCACGATGGAAAATGAGGATCTCTAAATCCAATACTACCGCATATCCCGTATATGGCCATCCTGAGTCTCCTTGTTGGTGACAACTACAATCTTTGTAGATGGCAGTGGCGTGTCAGAGACATCAGGTCTGATTGGAGAAATTTTGCTTTAAATATTCCTCACAATCATGTTCTAAATCCTGTATCTCATCCATCCTCTGGGACTCCCGGGTCCCACCACGTAGCAGAGTAGCAGGATTTAGCGTACCACACCTGACAATGGTCAGGTCATGTGGCACTGGGAGCAAACGTTCCCAACGAGAGAACCATGCACTGGAAAGTGTCTTGTCCGTGAGGAGTTCATTAGAAAAAATGTAGCATTAGAGACACATAATGTGCGGTGTTCTTTAATTTCTATACAAAGGCTGCAGCAGCTGCCACAGTCCTTAAACATGTTGGTAAAGCAGATGCCACTCGGTCAAGTGTGCAACTGTAGCACCTGATGGGTCTATGTGAACCCCCATGTATATGTGTTCAAACTCCCAAGGCCGCTGCTTGTTGTTTATTATAGTAAAGACAGGTATATGATGATATCCAGTGCTGTGGTTTCTGTCAGTGCGTGTATCAGAGCCTCAAATGAAGCAATTATGTCAGTATATTGTACTTTGTCAGCTCTGTGTCAGTTAGATTTAGTAGTAGTAATAGAAAAGGTGTCAGTAAGAGAATCCTGTGAAGAATTTAAACACATCATTAGATCATAAACATATTGAATCAGCATTGTGGTAGGAATCATGCAAGTCATTGTGGGACATAGTGGGGCTGTCCATAAAACTTTGGCTTAATTGAGTCCACGTATATTGGACTGTGCTGTAAATAAATGTAGTAAGTACTGACTATTTGTTATATGATAGTAAGAAATATTCAGATCATAATTCAATGATTCAATGATTAGATGACTGTAATACTTCCATAACTGTAAAGTGAATTGATTTACACTAAAAAAATAATAAGAATAATCACATTGGGCAGATAACCTGCAATAACGGAGTATTGCAAATACTATGGGTATTAGATAATATACTTTGTTGTAAAATCTGGAAAAAAAACTATTTCTTGTGGTCCATAGATGTTTAGAAACTTGTGACATGATTAGTAATGAAAAAACTCATCAAAATACTAATTGCTAATGCCCTATGAGCTTCACTCGTATCCTCTAACCCCGTGAGGGTCCTCATATCGGTTAGTGCCTTCTGACAGCAGTGTCTTATGGATTCCTGTTAATAATACACAATTTCTTCCAAACCACTCTGAGAAAAAAATAATCATTAAATCATTACAAATATTTGAGAGAATATCATGATTGGTTGTGCAGCAAATGCAATTACTAGTAGCAGTAGCCAGTAGTGCTGCACCTAATTGTGACCTCCATTCCTTATTTGTGAGCTCATATGCATGACCAATGGATCTAGTAAAGTGGCAACATGCAATCAGATAAATCAGTAAGCATAAAAATGCAACTCAATATGCATCTTATAATAATCACTATAAAAATCTGTATATTTCAATAAGGGCTTTAATAAGGATTCTGCAGCATTACCTGCAGACTCAATATCTTTTCTAAATAATTTCTAGTGGCTCAGAAATAATAATAATAATAATAAAAATAATAATAATAATATTTTTTTAAAAACACTTGCTTTTTCTGTGCAAAATGAAATGCATCCATTTTGTAAATTAATCTTTTCTCTGGAATGGTCACACCTCTATTGGCTGGGTTTTTATTTAAATAAAACAAGCAAAAGCAATAGCATTATTAAGCTCAGACATCATATTAGCATTTGTCATTTGGAAAAAAAATGGCAGTTTTTAAACAGATGTTGACAAACCAACATTATCACATGAGGGAAGCAAAGGGGAGGGGGCTGGAGGTCATCCTTGGGTATGGCTGATCACTGTCCCATACAAACAGTGCAATAACTTTAATCTATTCATTGTGCTTTTTCAAAAGGGTAAACAATATCTTCAATTCTAAGATCTTTCAACACATAATTGTTTAAATGTCCTTGTTATGGAAAACAGTTCTGTAACTCTCCTTGGATATTTCACATCATTTAGGAATAAAACTTTACTCTCTTATCAATCTCATTAACAATTTCCTGCCTTTAATCTCCTACAGAGTTATTTCTGATGTTACTCTCACCTCATCACTGAAAAAAACTTCTTCCCTTCTGCTTTTTCAAAAAATAAACAAAAATTTAAAAATTATTTTTTTTTTCCCCCCATTTTTCTTTTTTCTTCCCTAGGGCTCTAAAAGAGATATCACTTCTCCTCACTTCTCACTGAACAGAATTAACCCCTCAGTGGGACAGTACAATCTTTCCACCTGTCACCAGACCATTGCGCGTTCACTCTCATCAAATAATCATTACCTCACAGGTGCATCATCATCGCCAATTCCAACTAACTATGACCAGCATAGTATTTTCTATTCCTTCTCACTTGCTCACACCAGTCACATACTCAGAGAACTTTCTGTGATCCCATACAAATGCTTAAAAAGGTGTTACCTCTTTCAAAGACAAAAATGTAAATAAAATAAATGAAAAATTTCCCCAAAAAACCTAACCTTGCATTATGTGTCTGTCACTGTTATCACACCTACGCCTTCCACATACTGTCTTCTGTTATCAGTATAGTGGGCCACCTACTGTCTCTGTTATCAGTATGGTGTTTCATCTACTGTCCTCTGTTATCAGTAGTCACGTGTCCCACCCCCACCCTTTTTTCTCAGTATATTCTACCTTGCACGTAGGTGGCAGATACCCCCTGTGAATCTCGCTACCGGTCAGCACTCTCACAGGAAAAAAACAACTTGTTAAAAAAAATTATATGCAATATGTCAGTGTGTTATCATATCTGCACATTGTCTAAGCGATCATTACACGCTTAGATCACTATCTCCCCTGATTATCTAGCTAACTGTGGCCACAGTATTAACCCCTTAAGATACTCTATCAATTCAGTACCCTCCCCCTTTCAAAACAAACAAAATTAAATTAACACAAATCAAAAACAAAACAAAAATTGGCTTAAAGAAAACCCCACAGCCTTGAGTCAGTTATCACGGATTACCTTCCATTCATAAGAATAAAAATAAACCCAGGATTTATCTGCGCATTACTCAAGGTATATCTGATTCAATATATGTATCCAGATCAAGCAAATAGGCAACAGAAATTGCCAACAGAAAACATGGTCTAATACATCAATATGAACCTTTAAGAATAGATGTTATATTGGACTTATATCTCATCGATATATATATATCACTTTTCTTATCCAAAATGTATTAATCATTAAATAAAAAAAACATTAAATTCACATGATCATTTCCTGTTTCTTCACCTAACATCGACAACTCCTTATCTCGCATTACATCAACTGAATCCATCACTTTAGAGTTTCCAACTCACAGCTGCTTTGTTTAATAAACCAAAAAAAAAAAATCAAAAACCCATAGCAGAAAAACAGCAGTCCTACACAGTACTTCATCTCCACAAGACAAGAGACCAAAAAAACTTTACAATGAGATAAACTCTATCTTACTTTCTTTGTTATAAACAATATTCCAATTAACTTTATTTATTCTGGTGGTAAAAATGAACTGTTACTTGGCTTACAATATTAGCGTCTACTCCTTTAAACTCTGTATTTTAACGGACCTCTGTCTATGGATATAAAGAAATTAGCTCAAACTGTTATTGTAATCCGACTGCTTGCTAGCTCTAACAATGCAACATATATTTAATTATTTATTAACATTTTCTTATATAAACCATATACAGTAGACAATCCGGGGGTTTCCAAACAATACAGATTATGGATAAATCATGCATTCCATTTCTTCCACATGTTGCTGGCCAGTCAACCAGGAAGAAATGTAAATGCACAACCTCCTATCTCTAATCAC
This sequence comes from Crinia signifera, assembly GCF_055691185.1. NCBI lineage: Eukaryota > Metazoa > Chordata > Amphibia > Anura > Myobatrachidae > Crinia > Crinia signifera. The sequence goes on along the minus strand of NC_139220.1, from coordinate 57,692,525 downwards.
CAAATTATAAGCACGGGAAAACCTACAACAAATATATGCAACTTCTTTAAAATTTATAGATTGGACAAACAAAGAAACTCTAATTATCAAAACAACCGCTACAGATTAGTTACTTCAGCAATATCCTCAGCAGACAATATACACCAAACAATCCAACCGCGGTCCAAAAAAAAAAAAAAAATACTGTCATTTAAAGAATTATTTTTTTTCCTTTTCTTTTTTAAAAGTAGAAAATCATTGCCAGCATAACCTTTAAATCAATATGCTTGCTATAGTCTGCACGCTTTGCAAATAAACTAAAGAAACAAGCAAGGTTGTTTAAATTTTTTTGCCAAGTTTCTCGCATTTCTTATCTATTCTCTGACACAGAGAAGAAATGGGCGATGCGGGGGGGTTTAGCAAGCTGACAGTCTGCAAAATGCAGCGTTGTCTTTCCATGCCTTAAATTACGATCTATTTGTTTTATAACTAAAGAGCGAAGTTGTTTCAAGTAATATGGATTACCACACTTTAACAAATATTGAGAAATAGATAAGGGTACAAAAATGCACCGACTTTACAATTTTTTCTACACACATTTTTATTTTTATTTTTTTTAAATAGCTAATTTATTTTATTTTTTTCAAAACTTTGATTTTCTCAATAACTGATAAAATGTGGACACCAACATCAGTGAATCTCGCTGGGGCCTCCAACTGATAACGCAGAGATTTGTTTGATAAGATTAGATATGATTGATAACCCAAACTTGTATATATTTACTTTATTACCTTTAAATATAACGGCAACGCTGAAATGATTGCACACCCACACAACCTTGTTATAAAATGTATGGCAATGCTTTACTTAAAGAATAGCTTCATTACAGGTATTTGCAAATGCAGACTAACACAAGAAACATAAAATTGATTAGCTAATACTTAAACAGTAATTCTAAATCAAATCAAAATGGACACCTTTCAAGGACAGTGATCAGCCATGATTAAACCTCCTTCATAATTACCTCCAGCCCCCTGTGCTTCCTTGTTCTTCCTCAACTGCCCCCTTCCTCCTTCTCTAACTCTGATATTTAAACCTTAATCACATTAATTAATTAATTACTCATAAGCATTGAGTCTTATTGGAAAGCTCTGCTTTCAATCATGATGTCATAATTAACCCAACACCCAACTTCAGTGGCCTTGGGGGTCTACGCATGTGTGGCCTTGTTCCCATATTATTCAGTTTGTGGAGACTAGCTTTCTGTCCTTGCTCCATTATAATGTCAACATCACATTCTTAAGCTTCTAAAACCAAAAACAATTCTCTATAAGAAATCACTTTTACAGCACTGTTCTGAATGATCAGCCATTTTATAATGTTATTATGCAAGTCATGATTCAACAAAATGGCTGCTGCTTCTAACAAACACCTGCTGCTTAGCGCAAAGGGTAGGCCTCATACGCCATGGCTAGTACCTTGTGCAACAAGCTAACACCACCTGCAGCAATAAATAACAATATTTGAGAAAACAGAGTATAACAAAAGTATAGAATTATTGATGCATTATTTCAGTTTTAACAAGGTTAATTAAAGGCAGGTAGGCGGGACTTCCGGTTTCTGCATGGCGGAGTAAGCAGCTCATCTCTGCCGCTCCGATACCTAGCCCGGCCGAACTGCCGTTCACCCTATCAGCCCTGCGCAGACATCGCTTCAGATCTCCCCGCCAGGAGCCGGCTCCCATGGATAAATACCTGGGCTCGCAAGTGGCTGCAAAATTGTCTGTAGCGCCGCAGCAGCAGAGACAAGAGAAACGGAAAGGAGAGCATAACATGGCGCCGGATCCGGACAACGCCCAGGGGACCCCTGCAGCAAAAAAAGCCTATCACAGGCTCCTCTGCAGAGCCTACAAGCACAGCTGATCACTCAGGTACATCATATTTTTCTTATGATGAACTTATATCTGCAATACAGACCACAATGTCTCCCCTATTGCAAAAAGCAGTAGTTGACATATCCTCTCAGATAGACAGACTGTCAAATAGGATCACTACTGCAGAGACACATATAGGTCAAAACATGGACAATATTACTGCTTTGCAAAAAGCAGTCAACAAACTACAGATTGACAAAAAACGCCTATCGGAGAGTCTTGACAATATCGAGAACCGGACAAGACGTAATAATCTCAGGCTATTCGGCCTACCTGAAAATATTAGGGGCCCACAGCTGGAATATTTTATAAGAAATACACTCCCCAAACTACTCCAAATTGAGTCACAGTGTACAGACATTGTAATAGAAAGAGCCCATAGAATTGGAGCACAAAAACCCCAGCACCAGAGCAGACCGAGGGTAGTCATTTTTAAGGTATAAAATTACCTCCACAAACAAATAATCTGGACTGCATCTCGGAAAATAAACCCCATAAAATGGGAGACCCATTTTCCTACACATTTTCCAGGACTTCTCAATAGAGCTATTGAAACTTAGACGTTCATTCTCACCAATTTGCTCCTCTCTAGTAAAAAAAAATAAATGTAAATTCTACATGATGTTCCCGGCATGTTTGCGGATCTTTACAGGATCAAGCTTTAGGGACTTTCAATCTCCAAGAGCAGCTGAGGAATTCCTGGCAAAAGAATCAGCCTAATGGGTGAGATCGTCATCAAGCACATAAAGTATTTTATTATTTTCTTTAGACAGCTGTTAACTGTTAAAATGGCATTTTCGGCATTACACAGCTGAAGCTATCTTCTTTTAGGACCTTTTTATTTAAGTCCTTACATTTTTGGAGTTTGTTGTGTGATATTGTTATGATTTAAGCTGACCTAAGATATATAACTGTAGGTTATAAAGCCCGGCCGGGCGAGTATGCGGAGCTCCGCAGATTGCGTAGATTATTTAGTTAATGTTTACTGACTTGCGCATAAGGTTATGCAGCATTTCAGGAATTCCTAGGAAGTCCACGTTTAACCTAACTATGTGAATAGTAGCTGTATTATTAGTGTTGTTAAGTTTCCTTTCTTCCCCTGTTTCGATGGTCTACACTTTCCTCGTGTACTTACCCATCCCCATTTTACCTTCTAGGAGTGCTGATCAGGAAAATATATACATTGAGTGCAGTAAGATGGCATTGAAAATTGGATCACTTAATATTAGGGGAATACATACTCCGGCAAAACGCAGAAAAATCCTAACATATTTAAATAAACAAAATATTGACCTCATATCCAAATCACATCGGTACACCCCGACCTAAACGGCAGATATTTAATATTGGAAGTTGTAATTGCAGGTACCCGGTTGACTATCTGCAATGTTTACGCACCCACCCAATATAAAAAATCCTTTTTTATTGAATTACTAATGAAACTATATACATTTGATCCCACCACCCTGATAGTTTGCGGAGATTTAAATTTAATTTCTTCCAATGTTCTAGATAGATCTCCTACCCCTAGAACTGTGACAACCGTACCAAAAATAGGAGTCCCTTATCTCGCTAAGGCGTTTAATTTAATTGACACTTGGAGAACTCTGAACCCTATAGAAAGGGAGTTTACTTGTTTATCTTTAACTCATAATACGTGGTCACGGATTGATTACATCCTATTAGGTGAACCATTATTTTCTAAGATTACTTCATCTACAATCGCCCCACCATATCTGATCATGGCCTTATTGCTATAGGCCTCAATTTAAAAAGATTGGACGGAACATGTCCTGTTTGGAAATTCCCTTTTCACCTCACTGAGTCTCGGGGTTTATGCGAAAAGCTTCACATAGTTTGGTCTCAATACTGCTCTGAAAAGAGACAACCCTGCACTGTTTTGGCAAGCTGCAAAAGCTTCATTGAGTCATATCCAACGAGTCATTGGGTAACACGACACCCCTCCTACACTCCCGCCTACCTCCTTGCCTCTGTCTTATTGGGACACACTACCTTTACCCCAAATTTAAGAATCATGTATAAACAAGCTGACTTCTCCAGTAACCAGAGATGAGGTTACATGGGCTATAGGGAGGCTAAAGTTGGCTAAAGCTTCAGGCCCTGACGGCTATTCAAACAAATTTTATAAAGCTATGTCAACATACATAGCAGAGCCACTGGCTGCCTGCTTCAATTTTGTAATAGACCAGGGCCTTTTACCAGAGCATTTTTCTGACGCAATTATTAAAGTTTTGCCTAAAACTGGTCGTAATTTGAGTTTGCCGGGATCTTAAAGGCCTATATCTCTTTTGAATGTGGACTATAAGATTTCACCAAAATATTAGCGGAAAGATTGAAACCAGTTTTACCAACCATAATTCATAAAGACCAATCAGGATTTATTACTGGAAGGCATTCAGTGGTTAATGTTAGAAAGGTACTAACAGCTATACAGCATTTGTCTGATTTCTCGGCGTCCAATTTGGACAATAATGTGGTCCTTACGTTGGACGCCGAGAAAGCATTCGATTTAGTGTTATGGCCCCATTTATTTCGAACTTTGGAAAAATTTGGCTTTCCTACAAAATTTAGCAATACTATTCGCACAATTTATACAGCACAAAATTCATATATTGCATGCAATGGCCTTCTCTCCCCTTCCTTTCAACTAGGTAGAGGTACCCGCCAGGGGTGCCCCCTCCCACCCCTATTATTTGCAAATGCAATAGAACCTTTGGCAGTGGCAGTCCGCACATGACCTTTGATTCATGGAATCAAAATTACCAAAGAAGAATTAAGGATAGCCTTATTTGCGGATGATACACTGCTCTTTTTATCGAAACCTTCGCACTCAATACCAGCACTACTTCATCTTATAGACTTGTTCGGGGAGATCTCTGGTTATAAAGTCAATCTATCTAAATCAGAAATATTGCCATTAGGTAATACATATGCCTCTTTTTTAAAAGGCTGAATATCCCTTTTGGTTTAACTACATCACATTTCACATACTTAGGCATACAGATTTGTAATGATTAGAGACAGGATTATATGCAACATAAAAAGCTTGAAATATGCATGCAAATATGCATGAAAAAGACCTCAAATATGCATGAAAAGTGTTAAAATATGCTACATTAAATAACAACAAAAATATTTTTTACTTATTTATTTAAAAATCAGCATAAAATTATTTGCAAATAAACCTCAAAAATAGGCTCACAGCATCTGCAGATGTCTAGTGCTGTACACAGGATATTTTTTATTCCTGGCTGCTACAGCAGACTGCAGCATCCTAGGCTCTTCTGGCATTAACTACACAGAACCTCATCTCCAGCGCTGGTGGATTAAATGTCAACATAGCATGTGAGGGCAGCGCAGTGGAAGGATTCCTCCCTGCGACACATACTCATTGTAACCCGTCATGGGTCTAGCCTGCAAAATCTACCACTACTTGGCCTGCAGCAGCAGGGCAAAGCTGTGCTGTGATTCGCAGGTGGAAAGGGGGCGGGCCTAAAATATGCACCATCACTAGATTTTAGATAAAATATGCAATAACCAGTGAGAATGGGCAAAATATGCAAATACATATGCAAATATGCAAATGCATATAATCCTGTCTCTAGTAATGATTTAAATCGTCTTTATTCCCTAAATTTTGCCCCTATTATAACACAGACAGAGACAAAGCTAGAATCCTGGAGAGATCTTCCAATATCATTATTAGGGCGACTGGCTGTTATCCAGGCCATTATCTTCCCGAAATTTTTTTACTGTATGCAAATGCTCCCACTAAACATTAAAAAGTCTGATGTGACCCGCTTGGAATCTTTATTCTCTAAGTTTATTTAGCAGAACAAAATGCCCAGAATAGCAAAAAAACAAATTAAAAACTTTTAAAACTGATGGTGGCTTCGGATACCCTGATTTAAAATCATACTCTCAGGCCATACAATTTAGATACATTGGAGACTGGATATTAAATAGATCCACATATACTGACATGCAATTAGATCATGCTGCCTTTTTCCCTTTTGCCCCTGGAGCCTTACTACAATCCACCTCCAAGAATATCCCAATAGCAATTAGGAACCATGTTTTATTTAAAGATACTTATTCCACATGGAAACAAATTAATAAAATTTGTAACAGGAACCCTCTTCTTACCCAATATATATCTCTATGGGGAAATCCTTCATTCCCTCCTTCACTGAGTAATCCATGCTTTCTTGTGTGGAGAGACAAGGGATTAGACTCCTCCAACAAAGTGTTTTACCCAGGAGGAAATATTATGTATTTTTTAGATCTCTCAATTAAATATAATTTGCCTCATACACATCTATACATTTATCTTCAGATAAGACATTTTCATCAATCTATTAAAGCAACTCCGCCTACAACCTATACTCTTACGATAGCAACTTGCATTCAAAGTATAGACCTAATTTTAACATATATACTTTCAAAACCATATAGCTTAAAATTTATTTACCAGCTGGTATTGCAAAATTTGAATGTCAGTAAGGATAACTGGTCATTGTTATTTGATAAATGGAAAAAAAGACATTCCGTGTCTGGAAAACTTGGAAGACATAATTTCCATGCACTCTATATCCATGAAAGCACTGCAATCCGTCTACCTACAAGAAGTATATCTACGAACACTTCACAGGGCATATATTACTCCATACCAATGAAGACATATGGGGGGAAATTTACTAAAGGAAATTTGTAAAAAAAATAGGTGTATTTGTATTCAGAAATACACTTATTTTTGACATTTACTATGTCGAAAATACGGCAATTCGTATTCGTATTGATGTGCTATCAATACGAATACGAATTGACGTATTTTTGGGATAGTAAATGTAAAAATAAGTGTATTTCTGGATACAAATACACCTATTTTTTACAAATTTCCTTTAGTAAATTTCCCCCATGATCTCAGAAGAAAAAGGATACTGCATTAAATGCAGAACAACTAAGACTGATTACTCGCACTGTATGTGGGACTGCTATAAATTGAAAGTATTTTGGCACAAAGTCATCTCATATACTGTATTAACAGATTGTTTAGCACAAAATTTACCTTCGATCCTAAAGCAATCATGGGACTCAATTTTTCCAGCTGGCCAATGGACCAGATTTCAAAACATACAATTCCACTACTATTTACTATATTGACAGTAGCCAGAAAATGTATATTAATATAATGGACAAAAAAACTGCACCTCAACTGTTAACTGTCAGACAAAAACTTATACAAATCCTATACTTGTGTTATATTAGAAAGTCTATAATATTGTCATATAATCACTAATGTATACAACCGAGTACGTGCTCATTGTACCTTGTGTTGACAGAGGAAAACACTGACAGTCTAAAATGCGTTATTGTATTAATCCATATATGTATGCATGGTGATTTATATAATTTATATAATTTCTTGTGTATTGAAAATCTCTAATAAAAATCATAAAAAAAAGGCAGGTAGGCAATGTAACAAAGCAATGAAGAAGGCAAGTCAGATGCTTAGTCATTGGTACGACCTCATCTAGAGTACTGTGTTCAGTTCTGGAGGTCATATCTCCAGAAGGATATAAATACATTAGATACTGTACAAAATGGTGCATGGCCTACATCACAAAACGTACCAGGAAAGACTAAAATATCTTAATATGTATAGTTTGGAGCAGAGAAGGGAAAGTGGGGGACATGATAGAAACTTTTAAAATATATCAAGGGTTTTAACAAGGTGCAGGTGTGAGACATTCTTCCCAGGAAGAGGAGCAAGGGAGGAAGATTCAGAAGAAATGTGTGGATAAATGACTTAACCGAAAGAGTAGTGGATAAGTGGCAGAGTCTCACATCAGAGGTGGTAGAGGCAAATACAGTAGAGCAATTAAAACATGTTTGGGATAGGCATATTGATATCCTTAAAAAGCAATAAGGGAATATCTCCCTTTACATAACTCAGCTGGCGGGAAGCTGCCGGCGCTGTCAGAGGTTCGCGGGTTGCGGGTATACGGTGTATATACACACTCTCCGGCACTATGTCTTCTCGGCGTCCAGCATCCCGAGACGATGGCAGGAAGGTGCCAGCTATACCCCAATAGAAGCTCAGACCCTGATAGACCTCCTCTCCTTGTGCGTAATGGAATCTTCACATCTAATATGAGTGGCTCATGGAAGAAACGCCCACTGGAAGAGAAAGGTACCGCAGTAAGGAGAGGCAATTTGAGATCGCAAACAAATGTTAAGCTGTTTAGTGCGGAGAAAACACTTGAAATTGAAAAACCATTCAAGGAAGGACAACATTCTGATATAGAAAGTACTGATAATAGCGATGCCCCTCTTTATATTTCGCCTCCACTTTCTTCTTCTAATAAGCCTTTTAGGACTGTGATTAACGAAAAGACACACCAATTTAAAAACACCTACGAGAGCAAAGATTGTATTTCACTTGACACAAACTTTGCTTGGAAGCAGCCTGTAGTTAAGTTGCCACGCTTGAAGTTAGAGCTAGAACATGAAGAGGAGAAGCAGTCCTCAGATGAATCAGATTATAATCAACTCTCCGCTCAGGAGCAATCTGGTCTATCTGCATATAAACGGGAAAGATTGAAAAATATCAAAGAAAATTCTAAATTTCTGAATTCCTTGAAACTACTTGAGACTGCATCAAGCCTACAACCGCCTAAAAAACAGATTTGTAAAAGAGTGTTTAAAAAGAAAGTGTATACAGCCACTCGATGTTCACTGAGACTTCAGTGTGTTAAACATCGGGACAAACCAGACCCATTGCAACCAGTACACCAGAAACTTCCAGAAATGATTGGCACAGAGAATAGCAGAGATGTGCCCCTTATAGTAATGACGTCCTTAAGAAAGCTGTGGCGTGTATTGCCTCCCTCCCGCCAGCCCCTACGTTCTGCATCGGGGACTTTAATAATATTCTTGACAGATCCCTTGACAGATGGACGGCTCTCTCGCCCACCCCGTTTGCCAAACTAACTACTGAACTAGACTTAATTGATGCTTGGAGACATAGACATCCCAATCAAAGGCAGTTTTCCTGTTTCTCCCCAAGCCACCAATCATTCTCTAGAATTGACCTAGTGCTTGTCTCCCCTGACTTGCTACCCAAAATCCTTATGGTGGAGTACCTCCAGAGGGGGATATCGGACCACTCTCCCCTGTCTATCATGCTGGATCTGATGCCCTCTCGCGGCGCCAGCACCTGGAAGCTTAACCCCTTCTGGCTCACCCTGCTGGCTGATAATAGCGTGCTGCTGGGGGAGTGGTCCCGGTTCCACGAGGACAATGCTTCATGCCAGGACCCGGCTATCAAGCACGAGACACTTAAAAAAGTTATCCGTGGTTCCCTCCTTAAGAAAATTGCAAACATTAAGGGGGCCGGCCAGTAGGAGGAGGTCAGACTAGAGGGGGCATGCTCACTAAGTGAGGCCGACTACCTGCGCTCTGGTCTCCCTGAGGATAGATTGAGGTGGGATGTGGCGCGCAAAATGTGGACCGACCACCTACTTGATAAATCTAAACGCAAGCTCCTCTTCTCAGCCCATGCTAGGTACTCCCAGTCCGATGTGGGAGGTAGCTATGTTGTATCTCGCCCGGGACGATAGATCCTCCTGCTCCATACAAAAAATATGTGACCCACAGGGAGTGGAATACTACACCACGCCGGAGATTGCACAAATCTTCCTGGCCTTCTACTCCTCACTGTACTCGTCCCGGGCGACATATTCCTCGCATCAGCTAGATCAGTACCTCTCGGGAGTTAATATACCTCCTCTGTCCCAACAATCTGTTGCCTTTCTGGAGGCAGACATCACCCCTCCTGAGATTGAGGCTGCCATAGCCTCCTTTCCCAATAAAAAAGCCCCTGGTAGTGATGGCATACCGATAGAGGTATACAAAAAAAATAAAGATTACTTTGTGCCTTACCTCCTTCAGCTGTATGATGACCTAAAAAAGGGGGGTGCCCCCGTCCATGGCAGAGGCAATCATTGTCGTGATCCCTAAGCCTGGGAAGGATCCTTCCCTCCTGGACTCCTATCGCCCCATATCACTCCTCTCAACGGATGTGAAAATACTTGCTAAAATATTGGCGACGGTGGTTACCTCAGTCATACATGAGGATCAATCTGGCTTTATGCCAGGCCGCTCCACTACTCGAAACCTTAGGAGACTATTCTGTCACCTGTAGGGGGGCGGGGCGGATTGGCCGGGGGCAGTGGTGGTGTCCCTGGACGCTGCCAAGGCCTTCGACTCAGTGGAGTGGGGCTATCTCTGGGAAGTGCTATGTAGATTTGCCTTTGGTCCCAACTTCATACAATGGGTACGCCTGCTGTACTCTTCACCGGTGGCCCGCATTTCGGTCAATGGCTATGTGACAGAGGCGTTTCCACTTGGTAGGGGCACCAGGCAGGGCTGCCCACTATCACCTGCCCTCTTTGCCCTTGCCATTGAACCCATGGCCATCATGCTGCGTGACTCCCCAATTGTCCGAGGCATCCCCTTGAACAGACAGGAGGACGTTGTCGCACTATATGCCGATGATACCCGTCTTTTCTTAAACGATGCCGAGACCTCCCTTGGGGAGATGTTACAAATAGTAAAATCCTTTGGAACCTTCTCGGGCCTCCTTGTCAACTGGGGTAAATCCAGTATCCTTCCCCTCTCCGGTGTGATACCAGATAGGCTGCCAATTGCCTCTCCACTCCAGTGGGTCCTCAGGTTTAAATACCTGGGGGTCTGGGTAACTCCTAAAATCACGGATTTTGTAACCCTTAATATCAATGCGGTCACCAAGGAACTTAAAAATAAATTACACCTATGGAAGAAACTCCCCCTAATTGTTATGGGCAGAATTAACCTATTCAAAATGTCTATACTCCCTAAGTACCTATACCTACTTCAACACTCCCCGATCTATATACCCAAATACGTATTCATGGCCATTAACACACTTCTCTCCTCCTTTATATGGGCGAACAGGCCACCTAGGATTGCACTCAAGACTCTTACTAAACCGAGGGTTGATGGGGGACTGGGACTCCCTGACTTCCGGCTTTACTACCTCGCAGCCCAACTAGCGCATATATCAGACTGGATAATGGGAAGATCCGGCCCTACCTTTGAGGGCTCCTTCGCCGAGTGTGTTGGGTCCCGTCTCCTCCCCCTTCAATTCCTTCTATCTTCTCCCTTTAAGCCTACCCTATTTCCTCTCTTTAGACAGGCGCTACTTGTATGGTGCCAATCCCACAGGATTTGCGGTTGGGATGGGGTGGATGGGGAAACTCCTTTATGGTTCAACAGGGCATACCCGGAGTTTAAACAACTCTCCTCCGATGGTTTCTGGTTGAGGGCAGGCCTTACATCAGTCTCTCAGCTTTTTTCTATGGGCGTAATTAAAACATTCCAACAAATCTCAGGGGAACTCCAAATACCTAATAGATCCTTCTATCGCTACCTGCAGCTTAGACATGTGGCCCAAGCTCAGTTTAGGGACTCCCCCCCCCCCCTCTTCCTCTGACTCCCCAATTAATACATTTACAAATGTATTGTCAGTCGAACTGACACTAATAGCCTTGACCCTCTTAAAGCTAAATGGGAGCTCAGCATTGGGGCACTAGATGGAGAACAGTGGGCCGAGATCCTCGACTTGGTTAGAAATGCCACCCCTTGTTTGAAATATCAGCAAGTATCATTTTATGTACTGCATAGGGCCTATCGCTCTCCAGTCTCCATGCTGCGAGCGGGGCTAAGACCAGATGACACCTGCCCCAGATGCGCGTCACCCGGCGCAGACTTCTGGCACATGTTGTGGTCCTGCCCACCGATTCTGGCTTTCTGGGAGACAATATGGGCCGACATACTCACCACTGAACCGTCTCCCCCCCCCCTTCGACCCCAGATATTGTATGTTTTCTTTGGGCCTTCAGGAGTCCCACTCGCCCCCAGTCTATAAATATGTCCTTTGCCTTACTGACCTTGCTAAGGTCCTTATAGTCAGGAAGTGGTTTGACGTTGCACACCGGAACGTATATAACTGGAGGGCACTTGTTAATGAGGTTGTAGGTCACGAGAGGTTTACCTACAGGTCACGGGGCACGCTTGCCCCCTATGGTGCCAAATGGGGTAGGTGGACCTCCTCTAGGCTGACCCTGTCCGCTGACCCCCAGCAAGATCTACCTACTCACTGATTCCCTACACCTGAGGCCTCGTCGTTGACCCGCCCCCCCTTTCTGCTGCGGTCTGAATCACAGCATCCCCATATACTCTAATGCAATTAGAATGTCTCCCCTAGGGATGTTGGAAGATCCCAATGCATTGCACCTTATTGTGATCTCAACTGATTGTTGTGTTGCCTGCTTGCACATTCTTTTTTCTCTTTATTTGTTAGGGGGGTGGGGTGATGGTACTCTATCTTATGAGTACCGGGATAGGTTTATTAGGGAAAAAATATACCTAATTGCTTCATATGCACAACTGTACTGTCGTTAAATCTTTGCATGTGGACAAGGTTGCCTGACACAGGAAATACTCAAAGACGGACTTCTTTTGAAATGTTTACAATTGTTTATTGTTCGCTGTTGTATTGTATAATGCATGTCACCAGTGTTGATGTTACATGTTAATTGTACAGATGTACATCCATTTCCATTTGTTTCAATAAAAATTATTCAATTTAAAAAAAATAGCAGAGATGTGCAGAAAACTCCAGCTCCCATAGAAATGATTGCTGAAAATGTGGATTGTGGGGCTGTACGAACATTCCTGCGGACGTGGGCATCCATTAGTGAGGATCCTGTGGAAAGACCCAGTTGGCACTGCAAAGGGTTGTGGAGTTATACAAAGGATCTGCAAGCTTTGAAGCTGAGGGACAACAGTTTCTGTAGGGTTGTCCCTTCTACGATGTGCTCTTTGGCTGTTCATCCTTCAAAGAGCCAAATTCTGGTAGCGGCTGGAGACAAGAATGGCCATGTTGGTCTGTGGGACGCAAGCCACCTGGTAAAGGGGTGTATACATTTGTACCCCACAGCAAAAGAGTTTTCACTTTACTTTTCTCTCCATCTAATCCTGCACATCTGCTGTCACTCAGTAATGATGGAACAATACGCTGCTCCGATCTCGATTCCTTCATGTTTGATGATGGTGATCGAGGTTTCTCCTCATTTGACTTCCTGTCAGCTGACAGCTCTGTGCTGATAGTTAGTCACTGGGGTGCTTGGTTATCAGTGGTAGATCGCAGGACTCCGAGGGACAACACATGAAATGCAGAAACCTTTGTCCATGCCTAGTGCCCGAACTGTTAGTGTGCATCCACTAAGAAGAGATCTGTGTGTTGTGGCAGGATCCAGCTGTGTGTATATTTATGATATAGGAAAGAGGAATCCCCAACCTGCTTTGACGGTACCAGGACACACACAATCCATTATATCTGCATACTTCTCCCCAAACACAGGCAACCTATCATCAGATGCTTTCTTCCACGAGAATGGACAGAAAATACATACTATTTGGAAAGCTAAAAATGTTTATAACGAGTGCCGGATCTGTGCCATTCACCCCAATAGGAACTTGGTGGTGGGAGGAATATGACAGGGAAGGCTGTTTGTATTTAACTAATGAGCATCACGGCGGTATACACAACCTAGAGGGATCCTAAAACTTTAGTGAACTGCGCATTTCCGATGTAAGATTGTAGGTGCCTCTTGGAATGATATAACAAATTTCAGCTATTCTACAAGTTTGTACACAACATTTCAATACGCCACCCAAATTGTTGATTTTGGGGAAAGTAATGGACAAAAGCAGAATATACAAAACAAAAGAAGTCTGAATATACAATTATTTTGGCAAATACACGTGCTTTGTACTTGTACACGTTGTTTACAAATAAATGTGACTTTTGCTTTCCTTCATTTTTTTCTCTCTTTAGCTGTGATCACGGCCGGGCTTTCTGTCGCTCGACATGTTTAAACTTTCACCCCACTGTATCCCATTTGTCTTGCAGCAACTTCCAAATGTGGTTTTGGCTCATTGCTTTCCCATCTCAAATGCACCTGTCCAGATGATTCTAATGGAGTTCAATTAGAGATTGGAGCTAGAAGAGATTGCATGGCAGTGTTCAGAGCCTCTGGTTCTTTTGGATTTTATGAAGTCACCAACTGCACCATAACTCAATGATGGGCTGAATGCAAACATTAAGTATGTACTCGCCTGTCATGCGACAAGCATACTCGCGCATTTGGTGATTTCCATTGGTTCCAAACATCAGGCAGTTCTTACCTGCAAAGGATTCTCAAAATCGTAATAAGGTTGAACATTTTATTTATGATTAAATGGAAACCCTGAAAATAGGGGACTGTGTATAAAAATGGTTCCAATACCTAAATGTTTTATACAATATTTTTGTTTAACTTTGTACTAATGACAAAAGTTTGCACCTCAATTGCATCTCCGTTGTTTCATTTGAAACACAAAGAGAACAGTGTGAAAATTGTGTCTCTGTCACACTATGATTGCACTGTACTGTATTTTTCTTTACAGATGTTGTGGCTGTTTGATTTTCTTCCTCCATCTTTATTCACTTGTGTCCAAGTCCAGCACTTGTCCCACCCTGGTGCTTTACAAATGGTACACAATGGATGGCAGAGCTCTCTGATGACTTACGGTCAATAGATCAATAGCAGATTTGCTTAACTTGTAAGAATGTTCTCAGGAAGCTTTAAAGCTTGGAAAAACACATTAATAAGACTGCATAGTAACAGGCAGATAAAAAGTTAAATCAGTTATAGGGGAAAGGGGAATATATCGGCACTGGCTAGTGCTATAGCACCTGTACAAGCCCCAAGCGAGACCATCCAAATCCGTAGATATCACTGGGGGTGCAGGCAAAGACATTAAATAATACAGGGAAGAATGTCTTTCTTTGTTGGCCCACAAAAATAAGTAAACGAGTTGTGTCTATAAGTTTTATGATAAAATTCCAATATTTTTATTTGACATCATTAAAAAGTGTCAAATGTGTGAAATATTTCTCTGTTGTGTACAAAATAGTTAAATGAACAATTTTATTCAAAAAAAAAAGAAAGAAAGCAATAAGGATCAAATATGGTTTGAGGTAACATGTTTAAACAAGGGGCAGACTAGCTGGGCTAAGCGGCTCTTATCTGCCATCAAATTCTATGTTTTTATATCAGGAGGCTCTCCCATGATATTCAAACAGCTATGGTCAGGCTTGAAAAGGAAAATTACCGGCTGTGGAACAAATTGGATACCGGAATCGTTGGTCTTCCTGAATCATACAAAAAAAAAAAAGCTCTTCATACCTTTGCCTCTGTAATCTTATATCACTTCTAGGAATATTGGATGAATGGAAAGACCTTGGTGTTGAACTCATACACTGCATTGGCTCTATTCACAAATCATCATGTACTGTAAGCATCCGAGAGCAGCGATCTTTAAATACCTAAACTATCTATCTAGACAGCCTTCAGAAATGTGTATATCGTATGAATCAGAGACCCATCCATCTTCCCTGATGGGCCCTTGGTGTACACAATACAGTTAAGATATTTGTAATCGGCTGACATGTAAGTTTTCTATAGACAGGACATGGCGAGTTAACCCCCGGATCCCCGTAACCCCCCGGAATATCAATTCATCCTCCTATTCTCAATCTCCACAATATTCTGACATATATCGATGCATGTTTTTTTTTTTGTTTTTTTTTTATAGTTGTCCTCTAAACTCCTCTTGTTGCCTCCATTCAACTAGTGAAAAACAGATCTGAATTTTCTCTTGGACTTGGAGAGATAGAGTTTGTATAAAATCTCCCCAGTTCTCAAGAAACTTGTGTTGGTTTCTTGCTTTTTGTGTGGAAACTTCCACCCAATCCATCAGAAATATTCTATATAATTTATCCAAAAACTGTTTCATAGAAGGGGCTGAGGCTGGATCCACGTCTGCAAGATGGTTTTCTCTGCAGTAGCGGATATAGCCATCATCACTTAATCCTTAACCTTTCTGTTCCTGGTTGTCCTATCGCCAGGTTCCATACTTGCAAGGGCGTAACTACCATAGGTGCAAGGGGTGTAGCCAGTGCCAGATTAAGGTCTAAATGGGCCTGGAGCTAAAAATTATCAAAGGCTTATTATGCGCAATAATAGGGGTTGTGGCCAGCACCTAATAATGTGGGAGGCGTGACCAGTGTTCTGTTTGGTTGGTCTGCTCATGGGTGTGTCTCTATTTGTGTAAATAATTTAAACTAATTATATATGACTGTAAAAGGCAGGGCGATGGAATAGGAAAAATGCAGGGAGATATATTTTTCGGGTGCCCTCCAAAGGTGCACCCGCAGGATGCCAATGTCCTAAGATACTTGCTGGCTGAGGCGGCAATTCAGTCATAAAAAAAATACTGAAAGCCAAAACTCGGTAGACAACATTTCAGCACCTTTTATGTGGTCACCTAAGTTTACCACTCTATACCCTTATACAAATCATGCAACACAATAGTAACCACCTTATACTGTACTTGCCTCTTACACATTATGCCACATGGAATGAGCCAAAATTCACACCGACTGAGCAAAAATCCACACTATGGCACACAGATTGAATAAAAATTCACGTTATGCCACACAGATTAAGGCAAAATCCACATTTTGTCAGATGGATTGACCCAAAATACACACTTTACCAAACAGATTGAGCAATAATGCACAATATGCTTCACAAACAGGGGCATTGCACGCCAGAGGCGCACATTAAAAATTGACACCTTAATGCCCATTACATGTTAAGCCTCACACCATAATGCCCATTATGTATAATGCCAAACACCGTAATGCCTATTAAAAATTATGCTACATAAGTGCGGCTTACCTACATGCTCATTGCCAGGGGTTACATGCTCATTGCCAGGGGTTCTATGCTCGTTGCCATGTGGGATTACATGCTCATTGCAAAGGGGTACAGTAATTGGGGGACAGCCGCCGCCAGGCAGAAATGACAGCCATTGACAGCTGAGCCAGAGAGCAGGGGGCTGCCCGGCTGTATTCAGAGCAATACAGGTCCCGGATATTTGAAAATATACCCATTTCACACTAGAAAATGCAGGGATTTACCCGGGAATATGGTCCGAGGATCATGCAAGGACATTCCCGGGCTAGCCCCTTTTACACCAGCCTAGTCCCTGCATTTTCCCCCTTTAAACAACCAGCTATATCTTTGGAACCAACTGACCCATTTAAGTGTGGGCTTCGAATGATTTTGGTCCCATGAAACTGGGCCATTTGGTTCCAGAGAAATCTGCCCTCAAATAACATGAACAGCCATGAAATTACATTTCAAAAATGATAAAATCGATTTACCTGCAATATCTCTAGAACCAATGAACCCATATGGACCAGCCTGGTATCAGATTGAAGGCCCAGCGATTTGAGATCAACCCCTAGCTTCTGTGATGCCGGAGGGGGAACTGGCAGCCCTTGGAACCGGGTGGTGGTCGGAATTAGCGGGTTCCATGTTATCCTATGGGGAAAATGTTCCAGCTTTGCCTGGCGGTATCTCCGGTTCCCGGGGGCTAGTGACGGCGGGGCTCGGCACGTTGGAAAGCCCTGGCCCTCAGCTAGAAAATGGGCTATTTGGAGAGTGGGCCTGGAGCTGTAGCTCCTTCAGGCCCATTGTTAATCCGGCCCTGGGTGTAGCTGCTATGGGGCCCAGAGCTGAAGGGGGGCCCATCCCTGCTGTCTAGGAATATGTTTTACATATATTTATTACCATCAGTTGCTAAATAGGGGGCCCTTAAAAACTTTTGCTTTGTGGCCCACGAATATATAGGTACGCCTCTGGATACTTAGAATGGCCCACTGCTCCGATATCTGGAAGTCACGCTGTATATAGGTTTTGATGAACCGTTCTACATTCTTCCAGAAAAGGGAAACCTCAGGGCAGCTCCAAAGACAATGGACCAAATCCGCTCTGCCTATCCCGCATTTCAGGCAATTACTATAATTAGATAACCCAATCTTATTTCTTCTGTTAGGAGATAGATATGCTCTGTGATATATTTTTAAGAATAGCTCTGTATATGTTGGCATGGGTAACGTCTTACAGATGAGATCTAGATGGGTATATAGATCACTCTCCGTGACCCCCGGAAATAGTTCTGCCCATCTACTTATCCCTGTTTTTACCACCTTGTCATCAGACATGGTTCTAAAAGATTTTAAATAATAAGAGAGGGCTTTTTTGCCAAGATACGGTTGTAGCAGGAGCTTATCTAGGTCATTGTCCCAGTCCCTTTCCTTTAGTGTTTGAGTAATTTCTTGTGCATAATGTTGGGCTTGAATGAATGCAAGATCCAGTGGTATGTTTATCGCATATTTCTCCTCTACTTCTCCTAGTTCTTATTGCCTATCTCTTTGTTAAATTATGATTATAAAAGTTTCACTAAAATCATAGCAGATTAGCTTAAACATATCCTCCCCTCCATTATACTCAGATCAAACAGGCTTCATAACTGGTCCCCACTCCACAATGAATGTTTGAAGGGTCCTTCGGTCATCCAACAGCTCTCCAATTATCCATCATCAACGATAATGTTATCCTGGCCCTAGATGTCGAAAAGGCCTTTGATATGATATTATGGATCTTCTTATTCTCAGTTTTTTTGTAATAGTCACCTTTCCTTGCCATTCCCCATAGCCAGAGGCACAAGACAAGGTTGCCCGTTCTCCCCCCTATTCTTCGCCATTGCAACTGAGCCACTGGCAATAGTAATACGCAATTCACCATTTATCATGGGCATATCCATCCATGACCATGAACTCAAATTGTCCCTGTTCGCAGATGACATGCTACTCTTTGGGTAATACTCATATTTCCATAGTAAAATCTGATTTTTTTTTGGCGTATTATTCGTGTACGTACTGATGGGACATTCGTATTTGTATTTAGACATATGAATGAATACACCATCAAATGAATACGACAGGAATCACCATTCAAAATGCCGGCCAAATACGCCTGGAAAATACACTTAATTTTACTGGTGTATTTGGCTTCAGCCTGCACAGATCAGTCAGATCCGTGCAGGCGGCAGTGTGTAAAAAATAGAAAAATAAATAAATTTAAAAAAACAGTGGGGTCCCTCCCCATGGCTGTAACCAGCACCAGGCTGAAAGAGCCAGGCTGGTATTAAAAAATCATGAAACCAGGCAAA
Source organism: Crinia signifera (assembly GCF_055691185.1). Taxonomy (NCBI): domain Eukaryota; kingdom Metazoa; phylum Chordata; class Amphibia; order Anura; family Myobatrachidae; genus Crinia; species Crinia signifera. The sequence continues at coordinate 57,673,357 of NC_139220.1, read as the reverse complement.
TAGGGCTTTGCTGATTTTTTAAAACCAGCCCCAGGCTCAGGTCTGGCACTTGTAGTTCCACAGTGAAAGAAATAGTTAAATAAACACACACTGACACACATGAAAAATAAAAGTTTAATACATACATTACACATACATACTGATACCTTTCTTGAGCCAACTTTTTCCCATCCTTTCCAAAATATCCACCTCACTTGACAGTTGGGCCTTATTACCCATCTTACTTCTAGGTCGCCTTTCAGTGATAAAGAGTATAATTTTCCCTAAAATGTTCTACCCCATGCAAATGTTACCAATTCTGATGCACAAGTCTGAATTGATCCACTTCGAAAAATACATTACGCAGGATCTCTGGCTAGGAAAGAAAGCTAGAATATCATTATCTAAGCTACAACTTCCCCAAACTAACAGAGGTATGAAAGCCCCTAACCTTCATTATTACACATTCACCGTTTTTTCAGATACATTCAAGATTGGTTATTAAACACATCTACTTATACATCCCCTTCCCTAGACCTAGACATTGTGGCTATCACAGAGACATGGTGTAATGAGAACCATGGCTGGGACGTAGCTATACCAGGATACAATTTATTTAGGAAGGACAGAATGGGAAGAATCGGAGGAGGGGTAGCAATGTATGTAAAGAAAAACATAAATGCTACTTTAATACAAAACATTGAAGAAAAACTGAGGCCCTTTGGGTGACCATAGAAATGGGGGAGAAGGACATTATTCGTACTGGGGTCATCTATAGGCCACCAGGCCAGGGGCAGGATTTGGACAGGAGCCTATTGCTTGATGTCACTAAAATGGCTTTAAAGGGAGAAGTCATAATCATGGGAGACTTTAATCTACCTGATGTGAATTGGGAGGAGTCTTTTGCAAGATCATCTACAAGTGGCAAATTTCTAAATTCCCTACAGGGAGCCTCTCTCAAGCAATTGGTGAGGGAGCCTACTCGCAAAGACTCAATATTAGATTTAATACTCACAAATGGTGACAGGATATCAGACATATATGTGGGTGAGAACCTGGGATCCAGTGATCATCAAGCAGTATGGTTTAGTATCAAGGCAGGGTCCAACTCCAGTCACACAAAAACTAAGGTGTTGGATTTTAGGAAGGCTGACTTTGCAAAAATGGGGAGATGTTTAAGCGACTCATTAGCGGATTGGATGAACTTGAAAGGAGTGCAGGAGAGGTGGAGAAAATTAAAAAGTGCAATACTAAAGGCAACGGACCTTTGTATCAAAAGGGTTAAGAAAAGTACCAGGAAAAGGAAGCCAGTGTGGTTTACAAAAGAGGTATCAACTAGTGTAAAAGCAAAAAAGATGGCCTTTAGGACATACAAGCAGACTCAAAATAATAATGACAAAGAAGTGTATCTTGCCAGACGCAAAGAGGCTAAGAAAGTGATCAGGCGTGTCAAGGCACAAGCTGAGGAGAAAATGGCTCAGTCAGTAGATAAAGGAAACAAAACTTTTTTTAAGTATATAAGTGAAAGGAGAAAATCAAATGGAGGAATAATAAGACTGCGGACAGACACTGAGAATTTGGTGGAGGGAGACAAGGCAATTGCAGATCATCTAAATAATTACTTTTGCTCTGTATTCACTATAGAAGGAGAAGGGAAGGGACCACAGTTAAGTTGCAAGGACATTCATAAAAATAAGGTAGATGGAGGTACATTTACTAGGGAGAAAGTCCTAACAGAACTTTCAAGACTGAAAGTGGATAAATCAATGGGGCCAGACGGAGTGCATCCAAGGATACTAAAAGAACTAAAAGATGTGTTGGTAGCGCCATTAACAGATTTATTCAACCAGTCACTAGATACAGGTGCAGTTCCAGAGGACTGGAGAAAAGCAAATGTAGTTCCACTGCACAAAAGCGGAAGCAAAGAAGAAGCAAGTAACTACAGACCAGTGAGCCTTACATCAGTAGTAGGGAAAATAATGGAAACACTATTAAAAGAAAGAATAGTGGAATATCTTAAATTAAACAACTTACAGGATCCAAAACAGCATGGTTTTACTGCAGGGAGATCATGCCAAACAAGTCTCATTGACTTTTTTGACTCTGTGACCAAAATACTAGATGAAGGGGGGGCTGTAGATGTGGCATATCTAGACTTTAGTAAGGCATTTGACACTGTCCCACATCGCAGACTGCTAAATAAACTTGAAAGTGTGGGATTGGATTATAAAACAATTAAATGGATAAGAACCTGGTTGCAGGATAGGAAACAGACAGTTGTCGTAAATGGAGTGCATTCTATGGAGGGACATGTTACCAGTGGAGTACCCCAGGGATCTATACTTGGACCAGTGCTCTTTAATATCTTTGTTAGTGACATTGCAAATGGTATTGAAAGGAAAGTATGCCTTTTTGCAGATGATACAAAGATATGCAACAGAGTAGACACACCAGGAGGGGTAAATCAAATGACTGATGATCTAAGTAAACTTGAGAATTGGTCAAGATAATGGCAACTACAGTTTAATGCAAAAAAAATGCAAAATTATGCACTTGGGACTCAAAAACCAAAAGGCTCAATATAGTATCAAGGGTACTATAATGGAAACTACTGAGGAGGAAAGAGATCTACGGGTCCCTATTTCAAGTGACTTAAAGGCAGGGAGGCAATGTAAAGCAATGAGGAAGGCTAGTCAGATGCTTGGTTGCATAGGGAGAGGAATCAGTAGCAGAAAAAAAGACGTAATAATGCCACTTTATAGGTCATTGGTACGACCTCATCTGGAATACTGTGTCCAGTTCTGGAGACCATATCTTCAGAAGGGTATAAATACATTGGAGAGTGTACAAAGAAGGGCAACTAAAATGGTTCATGGCCTACATCACAAAACTTACCTGGATAGACTAAAAGATCTTAACATGTATAGTTTGGAGCAGAGAAGGGAAAGGGGGGACATGATAGAAATCTTCAAATATATCAAGGGTTTTAACATAGTACAGGAGGGAAATTTTCTTCAAAGGAAAACAAGTAATAAAACACGAGGACATGCACTGAAACTGGAGGGATGTAGGGTCAGGGGAAATGTTAGAAATAATTACTTCACAGAAAGGGTAGTGGATAAGTGGAATAGCCCCCCATCAGAGGTGGTAGAGGCTAAGACAGTAGAACAATTTAAACATGCTTGGGATAGGCATATGAATATCCTTACAAAGAAATAAGGATTAAAAAGGGTTGAGTTTACCTGAAGGGTGAAAAAAGGGGCAGACTAGATGGGCCAAATGGTTCTTATCTGCCATCAAATTCTATGTTTCTATGTTTCTAAGCATTACTTTACCCATTCTCTTTGTCTGCTTCATAACATTTAAAGCCTAGTGGTATCCATGCTCAGATACTGAACTCTCTTATTTTTAATAAACAACTCAAAAGAGACCACTGCAGCTCTCCATACAGTAAATACCTCTCTGGAGCAACCCTACCTTTTCCCCTTCCCTGACTAACTCATTTACTCCTGGAGGGACAAAGGCCATTCACTCATCTCCAAGGTCTTTGACCCTGGAGGCATTATTCACTCGTTAGCAGATCTCCAGTTTCAATATGACTTGCCTAGGTCTAATTTTTTTATGCATTGAAAGACCAGCCACTATGTTATGTCTCTAGAGTCCCAAGATTTTATTAATATTTTACTAAAGTCATCTCTATGGTTCACTATCAAACAAGACATTTATACTCTCAATTAGGTACTTATATATTAGTTGGGTGCCCACTAAGCTATTTTCTTAGTTTTACGCATCCCCTAGCGGGGCTCGCTACAATTAATATATAACAATTCAGACAAACAGTGGCAGTCAATTTAACTCCCATGGTCATCTGCTATACCCAACATACTTTCAAATGACTCGCTACAAACTCAATTTGATTTATCCTACTGGTACAGTATATTCCGTCTTCTTATTTGCAAGATGTCCATTTCAGTTTTCTTCATAGGGCTTAAAAAGGCCAAAGAAAACACTGGGTACCCAAAGAAACCGGAGCTTGTCAGAAATGTCTACTGCCCGATCTAACTGTTTGCATATTTCTACATTTTGGTAAGTGGAAGCGGTATTTCCGAGCAAGATCACTATTCAGTTACTGGCCACAATAACAACTGTGGCAAAGAAGATCATTTTAATTCACTGGACCTCCCATTCTAAATGAGGTCAAGCAAAAGTTATTACAGCTGGTGTATTTTGATAGGCGGACTCTAATGCAATCAAACGTAGAATTTGGAATCTCTAAATTATTTGACAAATGGGAACCATGTAAAAACTACCATTTCTGATATTCTGAAGCCCTTTGTTGGCACAAAATGGTTTCTAGCACGCTCCGTCACCAACTCCCCACCTATTACAAAGTTTTAACATAATGTACATCTACCTATGTTTATGATATGGCCTTTTCATTTGCTAAGGAAGTCTCCATGTTTTATTTTCTCTTCCTTCGATTCCTTGTACTCCTCCCTTGGTAAGATTCTTTATTTCTTTATTGTTTACCTAGTCTACTACTAACATGCCTCACCTAGCCCTCTTCTCTCCGCACTCCCCACTCCCTCTCCCAAATTCCACACTCTTATTTACACTCCATCTCCAGGTATTATTCTCTATTGTATAGATGCAATGTTGCATAACATACCGTTTCTTTTACCGCAATCTCGCATATGTGATTTCTTATATTTTCTCATCTATACATATTTGATGTGTCTTTGTTGAAAAAGCAATGTGTATGAATACACAAATCTGTGTCCCCTAGACGGTAAATGTACATCCCTGACTGGGGATGAGAGTCTACTCTTCTCCCCCTCAATTTAAAGATAATAGTGTAGATGCATCTGATGCATCTTGGTAATTGTAGTACCAAGTTTGTGACGTCACTTCCGGTCACACAGCTGGCCGGGAAGTCAGTGTTAGCCGGAGCTTGAATAGAGACGCACCTGTTTGAAGCTGCACAGGTGTCCGAGAGTTAATTTGATTCGCATACATCTACATGGTGTCAGAAGCGGGATCAACATGGCACATGGGCTGAGGAAGATTGACCCGCTGGTTTTCGACGAACACATCGCTGACAACTGGCTCCGCTTCAAAAGAGAGTGACACGTGTACTGCATCGCGGGCTTATCAGAGAAGTCAAAGAAGGTACAGGCTAACACGCTGCTGAACCTCGCAGGCACAGATGCCATGGACAAATCAGAGGCATTTATCTACACGGATACAGAGAGCAGAGAGGATCCGGAGGTCCTGCTTTCCAAGTTTGAGGAGATCTGTACGCCGGTAAAGAACGTCATTATGGACAGACACATCTTTAACAGCACAAGCCAAAAGGGTGACGATACAGTGCAGTCATATGCCTCCACGCTAAAGCTACTGGCCAAGAGGTGTAACTTTGGGACACTGACAGACGAACTCATACGTGACAGAATCGTGTGTGGCATTAGAAATGACAAGGTACGTGCACAGCTGCTAAGGGAGAAGGGCCTCACGCTAGAAACCGCCATATGCCTATGCATGCTCCATGAGCAGGCAGAAAAGGGCACAAGGGAGTTAAAGAAGGACGCTGAAGTATGTGTCATGGTGCCCCACTCACCCTCATGTGGGAACTACGCAGCACAGCACCCCCCCCAGGCAAGCAGAACTGCCCCGCATATGATAAACGCTGCAATGCATGTGGCAAATGGAATCACTTTGCCAGGTGCTGTCGCTCTAAAGAACAGACAACCCCAAGGCAGCAGCCAGAACCCCGATACAGCTGCACACCCAGGCAGGTCAGCCAGGTAGACACAGACCTGGTGCACAGCACAGCCCGCATGACAGTCTGTGACAGTGTCGACCAGCTTGCAAAGCTCAAGACCAAACACACTAACAGAGTGGCCACAATCAAGATAGACTCAGGGGCCAAGTGCAATGTCATGTCAGACAACTACACGAGCTAGATCCTGCAGCACGGATCAATCCACAAGACAAAATCAACCTGATAGCATATGGAGGCAAGGTCATCACCACACTTGGCACAACAAAAATACAGTTCACCGGTGCTGAATTGCTTTTCCACATCGTGGACCAACAAGTTAAAGCATTGCTTGGCCTCCCGGATAGCATGAAACTGGGCCTATTGAAACTGGGGCCTGACGTACATACTATTCAAATGACTGTCCCAGAAATGAAAGACTTCCAAGACCTATTTGATAACAGCACATTAGGAAAGCTACCGATCATGTATCATATGAGGCTAGATGACGCAATAGCCCCCACTGTTTGTGCTCCCTGCAGAGTCCCCATTGCAATGAAGGACAAAATCATCCAAGAGCTACACAGAAGGACGCAGCTGGGTGTCATTGCACCAATTGAAGAAGCCACGCAATGGGTGTCTGCAATGGTGGCAGCTGCCAAAAAAGATCGGACTGTACGTTTATGCATCGACCCAGTACACCTAAACAAGGCACTTTTGCACCCCTATCACCCGCTCTGCACCATCGGGCAGGTGATTGCCGACATGCCGGGTGCAACCGTCTTCAGCACCCTGGATGCCAAATGTGGGTTTTGGCAAATCCCTCTGGACAGAGCCTCTTCCCTGCTTACTGCCTTCATGACCCCCATTGGGCGCTACGTCTTCCTCCGCATGCCCTATGGCATCACCACGGGCAGCAAAGTTTTCCAGCGGTGCATGGAGCAACTGTTCGCTGGCTACCCCTGGGACATCATTGTTGACGACATGCTCTTCTGGGGCCGCACCAGAGAGGAGCATGATCAATGCCTCCACCAGGAACTCCAACGGGCTTGCGCCCTCAACCTCAACCCTGACAAGTGCAGGTTCAGAGTCACGGAGGTGGCATACGTGGGCCACATCCTCACCGACAAGGGCGTCCTGCCGGACCCAAACAAGGTTTCTGCCGTCTTGCAGATGCCCCTCCCAGTAGACAAATTGGCCCTCCAGCGCTTCCTAGGGATGACCAACTACCTGTCTAAGTTTCTCCCACAGTACAGCAATACCACTGCACCTTTGCGTCAGTTACTGCATCAGGACGCTAACTGGTGTTGGTTGGACACACACACGGCTGCTGTCAACCAACTAAAGACCATGCTCACACACCCGCCAGTATTACAGTACTTCAACATGCATGATCCTGTTGTACTTGTAAAGCTGCTGATGCTTCACAAAGTGGCCTCGGTGCTGTCTGCCTCCAGCACCACAAACCGGTGGCATTTGCATCCAGGGCCCTCACTGACACGGAGACAAGATATGCACAAATCGAAAAAGAACTGCTGGCGCTTGTCTTCGCTTGCAAACGCTTCCATGATTTCATCTATGGCCGCCCTCTTGTGATTGAAACAGATCATCAACCTCTAATCACCATCCTGAAGAAACCTATATACTCTGCTTCTTCCCGCATACAAAGCATGATGCTTAAGCTCCAAAGGTACAATTTGGACGTTATTTACAAGCCAGGTAAAGAAATGTATGTTGCTGACGCATTGTCCAGGGCATTCCTGCCTGACTTGAGCAGTCCTGATGATGAGTTCGAAGTTATGGCTGTAGAAGTCCTTCCCACCAAACGGATGGAGGAGCTGCGTGCAGCCACCAGCACGGATGAGCTCTCCCAGCACCTTGCTGACGTCATCCTCGGTGGCTGGCCACCCTCATCCAGAGACCTGCCTCACTGTTTACGTCCCTTCTTCTGCATGAGGGATGAACTCACCATAGTTGATGGTGTCATCATGCGAGGTCACCACTTTGTGATCCTAGCCACTCTACAGTCCTCATTCACCCAGCAGTTGCACCAGGGCCATGCAGGCCTGGAAGCCACCAAGCGTAGGGCCCGTGAAACCACATTTTGGCCCTCTATGTATGGTGACATTGAACGAGCCGTGTCTCTTTGTGCCCCCTGCAACGCCCTGTGTCCACATCAACCACGGGAGCCCATGCTGCTCCACGACATCCCGGACCTTCCCTGGTCCATCCTGGCGGCTGACCTATTTGAATGGAGGGGGAAGGAGTACATGGTACTTGTGGACTCTTACTCAGGCTGGTTCGAAATCAACTACCTCAGCACTACCACAAGCTTGATGGTAATTTCGAAATTAAAAAGAAACTTTGCAGCACATGGCACTCCGCAGCAGCTAATCACCGACAATGCCATGCAATTCAAAAGCAGAGAATTTGCAGAGTTTGCCAACACTTGGGACTTTCAGCATGTCACCAGTAGTCCTCACTATCCGCAATCCAACGGGTTGGCGGAGCGAGCAGTGCGCTCAGCAAAGCACTTGATGGAGAAGTGTGCACGAGATGGCTCAGACATATACCTAGCCCTAGTACTAACCTGATACTAATCATTACTACCAGGACTGGATTATAGTTAAATACAACCAGTTGTATATTCCCCATTTTATATATTGTGTGTTTTTATTGTAATTTCCATTCTTGATTTTTTAATTTATTTTTATTTCTATATTGTATCTGTGTAATAATATTAAATTGCTTTCATATACTCCAGTTGGGTGCGCAGCTCTATTTCTCTATATTCATATACCTAGCCCTGCTCAACCTGAGAAATACACCCAGAGACGGGTTACCCTCCCCTGCACAGTGTTTGTTGGCACGGCGCACCCGTACAGTACTCCCCATGGCAAAACAGCTCCTGCGGAGTGGAATCCCGAGTGAGTGATTGCATCAACAGACGCAGAGCAGGCTCCAAGGCGTCCTACGACAGATCTGCACATCGCCTGCCACCACTCTCTCCAGGCCAACATGTTCGCATACAGACTGAGCAAGGTTTTGACAGAACAGCAGTAGTGCAGCGTCCAGCAGAGCGTCCCAATAGTTATGTGGTGCAGTCTGATGATGCCCTATATGAGCGCAACCACCAGCACCTGCTGAGTACAGCTGAAGAGGACACTGCACACCCGGGTCCATCAGTTACTGCCACTGCTGCAACCAATGCTAGTGATGGTACACATCATCTGGACGATCCCATCCCAGAGACCTTACCGGTGTCAGAGCCCTCACAAACTGTCGAGGACAATCCCATGGGTTCTCAGCACACCATTACCAGGTCCGGGCGGGTGTCCAAGCCCAAATCCAAGTTTCAAGACTTTGCTATGTAGTCTTTCCCTGCATTCTTCTTTATTATTGTTTGAAACCTGTCTTGTCCATGCATGTTGTGTCCTCTCAGTTAAAAGGGGGGATGTAGATGAATCTGATGCATCTTGGTAATTGTAGTACCAAGTTTGTGACGTCACTTCTGGTCACACGGCTGGCCGGCCGGGCAGTCAGTGTTAGCCGGAGCTTGAATAAAGACGCACCTGTTTGAAGCTGCACAGGTGTCCGAGAGTTCATTTGATTCGCACACATCTACAAATAGTATATGTATACAAGGACCCTTCACCAAGATTTTCTTGAGGAGAAAATACCGTACATCCCTGGCAGGGGATCAGTGTCTCCTCTTCTCCATGAATCCGACTTATTCTGTTTTTCTGCATAAAGCGACTCATATCAGCGGTGGCATATTCATATATATATATATAGAGAGAGAGAGAGAGAGAGAATCCAAATTAAACGGCACTCAGGAGGCAATGAAAGTTCAAATATAAAGGATGTGTATTATCATGAAGCCGAGCTTTCGGGGTATAACCCCCGTCCTCAGGGCACAATCCTACAGCCATATATATATATTGACAAAGGGGCGCAGCCCCAAAACGTTGGTTGTCTTTCCTTTTTGAATACACTTTTTTACCAAGACCTGCGAGTGCCAGTCTCCTTTCTTTTGCTAAAATCCAACGAGGACAGGCACTGGGGCGGATGACACCATGGAGTGAGTGCCGGACCGCATTGCCGTATATATATATATATATATATATATATATATATCTTTCCCTCACCCTTCAAACACGCTCTGGTCTCGCCTATTCTTAAAAAACCTAACCTGGACCCTTTATCTCGCCTATTCTTAAAAAACCTAACCTGGACCCTTTATCTCCCACAAGCTACCGCCCTATCTCTCTTCTCCCATTTGCCTCTAAAATACTAGAACGGCTGGTTTACAGGCGTCTCACCAGCTACCTGTCTGACCACTCCATCCTAGATCCCCTTCAATCTGGCTTTCGCCCACTTCACTCCACTGAGACTGCCCTAGTGAAAGTCACCAATGACCTGCTGTCAGCCAAATCCAAGGGTCACTTCTCTCTGCTTATCCTTTTGGACCTATCTGCTGCCTTTGACACTGTGGATCACCCTCTCCTCCTCCACACACTCCAAAACATTGGCCTCTCTGGCACAGTCTTCAACTGGTTTTCCTCTTACCTCTTCAACCGTTCCTTCTCAGTCTCTGCCTCTGGCTCTACCTCACCACCTTCTATCCTTCCTGTCGGGGTCCCTCAGGGTTCCGTCCTTGGCCCCATTCTGTTCTCTCTGTACACCTCCTCTCTGGGTGCACTCATTAACTCCTTTGGCTTTCAATATCACCTCTATGCAGATGACACCCAAATCTACCTCTCCTCTCCTGATCTGTCCTCCACTGTTTTCTCTCAAGTTTCCAACTGCCTCGCTGCCATCTCTACCTGGATGTCTGAGCGATTTCTGAAGCTGAATATGGACAAAACCGAACTTATTATCTTTCCCCCACCCAGAGCTATGCCCCCTACTAATATCTCTATCACTGTTAACAACACCATCATCTCCCCTGTTCCCCAACTCCGCTGCCTGGGTGTCACTCTTGACTCCTCCCTCTCCTATGCACCCCACATCCAAGCCCTGGCCCATTCTTGCCGGTTCCAGTTACGCAACATTGCTTGCATCAGGCCCTTTCTCTCACAGAGTGCAACTAAGCTGATCATCCACTCATTAGTCATCTCACGGCTTGACTACTGTAATGCTCTCCTCACCGGCCTCGCTCAATCCCAACTAGCTCCTCTCCAATCTGTCCTCAATGCTGCAGCCAGGCTTATCTTCCTCTCCCGCCGCTCTAATTCTGCTACTCCCCTTCAACAAAATCTGCACTGGCTTCCATTCCCCTACAGAATCCTCTTCAAACACCTCACACTCACATACAGGGCCATCTCTAATTCCATTGCTCCATATATCTCTAACCTCATCTCCATTCATACACCCTCCCGCCCTCTACGGTCAGCTGACGACTGTCGTCTCTCCTCCACCCTGATCACTGCTTCCCATGCTAGAGTACAGGACTTTGCCCGTGCTGCACCCCTTCAGTGGAACGCACTCCCTCGCTCCATTAGACTCTCCCCGACCTTGCAAAGCTTCAAACTGGCACTGAAAACTCACCTATTCATCAAAGCGTACCCTTCCACTGCATAAACCAGCTGGTTCTCCGACCCCTTGCCTGTTTACATCCTGCTATCTAACCACCACCCCCTCGCTTGCACCTCTTGTAATCTGTCTGTCTCCCCTTCCTACTAGATTGTAAGCTCCTCCGAGTAGGGCCCTCTTCCCTCCTGTTGTCAAAGCCCACTTCTCTTCACATTTCACTCACAGCTCTCCTTTACTCCAACACTCAGTGACCATCTTCATACTCATCTCCATCATTGGCCTCAAGCCTCTAGTTGTATGTTGATTGGGTCCTCACTATTTACATTTAAGCTGTAATGTGTATTGAACTGTGGTGCTCTTTATTTGTACTGTATTTTTGTTATTTATTCAATGTTATGCCAAGTTTTGTCTCCCTGTATTGTTCCTTTGTACGGCGCTGCGAAACACTTGTGGCGCCTTATAAATAAAATTATAATAATAATAATATATATATATATATATATATATATATATATATATATATATATATATATATATATATATATATATATGGAAAAGAATGGGCCACATATAGTGTAATACTGTATTTATTAAAACATAAAATATATAAGGAACAATAAAAGATAAAAAGGATAAGATTCCACAATAGGAGAGGATTACCGAAATCGGTGGAGAACTTCTTGTTTAAAATATCACAAAAGCGCTTTAAATGGCAGTCCCGGTAACTTTCACTAATAAGTGACTTCCTGGGTCCTGGTAATCTCTCCCAAGTGGGTCACACTGACCAATGCATTTCGAACTATACCTGGGTCTTTTTCAAGGATGTCTGTAGTTTATACAGTAGTTTGACTATGGCACGGTAGTTCATATCTATAGTCCTTAGAACCAATTAAAAGGGCTCTCTTTTAAGTGCCAAAAGATCTGGCGTGTGCATCCGCGGCTCCTTTCCGACCCACTTCTGGCCATGTAGCTGGCCCCATTTCCAGTTGGAGGAGCGGCTTTTTTCAGAGGATGAGCAGTAAAGTAGAAAACTGGTGCCGTAGTCCACCCTGCTTTGTTTCCAGGCGTGTATAATTCTTCATGTCCATGTGTAAAGGAGATCACTGCGGGTCAGGAAATATCAGATGTTTGCCACAAATACAGCGATGTAGCTAGGCAACATGGTGCCCAGAGCAAGGGCATATCCCCCCGCCCCCCCCCCCCCCCCGGTAATGAATTGGGGGCGTGGCTAATGTGTTAGCATGTTACATTTGAACGGAAAAAACTAAAAAAAACACAGTAACGGAATCTGCTGCGCTATATAAGACACTGTAACGGAATCTGCTGCCCTATATAAGACACTGTAACGGAATCTGCTGCGCTATATAAGGTGCTGTAACGGAATCTGCTGCGCTATATAAGACACTGTAACGGAATCTGCTGCGCTATATAAGGTGCTGTAACGGAATCTGCTGCGCTATATAAGGTGCTGTAGCTGAATCTGCTGCGCTATATAAGATACTGTAACGGAATCTGCTGCGCTATATAAGACACTGTAACGGAATCTGCTGCGCTATATAACAACCTGTAACGGAATCTGCTGCGCTATATAAGATGCTGTAACGGAATCTGCTGCGCTATATAACAACCTGTAACGGAATCTGCTGCACTAAATAACAACCTGTATCAGAATCTGCTGCGCTATATAAAACACTGTACCGGAATCTGCTGAGCTATATAAGACGCTGATGGAATCTGCTGCGCTATATAAGACAGTGACGGAATCCGCTGCGCTATATAAGATGCTGTACTGGAATCTGCTGCGCTATATAACATGCTGTAAATAAATAAATATATACATATAAAGATATATACAGCACCCCCCCCCCCCCCCCCCCCCCCCCCCCCCCCTTGCTCAACATTTCTTTGATATACAGGATAATTAAGTCCCAACATATCTTCCACGAGAGCCGGCAAAGATGAAACATTCAGACAGGCACCCCTGGGGCCCCACGAATCCACCAAAAAACAAGTTTATTATTATTGTAACAACATAATTTAACTGTAAAAAAAAAAAAAAAAAAAATCCACCTTGAATAAGTTAGAGGCACAGGCACGGGCGGCAGCAAAACACCTTCTCCTCCTCCAGGCTGATGACGCGCTGCTGTAGCCAGGGAGGAGGTGAAACTGACTCTGGGAGGGTCTATACACAGGTGACACTGACTCTGGAAGGGTCTGTACAGTGCTGCGCTGCCCGGAACCCGCCCGCCCGGACCGAGCAGCAGCAGCAATTCAGAGAGAGGAGAGGACATGTCGGAGTGTCAGCCCGCCGCCCGGCCTCACCGTCCGTGACACTTGGCGGCAGGGACTGGGCGAGCAGGGCAGGAGGCAGGCACTGGGCAGGGCCGGAGGCAGGCGCTGGGCAGGGCAGCCGCCGGCGCTGCGCACTCTGCCCGTTAGTATAGTAATGCAGCTGCTTGAGTGACACTTGCAGACTGGGATCATTTGCGGAGGGGGGGGCGGGCCGGCGGCGCCATTCGACCAATTGGCGCCCGGAGCATGAGCTCCAGTGGCTCCGCCCTCCCTACGCCTCTGCACAAATATGTCCCTTTTAATAGACATTTGAAGATATATCCTTCAAAGTGCATGTTATAGTTGAAATGTCACTTTATATCGATCCATCATAAAGACACCACATAAAAGAGATATACAAAACATGATTATAATAAAGAAATACACAATACCGACAGAATAAAAAACAAAACACATAATTAATATCCTGTTACATTAGAGGGAATTTATCATATTGAATTTTAGTGGTTAAATTAGAATAAAACCTTCTAGAAAAGAGTATGTAGTACAGAGATATACTATATACAAAAAAATCAACTCAAGCAAATGGGCCATCACCATTTAAAACCCCCTTAATGTGCAGCAAAGATTAAACAGCTTCTGGTGCTGCACCTATTAGTATGCAATTGGACACCATATGGGGACTAGAGGACACTGCGCAGCATTCCAGGATTTAATAATAGAAAATCTTTATGATTGTTTTGATGTTTTGTGACTCAGCATGTTCTGTCTTTAGGAAATGTAGTGACAAACCAATGACGTAGAAAATCCTACCTTTTTTGTCAGTATTTTTCCTGAAGGCGGGACATGCTTAGCCCCGAAACTTACAAAAAAATATTTGCGATTACTAAATCCTGGAGTGTTGCGCCATGTTCTCTAGTCAATAAAGAAACCCATATGCTGCATGAACCAATTCAGCTCTATTTAATTATATGAAATCATAGACGTAGATTGAAGTGGAAATTTTAAAGTGGGGGTTTGGAAAAGTGAAGGACGTTGCTATGTGCGCGCCGAAGGCGTGCGCTCCAGGAAAAGGTCCGTGGCCACTTTAAAGGGGCATGGTCCTGTGTAGTGTGCCACATACTTTTTGTGCTTTGCAATGCGGAGGACCGCCCATCGTCTCGCAAAACAGGATTGCTCTGTATATGGGCAAGTTTATACCAAAATGAAAGTGCAAAAATTCACATAAGGCCACCAGGACTGAGCCAAAATTCACATCATGCCACCCGGACTGAGCCAAAATTCACATCATGCCACCCAGACCGGGCTAAAATTTGCATCGTGCCACCCAGATTGATCCCAAATTTGCATCATGCCACCCAGATTGAGCCCAAATTTGCATCATGCCACCCAGATTGAGCCCAAATTCACATCATGCCACCCGGATTGTGCCCAAAGTCACATCATGCCACCTGGATTAAAATTTATATTATGCTACATGGATTTTTTTTTTTTAAGTTTACGTTTTTGCCACACAGATTAAGCCAAACTTGACATATAATTTGGGGACACAGGGACTGTGGGGCGGCAGGTACTGCGGGGAGGCAGGGACCAGGACAGTGGGTACACAGGGACAGAGACCAGGGGTCGCAGGGACCAGTTATGGCAGGGACTGGGACCAGGGGTGGGGGGGGGGGCGCAGGGACAGGGACCGGGGGGGGGGGGGCACGCAGGGACAGGGACAAAGACCAGTTCAGGAAGGGACAGGGACAAGGGGGTTGTGCAGGGTCAGGACAGAGACCTACTAGGGGACCAGCAGTGATGCAGATCTGACAGGTCTCCAGTGGCGGGGAGGATGAGAGCCGGGTGCACCAGTCTTGCACTCCCGGCACAGGGATTCCTGCGTCCTACTGCAGGTCATCTGGGCCGACGTTCTCTTTTTTACGGGCAGCAGCACTGCCATCCTCCATTTGGCCAGCCCAGCTGGGAGTCCCGCGGCAGCTCTTAATATGAGTGTCTGCCCAGCGCCTCCTTTATAGCCTGCACTGACAGCTTCTGCAGCTGGAGGAAAACTGTAGGTGGAGCTGGTAACACACACCCACCAATCAGCAGCAGCAGTACTGTGACAGGCATTCAGCTGTGGGGATGCAGAGCTGGGAGAGCACATCCCGGCCTGCACTGCATCCTCTGCTTGCAACGTACCTGACATCATTCCTCTGCTCGCACCTCTCTCAAATTTGTCAAGCTGCCCCCTCCCCCCATTCTGACGCCCCTATATATATACAGCAGTAGCTCTGTGCAGAAATATATGCACAGAGAAGAGCAGTTAATAGTCCGCACAGCTGTGAACTTCCCACTGCCAGAAGTGGCGGTATGGCATACCGCCGTATACCGCCCCACTTCCAGCACTGCAGTGCTTGAAGTGGAAATTTTAAAGTGGGGGTATGGAGAAGTAAAGGAAGTAGTTATACGCACCGGTGGTGCGTGCTCGAGAAAAGGGGGCAGGTCACTTAAAAAGGGGTGTGATCACTCAAAATGGAGGGTGTCTATGTGTAGTGTGCCTCACCACATTTCCCTTATACACAATATACACCACAATAGTAGGACACCTTGTACTATCTAGTACTAGTGCCTCTTACACATTATCTCACACGGAATGAGCCCAATATCACATTATGCAACACACAAGGAGCCAAAATGCACATAATGTCAAACAGTATGATACAAAATTCACATTATGCCGCATGGCATGATACAAAATGTAGGGACAGAGAGAGTGACAACATCGACATAAGGACAGGGCAATAGAGGGACAGAGAGAGGGCAGAATGAGTTACAAGAGGTGGTATAACATTTGGTACAGGCTGAACTAGAACACTGGATACAGACTGCTTCATAGGATGGAGCACAGGATGGGGTATAGCATGGGGCATAACATTTGGTACAGGCTATTTCATAGGATTAGGCACAGGCTAAGCTATAAGATGGGACATAGGATGGGGTTCAGGATACCACACAGGCTGAGGCATAAGATGGAGCACATGTTAGGGTATAAGATGGGGCATAGGTAGAGATTTGGATATAACATGGATACAGGCTGTTGCACAGGATGGGGCTAAAATAAGGCATGAGCTGGTGACAGAATGAGGCACAGGATGAGGCATAAAATTGAGTCAGGATGAGGCACAGGATGGGAAACAAGTTGATGGATACGCAGTATAAGGGACAGGATGGAGCACAGACTGGGGCATAGGATTTGAAAAGGTAGGGTGAGGATAGGATGAGGCACAGGCTGGGAACAGGTAGGGTGGGGCACAGACTGGGCCACAGGTAGATAGCAGAGATTTTACAAGGTACAGAGGTATATTATAATACAAAAATGTATTGAGGATATAACAAAGTTAAAAGTAAAACAATTGTAAATGAAATGGCCGTGAGCAGGAACAACCCTTACCCAGTCTGGGCGGTAGAGCCTAGGATGGTATTTTCAGAGTGTTCCTGGGAATAAAGCACACCCTGCAAGGCTCCAATGGATAGGCTGAGCTGGGTTCTGGTCAACAGTGGCGGTACAGCAGTCAGGCACAGGTAGGGTAAGGCACAGGATGGGTCACAGGTAGGGTGAGGCACAGGTAGGGGGGAGGCATAGGCTGGTAAGCAGGTAGGGGGGAGGCACAGGCTGGTAAGCAGGTAGGGGAGGAGGCACAGGCTGGGACGCAGGTAGGGGGGAGGCACAGGCTGGGACACAGGTAGGGGGGGAGACGCAGGTAGGGGGAGGCGCAGGCTGGGACGCAGGTAGGGGGGAGGCACAGGCTGGGACGCAGGTAGGGGGAGGCACAGGCTGGGACGCAGGTAGGGGGGAGGCACAGGCTGGGACGCAGGTAGGGGGAGGCACAGGCTGGGACGCAGGAAGGGGGAGGCACAGGCTGGGATGCAGGAAGGGGGAGGCACAGGCTGAGATGCAGGAAGGGGGAGGCACAGGCTGGGACGCAGGTAGGGGGAGGCACAGGCTGGGACGCAGGTAGGGGGAGTCACAGGCTGGGACGCAGGTAGGGGGAGGCACAGGCTGGGACGCAGGTAGGGGGAGGCACAGGCTGGGCTTCCAAATCCCGGGATTCTGGGATTAGTACCCCCATACAAAAATCAGCCCGGCTGAATGCTAATTACCCCGATGCTGTTTGGGAGTCGGGACAGTGTGCTCAGCTGTGCTGTGCTGAGTCTGACAAGCATGGCGGTGCCCAGGCTGCGCAGGGTGACCATTGCTATGCCTGTCAGACTCAGCAGTCACTGCCCCAAACCCGGACAGAGCCCGCTGTGCCGCCCCCAGCCGCCCGCTGTGCCACCCCCAGGAGACCGTCAAACGGTGGGTCATGCTCCCTGCTGCGCTCACCACTGCCGCAGTGAGTGACAGGACAGGGCAGGGTGGTTGGGGGACGATTGCGGGGAGTGGGGAGCAATTTTTAAAGTGACATTTGGGGAGGGACATTTTTTTTATTAGGGAGCCCAATCCCGGGAATCCCGGGATTGAGCATTTTTCAATCCCGAATCCCGGGATTAAAAAAGTGCCCCGGGATTGGCATCCCTAGTCCGTGAATGCCACCCGTCCGGACTCCGGTCTAATTACCGGACTGTCCGGAGTAATCCCGGACGGGTGGTAACCCTAGGTTAGTAGTATAGATTTTTGCACCTGGGCCCAGCTCTCGCTAGTTCCACCTCTGAGTGCAGGGACTGGTGGGCTTGCACGTGTCAGTACTGGTGTATTTAGTGCAGCATCATTATAGCCTGCCCATTACAGATATCCAATATATAAAGGCTAATAGACATGCACACACATGTACACACTCAGCGTGACCGAGCACTGACTCTCAGCAGCTGGACTTCCAGAAAAACGTCAGCTCCTGTGTGAGGAACTACGTCCCCCAATAATATGCCCTTGCATAGTTTATTCTGACAGGCTTTTAACTAGTTTATAATATCATTTCCCGTATACTGAAGGTGTATTTTGCAGGCAAGTCCCTGCACTGTAGATTGCTACTTTTTTTTCTTTTAATTGAGTATTTTTTCTAGGTGATTCATCGCGCCCTACGGGCGCTCTTCACACCGGCGCATCCTGGCACCTTAAAAAAATTTGAAACTTGATCGGTTCAACTGATAATGGATCTTTAGATGTAACCAGCCGATCTGAGAAACTACTGGTGGGTGGTAGTATATCTTTACAGATCCACCTCTGAATCAGGCCCAATGTATTTTACCTCTAAGGCAGTGGTTCCCAAACTTTTGTGCATCACGGCACGCTAGATTATCAGAATATTTGTCAAGGCACCCCTAGGTGCAAAGTTTGCTACCGAGAATTTCAGAAAACAATATTAAATGAAATAAGTTGTGCTTATATGTCATCCTTAGGTCCAGTTATGTGGTGAGGGACAGAACTCACTTCTGTTTATCCACGTATTTCAAAACTGGAAGCCACAAGCACTGATTTTTGCCTATTACATTGACCATAAATAATTTTAATTGGTTCTGGACAACCAAACCGAGGCACCTCTGCATGTGATCCGAGGCACCCCAGGGAGCCTAGGTGCACAGTTTGAGAACCACTGCTCTAAGGTCCTTAAGTGAACAGTTTTTGGCATGTAGCTCTAATATGGTCTATTTTGACCCAGGTTCTTACAAATATGTTTTTTCATTCAGACCTGATTGCTGTTCTGCTAAATTGCAGAGCCCAGTGATCAGGTATACGCCAGACCTATTGGCAATTGATATTTTTCACTGTGTTCAGTCTGTGCGTAGCCCAGGACTTACTTGGTATGTGTGATAGAAGCTGTTGGAGCGGAGTGGAGCTGACTTCTTCCTGGGCATGCCTGCGTTTTTCCCTGAACTCACAGAAAACGGCCCATTACCACCCCAAATGCCGGCTTTCTGTCAATAAACTTGCGTACGGCCATCGATTTTAGTGCAGGATGGCCTCACGCATGCGTACTAGGAGCTGTACGCATGCGCAGTTATTATCGAATTTGCAGCCGTGCGATCAGGTCTAAATAACCCCTTAATTTCTCAAATTCATTACACAGTTTCACTAGGAAATGTGCCTGGATTTTTATTTTGCACCAAAACTATTTTTTTTTCTTAATATTAAACTACAGGTCGAGTATCCCGTATCCGAATATCCGTTATCCAAATTATTCTGAAAACCATACATTCCAGAAACTGAAGAATTTTTTTTATTTTTTTTTATAAAAACTCACTGTGGACATATGTAACAGCACTACTGAGGACATGACATGTAACTGGCACTATATATGTACAAGAAAATGATTGCTTGCCATTCAAATTCAGTATCTGAGATAGTACACAAATTTTGTTTCATGTTTTGAAACCTTGTTTTTTGAACAAATAAAATATATTTGTGTGTATTTTATGTGTTTATACAGCATAAATGCAAGATACTTCAAAAAACATCATTGAAATATTAAAATATTCCGAAATACGGAATAATCCGTTATCCAAAATTCTCCTGGTCCCGAGCATTTTGGATAAGGGATACTCAACCTGTATTAAAAAGTTTGCATTTTTAATCTGCACGTAGCTTTTGCCTGATGCAATCCCTCATTTGTTAAAACGAAAATAAACCTTTGCCTCTCCTAGCTGCAGAAGTTACCAGCGTGTAAAAAAACTTTGTACTTAACTGATAAAAAAAAAAAAAATGACACCACATTTTGCAACTCTTGTGATTCATGTGCTCTGCTACAGAAAAATGGGTCGCTTCCTCAGTATTATGGGGTGGGATTATTCTCACACACTGTAGTTTAGAAGGGTCCTTCTATAACCCCTATCACACCAGAAAATGCCGGGAATTTGGCCCAGGGATCATGAAAAGTCCCTGCGTTTTCTGATATGTGAAGGCGGCGTGGAGGAGGCGTGCAGGCGGCTTGATGGCGGCGAGTACTCACCCTTGTTGCTGGTCCTCAGTGCAGGCTGGGGATCCACACAGGTGGCGGGCGCAGATGACAGGTCAGATGGCAGGTGCAGGTGACGCAGCTCTCTGGCGGCAGTGAGGGTGTCAGCTTTATCCACTGCCTTTCCTGTCATTTGCGCCTGCCGCCTGTGCGGATCCCCGGCCTGACAGCACATGAGGACCGGCAACCCAGGGGTAAGTACCCCCTATCCCTTTCACACTGACCAGGTCCCCAGGTCAAACCCGGGAACAACCCTGCTCCATAGCAGGGTTAAAATCTCAGCAATTAGGCTAGTGTGAAAGGGGTATAAGTGATATCTTTTACTATATCGCCTTGTGTGTATACTAAATATCATTAAGTATTCACGCTCCTGGGATGTGGCTAAGCGGGACATGGAGTAGCTGCTACTCTGTGGAGCTCTCCGTCCCAGATTATCCTCTACAAAGATCCTAGGCAGCCCAGCAGCCTGCAGTTTGCTCCTCGTGACCATAACACCTGTGTGCACACTTGGAGTGCCTTTGGAGCTCTGGGTCCTTCTGTGTGAGTGCTCCACTCAAGTGTACTCCCTCTGTCTCCTGCACGCATGTGACAGGTTAACGGCGGCTGCCGGCTCCTTCACAGACATTCGCTGGTCCGTCATCTGATCTATGCACAAGTCCCAGCGTTTAGAACACTGCTGCATCCCCCGCTGACCCCTGTCTTGCTCAGCTGCCTCTCGTACCAGCTGCACAGGCCCTGTAGCTGAGTCCTCCATCATGGGGCGCCACCATCTTGCCTTTCCCTGCTGCAGCGCTCCCTGATAAGGCGCTGCCCTGCTCCAGGCCTGTGCATTGCGCACATAACACCACAGGGCACAGGAGGCTTAATGATAGGGTGTGTGTGCAAACCCACCCCAGTTTATCCTGCAGTGGTGCACTACAGGTCCCAGCATTCACCAAACTGACTGGCTGCTTAGCTCTGAAGTTCCTGCAAACCTGCTATAGTTATCCAGTATTGTAGGACAAGAGGTTACACTATTACTACCTCTTTTTCTATTGCCCTTTAAAAAGCGGAACTTGGCTTATGCTGCCAGCGGACCTCCTGTGAATCCAAGGTATCTACGTGCAGTCAGGGACTTCTTCGACCCCCACAGCTCTGGTTTCTTCCTACTGAATTACTTGTATTCCTGGAAATGGGTAAGACTCACCATAATTCAGTGGCTGCCCACCTGGAGAAGTTCATCCCCCATCCGCTAGAGTCAAAACCATAGACTCTAAACTCCCTGCTGTACAGAGCAAAATGCTCGACGTGGAAGGCCATCTGAGGTAAAATAATATCTGCATAGTGGGCCTACTGGAGCGAGAAGATGGCCCAGAGCCAGATAAATTATTGGAGAAATGGCAATATATAGATACCTACAGCAAGGACTATTTCTCTCCTTTTATGTTGTGGAAAGAGCGCACTGAATTCGCTCAGGCCAATCTATTTCCTTATAGGGACAGGGATGCTGTCCTCCTTCTGGCCTGGTCAAAGGGCCCACTACAATGGAACGGAGCAGGGGTATCCATATTTCTGTAATTTGCCTTGGAGGTACAGAAGGATCGTGCTCAATACCTACAATCATTACCACCTGCATGAGCTGAACATATCATATCAATATATCATGCTTTTTCCCTCCAAGCTCCGGGTTGTTGCTGACGGGGAAACAAAATTCTTCTCAACACCCAGGGAAGCTGCTGCGTTGCTCGATCACAGGAGACCTGCAAGACGAGCTATGGCTCCCAAACCAGACATTTAATCTCCTATTTATTGATTATATTTTTTATTGTCATTCTTATGTTGGACATGACATGCTACTCTCTTTTTTAAACTAAGTGCACTCCTTTTATTCAGGACAATGTGGGATCGATCTCATAACGAAAGACCGGAGTACCTTACATAGGTAACTGTGTTGTCTTAATATTCTCTTTGCTGGTTGATTATTATGACTACTCGCAGTACATTTTATAACCTTATTGGCTTGGTATAAAAATTCGGTACTTGTTTCCTAGCAGTGCGCCCCGTACGCTGTAAGTTTACAGGGCTATTCTCTGTAGCAAAATCGCATTTCATTGCATCTCATGGGCCATTATAGTGCTATGTGATGCGATTTTTTAATGTAATTTATTCACAGCTCTTTTGGCCCTAGGGGATTGCATTGCATTGCACCTCCCGAAAATTTGCATGAAATTTTATAGGGTGCGATGCCATGCCATTAGCTATACACTTGTATGACATACAATGAGGTTTCACTGACCCCCCACTATCCACGCCACCCCGAAGCGTAGCGAGCGGCGGTTGAACACGTCCTCCCGACCTTTTCTTTGTGTTTGAAAAGGTCAGGAGGATGGATTCCGCCGCCGCTCGCCACGCTTCGGGGTGGCGTGGATAGTAGGGGGGGGGGGGGGGGCTCAGTGAAACCTCATTGTATGTCATACAAGTGTATAGCTAATGGCATGGCATCGCACCCTAAAAAATCTCATGCAAATTTTCGGGAGGTGCAATGCAATCCCCTGGGGCCAACAGAGCAGTGAATAAATTACATAAAAAAATCACATCGCATGGCACTATAATGGCCCATGAGATGCAATGCAATGCGATTTTGCTACGGTAGCGTACGTAAGAAAACTGGGCGCCCTGCTAGGAAACAAGTACCAAAAATTCAAATGGACCCTATATGGGAAACAGATGTGCAATGTTGGGAATACAGATGGAGCCGGCCTCATCATTTCCGCCAGCTCGCCGTGGCGGAGGTTCTGGCGTTACAATTTTCTACTTGCACTTCCGTCCGCTAAGGGGCATGGGCGCTTGCCATGCAATACAATCCACCACCACTGGGTGGCTAATGCTCCATCAATCTAGTGTCAGAGTGATATACTGTAATGTGCCAATGGAACTCCACCATTCGCCGAACGGAGCGCGCTTACAATACAATATGAGACGCTCGTGCGTAATGAGACGCCCATGAACATCGCTGCAAGCAAATGGGCTGTGTAGGGTAATGATCCTATATTGTAGGCAAATATTTACCTTCACGTTCACGTAGCCAATGCTGAATATTTTGAACATTGGGGCATTAAAGCAGTGTACAGTAGAACATTGGGACATTAGTGTAGTAAAAAAAAAAAAGAATATCCAGGGAAGGCGGGAGTTGACGAGTTCAATGCTGTACATTACAGTGTTTTACCTCCAACAGCACTAATCACAATCGTCTGAGACCGCATAACAGCGCAATGGATGCCACTGATTATACCAGCAATCTACAGACCGTAGACATCACCGTGTTTTGTTTTTTTTCCTTTATTCAAATATTTTGGAAAGCGATATTTGATAAAACTAGATGTAACACTTAAATGTAACAGTTTTAACAAAACTAGACAAATAAAACAGTTAATGTTTTCCCGGTCTCCTCACAGAATCATACTGTAAGTGAAGTAATTAGCTCCACCTGTGGAACATTTATAATGTGTCAGTCAGTAATGAGTACACCTGTGCCCCAGCTAGGTGTTCTAGAAAACATGAACTGTTTGTACTGTACAGTAGCTCTCGAGGACTGGAGCTGGCTACCACTGCATTACTGTATCTTCCAGGGAGTAATGTTTAAGCAGCTGAAGTCAACCGCCGCTTCCCCGCCCCCAGGGGTGGAGAGGGTCGACTTGACCTGAATACAGTACATTACTTAAACTCCAGCAGCGCTAATCTACAAAAGGACCATCTCAGACACTGCCGCGACTCGGGTTTCGCCAATAGCGCTACGGATGCCACTGATTATACCAGCACTCTAATGATCCCACACATCACCAGTTGGCATAGTGTAGTGGATAGCTGCGCAGCTCTACATGCTGTAACCCTGTGTTCGACTACGGTGTCAAATATTTTTTTTAAACATTTGAATATTTTGGAAAGTGATATTTTAATAAAACTAGACATAGAGTCCATAAAATAACTTGTTTCCATAAAAACTTGTTGCTTCCATTCCTACTGTCTATTACACATTTTGCACATGGTGACCCAGATGAACTGCATTGCATTACTGTCTCTTCCAGGGAGTAATGTGTATTGAGCTGAAGTCAACTGCCGCCGCCTCCTCTCCCCCAGGGGACTATCGTCTCAGATGCTCATGCGACTCATTGTACCAAGTTATAAAGTAGTGTAATGATACTGTACGCAATTCAATGTAATTTTATTTATTAGTGTGTACACTATCTACAGCACAGTACAGCTTACTGGACAGTACAATAGTAGCAAAGTACTTTACTGTAGTTCCTGCGCTTCATGCACGCTTTGCAGCACAAATTTCACGCATGCGCAATGAGGATTTCAAAAAGTGACATCTGGTGTATGATAACTGGTATTGCACTCATTCGGAGACGCCACTGCAATTCGCCAAGCTTTTAAAATGTATTGCGACGCCGCACGCCATGGTCCGCCATGGCGAGCTGGCGGTACAATCGCCATAGGTAGGATGAATGAGCGGCGCTACATCTGTATGTGTTACTATAATTGCAGGGCACCTACCTGGCCTCCTTGCGACTAACTGAGCTGGCTAGATTATATTATGGGGAACTTCTCAACATGTTTAGTTACCACTAAAAGTTTTTGCCCAAGGTTTAGCATTGTTGCTTAGTTTGGGGTGGAGTTTCCATGGTATACAGGGTGGGTGGTTTTTGGGTAATGGTGTTTGTTTTTTGTTTAAAAAAGCTTCCTTAGGTCCTAAGGAAGCTTTTTGCGAAGCATACGCAGACCTACTACACACTTATTGTGCCTAATACCCCACTTTCCATTCCCCACATACTAATGTATTTTTGATTGTGTTGCTACAGCAGTATGGGCACGGGTCCCGCTATCATACGGAGACCGTATGTGTAGACTGTGCTTTCAGGCGTCTGAACCACACACAAGCTGCCTCTGTTCACCCGTCTGAACCAGAACTGTGCACACCGGCACAGCTGTTTTCAAGGTGATACATAGCGCACAGCACTGACTAGCCGTCGCTGTGGTAAGAGAGAGCGCTGAGGTGGAACTGATCTCCCACTCGGCACAGTTCACCCGCTTGAACCAGAACTGTGCACACCGGCAAATCTGCGTTCAGGAGGACATACAGCACAGCACCTACTAGCCATCACTGTGGGAACGGGGAGCGCTGAAGTGGAATCGATTCTCCACTCGGCGCAGCTCTGACCTGACAGTTTGATATACTGGCTACAGACACTGCTGACTTGAATTGTTGCACATAACACACTATCGTATATACTTGCAAATGAAGCCATTAGGTCTGGATATCCAGTGTGACAAACAATCGAGGGTATTATCCCGTAATTATAAGATTGCTTGTCACCCTGCCCGGTTATTCATTTAAGCAGCACCACTCAGCCCTTGATAAATTTCAACAAAAGGGAAATAATAGGAAGTGGGGTCCACTAAGTGAGAATTAAATATCCTGGTACTTGTGAGTTATCCGGGCGCCCGATTTCAAAATCGGGTCGGATCGGGACATCGCATCGCATCGCATGCGACCATCGGATGCGATGCGATGCGATGACCCGATTTTTCCATAGGAATCAATGTTAAAATGGACTGAGTCCATTTTAACATGGAATTCAGTGGGAAAAAGGGGTCCTTTTCATACCCCTACTATCCAAGTGGGCATGGAGTTGGATATAAACCTGTGGCGAGCGTAGCGAGCCACCGAGCCCGAAGCGTGGCGAGCGTAGCGAGCCCCGCGAGGGGACACGGAATACCGTCCCCTCGCGGGGCTCGCTTCGCTCGCCACGCTTCGGGCTCGGTGGCTCGCTACGCTCGCCACAGGTTTATATCCAACTCCATGCCCACTTGGATAGTAGGGGTATGAAAAGGACCCCTTTTTCCATAGGAATCATTTTAACATTGATTCCTATGGAAAAATCGGGTCATCGCATCCGATGGTCGCATGCGATGCGATGCGATGCGATATCGCATCGCATCTGATTGTATGCCTTAACTTAAGGCATACAATCAAAAAATCGGGCGCCCGGATAACTCACAAGTACCAATATCCTTTTTAAATTGAGTGTTATTTGTTAGTATGTGTGTTTTTATTTCGCAACTATTTTTAGAAACATTAAAATAAAATTGGATTTTTATGAGTTAAATTCTTTCTCAGGTGCACCAGCCCAAGACACTCTTCTCTGTCCTCAAAATCTTGTTCATTACCCAGTGTCAATGGTAGCACACCCTTTGAATGTAGGACAACAATTAAAATTGATTACAATAAGAGGCTCATCCTTTTTCTCAACATTTATTACCATTTCTGTGCGACTGATTAAAACTTTGCTTTCCTCTACTTCTCTGGGTACTAGACGCTGGATTTGCACAATTTATTCTACACTTCTTACAGCACACCACAGTACTGACTTGCCACTCCTTAAACTGAAATGGGAGGTGAATTTGTGTCCCTTGTCTGATGAAGTATGGTCAGCAGCCTTGAATAGTCCTTGCGTATCTACCACCACAGTGAGAGTTCCTCAAATCCAGCTATTTGTGCTACACAGGGTATATATCACACCTGAGCGCCTGGTTAGAAAAGGGGCCAGACAGACTGCAAAATGCCCGAAGTGTGACTCTTTAGATGGCACATTATGTCATATGCTCTGGTCCTGTCCTGTCATTACAGCATTCTGGAGGGACGTTATTGTAAATATTTCCCTGGCTGGGATTCCTGTAGATGCCTGCTCTCCATTAGTCTGCACCTTGGTGGCCTTTGACGAGGAAGCACTTGATTCTTCCATGCAAAAATATTTTATTAACCTTTGCTCCCTGGCCAAGGTGCAATGCCAGGCTCTGGTTGGCACCCCTTGGCCCAAATGTTTGGGCTTGGACTGCACTGGTGAAACCTACGGTTGGGCACTAAAAAATCACTTATATGTCCAGGAATGCTGAGCCCAAATTCCTCATAGTCTGGGACAGATGGCTACAATCCTCCTATTACAAATGTCTTGGGAGCTAAAAGAGTCCCGTTGCTTAAAATAAAGGGTCACTGGTCAAATAGCACCTATTTTATTAAAGTTGCACAAAGGGCTGCTTGGATGTACCTATCCACTATATATATATATATATATATATATATATATATATATATATATATATATATATATATATATATATATATATATATATATATATATATATATATATATACATACATACATACACACACACACACACACATTCAATAAATGAAGATGCGGCGACTGATTGCTCTAAAATAGTAAATACTATATGTGCTGGTCCACACTTTAGGAAACCAAATAAGTTATTTAATAAAAAGTGGGTCTAAAGCACGATAAAAAACTCACTATGGATAAAAAATTGTATCAAGAGGTACGTATAAAAAACATTAGCATTTATTTAAACAAAGTAGACAATATGTCCCTTTAAAAAAATACAGACAATTTAAAAAAAAATATATAATCTAACCTAAAAATCTAAATAAATTGTAAAGTGCAATAAGAGAGAAAAAAGGTAGCTTAACTTGTAGAGATGAGACAGGAGGGCTAGAGAGTCCCAACGCGTTTCGTCCTTCTGACTTTATCAAGATTTAGATTTTTAGGTTAGATTATATATTTTTTTTTAAATTGTCTGTATTTTTTTAAAGGGACATATTGTCTACTTTGTTTAAATAAATGCTAATGTTTTTTTATACGTACCTCTTGATACAATTTTTTATCCATAGTGAGTTTTTTATCGTGCTATAGACCCACTTTTTATTAAATAACTTATTTGGTTTCCTAAAGTGTGGACCAGCACATATAGTATTTACTATTTTAGAGCAATCAGTCGCCGCATCTTCATTTATTGAATGTACACATTTTACCCCGAGTAACTTACCATTACTTTTACCCTTGAAGATTGGCTGACACCCCATAAGTTAAGGGGATATTGCCTATTGATACCTGGTGCCTGGACTGGGGACACACAAGTGGCGCCACTCATTCTTTGTTTACATATATATATATATATATATATATATATATATATATATATATATATCTATATCTATATCTATATCTATACACACACACACACACACACACAGATATACAGATTTTTTTTAAATATATTATTTTGTTTTTTCTTCCACCACGGTGATATTGTAGTTATTTTTCTTTTGAATGTTGTTCTCGGAATTGCTCGGGGCCACAATTAGCCCACTATTAGTAGTATTGTACCTATCGCATCACAGTGACTGTAACAATGATATTATATGTTATGCTGTACTACACCAAGGTACAAGCTCATATTCAATGCTGTAGGAATAATGACAAATTGACACACTGCTATTTCTTTGTTTATCGTTTGTTATGTATGTAAAATGCTTTGGATAAAACCAAATTAAAAAAATCATTGAATTTAAAAACCTATGCACGCTCCCGCGATCCCCTCCCTCATCTGAACATATACAGCGTTTACACTGCACCTCGACCTGGGAAAGGGGTATTACAGACACTCCAAGCTGCGTGTGTTCAAACTGAAATCTGATACCTCTTTTGCACCCACAAGCCGGGTCGCACCTGGGATTTTGGACCTGTCACCAACCCGGTTTGTGACCCCTTTCATACCTGCATGAACCCCACCTGGCATAATGACTGGTGTATGATGTAACCAGAGGCAGGTTCTTAGCCGGCACTGGAAGATGAGAGCATTTCCAGCACCTAATATTGCATTGCAGTGAACGGGTCCTGGGTTGCATTGACCAGGGTTACCCGTTTACACGGTACAGCGAGCCAGGTTGAACCCGTGTTCCACCCTGCTCGCTACCCAGATTGAGCAGCCTGGTCTAAAATGGGAGCGTTTACACCTCCTGCAAACCCAGGTTTTTGCACGCTCCCGTGCAAAAACCCAGGTTATTTAGGCTGGTGTAAAAAGTGTATAAATTGCAGTGTAAAAATGAAGCAGCCAGTATTTACCCCTAAATAAAATAACTCAATAAAATAACCCAAATATAAACTCTTTTTGCACTAGTTCGACTTGATCTGTAGACAGTGACTAGGTTGACAGTCAATATGTCGGCATACAGAAATGATATACATGGTCTAGGTCAACACAGCCCAAAAAGTTGAGCACAGGAAAAGGTTTATACAAGTTTTCAAGATTTTGTTTTTTTAACCAACTTATTCTTACTTCACGATCAAAGTGGGCATAGAGAGAGAATATTCACCATGCCCAGCACAGAGTCACCATGCTGACATGTGCTTGTCATGCGAGGGGATGAGGTACACTAATACAGCGGCACTAAAACATTAAAAACTTGTGTCGTTCTTTCTTGCATCAATCATTTCCATGTTGTTATTTTGCATGTGTCATATACTGTAACATATCGACCTTTTTCACGTGGTGACCTATTGCCTGTAGACCAATTGTAATTCCCCCTCTGACTGTCCACCTAATAATCCACACCCTCTCTGCACAATACATTTGTCCCACCTGCAGTGCACATGGTTTTACCCATTAGAGATTTTGCTTTGAGATCCTTACTGAATAACCCCCTATACTCTGCCACAAGTGATAGCAAGGACGACTTTCAAACTAAGAATATGGACAGTGGGTGGTTGCACCGCAAAGAAGTGCAGTACTCTGCACACACTCTAGTACGGTGGTGGCCAACCAATCAGAGGCAATGAGACAAAAAATATTTCATGGTAAGACAAACAGCCGACACCATACAAAAATAGGGGTGGCCGAGCTCCCTCAAAGCCACACCCTATTTTAACATATCCGGTGCTCCCTCCCTTTGAGCTGCCCTGCCATTGGCCACCTGATAGGAGCGGTAACCTAATTGTATGCAACAAGTAGAAGCCAGGGACGCACAGTAAATGTCAGTGACCCTGCCACATTAAAGACATTCCCCCGACCCCCACTGGACCAATGTATGTATCTATCTATAGATAGAGATATATATGTATATAGATATATCGGTACTTGTGTATTATCACGGCTCCCATCTCATCCCATCTCATTGCATACCATAAGGCTTAAGATGGTATGCAATGAGATGAGATGTGCTGCGATGGGACCCGATCTTATACAATTTAAAATTGTATACCATTGTATATGGCATACAATGAGATGAGATGAGATGAGATTTTAAATTGTATAAGCACACTAATGGGTGCTTTCAAGGTCAATTGGCCCCCCTATAAGATTTTTAATTGTATAAGCACCCTAATGGGTGCTTACAATGTTAAATGCACCCCCACTATCAACGCCAACCTGAAGCGTGGCAAGCGTAGCGAGCCCGCGAGGGGCGGCGGTACGCGTCCTCCGACCTTTTCATACCCCCACTATCCATGTCAGCGTTGAGTTGATTTTATATAGTGTGGCGAGCCCGAAGCGTGGCGAGCGGACGCGTAATACATGTAAAGTATTACGCGTCCGCTCGCCACGCTTCGGGCTCGGTGGCTCGCTGCGCCCGCCACACTATATTAAATCAACTCCACGCTGACATGGATAGTGGGGGTATGAAAAGGTCGGAGGACGCGTACCGCTGCGCTCGCCACGCTTCGGGTTGGCGTTGATAGTGGGGGTGGCGTGGGGGTGCATTTAACATTGTAAGCACCCATTAGGGTGCTTATACAATTAAAAATCTTATTGGGGGGCCAATTGACCTTGAAAGCACCCATTAGTGTGCTTATACAATTTAAAATCTCATCTCATCGTATGCCATTGTATGCCATATACAATTTTAAATTGTATAAGATCCCATAAGATGGAAATCGTGGGAGCCGTGATAATACACAAGTACCTCTATATCTATATACATTACATAGTATACCATACATAGTATACCATAATGCCCATTACACTTTATGCGACACACTGTAATGCCCATTACACATTACGCCACACACTGTAATGCCCATTACACATTATGCCACACACTGTAATGCCATTACACATTATGCCACACACTGTAATGCCCCTTACAAGTTGTGCCTCATACCATGATGCCCATTACGCCTCACACCATGATGCCATTACACATTGCACCTCACACCGTGATGCCCTTTTAACATTATACCACATAACGTGAAGGCTATTACACATGATGATGCCCATTGTACATTATTTGACACACGTGATGCCCATTACACATTATGCCACACACCATAATGGCTATTACATATAATGACACATAAGTGTCACTTACATACATGTTAATTGCCAGGGCTTTCATGCTCAATACCATGGGGGATTACACGCTCGGAGGGCTCAGGAGGACTCTGAGACAGCACACACAGGGCTAGAGCACAGTAGCACTGCACTTGCCATTGACTTACTGGGGAAGCGGACTAGGCACACTGGGACTGGCTGAACATGGACAGGTAGCAGCCAGCGCATCTGGATGTCAGACAGCTTTTTAAATTAAATGGCGCTGGGTGCAGCCCAAGTGTCCTTCAGTAGCTTCTGTGCATGCGCTGGACACACAGCGTGCTGCGCGTTTAGTCCTCACACCAGTGGCATACGTTTTCCCAGTCACCCGGAGGCATGAGAATGTTGATGCCCCCCTACACACACACAAAGATATGTAAGCACACATAAACTTCTCACTCAGATGCACACACGCCTATTTACTTAGCCTGCACACATACGACTTTCACTCAGGCAGTGGCGTAACTATAGAGGGTGCAGGGGGTATAGCTGCTATGGGGCCCAGAGGCTTGGGGGACCCCAAATCAATCGCCTGCACCTTCTTGAATTTTATTTTTTAAATATTGCCATCTGTGCAGCGGAGTGTTGTGCCTCCAGCAGTGGTGGGAGGAGACCCAGCGCTAACAGCGCCAAATGAGGAGCCCAGGCACTGCCAGAGCCAAGTAACAGGAGAGCCTGCATCCTGCTAAGAGGAGACCCAGTGGCTGCAGCAGCAGGGATCCAGCGGCCAATCCAGAGGAAATCCTGCGTCCAGCTAAGGAGACCTAGCAGATGTTCAAACATGGATCTGGTGGCCGTTCCAGCGGTGACCTGGCGGTCACTCCAGAGGTGACCCAGCTGCCAGTGAGGAGGCGGCCTGGCGGCCGCTCCTTCGCTGCCCCTGCGTTCGCTCCAGTTCAGATCCAGTGCCGGAGAGTTCACCTAATACACAGTGCCACGGGGGTGGGGGATACACACACCATAGCTGTCACATCTTTAAATGCTCTCAAAAGCCCCTGTAAATATTAAACCCTACCCTAATTCTATATGTATTGCCAACAGAGGTGCAACCTCTCCAGTGTCACCCTGTGCCACAGTTATACAAGCTGTGCCTCATCCCACTAGATTCCCCCTGCCCCATCTCTTTCACTCAAAAATCTCACTTCTCCTCTATCTCAGATCTCTTTGGGGCCTATTTATCATTTAATTTTTGCAGCTAAATCCCCAGTTAGAGACCGCAGCAGGAATCTTCAATTCATGCTGCGATCCCTCCTTCTCTGCCGACACCCGCATAAGTTTCTATGGGGGGCGCAATGCTTTCCAATTATTTGGTATCGTCAATCATTACAAGCGCTGCTCGACTCGCCTTGTGCGTGTCTTTCCTTTTCTTGTTTTCGAGTGGGGAGTGACTGCCCCCACATTTGAGCAGCTGCTTTCTTGGGGACACAGTCTCTGTTAAGCACCTGACTATTCCTAGTGAATATTTTGTTTCTTAGTAAATACTGTATACAGTACCTGCAAGTTAACCATTTCAGTACTACTGTTTACTCTATGCTCATTACTACAAATAAACCACATTCCTGGTTAAGCAACACCACAAGCACCGCAACATACCTCCCCAACATGACGCATGCCAGGAGGGGCACAATGCTCTGCTTTCCTCTTACTGTATGATTGCCATCACCTGTTTTGAACAGGTTAGCTAATAAGAAAGGTGTTTAGCAATCATAAATTAAGATGAAAGTCCAGGAGCAGAGCATTCCGTCCCTCCCGGAGAGCGTCATGTTGGGAGGTATGACGCTATATACTCTGCCAACATAGGCCCCATTATCTTTTAGTTAGCTCTGAACAATGTCTGAAAATTCATATAGACAAAAATACCATTGTAGTTATAATAAGAGTAATGCAAAGCAGCAAAAACGTCCTCCATTCTAAAGGCTGCCCAGCAAGCACCACAGCCAGCTTATTCCAATAGGTTTGCAAATTGCGAATACAGCACTCACTAGTCACTATGTCGGACCATGTGACAGACGAGTTGTATTTGCAGGGATCTGACACTTTCTCAGCCCATGCCCTAGTCTAGGGTAACACTCAGCCGTGCTCCGCCCTGTTTGCTAGTAACCCCGTAGATCTAGTAACAGACAGACCTGGAACAGGTGGTTATCAGCAGTAGGAGATCTGTGAGTGACAGCGGAAGCTGGGATTCAGTGAGTGCTGCCTGGAAGCCGGTGAGTGCACTGATTTCAGGGCTCTGTGCTGGGGACTCTACACAGCGAGGATTGTCCCAGGGGATCAACTGTAGCACTACCTCCTCCTGCTTTACTGCAAGGTGACCACCTCTATCTATATCCTCCTTTTGTTGTGGGACCGTGCAAATCATGCTGCTGCTTCTTCTTCTTCTCCTGTTGTTGCTTATATAAATATTTATATATATTGTATATTGCAGGTAGTTGTTTACAGCTGTTTAAAGTTGTTTGGGTGACAGGGCAGGTATGGAACAGTTTTGGAAACTTTGAATAAGTTCTGAAAGAAAATAAATATTAACTACTAAATGAGAGCTTTTAAAACAATTGCTGGTAGTCACAAAAACAAATCCTTCTTTTCTTCAGTTTGAACATTGCACAGATAGCTGCACTGTAGTTTGAACTCTGCTTGTGTAAGAATATGTAGCAGAGTTCATTGCTGCAATACACGGTGGCATGGTTATGACACATTGGGTCGACAGGGTTGGTAGGTTGACACAAGTATTAGGTCAACAATGCCAAGGTTGACAGTCAAAAAGTTGACGTGGGTTTGATTTGTCCAAAATGTCGACATAGTTAACATGAACATCGTCAAAGTGTACCGCACACTATTCTGTTCTACCTCCACACCCTGGTGACTGGTAGGGCATGAAATGCCTCCTGTCGGCTAAAAATAAAATTTGAAAAACTCATGTCCACCTTTTGACTGTCGACCTTGCCATTGACAACCTAATGCTTGTGTTGACCTTCCATCCCTGTCAAACAGCCATGTCGACCTATTTCAAGTGTCAACCTAAGGCCTGTCAACCTTAATAGGGGCATGTTTCCATGTTCACAGAAAATTATAGTAATCGTTTTATACTGACCATACATCAGGGCGATAGTAATCCAACCAGCTAACTAATTCTGCAGAAAAGTTGGCAAGGTGTACCGTATGTTTGGAGAGAGATAAAGTGTCTTGTAATAAATGGCAAAAAAGTATTTTATTTTTTTTATTTTTTGTGTATGAGTCCAGGGGCGTCATATAGATGCTGAAGGTGTGCATGTCAGGGAAAAGGAGGTGTGGCCTTTGGATTCCACGGCCAATACCTTTTTGTCTGTGGAATTGTTTCCCATTGGACATATAGCACATCCAGTGGATTTTGGCATACACACTATACAATGATTGTGCAGATTGTTAGAATAACCAGTGTGAAATTACATATTGTATAGCATAGCGTGTACATAAATCGACACTTGGAGCAGAATTTAATGTATGTGAAATTGAAAGTAAAATCGCTTTGAAAGTATCATTATGGAAGTGCATATCTAGATGATCTCTCCGGACCGGGATGTAGCCAGTGTCAACATTGATAATGTGGACATTTATTCTGATCAAGGACTATTTTGAGCCCCAAACACACGGTTCGATTTTTATTATTTTTCTATTCAATTGTGCTTCTAAAGTGGCAAAGGGATTAAAAATAGGCCCTGGCATTTAAAGTACGCAGGCCCACCATGGCAACAAAAGTGAAGGCTGTAGTTGTGCGCGCGCCGAAGGCGCGCTCTGGAAAAGGGGGTGTGGCCACTCAACAGGGGGCATGTCCTTGAGTGTAGTGTACAACACCATATATAACTTCTACACATTATGCAACAAAATACTAGACCCCATTATACTTGCCCCTTACACATGATGCCAAATGGAATGAGCCAAAATTCAAACAATGCCACATGGATTATGTCAAAATTCACATAATGCCACACGGATTGAGCCACAATTTACATAATAACACACGGATTGAGTCAAATTCACACAATGCCACATGGATTGAGCCAAAATTCACACAATGCCACATGGATTGAGCCAACATTCACATAATGCCACATGGATTGTGTCAAAATTCACATAATGCCACACGGATTGAGCCAAAATTCACATAATGCCACACGGATTGAGCCAAAATTCACACAATGCCACACGGATTGAGCCAAAATTCACACAATGCCACACGGATTGAGCCAAAATTCACACAATGCCACACGGATTGAGCCAAAATTCACACAATGCCACACGGATTGAGCCAAAATTCACACAATGCCACACGGATTGAGCCAAAATTCACAATACACATACAAACATTCCGAACTCAGACCCACATCAAAATTCTACCCACAATACATGAGGGGCCATTTGGTCGACACATTTGAAACACTAGTCACCCACGATTTGGAAGACCTCAACATAAAGGGGCATAAGACAAGTATGAATTTAACCAAACAAGAAATGGAGACACTCAGGGACAACAAAAACATTACAATAAAACCGGCAGACAAGGGGGGAGGGATAGTGCTATTAAACACGGTAGATTACACACAAGAAGCAATGAGAATATTGTCAGATACCAACACATAATGAACCCTTAACCACAAACCCAACAGCCTCTTACCAACAAGATTTAAGAACACTTCTACAAGCAGGCAGAGACACAGGTATTTTAACAGAGAAGGAATACCTTTTTCTTGACAACCAGAACCCCCCCGTCTTTTATTATCTACCTAAGGTACACAAGAACACTCAGCACCCCCCAGGCCACCCTATAGTATCAGGAATACAGTCACTCACATCCAACCTGTCCCAGTACATCGACAGATTCCTTCAACCTTATGTCAGCGCACAAAAATCATACATCAGAGACACGACAGACATAATAAGAACACTACAGACAATAAAATGGGAGGACACATACTGGATCTGCACCAGCGATATTACATCATTATACTCAGTCATCAACCACGACCAGGGGATAGCAGCCACAGAACAGTATCTAAAACAGGACACGACATTACCCACCGACCAGACACAATTCATCATAGACTGCATCAGATACATTTTGGAACACAATTATCTTTGGTTTGGAGAAACATACTACAGACAGACGACAGGGACCGCTATGGGCACCAGATTCGCCCCTAGCTACGCCAATCTCTTTATGAGCTGCTGGGAGGACGAGAACATCTGGGCAGACGGCGAGCTGGGGGAGAATCTGGTGCTCTGGCGAAGATACATTGACGACATCATTTTCATCTGGAGGGGAACAGAAGACAGTTTACAATCTTTCATGCAACACATAAATGACAACGACAATAACCTTATCTTCACAACAGAGTACAGTAGAACACAGGTAAATTTCCTCGACATCACAGTCTTCATCGAAGATAACCACATAAACACCAAGATATATCAGAAACCGGTTGACGTGAACAGTTATATTCTCTCCACAAGCGGGCACCATCCCAACTGGCTGGCGGGTATCCCGACCAGCCAGTTCCAAAGGGTCAGACGGAACTGTACTAAACTAACGGACTACAGAACTCAAGCAGACAACATGAGCACTCAATTTAAGGACAAAGGGTACAACGGAACCACTATTCAAGAGGCCTACGATAAAGCAGAGAATACTGACAGAGACAACCTACTCACATACAAGGACAAAACCACAGGCAATAGAGACAACTTCAAGATGGCATTCATCACCAAATACAACTCTGACAATAGACTATTTTATAACATCATGCGCAAACATTGGCACATCCTCCTGGAGGATGAAATCTTAGGTGACTTACTACCAGCAAAACCCTGCATGACATACAAAAAATCTACAGACTTAAAACAGAAATTGACTCATAACCACATCAAAACACAAAAAGAAAAAACAGACAAAAACAAGGGCTTCTACCACTGTGGTAGATGCAAATTGTGTAAAATAAGACAGATAACCTCCACCAAAAGAATAGAGACCTTTAAATCGACAGTGACTACAGAAGAATTTAAAATCAAAGAACACATCACCTGTGACCACATGGGAGTTATATATCTAGCAAAATGCCCATGTGGCCTGCAGTACGTAGGACGGACCATCAGGAAACTTAAGGTCAGGGCAGCAGAACATGTTAGACACATACAAAATGGCTTTGAGACTCATAGCCTCTCTAAGCACTTTAAGGACGTACACGACAGCAACCCATCCGGCCTATCCATCATTGGGATAAAATTAGTGCACAAGAATTGGCGGGGAGGGGACTTTATCAAGGTCATAAACACAGAAGAATTGAAATGGATCTTCACTCTGAGATCCATGCTACCCAGGGGACTCAATGCTGACAATGAGGTCAGATCCATCAGTCACTACTGACCAACCACCATCCTGACTCTTATAAAGATCATTTATAACACCCATTGAGGACTGTTAACCAGGGTCCCCCAAACCCCTCCCACATCAGTAAATTTATTCTCTTAACACACCCCCTCCCCCTCTTCCCACCACAATATAGAAGACCAGTAATTAATATACTCACAAAGTGTATAATTATACCTATATCGTGACAAACTCATTATCCTACTGTTCCCCAGTTCTATTACTGATCCTCCTATAGTGACACCCATATTAAAGAACTAGAAACCCATGTATGGGCAAAAATTCCCTCGACCAATATGGCCACCGCAATTCCATCTAATGACGTGCTACAATACCAATTCAGCACCCTGAGCATTATACCCATACAATGCGCTTAGGTAGAATCATTAGTGTCCACATATGTTCTTTTCTTTCCTCCCCACCTTTTAATTTCACTACCCCCGAAACAGAAGCATAAGATATTGATATGGGCTAATTTGCCCTCATTCAAAATGGCCACCGCATATCCATACGTCAAGACGTAAATAGGATAAAACCAGATGCAAGAACAGCACACATTATACTCCCTGAAGAAGACCCACGAGGGTCGCAACGCGTTGGAGTCATACAGCCATATCCACAGACATATCAAGTCTCCTCCCGGCTGGGAGTTGAGCGCGCGGCAACTGCAGCAGACAGACCAAGGCGCGAATCCCGCGTGACTTCAACCCGGAAGTCCCGTCTGTGCAGTAGCCGTGGTAACCGGCGAATCGAGCGGACAAGGCGCCGATCCAGCCCAGGTGTGACGGAGCCAGCAAGCGGAAGAAGGATAGAGGACAAGCGCCACCGGCAAGAACAGGTAAAGTGTACTGCGGGTGGAACGGGACGCCAGCCCCCCGCACCACTTACTTGCGCATCTGCATTGTGACTTTTTCTTCTCCCCCATTGACTGCCACCACCCCACCACATCTGTGCGCTTGCCCCAGCAGCACAGATTACCATCCCCCCTCCCCCAAACCCCACCAACCCCCCCCCCTTTGGTTCTGAACCCCTTGCACGCAACGGAACAGTGGACACATTGCCAGTGATATATAACTGCTTTTGTCTTACACCCTAAGCTGCACGCAACGGCACAGTGGATACATTGCCAGTGAAAATAAAACTGCATTTATCCAACACTCACTGTCAGTTTTTATTGCACACTCTGAGCGCAGACCCTCACACCCCCTTTTTGCATAACTATTTAAAGGGTAGCCCCCCTTTTCTGAGGACCAGCGGCTCGAGTGCCTGCCCATCCATAGTGGTTCAGCGCCAACCACAATAACCTAGTGCAAAATTCACAATACGCAAACAGGGACATTGTCCACCAAAGGCGCGCATTAAACATTTACACCATAATGTCCATTGCACGTTAAGTTACACGGCATGATGTCCATTATGTATTATGCCAAACACCATAATGCCTATTAAAAATCATGCTACATACAGTAGGTGCTGCTTATCTACATGCTCATTGCCAAGGGTTCCATGCTCATTGCCAGAGGTTCCATGCTCGTTGCCATGTGGGATTACATGCTCATTGCCAACGGGGAATACATGCTTGTGGTAAATGGGGGACTGCGCCGCCAGGCAGAAGTGATAGCCACTGACAGTGGCAGAGCCTGGCTGTATTCCGAGCACTGCAGGTCCCAGCTATTTGAAATAATACCCATTTCACACCAGAAAATGCATTCCCAGGTTGGCCCCTTTTACACCAGCCTTGTCCCTGCATTTTCTGGTGTGAGGGGGAGAGAAAACCACCCCCCCCCCCCCCTTTAACCAGTTATCTCATTTAACCGGCTATATCTTCGGAACTAAAAGACCCATTTACATGAGACAAGTATCATATTGAAGAACTTTTGAGTGGGCTTTGAATGATTTTGGTCCAGTGAAACTGGAACGTTTGGTTTCAGAGTAATCTGCCCTCAAAGAACATGAACAGCCATGAAATTACATTTAAAAAAAAAAATCGATTTACACGCTATATCTCTGGAACCGATTGACCGATATGGACCATCCTGGTATCATATTGAAGGCTCAAGCTCCTGTAATGCCAGGAGGGGAACTCACAGCCATCAGAACCGGGTGGGGGTCGGAATTGACGGGTCCCATATTATCCTATGGGGAAAAAATGTTCCAGCGTTGCCAGGCGATATCTCCGGTTCCCGGGGGGCTAGAGACATGGGGCTGTGCTCGTTGGAAAGCTCTGGTCCTCATCTACAAAATGAATGAAAGGGGGGCACGTGCCCAGGTGCCATTCCCTGAATCTGCCACTGCTGCACTATTATATTTTGTCTGATCTATGAGTCTTTTTGACCCATACTACTGTAAATTGCATGAGGGGAGGAATATACTTATTAAAAACTGACGGAGAGATAAAAGATCCAATAGCAAACCAGAGATCTTTTAAGTCCCATACACAATAGAAGATATTGGTGCCAATATCGCTCATAAAGGGGCTTCTGAGTAATATTGATGCCAATGTCTTTTAGTATGCATGCCTCCCCCGCGCGGTGTTAATGAGCATCGTTATTTTCCGGTTATACAGCTCAATCTGGACAAAATGGCTCTTGTCGCTTGTGCATATTGTTCAGTGTGTGGCCGTGACAATCGACATGAGCGATATTGTCTGCTGCTCGGACCCTCACCGCCTCCTGTTAAATCCTCTTGCTGACGCTGCTCCTGTGCCCTGTATGTCAGGCAGTGGTCAAATTGCACCTAGGACAGTGGTTCCCAACCCTGGTCCCCAAGCACCCCCAACAGTGCACGTTTTCCAGGTCTCCTCACAGAATCACAGGTGACATATTTAGCTCCACCTGTGGATCTTTTAAAATTTGTCTGAATAATGCTGGGTGACCTGGAAAACGTGCACTGTTGGGAACCACTGCCCAAGGATGAAATCAGTGGCGGGAGGGGGTGGCGCTAAATTGTCCAGAGGTGGCGGAGATACATGCATTGAAGGGGGCAGAGCTACACAGGACCAAACATGTGTAAACAGTCAGTGCCTACTGCTATGATTAAACATCTGCAAGGTACAATTAACTTATAATTACAAGGTGCATAAATGTGTTTCGTGGGGCTACATGTGCATGAGATTCCCTCCTGGGTTCTGGGGCTAATTTTGTACTGGCGTGGGCATTACATGTATGCAACGTTACTACTGTCGACAGCTGGTGTGGGCGTTACGTGTAAGCAGCACTACTACTGTTGGCAACTGGCGGCGTTACCCGTA
The DNA here is from genome assembly GCF_055691185.1 of Crinia signifera. Classification (NCBI taxonomy): domain Eukaryota; kingdom Metazoa; phylum Chordata; class Amphibia; order Anura; family Myobatrachidae; genus Crinia; species Crinia signifera. Next base: position 57,632,009 of record NC_139220.1, on the reverse strand, counting down.
AGTAGCACTAAAACTGCAGCAGCAATGGGCTGAGGGAGAACTTCAGCGACTACCGAGGACACCTGTAGCAGCGCCGGGGAGAGCAGAAGTGCAGCGGTGACTGGCGTGTTGGTGAGAGGGAACAAACTGCAGTGGCGCCGGAGTGAGGGACACCAATGGCAGAACCCGATGCTTGAAGATGGAGACTCACAGGGGCTCAGAGGAGCAAGAAAGCCAGCCGCAGAAGAGCTGTGCACTGGTCAATGGAAGGCCACCGATGCTGGTAAAAAGAGACCTACCTCCTCTCCCTAGCTTCTCTTCTTCCCCTTTTGTATTATCACTTCACCCCCATCACCTTACATCCTATCCCCTCCCCCTCGTCCGCCGTCACCTCCCCCCTCCTCTCGCCCGTCGCTGCTGCAGCTTTAATGCTAATTACGGGTAACGCCGCCAGTTGCCAACAGTAATGGTGCTGCTTACACGCCAGTTGCCGACAGTAGTAGCGCTGCATACATGTAACGCCTATGCCAGATGCTGACCGTAATAGCGCTGCTTACACGTAGCACCCACACCAGCTGACGACAGTAGTAGCGCTGTGTACCCGTAATGCCCACCCCAGTACAAAATTACCCTCCGAACCCAGGAGGGAATCTCATGCACACGTAGCCCCACAATATCTTTCATGCTCAGCTTAAAGGTCCATACACACTGGGCGACTATGCCCAGCGTGTATGGACAGCGATGACCGCTGTCATCGCTGCGGGGAATGCCGCTCAGTGCATAGACACTGAGCGGCTTTCCCCCTGCCCAGCACCGATGGAGGGGGAGAGGACGGCATCCAAAGCAGTCCTGAAAGCCGCTCATCTGCTGGTATAACCAGCAGATGAGCGGCTTTCCCAGTGATGTTGCAGGAGAGCGCAGCAGCGCTAACAGCTCATCGCTGGGGCATACACACTGGGCGGCTTTGAGCTGAAAGCCGCTCAAACCTGCTGTTTTGAGCGACTTTCAGCTCAAAGTCGTCCAGTGTGTATGGGCCTTTAGGAAACTATTCACCAATATCTTTCGTCTTTCATATCTTCTAGTATGTATGGGCTTTAATACATGGACCTCTAACCTTTAAGTTATAGTTATTATTTCAAACTCTTATGTGTTCTCATCACTTTGGTGCTTAATTATATTTACTGGAAATGTGCTTACTTGAGCGCTTTCTTTCTGTGCAATCATTTTTTTACTTACAAAGTCGACAGTGCTGGTGTCGACGAGTGAAATGCCAACATTAGGGGTTCTGCTGAGGGCTGTTGGGAAAAAGTGTGCAGGTCTAACCCAGAAGTGATGATCACACAAGTGTCGGGACCCAGAAGATGCCACTGCAGCCACTAGGAAAAGGAAATTCACCACTGGACCGCCATACATTCTATTGGTCAGCAATATGATTATGTTGACATTATGGGGGAAATTTAAGAAGATGGGAGTCCTATTTCAGATAGATTGTTGCTATAGGCAACCAATCAGAATCTACTTATTTATTTAGCACCTTCTACAAGATGATCTGATTGGTTGCCCGTAGCAACATCCCAAGTGACATAGAACTTCCATCTTCGCAAATTTCCCCCTATGACTGTTGACATTTCATATCCAACCCCTCAGGACTAACGTAGTTTTGCTTATTTTATTACTTATTGAGGAAAACTGCACATAAGTTTCTATTTATTTAAATCTAACTCCTTTTCTTGCTTTGTGTAATTAAATAATGTGATGCACTAAATGGTTTCACCTGTGGATGTCTAAATCAGTGTTCTGAAATAATGCTATCAACATTATATACTAACAGTCTAATAAAGTACACTGTGATTTGATAGTGAGTTCTTGCAGTGTCCTCACACAAAACCAAAACCCTCCTTCTTGGACTGTATAGAAATAATCCTTTGATAGATCACAATGTTGTCCGTCCTGTTGCAAAAGTTGTTCACCCTACCTTAACTATTTTAACACTTGTAAATGTGAACCTACTGTATGTATTGATAAAGAGTAAACACTTCTGTTTGTTCTCATATAATGAATTGTGAGAGCAGTTCAATGTTCAAAAAATCATAATACAGTACATCTAATTACCACAGTAGTATTTCTGACCATTAAACCTGAAATACAAGTTCACCAGCGGCGGCTCTTACCACTGGGCTGCCGCTGTGCTTGTGGTCCCCGTGGCTACCACCGCCAATCCGAATCCCAGCCACCGGTCCCATCACGGGGCTGGCGCAGGTGTAGTAGCTTCCTCAGTACTGTGCATGAGCTGGCCCTCAGAGGCATATTCAGGGTTCTGGGCCCGGTGCATGCGCAATACCATCTTCATACTATGCATGCGCGGAACCTGGTTTTTATGGCCTGCCACTCAGCCGCCCATGTAGAGGCGCCTCGGAGGGAGGGAACACCTCCCAATGAGACTGCCCTGGGTGACTGGCAGGTTGGACTTCCAATAGGAAGTCACTGCCAGTCACAGTGAAGCCAGAGCAGTCTCACAGACTGCGTCTTGCTTTACTTAGGCAGAGAACAGTGGCGGATTTTACCTGAGGGGGGCTGCAGCCCATAGGTAAAAACCGCCACTGAAGTTCACTGAAATAAATGGTCTTTGCACATATAAATGCATACCTCCCTAAATTTCCCTTGAGGTAATTTCACATCCAGGGTAGTTTATCTAGATCAGGGGTGGCTGGACTTTTGTCAGCCGGGATCTACTTTTTGTACACTTACTTACCGATGATTTACCGGCATCTCCTCATGTGCAAAAGATATTCCCCTTCCAGTGCAATATGCCCCTTACACATTTTGCCACACCGAATGGGCCAAAATTCACATCAGTGCACAGGGTATGGGCCAAAATTCACATCAGGGTATAGAATAGAATCAACTTTATTGGACATGTATGCTTGCGCACACTAGGAATTTTTTGTGGATTACAGTGCAGCATCAACCAGAGGGGATGGGGGGAGACATTACATACATTGCATTAAGACATACACAGAACACATGTGGGCCAAAATTCACATCAGGGCACAGGGTATGGGCCAAAATTCAAATCAGGGCACACCATTACAAATTACATACACATCAAGCTGTGCAGATGCTTTGATTAATGATCATGAGTTATAAACATATGGGGCTGAGCACATCAGACAAATCACCAAAGAATCAAACTATGCCCACCAATCTTAAAAAAAAATTGCTATGTTTACTAAAACTAACAGTAGTGTTACCTTTTTTTTTTTTTAACTTTTTATAGAAAAAATGTGGACGGTAAAACAACATCCCCATTCAACTGGGTTCAAGAGACCCTGTTCTCTCCCCCCCCTCCCTCCCAACACCTCATCTCACCCCACCATAACCTTGAAACACAAAAAAACAACTACAGTATAAAGCACCTAGGAAAAAAAACCTGTCTTACTTTTTTGTAGATTCTGGCCACTGTTGCTGCTACCATTAGCCACCGTTCATAGCTCAGCCGCCACCGCCACTGCTCATCCTTCAGTCGCTCCATCCCGCTTCTGCCGCACTGCATCAGTGCGCGGTGATGTCACCCCTGCAATGCACTCCTGGGAACGCTGAAGCCAGGCAAGGCTTCAGAAGAAATTTGAGGTAACAGGGGCTTCACACTTTAAGAAAATGAATGCGATCTACTGGTGGAAGGTCTGCGATCTACCGGTAGATCGCAACAGACCTTTTGGCCACCACTGATCTACATTTTCAGATGCTCTAGGCCACCTCTAACTACCCTACCATTAAAAAATGTTAAATTGCCGCACACATGGTTACCATGGTGACGTACTCCCTTGAGTCTGGACTTTTTAAACACAAAAAAATATTTGTATATTACCAGCATATTCAGCTTTACATTTGAGAAAAAAACAGTAATAAAAAGAAAATGGGTAATGATGGACTAAAAGGTACAGTATGTAGGAAATTTAGGAATTTGATATCCAAGATAAGTGCTACATGTTGCTATTTGGTCCAGTCACATTCTTGTAGAGTGATCCTGAGTTCAGTGAATTGTTGTCTGAGAACATACTGTATGTGTGTAGAGGGCAGGTAATGAGGCAGAACAGTTTTACTCAGGCCTGCCCTAGGCATAAGCAATCTAAACACTTACCAGGACAGGTTGCAGTGGTGAAACTAATGCAGGGGGGGTTGTTGCAGTGGCAAAGGAGGGAGATGAATAGGGAAGAGGATGTGAATGAGATGGAGGAGGGGGAGATGGAGCTGAGTGGGCACAAGTGGGCTTGGAAAAGGAGGGAGATGGGTAGGGAAGAGAATGTGAATGAGCTGGGGGAGGGGGAGCTGAGTGGGCACAAATGGGCTAGGAAAAGGCAAGAGATGGGTAGGGAAGAGGATATGAATGAGCTGGAGATGGAGCTGAGTGGGCACAAGTGGGCTAGGAAGAGGAGGTTGATGGGTAGGGAAGAGGATGTGAATGATACCCCTTTTCCACTAACAACCTGGGTCAGACCCGGTAAATTGAACCCGGTTTGGACATGGGTAAGAGACACATTTCCACTACAGTGCTGATCATGATTACATAAGAAAAAGCCTTTTTAAAGGGCTTTACCAGGGGAGGTAAAAAAAAAACAGGGCCACCATTAAAAGATTACCATATTACAAGAAGAGACCACACTAATTTATTTTAAAATAACATCTTTTTTATTTTTTATTTTTTTTACTGCCAAAAATTAAATCTTTGGAACTTTCAAAAGTGTCTTCACACAAGACAAGAAAATACATGTTTAGGTAAAATGTTTGCCGTATATCTGAGCCTTTGGTGTACATAAAAATGTAAAAAGTGCACGTAAACATGTTGAAAAACAAGTGCCCATAAAATTGAATAAAGTGCAAGGTGTAGGGTTTAACCAAACTGTGCCCACAAGGCGACTGAATGCAATAGATGCATTCAGCATTCTTATTGCAATAATGCAATAAGAAAAAGGATACCAAAGAAAAAACAGGTATTTCTTATGGCAAATTACGATATATCGTCTAGGTTTGGCAGCAGTGTAGTAGACGTGTTTTCACGGCTAGTGGTGTTTGCCTCACTATACTCTGGGTTTAGTGGGACACTGGTAGCAGTGCTTGAGGCATAGCTAGTGGAAGTGTTGGGGGTGTAGCTAGCACCAGTGGTCGGGTGGAAACTAGTTGCTGTGCTGGGGTATAGAGGCTCTTGGTGTGGCTGGTGCTCACACGAAGTGCTAGGGGCAGAGGGGCCCTCTACTGTATTGGCCATATGCATACTCCTGGTGTGCTAGGTATGCTGGAGCATGTGGCGGATACTGTGGATAATGCGGGGGGGGGGGGGCGTATACTCATGATTAAGTATCTGTTCCAAGAAGGACAATTGTCTGTCCTGTATGTCCTTTAATTGATCCAAGAGAGAGTGCTGCAGCTGTCTTTCATTTGCTAAAAACTTTTCCATACGAAGAGAAAGCTCTTGCTGCTTGTTCGGAATAGTTTTTTTTCTTCTTTGGCGGCACATTGTAAACTGCAAGTGAGCTAAACAAAAAAACACTATAAACATAAAATAGCAGAGGTGTTTGCTATTTGTTTTTTTTTTTTTATTTACTATTTGACTACAGTTTTGGTGTTTGTTTTAAAGTCGGCTGCTCCGTTGTGTCTCGGACCCCTCCTCCACCATAGACTGTGCGGTGTCAGCCAAGACAGACCTATCGAGTAGACTGCACGCCATCTTCCGAAATCAGGAGTGGAGAAGTTGGGCAGCACGGTGACATTGCCATAGTGGACTGTGTTTCAGGTGGCTCCTGGCTACTCTCCATCTGGCTGGCCAATGAGGATGACAGTGCCACAGGATTACTCAGAGCTGTGTTGACAAATGCACTGCAGCATAGATCGGAATGGACCCATTCGACACGTGCGGCACCGCTTTTTTCCCTGTTCTGGTCAGAGACCTTGGTGAACTGCCTCTTCAGTGATTTCAATTTGTTAAGCACTTGCTGGTGAGAGCGGTGTATCCACCTAGACTCCAGCATTTGGGCGATATTTCTGTACACAATCGCGTCTTTTACGGTACCAGTTACCTGGCGCTTGATTTCCTCCTCTGTTCTAATGAGCAGCAGGTCCTGACTTCAGCATCAGACCAATTGCTGGCAGCTATAATGATGTTGTGCTGCGGGATAAACAGCCGTGTCCGTGGGCCAGCCTGTGGTGCTGGCGGCAGAGTGGAAGGTGGCTGCTGGAGCAGCCTCTGACGCAGCAGGGGAAGGTCAGCAGGACAGACATGCAGCACATGTGCACAGAACGCTGTCCTCCATACCATTTGTGCTGTCTGCGGGGCTCTAAGTGATGGCATCACTCACCAGCGCCCCAGCAGCACCAATCAGTGAAGATTTTAACATAGCCAGTCAAATAACCCCGTTAGGGAGCGTTTTCACTACCCTTGAATCTGGGTGCTAACCTGAGCATTACCTGGGTAGGATTGCCGGGGAATCCAAACCGGGTTATTTGACAGGGAGTATTTCCACTAGCAGAAAAACCCGGGTAGATGCGCGTCCCCGTGGAGATTACCGGGTTATTTCTGCTAGTGGAAAAGGGGTATGAGCTGGAGGAGGGGGAGGCAGAGCTGTAAGGAGGATATAAGTGGTCCTGGAGGTTGAGAAATGTGGGCCAGGAGGTAGAGCAGGGATACAGGGCTGTGCAGTGAATTTGTAGTTCTCATTAATAAATTATATTTATGTATGAGATTTGCAGCAATTTAAGATGCTCAAGCTAAAATATTTTACTCTCAGTAGAGTAAGATGTAAACGTTATGCTGCTGTGAGGTATTATGCTGATTACCTGCCCTCTACATCTATTTCCAGGGGGATACGGTCATATTGTCGACCCGACTTACATCGACCGTCATTAGGTCAACACCATTGGGTCAACAGGGTTCTAGGTCGACATGGTGTTAGGTCGACAATGCAGTTAATGACTGAATCTGAGTAAAGTAGTATAGTCTGGTTATGTACCACAGAATGTCTGTAAAGCCCCGTACACACGGGGGAGATATATTGCTCAGCCATATATGGCTGAGCAATATATTGCTCAGTTACTCCTTTTCATCAGCGACCAGAGATGGTCGCTGAGAAAAAAAAGAAACTGCCGGGGGGAGCCCAGCAGTGGAAATCAGCTGGTCACAGGAGCATGTTCCTGCGACCAGCGATCACTAAAGGGGTAAAAACGGGAGCGCGCACCCGGCGATATATCGCCGGAGCACACTCCCATCGTGGGCATATTTCCCGCGATATTACACAAAATTGCCCCCGTGTGTACTCACCATAAATCACCTCAAGGGTAAACTATTTTGGTACAAGTCGAAAGGGGATGATTTTGTGTTTTGTATAAAAAAAAATAATAATAATCTTTTGAGACTGTTTGTTTGTATATGTTCTTATTGTTGTTATTTGTTGATTGCATATTTGTTGATTCAATTAAAAAAGTAATCTGCGTCCCCTTGCGGAGCTCGCCACGCTTCGGGCTCGGTGGCTCGCTACACTCGCCACACTTTATAAAATCGACTCCACACCGACATGGATATAAACAGTTCGAGAGGACCTCACAACGCTCGCCACACTTCGGGCTGGTGTGGATAGTAGGGGTTTGGAATGGAGGCATTTGCAGTATGTAACATGGAGCACTGGCAAATGCGTCCTTTATTGTGCATGAGACGCACTTGCGCACTGCACCCCCCCTTTGCACAGGAGAGACACACGCTACCAAACCCCTAACCCTGTCCGTCTCCCTGAAGCGGACACGGGCAGGGTTGCCGTAATCTGAGACGCTCGTGCGCAGGGGATCTGGCGGTTACCAGCGGTGTGTGGCAGGCACTCACTAGGCTTGCCGGTGACAGAGCTGCAGCTCGCGGGGACAGTACGGTGACTACGCTGCTTGACGGGGACACTACGCAGGGCTGCCATGGGGACACTACGCTGACTACACTAGGCAGGCGTTGGGCTACGCTGACAACGTAGCTTAGCCTATGCTGAAAACGTAGTGTAGCCTGCCAATCAGATACTATCTATTATTTTCTAGAAGGTGCGAAGTAAATAAGAAATACATTCTGATTGGTTGCCAATAGCAACATCCCATGTGAAAAAGAACTCCCATTTATTTATTAACAGTTTCTTATATAGCGCACACATATTCCACAGCGCTTTACAGAGAATTTTTGAACACACCCCAGTGGAGCTTACAATCTATATTATGTAAAGGAAATTCATCAACAATTAGAAGAAAGTACCACATACAAAAAATTCAAGTCTGATGCTACTAATAGTATAAAAAATAGTTTTTAGAGACACCTCAATAAATGTATGGAAAATTGTACATCACAAAAAGGAATACAAATTAGTTTTTTATTTTTGTTTTATAAATGTAAGACTTGTATATAAGACGTGACGGTGAAGAAAAAGATACTATGTCTAAGAGGATGAAGCAAAGGCTGGGGATACCAGCAATGCAGGGTAGCTGATAACTGGATGCTAGGAATACAGGATAGTCAGATGACTTGAAGTTTGGGATTCCAGCAGAGCAGAATTTCCAGACGACTTGAAGCTGGGGATACCAGCAGGCAGGATGACTGAAGACATGAAGCTGGGGATTCCAGCAGAGCAGGACTTCCAGGCAACTTGAAGCTAGGGATACCAGCAGGCAGGATAGCTGGTTTGTTTGAAGCTGGAGACACCAGCAATGCAGGATAGCTGGAAGGCTTGAAGCTGGAGATTTCCAGTAGAGCAGAGTAGTCCTATAGCTTGAAGTCAGAAAGTGCTGAAGATGATAACTGCACTGTGTCTTTAAGAAGCTGAGTAAGGCTGGAGCTCTCTACACACTGACAGACAACAAAGCACTGACAACTACCAGTGGCTGGAGCTGGGCCTTCTACCTCCTGCTCACTGCTTATTGGCTGGAGTGCTGCTCTGCCTGGAATCTGTCTCCTGAGTGGTTCTTGCATTAGAGCAGGCCCAGAAGTCTCATGGCGCTGCCCATATAGAGAACTGGTGGGGAATGCAGGGACACACCAGATAGCTGAGGCAGAATGTGAGGAGGAAGTTGAGGCGGATGCTGCTGATGGTGATGTGGTTTGCTTAAATGAGTCACTGGGCTAGACAGTTGCCTGTGGGATGCAAAAGGCCGTCGCCTAGGCAGAAGACCAAAAATTCCACATCATGTAGTGCTGCAGTAAGCAGGGGTAAGGCGTTGGCAACCTACAGACATCCTCGCTCATGCGTCACCTGAAGTTCATCCACAAGTCACTGTTTAGTTCAGAAACTGTGGCTAGGACCGTTAGCAGTCCAGGGACACCTAAATCCCTTGATCCTGTTGTATCCAACCAGCACTCCTCGTCAATTTCCTCTTCTATCCGGTTCGGAGGTAGTCCTGCAGGCCATGTCACCGGCATGAATGACTCTTCTATCTGCAATTCCTCAGGAGGATCCTGCAGCACTACACCTACTGCTGACGCTGCTGCTGTGAGTCGTTCATCATTCCAGAGGGGAAATCAGAACACTGCTATGTCTTTCATGAAGCAATTGACCGTCCTACAGTTGTTTGCTATAAGGATGAAGTACAACAGAAGTCATCCTATGGCAAAGTGGATAACTACGCTCTTGGCAGCTATGTTGGCGTTGGATGTGTGTCTGCCATCACTGGCGTTGGATTTAGACGATTGATGGAGGTATTGTGTCCCCGGTACCAAATTCTGTCTAGATTCCACATCACTAGGCAGGCGATTCCCAGGATGAAAAGAAACGTCCGAAAAAGTGTCTTCAGTGCCCTGAAAAATGCAGTTGTACCCACTGTCCACTTAACCATGGATATGTGGACAAGTGGTAGAGGGCAAACTTTGGACTCTATGACTGTGACAGCCCACTGGGTAGATGCATTGCCTTTCTCCGCAACAGAAGCAGCTAAATCTCTGAATTGCCAGCACAATCCAAGGCAGGCTACGCTGTGTATCACCAGTTTCACTAAAAGGCACAACACTGACAACCTCTTAGAGAAACTGAAGGAAATCATCATGCAGTAGCTTTCCCCACTTAGACTCTCCTGGGGATATGTGGTATTGGGCAATGCCTGTAACATTGTGCGGGCATTACATATGGGCAAATTCAAGGCCATTCAAGCTTACACTTACGTCACAGGCAAAGGAGCAGGGATGCACCTGACTGAAGCTCAGTGGAGACTGATTTGTGCAAGGTTCTCCAGCCATTTGAACTTGCCATACGTGAATTCAGTTCCGACACTGCCAGCTTGAGTCAGGTCATTCCCCTGATCAGGCTGTTGCAGAAGCAGCTGGAGAAAGGGAAGGAGGAGCTAAAGCGTGGCAATTCCGCAAAGCATGTAGCTCTTGTGAATGAAGCCCTTCATATGCTTTGCCAGGATACGAGGGTGGTCAATCTAATAAAGTCAGAGGAATACATTCTGGCCACCATGCTCGATCCTCGGTTTAATGCATATGTTGTGTCTTGGTTTCCGGCAGACCTGCTAGTCAGGAGATTGTCATCTGAAGTGGACCGTGTCATGGCAACAGCTTCTCCTTCCTTTTCTTCCACACCTGTGGCTGTGAGCCAAAAGCTTAAATTTCCTACCCAACCCTCTATAATGCAGGACAGGCATGAGCAAGTTTGGACATCTGGTCCAGGCAGAATGATCTGCCAGCAATTGCTGACATGTCTGCTGTCACTGCATACGATGCTGTCACCATTGAAAAAATGGTGGAGAATTACTTTGGTGACAGCATCCAAGTAGACATGTAACACAGTCCGTACCGGTACTGGCAGGAAATAAAGGCAGTTTGGAGGCTCCTGTACAAACTGACTCTATTTTACCTGAGTTATGCTCCTCCAGTGTGTGTTCCGAAATAATTTTTAGTGCAGCTTGGAACCTGGCCTTTGAGCGGCGTAGGAGGTTGCTTCCACAAAATGTGTGGAAGATGATGTTCATCAAAATGAATTATGAGTTCTTCAACGAAGACCCGCAAATGCCTCCAGAGACTAAAGAGGGACCTGTAATGGTGAATTTCAGTGGGGACGAATTCATAATCTGTGAGGATGTATTTACTGAAGGGGGTGAGGAATATGAGGATGAGGACTACATCTTGTCTCTGTAGAGCTGGTTTGTACAGGGAGAGATGATTTGCTGCTTTTTTTTTGTGGGGGGCCCAAACAAACCAATAATTTCAGCCACAGTCATGTGGCAGACTGTCGCTGAAATAATTGGTTTGTTAAAGACCGTTTGCATGTCCTATTTACGCAAAATAAATTACAAACGGCCATCCTGTCTGCTGCTGCAGTGCTACTTTAAGTTTGTGCCGCCCACTTGTGTCACTTACTGTAGCTTAGTCATCCAGCTACCTCTGTACAACCTAATGGCCTAAAAACAACATTGTGCGGTTTTCAGGATAGACTGGAAATGAGTGAACATTCATGTTGCTGAGGTTAATAATTAGCCTAGGAGCAAAAAAAAAAAAAAAAAAAGGTACTTATGTAGTATCTGGGTGCCCGATTTTGTGATTGTATGCCTTACCTTAAGGCATACAATCAGATGAGATTCGATGCGATTTTCGGCAAAATCGAATCGCATGCAATGCGATTTTGCATAGGATTCAATGTAAACAAGGTCCTGTTCATATCCCCACTATCTAAGTGGGCATAGAGTTGATTTTATATAGTGTGGCGAGCCCGAAGCGTGGCGAGCGCAGTTAGCCACCGAGCCCGAAGCATGGCGAGCGCAGCGGAAAACATTTTAAGTAATCCGCGGGGCTTGCCTTCTACGGCGCCCGTCGTACTCGATCGCATACCTTAAGTTAAGGTACGCGATGGACACGATTTTCTTTTAATTTCCGGGCTTTATTGCCGGCAATAAGAAAATCGCGTTGATCGCGTCCATCGCATGCCATTATAATGGCATGCGATCAACGGAATTTTACATAGGTCTAAATGTTAAATGAGCTTTCAATGTTAAAATTGCGTCCATTGCATGCCATTATAATGGCATGTGATGCGATCAACGCGATTTTACATAGGGAACAATGGGAAATGGGCCAATATGGCCCATTTCTCATTGTATATGCCCCCTCATGGGTATCAAGTATGGTTAATGCCCCCCCATTGTTAACGCCTCCCCACTATTGACGCCAACCCGAAGCGTGGCGAGAGCAGCGAGCCCGCGAGGGGCGGCGGTACGCGTCCTCCGACCTTTTCATACCTCCACTATCCACGTCGGTGTGGAGTTCATTTTATAAAGTGTGGCAAGCGCACGCGTATACCTGTGAAGTTATGCGTGTCCCCTCGCGGGGCTCGCTGTGCTCGCCACACTTTGTAAAATCAACTCCACGTTGACGTGGATAGTGGGGGTATGAAAATTGGGGTTTTTAGGGCTTTTTACATTGGAATCAATGTAAAATTGGGTCTCAGGGACCATTTTGCATTGATTCCAATGTAAAATTGCGTCCATCGCATGTAAGAATGAGAGGGGATCCATCTGTAAATGGGTTGCCCTCACACCAGTTACAGGGTTACAGTAGAGGGATCACTGAAGAAATAAGGCAGCCTGGTGCTTTACAGCACTGCACAAACGGCCCTTTATTGCTTTATCTTTGATAATCTCTTGCAAGCAATACAATGCAAATCTTTTATTCCTGAGAACAGTGTAGAATGTCCCCTACTCTAGCATTCCAAGGTATAAAAGTTTCTCAAATCCACTTTCTGCTCCCTGAAATATAATGAAATGTAAACCTACCTCATTGTTGTGTTTGAAATGAGATAATGGCATGGCTGCTGGCTAATACAACCTTGTCACACACCTTTTAAAATATGTTCCTTTTTCATTTATCTAATTGCAAATCATTGTTCTTAATATTTGTACAAAGACACTAAAGTGGAGTGGTCCAATTGTTAAATATTTGATGAAGCTGCGGTTAGGGCTTTACCCATCTTCTCACAGAAATAATATGGGGACTAAAGAACCAATCAATGCTCTGTTTACCACCCCACCCCCAGCTTATCTGTATATTTATGGATTGTGGGAAGGAAACCCGCAATCGGAGGAATCCCGCTCAAGCACGGGCAGAACATACACACTTGATACAGTTTTAGTTTCAGTGGGGATCTAACCCAAAACCTGAGTGCTGTAATATTTAGTAGCATACATAGGTCCTGATGCAGAACTGTTCGCTAGGCTTCATGTTATCGCAGCCTAATTAACAGGTAAACGCCACCTGCCGAGGGTATGTGTACAAGATTCACACTCACTGAACTGTTCACTCTGGGAAGGGAGGGCCGAGGTTGGGGAAAGGGGGGCGGCAGGGGAGCGCCTAGCGTTTATGGGTCTCCCCATAAAAATGCTGGGCGTTTCCCTCAGAACGCAGGCATGGTGATGTATGCTCTGGGCAGGCGGCTGACTTCACATGACATCAGCACCCGCCCCGTATTTGGCGATTAGCATCCGGAATAAAAGTCAGTCTAGACGGATTTTTATTCTGGATGCTATCCTTCAAGTACGGGGTGGGCGCTGATGTCATGTAACGTCAGCCATCGCCATGCCTGTGTTCTCAGGGAAACGCCCAATGTTTTTATGGGGACTCCCATAAAATGCTGGGTGTTCCCCCCCCCCATGCTGGGTGAGAAATGCCCATTCCTCAAACATTAGGGGGAGACCGCTAGAGATGATAGAATTTAGAAATATCAGAAAATAATAAAGAAATGTGCCTTCATTTCTATATCACTCAACAGTGTTCATTTATGGGTATACTCTTTAGATCACTCGCACTACATGACTTCTTTATGGTCACTATACTTAATCTTCAACCAAAATATTCATTTATGTAAACCCTTACTATAACACCTTGTTTGTTTTAAGCTTTTCAATTTACACACCATTCACATATAATATCTATCTATCAATCTATCTATCTAATTATACACAATATATATTCACACTATTCTCACTTATCTAGAGAAATGGACAGTCTAGACACCCACAATACACCTTTTTGTTTTTCCTAATAATATGCACTATTGTATAATAATAATTCTAGTCTTCTCTTCTAATACTACAACAATTGCATTCACGTCATGTGTTTCAAAGGTGTATTTACTTATTTTTTACATTATATTTTCTATATATCATTTTTTTTTTAAATAGTTGATATCTGTGAAGTTTTAATAGCACTGATTTAATTATTGTGACCTCAACAGTATATCTTGGCGTGCATGTGCACTGTAATATGAACATACTTTACCAGCGCTGTTAACCCACCGTTTGTGTGTTTAGTGCAGTGTAGTGAGAACAGCTAAATTATACAACTAGCCGGCCATTATACGAGCACATGCTACTCACTATAACAGATATCTGTAGATACAATAATATTAACACACGTTATCAGCACTGTTTACCCATTGCCTGTATACTGTGTGGCATACTGACAACAATATAATATAAAACAATATAAAACATCCTGGTAATATATGAACACTTGCTGCCCGTTGCTCCAGATGTAATTAGAGATTAGTAGCACAGATTTGATTATCTCAATACTGGCAGCACACTTCAGCACAGTAGAATACTGCCATGAATGAGCACTGATATTACAATACTAACGCACCTTACTAGCGCTGTACTCCTATTGCATGTACATTAAGTGTGGCATATATACCATCTTAAGCGCAATCTAGAACATCTCCAGAATTTGGACGGCACACCTAGGGTTGCCACCTCAGGCATCTTCGATACCTGGAGATTCCTCCCCCCTCACCTACATGCGCACCGAAGGTGCGTGCGCTTCTGGAAAAGTGGGCATGGCTTCATAAAACAGGCGTGGCCTATTTGGAAAAGTGGATATGGCCTCTAATACTGACAAGGGCGTAACTACCATAGGTTCAGGGGGTGCAGCTGCTATGGGGCCCAGAGCTGAATGGGCACCTGTGAAGTCCGCGAGGGGACGTGTATACCTGTGAAGGTGTCCGCGTCCCCTCGCGGGGCTCGCTACGATTCGGGCTCGGTGGCTCGCTGCGCTCGCCACACTTTCTATTCTCAACTCCACGCCGATGTGGATAGCGGGGGTATGAAAAGGTCGTAGGACGCGTACCTCCGCCCCTCGCGGGCTCGCTGCGCTCGCCACGCTTCGGGCGGGTTGACGTTGATCGTGGGGTGGCGTTAACAATTGGGGGGAGCCATTTCACACTTCAGGGTGCCTATTTGGCCTCTGTGGGCCATTTAACATTGTTCCCTATGGAAAATCGGGTCAATTGGGACATTTAACATTGTTCCCTATGGGAAATCGCAGTAATCGCGTCGGTCGCATCGCATGCGATTTTTTTGGGTCGCATGCGATGCGATTGACGCGATTTTTTTTACCTTACGATGCCCAAGATCACAATCGTGGGTGCCCTTCTAGGTAGAGTACCATTTAATCTTTAATTTTCGATCTACCTTTTTCTCTGCACCAATTTATTTTATTTTATTCAGATATTTACTATCAATAAGTTTTTAATACTTTGCTCCTTATATCCCTAATACAGGGCATTTATACACCTATGCTACAAGGTAGAAAAAGTTACCTGTAGAAAATAAAACTAATGGTACCTTACAGGACAAATTACTTTTTTAAAGGATTACTAATAAAGAATTAAATTTTATAGCCGTTAGACTTAGATATTCTGTATTCTTTCGGTATTTATCTGATATTTGAAAACAGCTGATCACACCTTGTAATAGTGGGGTAACAACTATAGGACACCCCCACTCGGTCACTACAGACCCATCCATTACTGCAAAGCCATATATAATATTTTGGTGCGGGTTCTCCTTATTTTTTTACATTAAACATTCTAATTAAATCAGGTCAAATTGGAGTTGAAAGGAGCTAGACAACAATATTAAAAGATTAACAGTTCTAATTGAACAAGGCAGACACTGGGAATGTATCGCAAAAGACACAACATGCATGCCAAAGGGTTGTACACAAGGTGAGATTTTGACCAGATAATCCAAATCTCTTAAGGTCCATACAACTAGGAGATTATGCCCATGCCCGGTGACAGGGGGGTTCAAAGGGGATTATGCCCAGGCCCGAGGGTCGGAGGGGCCCCAGCGATCAAAGGCAGTGGCACATAAAATAGGGCAGCGCTGCAGCGGTAAATACCGCCAAGGCCCCGGGCACACTGGCAGTCTGTGTCAGTCAACAGCCTTCTGCGCCGCATCCCGCCTTACTAACTTTTCTGCAGCGTGGATGCGGGCCAGTTGGGAGGTTGCACGGTGGTGAGGGGGGGCAGATTGGATCTCTGCTGTGGATCCAATCCGTGGCCCTGGTGCCCCCTGTGACAGCCGTCACAGCCGCCAGCACTGTAGATTCAGTGCAGGCTGTGATGCCTGTTTTACTGTGTAGCATGCGCCGTATGCAGGCTGCAGAAAGACCACAGGCACAGCCCGCACCTGCCGCCACAGAGGTTAAGTACCGTGTGGTGTTTTATGAGGGTAGTTGGGGAGTGCAAAAAGGGGAATTGTAATGTAAGGGGAGCTAATTGAGGTGTACTGAAATGGGTGAGGAGCGCTGTGGTAGGATGGGGTGCAGTGCTGTGATCAGAGTGGGTTCTGTGAAGGGAAAGGGATGCTTTGGTGGGAGACGTGCTAGAATAGGAGGTGGGTGGTGTGATATGAAAGCGGTGCTGTGATAAAAGAGGGTGCTGTTCTGTGATGGGAAGGGGTATTGTGCTGTAAAGGTTGCCATGCTGAGAGAGGATCCCCCCCCCCCCCCCCTTCCCTGGTTGCCATCCTCAAAGCTGCTCAACTGATGGTAATACCAGCAGATGAGCATCTTTTCCAGTGATTATGCAGGAGTGCTTATCACCGCTCATCGCCGCTCAAACTTGCTGTTTTGAGCGTCTTTCAGCTCAGTCGCACAGTGTGTGTGGGCCTCTAAACTTCACAAAACACAGATTCAATGCAGTGCTGGCCAAAAGTCACCAAATTTCCAGCAAACGGGCCTCAGACCTTCATTCTCCATGTTTTAGCATTTGGTGTCACAAACTGAGGAACTATCCTAAGAATGGGATGTATCAACCTAGGGTCTGATTCTGGATCACACGCAGTGATCCGAATTCGGCCATGCCCCGATGGTTGGGGTTTGTACATGCGCATTTCTGCACATGTGCAAACCCCCAACTATGAACGGCCAGCGCAGAGGCAGGGGGCAGTGGTGGCGCAGGGTCATGGGAATGCCCAGAGTTTTATGGCCGCCCCCCCTGTCTACGTCTCAGCGGTCGCAAAATATAAGTCCATTCTGGCTCGCTAAGCAGCAAATTCTAGCTGCTTAGCGAGTCAATTAGAATCACCCCCTCCCCCTTTAGTGTGGTCCATACCACCAATAACGTGTATGCAATTATTATAACAAATGGCACCTATACCAATAAGGGTATACAGTCGTTAGGTCGCCATATGGGTCGACATGGCTAAGGTTGACACAAAACTAGGTCCACATGGATGGAAGGTCGACACAGGCATTGGGTCAACATTGAATGAAGTGGGATACTGTGTTTCCCAATAAGGTCACCTGGGGGTGAGTGGCTGTGCCAAGCTGCAGTTGGATATTGTGGGGTGTTACTCCCACTAAATGTAAGCAAAAAAAATAGGGGTTTAACTGCGCAAAAGTTAGTGATGCAACAGGTGTCTTATACATAAATATAAAATAACATTTTATTTGAAAATAATCATAAAATTGTACAAATAATTCATAATTATTTGGTGGGTAGAAAAAGCTGATAGTGAGTGAATAGTCAGCATTCGATATTTATAGTCACCCAATAATGGCCCTTATTCAGATCTGATCGCAGTACAAATTTGTTTGGAAAATGGGCAAAACCATGTGCACTGCAGGTGGGGCAGATGTAACCTGTGCAGAGAGAGTTAAATTTGGATGGAGTGTGTTGAAACTGAAATCTAAATTGCAGTGTAAAAATAATGCAGCCAGAATTTACCCTGCACAGAAACAAAATAACTCACACAAATCTAACTCTCTCTGCACATGTTACATCTGCCCCACCTGCAGTGCATATGGTTTTGCCCATTTTCCAAACAAATTTGTACTGAGTTCAGATCTGAATAAATGCCAATGTCCATGTGGATTCCAGTGGAGTGTCCGTTCCTTAGTGTTGCTTCCTTATGTAGGTACCAGAAGGCAGGCTGTTTATGGATATTGGTGGACTTGTGTTGGTCCATTATATATGGCTGTACCTGAGTAAGAAAATGGGAAACTGGTCTGGTCACTCAATTATATTAAGATGTAATGTCCAAATGGATGGGTGTTAAAGGTTGGTCACTGCCGTGTTTCGCTAGAGTAGCTTTTCCAAGGTGATCCTCACTGTGCATGGGCCTGCATGCATATGTGCAAACCCTGATCACCATGGCTGGGACTACAAGTGATCCTGAATCGGCCCCTATGTTCTAGAGCTGGGGTAGCCAACCCTAGTCCTCGAGAGCTACCAACAGTGCATGTTTTGTAGGTCTTCTCACAGAATCACAAGTGGGCTAATTAGCTCCATCTGTGGA
This sequence comes from Crinia signifera, assembly GCF_055691185.1. Taxonomy (NCBI): domain Eukaryota; kingdom Metazoa; phylum Chordata; class Amphibia; order Anura; family Myobatrachidae; genus Crinia; species Crinia signifera. The sequence goes on along the minus strand of NC_139220.1, from coordinate 57,613,451 downwards.
TCTTTTAAAATGTGTCAGTGATTAATGAGTGCAGCTGTGCAGCAGCTGGGTTGTCTGGAAAATGTGAACTGTTGGTAGCTCTCGAGGGCTAGGGTTGGCTACCACTGTTCTAGAGGTTGTGATAACAGACTGTTCCAGTTATGTTTTTATTCCGGCACGTAATCAATAAAACTGTAAAAATGGAGTTGTTATAAAACATTTAATTTGATGGATGGATAGATAGATAGATATCTTCTCTTCATGAACCCTTGTATAAAAACAGAGTCCTTCATGTGTCCATTGTATTCCATTGGAACCATCCATAATTACCATTTATGCAATTACATGCCCCTTTTATATCATTTGACCCCTTCAAATGCCCATTTTATACCATTGGGCGCCTCCACATGCATCACAATTGTTCTTCCAGCACACCACGCAAATGCTCGATCAGATTATGATCTGTGGAGTTCTGAGGCAGTGTGTCATAGTGCATTATCCTGCTGAAAAAGGCAAATGCCATCATGGAATACAATTGCGCTGAAGGGGGCTACTTGGTCTGCAACAAAGTGTAGATAGGTGGTAGATGGTTTCCTGGCAAAATGTTGCTGCAAGCATTACACTTCCTTCGCTAATTTTGCTTTCTTCCATAGGGCACCTGGTTCCATTCCTTCCCCAGGTTAATGACACACATGCACCCAGCCACATTGTGTACATGAAATAGTGTAATTCATCAAATTAGACCACCTTCTGCCGATGTTGCTTTCATTTTCCTACCCCTTTATGGGTGCATTATAACTAAATAACAAATGTTATTTCCCGCCAACTAAGAACAGTTACCATCCTGATATCTCCATCACTGTTGACAACTCGACAATCTACCCTGCCCCACAAGCTTGTTGCCTAGGGGTCATCCTCGACTCTGACCTGTCCTTTGTTCCCCACATTCAATCTGTCTCGAAATCATGTTACATGCATCTAAAAAACATATCCAAAATACGACCATATCTCACACAAGACACTACTAAATCTCTTATCCATGCACTCATTATATCCCGCATTGATTATTGCAATAGTCTCCTAACTGGACTTCCCAAGAACAGACTCTCACCACTGCAATCCATTTTAAATGCTGCTGCTAGGCTGATCTTCCTTGCAAGACGCTCATCGTCTGCTGATCCGCTCTGCCAGTCCCTCCATTGGTTGCCTGTATACTACCGTATTCAATATAAAACACTTCTACTTGCATATAAAGCTATTAACCATACTGCACCAGCTTATATCTCTGCACTTATCACACAATATCTCCCATCTCGACCACTCCGCTCTGCACAAGATTTGCGTCTCTCATCTGAGCGGATCACTAGCTCCCATTCACTATTACAGGACTTTCATCGGGCTGCTCCCATCCTATGGAATGCCCTTCCATGCACAATAAGACTCTCCGCTAGCCTCCAAACTTTCAAGCGTTCCCTGAAAACTCACCTCTTCAGGCAAGCCTATCATATTTAAGTTCTACACGCATAACCCTCTGAGGCACTTATGTATTATATAGCTTCCCTTCTGGACTTGTAACTTGTTGGGACTGCTATGCTATTACTGATGCCTGTCCTTGTGTTTCCCTCCTATATACCTAATAGATTGTAAGCTTGCAGCAGGGCCCTCCTAACTCCAAGTCTGTCTGTTACCCAGTTTGTTTTATCACTGTCTACAATTGTAAAGCGCAACGGAATCTGCTGCGCTATATAAGAAACTGCAAATAAATAAATAAATAAATAAATGTTGTTTAGATTGAGATTGACAGTATCAGCCATGGAATACTGCTGTGAGTTCCTGGGAGTTTACTGGGAGGTGGATAAACAGACACAGAGATGGCTTATTTTATGGGCAGGTTATGAGAGTTCTACTGGCGTATTTGTAGATGTGTTGCAACAAAATCAGGATGACGCGTTCAGCATGAATGTAACACAGGTCTTTACTCAGCATGGGGCAGACATGAAGTGAAAGTAACTGGAGACCAACAGGAAGTGAGTCCCCTCAGCATTACATCATCTCCCATGATGCACAACATGCATTTACAGTATTGCTGATGTTTTTGTATACACAGCTGCTTAACCACTCACTTTGGAAACCATGTTTTGGAAGAAAATCTGCACGTTCAGGAGAAATGTATGATGGTGCATAGTTGCCTACCCTCCTGCATTCTGCAGCAATCTCCCTCTCTCCCTCATTAGTCTAGCAATCCCCCTCATTTCACCTAGCCCACATTGGAAAAAAGGAATGAGAAATAGATACATTTACATAGAATCATCAGTGCCATTTCCCAACACAGAATCATCAGTTCCATTTCCCAACACTTTACCAAGTATAGTAGTAGGGATGGCCATCTGCAACTGACCATCGATAGTGCTAAACTATGCAATGGATGATCAATGATATTTTTACATATTGATGGTCATCCATTGTGTTTGGCCTGTGGGCCAATCAAAACATGGAGGCGGAGTTTTGCGGGTGTCGGGGGCGGCGCTATACTCCCTGTCCCGGCACTTTGAAAAAAAATATTTTTTGCTGTTCCATCGATGGAGGGAAACCATTTGGTTCTCCCCCATCGATGGCAAAAATATTTGACGGCCATGAACCATGTTCAAATCCTCGATGGTCGATGGCCATCCCTATATAGTAGCTCTTACTAACTGCTTTGGAGCTCATCTACATTTGGATATAAGTAATTGTAAAAGATTCCTCTCCGATGTAGCAGTACACACCCACGCTTCTAGGCGCCATGTTCAAAATCTTCACAATCTCTCCATATATGGAATCTAGACACACCCTTTGGGTGGAGCATGACACGCCCCCTTAATGGGGCACTTTGCAAAATGCTACTACCAACTATAATCTCCCTGAAACTAGTTTTCAAAAAGCAAGTATGTGATGGTGGCATCTGAAGATGTACTGATCGGTATTCGTGTAGACAGCTGCTCAAAGTGGGCATCTCAGTACATGCACATTCATAAACATTGATGTGCACCAGAGAAAGCATTTGTAGCAGCAAAAGTTCAACTTCACTTCTAAATCCTATTCTTTGTGTTTACAATGTTGCTAGGCAACTGCTAGTGAAAGTTACATGCCATTAGGAGAGCTTGAATGTTGTATTGCTAATTTATTAACTAGTCTTCTATTATTGTCAATTCTTGTGGTTATAGTGGAATGTAATATGTCATAAGCAGGGTTGGTACTCGAAAGGCAATGGACTGAGTCTCATGCCTCTGGGCTCCAAGCCCTGATGAGGCACCTGCAAGTAGGGTGGCCAATCCCCGGATCGGCGGGATCCCGGGATTTGGCCCTAAAAACGCCGGGATTTGAATCCCGGGATTGGAAGTTCCAATCCCGGGATTGGCCTGCGCATGCGCGAATCTAATGTCGGGCAGCGCTGAGACCAGCTCAGACGCTGCCCGGCTTCTCCCAAACCCCGGCGCGCTGCTCTGTGGCTGCGTTCAGCGTGACCTGATGTCAGAGGTCACACTGCGCAGCGCGTCTGATGCTCCGTGCACGCTCACCGCTAGGTACCTGTGCCCTGGTACCTGTGCACTGCTGCCCGGGTACTGCGACGTCAGTCTCCCGCACATCTGCAGGCTTCCAGACCACCGCTGCCCGGCTACCGCACATCTGCCCGCCTCCAGACCACCCGCACACGGCCCCCAATGAAAGCCTCCGGCCTCTGAACATCACTGCCCGGCTACCGCAGCAATGACCGCGTGAGTTAGACTCTGTTTGGGGGGGACTAAAGTTCGTCATTATATTGACAAACTCAATCCCGGGTATCCCGGGAATCCCGGGATTAGGCATTTTTCAATCCCGAATCCCGGGATTGAAAAATAGCCCCGGGATTGGCATCCCTACCTGCAAGTACAGCAGTACCTGTGTGGTTCACAGCGGGATCTAAGGGTGACCACTGCTTTTATTACTGAGCTCTGTGGTGCACCCGCTGCTTGTGCAGAGTTAATCCGCTCTGTCCCATGAGCTCTGCTACCACCTGTAAAAAAAGTCTGCACTCTAGCAAGTGATGGTGCTACTGAAATAAGATGGGAACCACCAATGAACTCTGATTCTGCATGCTGTACATGGCTGAATTTTGTGAGTATGACTGTGGTTTTCGGTCCCTGTAGACTGGCTGAGAGTGCTAGCCACTGTATATAAATTGTGTGCCTCCAGAGGACTGGGATAATCTATGTACTCTAGCCTTGGAGAGAGATAAAGTGTATGGAGATATAGTGGAATGCATGCGTGATACAAATTTGTAGGGATTTAACTTTAACATGTGCAGTAGCAAACATCACTCAACTTCTCCGTATGAACAAAGCTCACTGAATAGTAGAAGAGAGATAGTGAATGCCGTTTGGTGGTTGTAAGAAGCACATCATACCTACTGTATATAAGGTGATCATGTGAGTCAGCTTAAATTCAGTATATATTTCAGTTGTTATATAGCGAATTAGGGGGAGATGTATTGTATAGGGATATAGTGTACAGGTACCATCCAATTAGCTCCTAACTACCATGTTACAGACTGTTGGAAAAATGACAATTAGGAGTTGGAAGTAATTGGATGGTTGAGTTTTTTTTCTCCACTTTATATCTCAGACAATTATACAGATGCCATTGTATGTTATCAGAGACACTCGGGGTTACATAAATGTCCTCTGTAAGTTGGCCAAGGTCTGCATAGCGCGGGCATGGCTGGCCTCCAGTGGACCATTTCTTGAAGCGTGGGTGGCGCTCACCAATGACACGGCCTGCCATGAGAGATTTGTGCACATGGCTAGACGCACTGAGCCCAAATATCAGAGAATCTGGGGCGGGTGGTTGTCCTTCCCCTATATGTGCGACCGTAGACTGACTGAACCTTGACGTATATCCTCTGCCTGTGCCGGGGGCGGAACCCGAAGCGACAGAGTTCCACAAAGTGACGAGGTAGGCCTATTGGACATATCCAACACACAGTTACAGTATAAGACCAGGGATGTGCTTATTAGTTTGTATAACTTGGTAGGAAACAGGAAAAAATACACCCTACGCGAAAAATTTGGTAAAACACCTTCATTGTATATGTGAATACAGATAATACTGTTTGCAATGCATGTAGATTACTTTACTAACCCAATGTATCAGCAATAATGTTAAAGCAGGAATGTTGACTGCTTGTTAATACGCAAGACTACTAAAATCTCGCTTTTGTATGTATGTTCTTTTTCTTTTCTTTTTTTTTTTTGCTTCCTTGCTCTTTTCTTTCACGCAAGACAAAAATACCAATAAAAACTATTGAATTTAAAAAAAATTATAATATCATTATTTTTGCCAAGTTATTGGACCCCCTTTCCCCTCCCTTATTCCAAACACATAACACTGGTTCGAGCCAGACCACTGTGCTGTGAAAGAGCCTTTTGAAAAATCCTGGATCCAGCAACCCGGCAATCTGACTTGGGTAAAAAGAAGGGTTTTACCTGGGTCGGACTCAGGTGGCTGGGCAGTGTGAATGTAATCCGGGTTGTGCGACCCAGGTCCTGTTCACTTCTATGGAGGAGGCAGCAGCATTACCATAGTGCTGTCTCCGCCCCCACCTGACACATTGCCACTCTGCCCCGCACCTGGATGATGCGGGGCAGAGATCGCTATGAGCCACAGTTAGCGCAAATTCCAGGTCGCAATGTGACCCAGTATTTGTGCTGTGAAAGCGGTATAAAAGGCATAAGAATCTTTCTCTGTCTCGTACCATTTTTAATTGGTGGAGATATGTAAACCCATTTACTAAGAGCAAAGCATATGAATTGTAGCACAAGTATACAATACTACACATACATTTGTCCTTATATTCCAACGGTTTGAAGATTGTGGGGCAGATGTATTAAGCCTGAACAAGAGATAAAGGCAAGTGTGATAAGGAGAGATAAATGTCCAGCCAATCACCTGCTAACTCCCATGTTACAGGCTGTGTTTGAAAAAAGTCAGTAAGGAGCTGATTGGCTGGTCGTTTATCTCTCTTTATCACCCTTGTATCTATCTCTTGTTAAGGCTTAATACATCTGCCCCAGTATCCTTTAAATGACCAGATCACCCAAGCCCTGCACCAGAAATACTTGTTCTCTATATGGGTAAATCAATTGCATTACAGTCTTTATCTACCACAATGAGACCATGAAGAAATTCTTAATGACTCTGGCCAAGCAGGAGGCCAAGATCTTATAATGTACAAGCTTTTTTTAGGTGTACTAAACATCTGTTCTGCGATTCCCCATTCTGCCAATGGTGATCGGATCCGCCGATCTGCGAACACATGATTGAAAATCACCCCCCAGAAAAGCATGTTGAAAATCCATCTCCCCAATCCCACTAATTTCCAAGGATTCCCTGACCCAAGGCATCGTCAGAACAGGGATTTGCAATGATAGCTGCCTAATGTTGCAAACCAATAAATTAATGGTTTAGGTGAAGTTACATAAATTCGTTGGTACTTATTTCCTAGCACGGCGCCCACGATCTAGATTGTATGTGTCGGGCTGATATCTCAAGCATTGCATGCATCTTATGTGTTTGTGCGGCATACGATGCATGCGATGATGCAATTGACGAGATTTTTACATTGGAGTTAATGTGAAATGGTCCCTTAGACCCAATTTTACATTTATTCCAATGTAAAAAGCCCCCAATTTTAATTGCTAACCCCCCCTCATGGGTGAAATGCCCCCCTCATTGTTAACGCCAGCCCACTATTGACGCCAACCCGAAGCGTGGCGAGCGGCGGCGGTACGCATCCTCCGACCTTTTCATACCCCCAGTTAATGCCTTAATTAAGGCATACAATCTTATGCGATGGGCGCTAGGAAATAAGTACCAATTTGTTTTACATTTTAAAGCATGATTTACAAACATTTTGTTTGTTTGTTTGTTTAGTAGTAAAGTTTCTGTTACATGGAAACAAAACAAGGATTGTAGGAATTCCTATGACATGCAACACGTTGGAAACAATGCATTTTTGCTAGGTATGATTTCTCAGCAGTGACTCAGTGTTCAGAGTTCTCCTTGTGACTCACATAAATAGTTTTATATTGTGAGTTGTAACATGACCCTCCCTGCTGCGTCACGGTATATCTGGTTCCTGACAGAGGTTAGAGGCATTTTGGGATCGAAGTTTTGCAGCAAGTGAAACTGCTGACGTGTACAGTCAGAGATTTGAACATTCTTAACCTTTGCCTACTGACATTTCGCAAACCAGTATGAAAGCTATACATAGATGTTTTTTTGTTTTTTTTTGGTCTGTAGTCATCAGATGTTCATTATTGATGCATTTGACAAGTACAGTAACATGGGCCCCATACATCAGCAATCACAATTAATGGATTTCCAGATCCAGGGATTTTTTGGCCAGATAAATGGATTTTACAATCTATCTGATTTGCCCACACATTACAGATTTTTTTCAGTGATCGGCAGATTTTTCCATCTAAAGATTGCTTCTTCATATCTGGAAATTGCCCCATCGATTGTCATTTTAGCTGTTCATAATGTAAATAGATGAGGAAGACGAATTGGGAATGCCCACACATATAAAAAAGATCTGCAGATAATACCAGATTATTAAGCATGTTTAAAAATCTGATTAAGCAATCGATTGGCGATTTTGATTGGGATTGCCAAAAGGGGGAGCCCACACATCTAAAATTAATTGTGGCAATCATCTCCAATTGCTGATGTATGGGGCCCTTAAGGATACAGAGAAAGTGGGATATATAATCAATGGTGCAAAAAGAAGCAATACTTAGATCTCTTAAATTCAGACTTTTTCCTCTTGTGGGATGATGTTAATCTCGGATGGGCAAGTTTCACCGGGTCAGGGTGTTGCGTGAGGAAAATAAATATAAAAAGAAAGATTAAAAATTTGATTTTGTGTGTGTCCTTTCTTATAAACACTCTAACACTCCTTAGAGTGTTTATAAGAAAGGACACACACAAAATCAAATTTTTAATCTTTCTTTTTATATTTCTTTTCCTCACGCAACACCCTGACCCGGTGAACCTTGCCCATCCGAGATTAACATCATCCCACAAGAGGAAAAGGTCTGAATTTAAGAGATCTAAGTATCGCTTCTTTTTGCGCCATTGATTATATATCCCACTTTCTCTGTATCCTATGTTGTTGAAGTAAAGGTGTATCTTCAGGGATTGTGATCTTAGGCAGCATTGCGCCACGCACCTACTGTCATTCTGTTTTTGCAAGTACAGTAACTTGCCTAACAGGGCCAGGTTTACCAGTCATTGTATGTAATATAAGAAAGCATTATACATGCTTATGTGACTGTGGATTATTAGATCGACAAACATAAGGTCGATCTAATAACCACTATTGGTCGACCTGAGATTTCCACGTTTTTTTTTTTCTGTGTCAACATATGTCGGCATGGACATTGTATTAGTGTACCTTCCCCTTGCCTGGCTTGCTGCTCTCACCATGCTTTGGGCACTGTGCCTCGCTGAGCTCGGCAGTCTATTATATTCCCCCTCTATGCCAACTGGCTTAGTAAAATATGAACAAGTCCGTTTTTAAAATGAAATGCATGAAAACCGCATGTCGACCTTGTTTTTGCATGTTGACCTTTTTTAAGCCGACATTTTGTTTGTGTTGACCTATTTTCCATGCCGGCACGTCGACCTTCTGCCTGTTGATAAATAAAAAAGAAAATAGAGAGCGCACTGTGTTGATCCAACAATTTATTATATATAAAAAGAATATAAATCTAAAAAGAAGCAATTAATAATACACAAAACCATACATGAATACACTATTAAAACCAATAATAGAATATGATATCCAGCATTAATGATGGGATATATAATAAGACCAATTTGTAAAGTCCCATCAATTGATGTAAACAGCTCTGTAATACCCCTTTCACATTGCACTTTTAAAACGGTATATTGATGTTTTTTTCCCATTTTAAAACGTTTAAGGCTGCAATGTGAAAGTGCCAAAGTTGATTCACCGGTTAAAGATAACCGGTATTTCAACACGGTTAAAAAGCAGAGTCCTACACGTTTTAAAGCCGTTTTTTAGGCAGTGTGAATGGCTCCATTTCAATGGCTTGAAACGTGTCCCTTGGGGGTTGAATTTTGAATGGTAATAAATGATTTTTAAAACGGTTTTCACCTGCAATGTGAAAGGTCTCAAGGCTCAGACCCGTTTTAAAGTCCCATTTAAGAATACCGGGTCATTACCCATTTCTGCAATGTGAAAGCAGTATAAGTATATCATTTATTACAAGTTCATCATTATAAACACTTTTACATCTCCATGCAAAAAAATAAACATATGTAATAATAACAATAATAGAATAAATAAATGTGTCCACGTACATCTTGGTTTTACTGCACCGTGTATGGCACAATATGGCACACCTTGGACTCTGCAAAAGTCACGCTTTGTGATTTTTCAAAAAAATTGCTTCTCTAATCTATTACTTTATACAAGTTCTACTGCTTCAGAAATTTTTAGACTCTATCTACTTGCTACATTTGGAAAAACAGCTAAGCCGTGTTTAACATGTTGTGACAAATTGAGGAAAAAAAGCCAAGATGTATGTGGATGTATGTAGCTGTGGTTACTTATACAAAAAAACAATATTACTGCACCCGATATACTTTTTGCAAAAGTATTTGTGTTTCCTGTTGATAAATAGTGGTCGAACGAATGCTCACATACAGATGTGTCCACATACATCTTGGCTTTTTTTCTCAATTTGTCACAACATGTAAAACACGGCTTAGCTGTTTTTCCAAATGTAGCAAGTAGATAGAGTCTAAAAAATTTACGTGGTCACATCTGTACTGTTTATCTTTCCCTGTTCAATGCTCATTTTCTCTCAGGGAGAGATTTATCAAAGCTTGTAGAGGCAAAAGGTACAAAACAATCCGCTTGGGTCACTATTCAAACCTAGCCTGTACATCGGGGTTATTCAGACCTGACAGCTGCGACACGATTTAGCAATACCCTGCGCTCACTCTGCTGATAGACAGCCGCTGCCCAGTCTGCATAAAATCCCACCACATGCAATACTACAAGTTGCTTAGCAAGGCTTGCGAGAATTAGCTTGTTCAGCGATTTGCTGCAAATTCATTTGCCTTTTCTCAGCAGGCCATTTAATGCCCCGCATGCTTGGACTTATGGTTCTCTAAGTCCCTGCATGCAGGGGAGGCTTGCTGGGACATGTAGTTCATTAGCAAAACCCAATGTTACTTATTTTTTTCCTGATTTTATTACACAAACTAAGTCAGCTCTGCACCCACCACCCAGGGGTGCCGGGGAAAGCGTGTGAAAAATCCAACGCTTCAAAATGGGTAATTGAATTCCCACCATAGCCTTTTTATCCAGGATATTGCTGGGACTAGGATTGCGACCTGGGTGTCGGCTATGTCTGAACAGAACCGGCTCACAATTCTGCTTGTACCAGGGTTATTGCAGGGACTAACCCAGGTCACCTGTAGTCTGAAAGGCATGACTGGGGCACAATGACCCAGGTCATACCTAAAATGAGGTTTTTGGCAGCCACAGTAGTGCTTGAAAATGACATACTCTCCAAACGTCCTGTGTTAGATGGAAGGTGTGGTGTGAACTGCCAGGACCTGGGAATAATCCAGGCCTATTACCCAGGCGTGATATGGGATAAATTTAACCCTTGTTCAATGTCCCCGGACTAAATCAGAATAAAGTCAGGGTTTATGTCTGAAAGGGGTTTTATAGTCCTATGCAACAACTGTGATGTATATATTAGCATATTTGCATATCCTATGATGTATAGCACTGTGCACCTTCTGTGATCTATAGCACTGTGCATATCCTATGATGTATAGCACTGTGCACCTTCTGTGATGTACCGCACTATGCATATCCTATGATGTATAGCACTGTGCACCTTCTGTGATGTATAGCACTATGCATATCCTATAATGTATAGCACTGTGCGCCTTCTGTGCTGTATAGTACTATGCATATCCTATAATGTATAGCACTGTGCGCCTTCTGTGCTGTATAGTACTATGCATATCCTATGATGTATAGCACTGTGCGCCTTCTGTGATGTATAGTATTATGCATATCCTATAATGTATAGCACTGTGCGCCTACTATGCGCCTTCTGTGCTGTATAGTACTATGCATATCCTATGATGTATAGCACTGTGCGCCTTCTGTGATGTATAGTACTATGCATATCCTATGATGTATAGCACTGTGCGCCTTCTTTGATGTATAGCACTATGCACATCCTATGATGTATAGCACAGTGCGCCTTCTGTGATGTATAGCACTATGCACATCCTATGATGTATAGCACTATGCACCTTCTGTGACGTATAGCACTATGCACATCATATGATGTATAGCACTGTGCGCCTTCTGTGATGTAGAGCACTATGCGCCTTCTGTGATGTATAGCACTATGCATATCCTATGATGTATAGCACTGTGTGCCTTCTGTGATGTATAGTACTATGCATATCCTATGATGTATAGCACTCTGTGCCTTCTGTGCTGTATAGCACTATGCACCTTCTGTGATGTATAGCACTATGCACATCCTATGATGTATAGCACTGTGCGCCTTCTGTGATGTATAGCACTATGCATATCCTATGATGTATAGCACTGTGCGCCTTCTGTGATGTATAGTACTATGCACATCCTATGATGTATAGCACTGTGCGCCTTCTGTGATATATAGCACTATGCACATCCTATGATGTATAGCACTGTGCGCCTTCTTTGATGTATAGCACTATGCACATCCTATGATGTATAGCACTGTGCGCCTTCTGTGATGTATAGCACTATGCATATCCTATGATGTATAGCACTGTGCGCCTTCTGTGATGTATAGTACTATGCATATCCTATGATGTATAGCACTGTGCGCCTTCTGTGATGTATAGCACTATGCATATCCTATGATGTATAGCACCGTGCGCCTTCTTTGATGTATAGTACTATGCATATCCTATGATGTATAGCACCGTGCGCCTTCTTTGATGTATAGTACTATGCATATCCTATGATGTATAGCACTGTGCGCCTTCTGTGATGTAGAGCACTATGCGCCTTCTGTGCTGTATAGCACTATGCATATCCTATAATGTATAGCACTGTGCACCTTCTGTGCTCTGTGTAGCACTATGCATATCCTATGATGTATAGCACTGTGCGCCTTATGTGATGTATAGTACTATGCATATCCTATGATGTATAGCACTGTGCGCCTTCTTTGATGTATAGCACTATGCACATCCTATGATGTATAGCACTGTGCACCTTCTGTGATATATAGCACTATGCATATCCTATAATGTATAGCACTGTGCGCCTTCTGTGATGTATAGTACTATGCATATCCTATGATGTATAGCACCGTGCGCCGCCTTTGATGTATAGTACTATGCATATCCTATAATGTATAGCACTGTGCGCCTTCTGTGATGTATAGTACTATGCATATCCTATGATGTATAGCACTGTGCGCCTTCTGTGATGTATAATACTCTATGCATATCCTATGATGTATAGCACTGTGCGCCTTCTGTGCTGTATAGCACTATGCACATCCTATAATGTATAGCACTGTGCGCCTTCTGTGATGTAGAGCACTATGCGCTTTCTGTGCTGTAGAGCACTATGCATATCCTATGATGTATAGCACTGTGCGCCTTCTGTGATGTATAGCACTATGCACATCCTATGATGTATAGCACTATGCGCCTTCTGTGATGTATAGTACTATGCATATCCTATAATGTATAGCACTGTGCGCCTTCTGTGCTGTATAGTACTATGCATATCCTATGATGTATAGCACTGTGCGCCTTCTGTGATGTATAGTACTATGCATATCCTATGATGTATAGCACTGTGCGCCTTCTTTGATGTATAGCACTATGGACATCCTATGATGTATAGCACTGTGCGCCTTCTGTGATGTATAGCACTATGCACATCCTATGATGTATAGCACTATGCACCTTCTGTGACGTATAGCACTGTGCGCCTTCTGTGATGTAGAGCACTATGCGCCTTCTGTGATGTATAGCACTATGCATATCCTATGATGTATAGCACTATGCACCTTCTGTGATATATAGCACTATGCACATCCTATGATGTATAGCACTGTGCACCTTCTGTGATGTATAGCACTATGCACATCCTATGATGTATAGCACTGTGCACCTTCTGTGATGTATAGCACTATGCACATCCTATGATGTATAGCACTGTGCCCCTTCTTTGATGTATAGCACTATGCACATCCTATGATGTATAGCACTGTGCGCCTTCTGTGATGTATAGCACTATGCATATCCTATGATGTATAGCACCGTGCGCCTTCTGTGATGTATAGTACTATGCTTATCTTATGATGTATAGCACCGTGCGCCTTCTGTGATGTATAGCACTATGCATATCCTATGATGTATAGCACCGTGCGCCTTCTGTGATATATAGCACTATGCACATCCTATGATGTATAGCACTGTGCGCCTTCTTTGATGTATAGCACTATGCACATCCTATGATGTATAGCACTGTGCGCCTTCTGTGATGTATAGCACTATGCATATCCTATGATGTATAGCACTGTGCGCCTTCTGTGATGTATAGCACTATGCATATCCTATGATGTATAGCACCGTGCGCCTTCTGTGATGTATAGCACTATGCATATCCTATGATGTATAGCACCGTGCGCCTTCTTTGATGTATAGTACTATGCATATCCTATGATGTATAGCACTGTGCGCCTTCTGTGATGTAGAGCACTATGCGCCTTCTGTGCTGTATAGCACTATGCCTATCCTATAATGTATAGCACTGTGCACCTTCTGTGCTCTGTGTAGCACTATGCATATCCTATGATGTATAGCACTGTGCGCCTTATGTGATGTATAGTACTATGCATATCCTATGACGTATAGCACTGTGCGCCTTCTTTGATGTATAGCACTATGCACATCCTATGATGTATAGCACTGTGCACCTTCTGTGATGTATAGCACTGTGCACCTTCTGTGATATATAGCACTATGCATTTCCTATAATGTATAGCACTGTGCGCCTTCTGTGATGTATAGTACTATGCATATCCTATGATGTATAGCACCGTGCGCCTTCTTTGATGTATAGTACTATGCATATCCTATGATGTATAGCACTGTGCGCCTTCTGTGATGTATAGTACTCTATGCATATCCTATGATGTATAGCACTGTGCGCCTTCTGTGCTGTATAGCACTATGCACATCCTATAATGTATAGCACTGTGCGCCTTCTGTGATGTAGAGCACTATGCGCTTTCTGTGCTGTAGAGCACTATGCATATCCTATGATGTATAGCACTGTGCGCCTTCTGTGATGTATAGCACTATGCACATCCTATGATGTATAGCACTATGCGCCTTCTGTGATGTATAGTACTATGCATATCCTATAATGTATAGCACTGTGCGCCTTCTGTGCTGTATAGTACTATGCATATCCTATGATGTATAGCACTGTGCGCCTTCTGTGATGTATAGTACTATGCATATCCTATGATGTATAGCACTGTGCGCCTTCTTTGATGTATAGCACTATGCACATCCTATGATGTATAGCACTGTGCGCCTTCTGTGATGTATAGCACTATGCACATCCTATGATGTATAGCACTATGCACCTTCTGTGACGTATAGCACTATGCACATCCTATGATGTATAGCACTGTGCGCCTTCTGTGATGTAGAGCACTATGCGCCTTCTGTAATGTATAGCACTATGCATATCCTATGATGTATAGCACTATGCACCTTCTGTGATATATAGCACTATGCACACCCTATGATGTATAGCACTGTGCACCTTCTGTGATGTATAGCACTATGCACATCCTATGATGTATAGCACTGTGCACCTTCTGTGATGTATAGCACTATGCACATCCTATGATGTATAGCACTGTGCGCCTTCTGTGATATATAGCACTATGCAGATCCTATGATGTATAGCACTGTACGCCTTCTGTGATGTATCGGACTATTCATATCCTATGATGTATAGCACCGTGCGCCTTCTTTGATGTATAGTACTATGCATATCCTATGATGTATAGCACTGTGCGCCTTCTGTGATGTAGAGCACTATGCGCCTTCTGTACTGTATAGCACTATGCATATCCTATGATGTATAGCACTGTGCACCTTCTGTGCTGTGTAGCACTATGCATATCCTATGATGTATAGCACTGTGCGCCTTATGTGATGTATAGCACTATGCACATCCTATGATGTATAGCACTGTGCACCTTCTGTGATATATAGCACTATGCATATCCTATGATGTATAGCACTGTGCGCCTTCTTTGATGTATAGCACTATGCATATCCTATGATGTATAGCACTGTGCCATCGGGGTCTTAATATCGCATAATGGAGCTGCTTTAATGCTTTTTTGGCTTCAGGATGGCGAATTAAAAGGCCGTCATTCCATAGGGTGCAGCCGTCATTCCGCGTCAGGTGACATGTTTACGAGAGTAGAGGTGTAGGCGGACATATTTGGAAAAGGATGAGCGCGTGCGCTATGGGGATCACCGTAACATCGGGGTCTTAATATCGCATAATGGAGCTATTTTAATGCTATTTTGGCTTCAGGATGGCGAATTAAACGGCCGTCATTCCATAGGAGGCAGCCGTCATTCCGCGTCATTCTGCATGTAAAATATGTGTAATGGTCTTAGCAAGAAGTATACTTAAAATATAGTTGATATGTTGAATAATTTCAGAAATATTAATATAAAAGTCATTTTCTCCCATTATAGTCATTTGGCATTCCTTATCAGCAGTGTCATTCCACTGTCATTCCTTTTAGTATGTCCCACTGTGCGCCTTCTTTGATGTATAGTACTATGCATATCCTATGATGTATAGCACTGTGCGCCTTCTGTGATGTATAGTACTCTATGCATATCCTATGATGTATAGCACTGTGCGCCTTCTGTGCTGTATAGCACTATGCACATCCTATAATGTATAGCACTGTGCGCCTTCTTTGATGTATAGTACTATGCATATCCTATGATGTATAGCACTGTGCGCCTTCTGTGATGTAGAGCACTATGCGCTTTCTGTGCTGTAGAGCACTATGCATATCCTATGATGTACTGTGCGCCTTCTGTGATGTCTAGCACTATGCATATCCTATGATGTATAGCACTATGCATATCCTATGATGTATAGCACTGTGCGCCTTCTGTGCTGTGTAGCACTATGCATATCCTATGATGTATAGCACTGTGCGCCTTCTGTGACGTATAGCACTATGCACATCCTATGATGTATAGCACTGTGCGCCTTCTGTGATGTATAGTACTATGCATATCCTATGATGTCTAGCACTGCGCCTTCTGTGATGTATAGCAGTATGCACATCCTATGATGTATAGCACTGTGCGCCTTCTGTGATGTATAGCAGTATGCACATCCTATGATGTATAGCACTGTGCGCCTTCTGTGATGTATAGCAGTATGCACATCCTATGATGTCTAGCACTGCGCCTTCTGTGATGTATAGCAGTATGCACATCCTATGATGTATAGCACTGTGCGCCTTCTGTGATGTAGAGCACTATGCGCTTTCTGTGCTGTAGAGCACTATGCATATCCTATGATGTATTGCACTGTGCGCCTTCTGTGATGTCTAGCACTATGCATATCCTATGATGTATAGCACTATGCATATCCTATGATGTATAGCACTGTGCGCCTTCTTTGATGTATAGCACTATGCATATCCTATGATGTATAGCACTGTGCGCCTTCTGTGATGTCTAGCACTATGCATATCCTATGATGTATAGCACTATGCATATCCTATGATGTATAGCACTGTGCGCCTTCTGTGCTGTGTAGCACTATGCATATCCTATGATGTATAGCACTGTGCGCCTTCTGTGATGTATAGTACTATGCATATCCTATGATGTCTAGCACTGCGCCTTCTGTGCTGTATAGCAGTATGCACATCCTATGATGTATAGCACTGTGCGCCTTCTGTGATGTATAGCAGTATGCACATCCTATGATGTCTAGCACTGCGCCTTCTGTGATGTATAGCACTGTGCGCCTTCTGTGATGTAGAGCACTATGTGCCTTCTGTGCTGTAGAGCACTATGCATATCCAATTATGTATAGCACTGTGCGCCTTCTGTGATGTATAGTACTATGCATATCCTATGATGTCTAGCACTGCGCCTTCTGTGATGTATAGCAGTATGCACATCCTATGATGTATAGCACTGTGCGCCTTCTGTGATGTATAGCAGTATGCACATCCTATGATGTCTAGCACTGCGCCTTCTGTGATGTATAGCACTGTGCGCCTTCTGTGATGTAGAGCACTATGTGCCTTCTGTGCTGTAGAGCACTATGCATATCCAATTATGTATAGCACTGTGCGCCTTCTGTGATGTATAGTACTATGCATATCCTATGATGTATAGCACTGTGCGCCTTCTGTGATGTAGAGCACTATGCATATCCTATTATGTATAGCACTGTGCGCCTTCTGTGATGTATAGTACTATGCACATCCTATGATGTATAGCACTGTGCGCCTTCTGTGATGTATAGTACTATGCATATCCTATGATGTCTAGCACTATGCATATGTAAAACCACACTGGCACTAGGTATGGCATACCTGCAGTCACTGGCTATGGTTCATCACACTTACTTTTCACCGGCTGGTCATGGGTAAGGCACAGGTACCAGGGGGTCCCCTGAATAATCAGGAGTTTAATTACGGTTGCATTGTGGGAGTGGACTACAGGTGTCAGTGCAGCGCAGAAAGAATTGGGTGCCAGGCCATCTCATAAAACAGCAAAAAAACAGTTTATTTAACATATAGCAGGGATGAAGCAGGGAAAACTTCTTAACACTCTCCTCCAGCACAAAGCATAATGGTTACATCAGGTCACTTATCATTCCATCTCCTTCAGCACATTAATCATATCAGTTCCATCAAGGCACCTCCTCCAGCACATCACTTAATTGCAGCGGCATAAATATGGCGAACAGCAGTTCCTACCAGGGCATCCTGGGACCAGTAGTGCTACACATCACAGGTTACTGTCTCTCTCATACATAACAAGGACTCTTGTCAATGGGGGGCTACTCAGCATGCCGCGTGGCTTCGACCACTCACCCAGATATGTCCTCTCCTGAGACTCACACCTGGCACTCTCTTCTAGGGCACCTCTACAGGTGGGCATCACCCTCTCACTGGTCTCTGTGTATTGCTGCTCTCACACTGCAATCTCTTACCCCTTTTCCACTTGCAAAAATATCCCGGGTTTTTGCACGTGAACGCGCATCATCCCGGGATTTAGTGCAGTGTGAAAGGGTCTTCCCGTGTTCAGCATTCCGGGATCTCTACCCAGGTCCTGACCTGGGTAGGACCCGGAATCGACACGGGATGCCGTCAGTGTGAATGGTCCCGATCGGCTACACGGGACTTTACGCTACAGCTATCGGGGAAGCTGCTTCCAGCAAGAAGCTGCCGACCTGCTGCAGGCTCCCCCGAGCACCCGCAGCCCTGCCCCGCGTACCCGCTGCACCCCGGCCAGGAGGCCAGGAGCAGGTTCCCCGGGGACTACTCGCTGGAGCCGCTCGCCTACCACCCCTACCCGGCGGATGGCTCACAGAAGGCGGCCTCCGCCTCTTCCTCCCCCGGGGGGGGACGAGAGGAAAACTTCCCCGAGATCGCACAGAAGTGACGGGAGAGTTCTCCCCCCACTCCCACTACAGCGACTCGGACGAGGCCAGCATAGGGGAAGTGCGTCCAGGGCACAGGCAGAGTGCAGCCCCCCGGTGTCTATTGGATCCACTTGCACTCCCGGGTCATACCCGGGAATGTGTGAATGGGGCTGTCCCGGGTCGATCCCGGGTCTGAATGCAATGTGAAAGGATACATTCCCGGGTAGTGTCCCGGGAAGCATCCTGGAACACATTCCCGGGTATAACCCGGGACTGCAAGTGGAAAAGGGGTATCTCTCTCTCGCTCTCTCTGGTGCCTTGCTGGGACTGGCAGCACTCCCCACATGTGCTGTGAGGGGCTGCATTCTCCTCATGTTGCTCTGCAGAAAAGCACCCACAGGTGCTGCTGCTCTCTCCATAGAAGGGGTGCAACTCATGATTGCTGTTTCCAAAGCTGGGGACCATGGAAATGACAGTTAGCCATTCCATGGCCCCAGCAACCATCCATGCACCTTCACTGTTCACTCCAAACTTTACTTGTGCTGAATCTGCTACTTTGTTTCTAACTACACTTCCTGTCTTCCCCCTCTGCAGGAGGCTTGCATGTGATCACTGCCTGATCCCCAAACTTCTCCCAATCAGTGCACAGGAAATAGACCTAGCTATGCATGATAAAACTAAGTGGTATTAACTCTTGCAGTACCAGGGTATTACACATATCCTATGATGTATAGCACTGTGCGCCTTCTGTGATGTATAGCACTATTCACATCCTATGATGTATAGCACTATGCACCTTTTGAGCTGTCTAGCACTATGCACATCCTATGATGTATAGCACTGTGCGCCTTCTGTGATGTATAGCCCTATGCACATCCTATGATGTATAGCACTGTGCGCCTTCTGTGATGTATAGCACTATGCATATCCTATGATATATAGCACTGTGCGCCTTCTGTGATGTATAGCACTATGCATATCCTATGATGTATAGCACTGTGCGCCTTCTGTGATGTATAGCACTATGCACATCCTATGATGTATAGCACTGTGCGCCTTCTGTGACATATAGCACTTTGCACATCCTTTGATGTATAGCTCTATGCACATCCGGTACTTATGTTAGTTGGGCGCCCACTAAGCTATTTGCTTACTCTTCCGCGTCCCCTCGCGGGGCTCGCTGTGCTCACCACGCTTCAGGCTCGGTGGCTCGCTGCATTTGCCACACTATATAAATTCCTCCATGCCGACATGGATAGTGGGGGTATGAGTGTACTATAGTGGGCGCACAACTAACATATAAGTACCGAACATCCTATGATGTATAGCATTGCGCCTTCTGTGATGTATAGCACTGTGCACATCCTATGATTTATAGCACTGTGCGCCTTCTGTGATGTATTGCACTGTGTGCCTTATGTGATGTATAGTACTATGCATATCCTATGATGTATAGCACTGTGCGCCTTCTGTGATGTATAATACTATGCATATGCTATGATGTATAGCACTGTGCGACTTCTGTTATATATAGCACTATGCATATCCTATGATGTATAGCACTGTGCGCCTTCTGTGATGTATAATACTATGCATATGCTATGATGTATAGCACTGTGCGACTTCTGTGATGTATAGCACTATGCATATCCTATGATGTATAGCACTGTGCGCCTTCTGTGATGTATAATACTATGCATATGCTATGATGTATAGCACTGTGCGACTTCTGTGATGTATAGCACTATGCATATCCTATGATGTATAGCACTGTGCGCCTTCTGTGATGAAGAGCACTATGCGCCTTCTGTGCTGTATAGCACTATGCATATCCTATTATGTATAGCACTGTGCGCCTTCTTTGATGTATAGCACTATGCATATACTATTATGTATAGCACTGTGCGCCTTCTGTGCTGTATAGCACTATGCACATCCTATGATGTATAGCACTGTGCGCCTTCTGTGCTGTATAGTACTATGCATATCCTATGATGTATAGCACTGTGCGGCTTCTGTGCTGTATAGTACTATGCATATCCTATTATGTATAGCACTGTGCGCCTTCTTTGATGTATAGCACTATGCATATCCTATTATGTATAGCACTGTGCGCCTTCTGTGCTGTATAGCACTATGCACATCCTATAATGTATAGCACTGTGCACCTTCTTTGATGTATAGTACTATGCATATCCTATGATGTATAGCACTGTGCGCCTTCTGTGATGTAGAGCACTATGCGCTTTCTGTGCTGTAGAGCACTATGCATATCCTATGATGTATAGCACTGTGCGCCTTCTGTGCTGTATAGCACTATGCACATCCTATAATGTATAGCACTGTGCGCCTTCTTTGATGTATAGTACTATGCATATCCTTTGATGTATAGCACTGTGCGCCTTCTGTGATGTAGAGCACTATGCGCTTTCTGTGCTGTAGAGCACTATGCATATCCTATGATGTATAGCACTGTGCGCCTTCTGTGCTGTGTAGCACTATGCATATCCTATGATGTATAGCACTGTGCGCCTTCTGTGACGTATAGCACTATGCACATCCTATGATGTATAGCACTGTGCGTCTTCTGTGATGTATAGCACTGTGCGCCTTCTGTGATGTATAGCACTGTGCGCCTTCTGTGATGTAGAGCACTATGCATATCCTATTATGTATAGCACTGTGCGCCTTCTGGGATGTATAGTACTATGCATATCCTATGATGTCTAGCACTATGCATATGTAAAACCCCACTGGCACTAGGTATGGCATACCTGCAGTCACTGGCTATGGTTCATCACACTTACTTTCCTCCGGCTGGTCATGGGTAAGGCACAGGTACCAGGGGGTCACCTGAATAATCAGGAGTTTATTTACGGTTGCATTGTGGGAGAGGACTACAGGTGTCAGTGCAGCGCAGAAAGAATTGGGTGCCAGGCCATCTCATAAAACAGCAATAAACAGTTTATTTAACTTATAGCAGGGATGAAGCAGGGAAACCTTCTGAACACTCCCCTCCAGCACACAGCATAACGGTTACATCAGGTCACTTATCATTCCATCTCCTCCAGCACATTAATCATATCGGTTACATCAGTTCCATCAAGGCACCTCCTCCAGCACATCACTTAATTGCAGCGGCATAAATATGGCGAACAGCAGTTCCTACCAGGGCATCCTGGGACCAGTAGTGCTACACATCACAGGTTACTGTCTCTCTCATACATAACAAGGACTCTTGTCAATGGGGGGCTACTCAGCATGCCGCGTGGCTTCGACCACTCACCCAGATATGTCCTCTCCTGAGACTCATACCTGGCACTTTTCTAGGGCACCTCTACAGGTGGGCATCACCCTCTCACTGGTCTCTGTGTATTGCTGCTCTCACACTGCAATCTCTCTCTCTCGCTCTCTCTGGTGCCTTGCTGGGACTGGCAGCACTCCCCACATGTGCTGTGAGGGGCTGCATTCTCCTCATGTTGCTCTGCAGAAAAGCACCCACAGGTGCTGCTGCTCTCTCCATAGAAGGGGTGCAACTCATGACTGCTGTTTCCAAAGCTGGGGACCATGGAAATGTCAGTTAGCCATTCCATGGCCCCAGCAACCATCCATGCACCTTCACTGTTCACTCCAAACTTGTGCTGAATCTGCTACTTTGTTTCTAACTACACTTCCTGTCTTCCCCCTCTGCAGGAGGCTTGCATGTGATCACTGCCTGATCCCCAAACTTCTCCCAATCAGTGCACAGGAAATAGTTTTATCATGCATAGCTAGGTCTAAATGGTATTAACTCTTGCAGTACCAGGGTATTACACATATCCTATGATGTATAGCACTGTGCACCTTCTGTGATCTATAGCACTGTGCATATCCTATGATGTATAGCACTGTGCACCTTCTGTGACGTACCGCACTATGCATATCCTATGATGTATAGCACTGTGCACCTTCTGTGATGTATAGCAGTATGCACATCCTATGATGTATAGCACTGTGCACCTTCTGTGATGTACCGCACTATGCATATTCTATGATGTATAGCACTGTGCGCCTTCTGTGATGTATAGCAGTATGCACATCCTATGATGTATAGCACTGTGCACCTTCTGTGATCTATAGCACTGTGCATATCCTATGATGTATAGCACTGTGCACCTTCTGTGATGTACCGCACTATGCATATCCTATGATGTATAGCACTGTGCGCCTTCTGTGATGTATAGCAGTATGCACATCCTATGATGTATAGCACTATGCATATCCTATGATGTATAGCACTGTGCACCTTCTGTGATCTATAGCACTGTGCATATCCTATGATGTATAGCACTGTGCACCTTCTGTGATGTACCGCACTATGCATATCCTATGATGTATAGCACTGTGCACCTTCTGTGATGTATAGCAGTATGCACATCCTATGATGTATAGCACTGTGCACCTTCTGTGATGTACCGCACTATGCATATCCTATGATGTATAGCACTGTGCGCCTTCTGTGATGTATAGCAGTATGCACATCCTATGATGTATAGCACTGTGCACCTTCTGTGATCTATAGCACTGTGCATATCCTATGATGTATAGCACTGTGCACCTTCTGTGATGTACCGCACTATGCATATCCTATGATGTATAGCACTGTGCGCCTTCTGTGATGTATAGCAGTATGCACATCCTATGATGTATAGCACTATGCATATCCTATGATGTATAGCACTGTGCGCCTTCTGTGATGTATAGCACTATGTACATCCTATGATGTATAGCACTGTGCGCCTTCTGTGATGTATAGCACTATGCATATCCTATGATGTATAGCACTGTGCGCCTTCTGTGATGTATAGTACTATGCATATCCTATGATGTATAGCACTGTGCACCTTTTGTGATGTACCGCACTATGCCAGTGGCGTAGCTAGAAATTTTTCTCTCCCATACCCAAAAAAATTCTGGCGCCCTCCCCCCCCCCCCCCCCCAAGAAGGGGTGAGGCGATGGACTACGGGCACCATAGTTACATATGCACGGGGCAGGGAACCGCTCATTCAATATGCACTGCACTTGGTCCCCGCTCATATTAGATATGTACAGGGCGGGACCAGCTCAGGGTTCACTGCTGCCTGGGTCACCTGTCAGTTCAGCCAGCGGCGCCCACCACAGACTCTGCTGGTGCTGCTCCCCGCAGGGTCTGCCAAATATGTAGCTATGCCACTGCACTATGCATATCCTGTGATGTATAGCACTGTGCGCCTTCTGTGATGTCTAGCACCAGGGGCGGATCCAGGAAAAAATGACAGGGGGGCACCATGATAAAAGAGGGTTTAGGTGGGGGAGGGCCAGTGTTAGTGGTGCCAGTGTACATGCTAAGAGAGCAGCAGAGAGAGGGTGGCAATGGGATTAAAAATAGGCCCTGGCATTTAAAGTGCACAGGCCCACCATGGCAATAAAAGTGAAGGATGTAGTTGTGCGCACGCCGAAGGCGCGCTCTGGTAAAGGGGGTGTGGCCACTCAACAGGGGGCATGTCCTTGAGTGTAGTGTACAACACCATATCCAACTTCTACACATTATGCAACAAAATACTAGACCCCATTATACTTGCCCCTTACCCATGATGCCAAATGGAATGAGCCAAAATTCACATAATGCCACATGGATTGTGTCAAAATTCACATAATGCCAAATGGATTGAGCCAAAATTCACATAATGCCAAATGGATTGAGCCAAAATTCACATAATGCCACACGGATTGTGTCAAAATTCACATAATGCCACACGGATTGAGCCAAATTCATAAAATGCCATATGGATTGAGCCAAAATTCACATAATGCCACACGGATTGAGACAAAATTCACATAATGCCACACGGATTGAGCCAAAATTCACATAATGCCACATGGATTGAGCCAAAATTCACATAATTCCACACGGATTGAGCCAGAATTCACATAATGCCACACAGATTAAGCCAAAAATTCACAATACGCTTCATAAACAGGGACATTGTCCACCAAAGGCGCGCATTAAACATTTACACCATAATGTCCATTGCACGTTAAGTTGCACGGCATGATGTCCATTATGTATTATGCCAAACACCATAATGCCTATTAAAAATTATGCTACATACAGTAAGTGCTGCTTATCTACATGCTCATTGCCAAGGGTTCCAATGCTCATTGCCAGAGGTTCCATGCTCGTTGCCATGTGGGATTACATGCTCATTGCCAACGGGGAATACATGCTCGTGGTAAATGGGGGACAGCCGCCGCCAGGCAGAAGTGATAGCCACTGACAGTGGCAGAGCCTGGCTGTATTCCGAGCACTGCAGGTCCCAGCTATTTGAAATAATACCCATTTCACACCAGAAAATGCGTTCCCAGGTTGGCCCCTTTTACACCAGCCTAGTCCCTGCATTTTCTGGTGTGAGGGGGAGAGAAAACCACCCCTCCCCCCTTTTAACTAGTTATCTCATTTAACCGGCTATATCTTCGGAACTAACTGACCCATTTACATGAGACAAGTATCATATTGAAGAACTTTTGAGTGGGCTTTGAATGATTTTGGTCCTGTGAAACTGGAAAGTTTGGTTCCAGAGTAATCTGCCCTCAAAGAACATGAACAGCCATGAAATTACATTTCAAAAATAAAAAAAATCGATTTACATGCTATATCTCTGGAACCGATTGACCGATATGGACCATCCTGGTATCATATTGAAGGCCCAGTGATTTGGAATTGAATGACGTCAACCACAAGCTCCTGTGATGCCAGGGGGGGAACTGGCAGCCGTCGGAACCGGGTGGGGGTCGGAATTGACAGGTCCAATATTATTCTATGGGGAAAAAATGTTACAGTTTTGCCATGCGATATCTCCGGTTCCCGGGGGGCTAGAGACATGGGGCTGGGCTCGTTGGAAAGCTCTGGTCCTCATCTACAAAATGAATGACAGGGGGGGCACGTGCCCAGGTGCCCCCCCCTGAATCCGCCACTGTCTAGCACTATTTATTTTATTTATTTATTTATTAGCAGTTTCTTATATAGCGCATACATATTACGCAGCGCTTTACAGAGAATATTTGAACATTCACATCAGTCCCTGCCCCAGAGGAGCTTACAATCTATATTCCCTACCACATGTACACGCACACAGACATACTAGGGTTAATTTTGTTGGGAGCCAATTTGCCTACCAGTATATTTTTGGAGTGTGGGAGGAAACCGGAGTACCCGGAGGAAACCCACGCAAGTACGGGAGAATATACAAACTCCGCACAGTTAGAGCCATGGCGGGAATCGAACCCATGACCTCAGTGCTGTGAGGTAGTAATGCTAACCACTACACCATCCGTACTGCCATATGCATATCCTATGATGTATAGCACTGTGCGCCTTATGTGATGTAGAGCACTATGCGCCTTCTGTGCTGTACAGCACTATGCATATCCTATGATGTATAGCACTGTGCGCCTTCTGTGATGTAGAGCACTATGCGCCTTCTGTGCTGTATAGCACTATGCATATCCTATGATGTATAGCACTGTGCACCTTCTGTGATGTATAGCACTATGCATATCCTATGATGTATAGCACTGTGCGCCTTCTGTGATGTATAGCACTATGCATATCCTATGATGTATAGCACTGTGCACCTTCTGTGATGTATAGCACTATGCACATCCTATGATATATGGCACTGTGCGCCTTCTGTAATGTATAGTACTACGTACATCATATATCACTGTCAGCCTTATGTGATGTATAGCACTATGCATACATATCCTGTGATTTAAAGCACTGTGCATATAATTCGGTGTGGTATGTTTTTCCGACAGTCAGGTTCCCGACAGTCATTATCTTGACGTCGGGATCCCGACTGGCCAGACTCAGTGTGGCCAGCGCAACAAAGCCCCTTGCGGGCAAGGTGGCGAACTACGCTCGCCACCTATTCCATTCTCCCTCTATGGGGGTCCACGAGGGAAAATAGCCAACGGCCGTCGGGAACCCAGCCGTCAGTGTTTTAACAGTCGGGATCCAGACATCGGGTTAATGACTGTCGGGACCCCGTCCAGCACCTATATAATGTGATTTATAGCACTGTGCGCCTCATGATGTTGAGTACTGTGCACCTCATGATGTTGAGCACTGTGCACCTCATGATGTTGAGCACTGTGCATATAATATTATGTATAGTACTGTGCGCCTTGTGACGCTGAGCGCTGTGCGCCTCATGATGTTGAGCAGTGTGCACATAATATAATTTATAGCATTGTGTGCCTCATGATGCTGAGCACTGTGCATATAATATTATGTTTAGTATTGTGCCCCTCATGATGCTGAGCACTGTGCATATAATATTATGTATAGCACTGTGCGCCTTGTGACGCTGAGCACTGTGCTCCCTCTTCCCTCCTGTTGTTAAAGTCCACTTCTCTTCACATTTCACTCACAGCTCTCCTATACTCAAACACTCAGTGACCATCTTCGTCCGCATACTCATCTCCATTATTGGCCTTAAGCCTCTTATAGTATGTTGATTGAGTCCTCACTGTTTATATTTAAGCTGTAATGTGTAGTGAACTGTGGCGCTCTTTATTTGTACTCTATTTTTGTTATTTATTCAATATAATACTGTTTTGTCTCCCTGTATTGTTCCTTTGTACGGCGCTGCGAAACACTTGTGGCACCTTATAAATAAAATTATAATAATAATATATCATATAATAAGATGTTATAAAGCCCATGGAAAAAATGATGTCTCCTATTGTAAAGTGCAATAAAATACGCTGTGCTACTGTATATAACTTAATAAATAAATACATAAAATAAAATGTGGTAGATTTCTCGAATAATAATAAACACGCTGTTTTTGCAGATATATTTGCTGGATGTTCACATTGTAGAATTAACCATATCACACTTATCGCCAACTCAGCTCTGAATTTTATTGACACAGCTTAATACAAATTTATTTAACTTTAAGAATTCTCATTGTCGGAGGCAGTTACTTTACAGACATTAACCTTTCTAATACTATCTGATGACACTTCTTAAGTAGAATGCTCTTTGCCCAGGCAATAAAAGAGGATCTTTTTTTTTTTTTTTTTTCTTGACTAGATCCCAGTCTGCTAGGAGCTAAAGGAAAGGCATAAATCTCAAAGGATCTCATATTTTTTTTTATCTTCTAGGCATACTGAGCTTTGGATATGTCTTTTCTATTCAGTTGGATCTCCAGTGGTTTCAGCAGCGTGCTTCAATTTTTAGGTAAGAGTGGAAGAAAATATGTTTGAATTCAGTCAGAATCAGTTTTGGTTTAAACTTGTAGATTTGGGGCGGGATGTATTAAAATGTACTAACGTATGCGGCTGGCATCGCGGTGCGGTGACGGAGCCCCCCCACGATACCTGTACTCTGGTGTGCCTGACTCTCCCCTCACCCCGGGGACAGTTAAGCAGGCTGTCCCCGGCGCCTGCTCCTCCCCCCTGCAGCCGGAAGGATGTCTGGCTGCTTCGCTAGGGGGAGGAGGGGTTTACCTTCCAGGGTCCAGGAGGACCCTTCAGGAAGGTAAGCCAGAGGGGGGGTCGGTGAGGCCGCGGGTTTGCGGCGGCGTGCGGCGAAAAGAAGCCCATAGGCTTCTATAGGGTATCGCCACCCAAAGGTGGCGATACCCTTCAATGCGGTATCATTTTTGATACATTGCAAAATGCGGTAAAACTGGGGTTTTACCGCATTTTCCAGTTGATACATCTCGCCCTTGATCTGTTGGGTCTACGCTAGACGGGCATATGGTCATTAGGTCGACATGCATTGGGTCGACGGCTTAAGGTTGACACATGAAATAGGTTGACATGGCTATGTCGACATCTGGTGAAAAAGTGAAAAACTCATGTTGACCTTTTGACTGTCGACCTTCACATTTTCGACAGAAGGCTTGTGTTGACCTTCCAACCCTGTAGACCTTAGCCATGTCTATTTCATGTGTCGACCCAATGCATTTCCACCTAATATGGGTTGACCCATTTACCTATGCTCCCTAGAAATGTATGGATCATAGGGTCATCAGCAAGTAGGTCGACAAGCATTAGGTTGACATGCAGGAAGGTCGACATGGTCATTGGGTTGACAGTCAAAAGGTTGACATGGGGTTTTTCACTGTTGTTTTGACCCGAATGTTGACATGGAAACTGAAACGTAGCACCGCGTCCCCTCGCATGGCTCGCTGCACTCACCATGCTTCGGGCACACTATTGTATTCTCCCACCACGCCCTAGTGGGTGGTAGTGAATGAAATGCCGCCTGTCGGCACATGTCAGCTCAAGAAGCAGTGAAAAACCCCATGTCGACCTTTTGACTGTCGTCCTAATGACCATGTCGACCTTCCTGCGTGTCGACCTTCCTGCTGGTGACCCAATGACCGTATCCCCCTAGACTAGTCTTGTGACTAGATTATGGAGAGGCACAGATGGGCTTTAGTCTGCAGAACATGATATGAGACATATGGCTGACACTACAAAATACATCCTGTCTTTCAGGACCTAAAAATAATTCCATTTATTTATTTATTTTATGGTTTCTTATATAGTGCAGCATATTCTGTTGCGCTTTACAATTGGAAATAGTGATAAAACTAACCGGGTCGTAATAAACCGACATAAAGGCAGGAGGGCCCTGCTCACAGAGCTTTTACATTACATTACACCATACACAGTAATGCCCATTGTGCCACATTATGCCCCACACAGTAATGCCCATTGCACCACAGTAACCTCACACAGTAATGCCCATTGTGCCATATTATGCCAAATTCAGTAATGCCACTGCACATTATGCCACACACAGTAATGACCATTATGCCACACACAGTAATGCCTATTGCACCAAAGTAACCCCACACACCGTAATGCCTATTGTGCCATGTTATGCCAAACTCAGTAATGCTCACTGGAAATTATGCCACACACAGTAAAGCCCTTTGAACCATATTATGCCTAGGAGTACATTATGTTAATTGTACCAAATTATGCCAAAGGCAGTAGCACCACACTGTAATATCCAGTGCATATTGCGCCCCACACAGTAGTGCCCAGATAACACCAATCGGTCCCTGTCCATGGTGTCTGATGTTGTTAGCCATCCATACTGGCACTGCAGCAGATGCTGAAGAGGCTGGTGATGAGGAAGTGGGATGCTGGATGGATATATAGCCTTCAGCATCTCCCTGCTTGTGTGCATTTCATAGAATATACCGCTGTGTCATGATGTCATGCTGCATATTTCTATCTTGGGGATGGTCAGACTGGCTCTCATAATGGGGGCCTGTGAGCACGTACTCAGATTGGGGCTGCCTGTCACAAACCGGTGGGGGATGGGGATGGTAGGTGAGGCTGCAAACAGAGGGGGTTGAGTTCGGGGCAGTGAGAGGAGACTGATGAGAGGGCAGCTGATACTGGGGGGGATGGGGGGCGGTGTGCTGTGATTAATGGGGGGGGGGGGGCAATAAGGGAAGAGCGGAGAATGGAGCCTGTGGGGAAAGATTGAAGCCTTATCAAGTTTTAACATCCATG
Organism: Crinia signifera; assembly: GCF_055691185.1. Taxonomy (NCBI): domain Eukaryota; kingdom Metazoa; phylum Chordata; class Amphibia; order Anura; family Myobatrachidae; genus Crinia; species Crinia signifera. The sequence goes on along the minus strand of NC_139220.1, from coordinate 57,583,083 downwards.
TCCCACTGCTGCCTGTTATAAAGCTGAACCATGATCTCCCTAGGCATTCCTAATGACTATGTCTTGTCATGCATGACAAGACCTAGTTCACCTATGCCTAAGGATGGCTGTGTGTATTTGTGTGTGCTGCATAGATATTTGATAGATACACAGAGGAATGTCTTCAAATTATTTGTGCACTATATAAAAAAATATTTATAAGTAAATACATTCCTGCTCTAACATCGCTAATGCTTACACTGTGTGTCACGGTGTGACAATATTTTACCAGGAGTAATGATTGTTGATTATACAGTGCACAGTCACTAGAAGGGTCTTCGTTTTGAAGACTGGTTTGGGCTTATAATGGTATACCAGTCACCGGATAGTGTTCAGTATTGTACAGTATCCATCACTAGATTTGTTGCAGATTTGCATACTGGTCATGAGATCTTCTAATGTGTGTATGAATAAGCATGCTTCCACATGCTAGAGTGACCGCTATTGATCAGGTTTTTTTTCTGCGCACGTGCACATAACACACAGGTTAGCACCCGAAACACTTTAATGGCGGGATACATCAAGCAATACATACAGTGTATCACTTCTCTTATTGCAAGCATAGTGGTGTTTAGCGTTTTATGCTTCAAAAATTGCAAAACCATCTACAGGTGACATTCCCTTTTTAGGTCCGCACTCCAGATTGTATTGCATTCCGGAGCTTGGAGCGTATTTCTTTATTTTGTTTCTCATATACTGTAGTGCAGCAAATTCCATTGCACTTTACAATGGGAAACAACAGTGATACAACCAACGCAGTGATAACAGACAGTCATATAGAAAGCAGAAAGGCCCTGCTCGCAAGCTTTCAATGTATAGGGAAATAGGCATTGGTACACAAGGATGGGTGTTTTCTATTTCATAATGGTCCAGCAGATTTCAAATATTCTTTTTGAGCTGTTTTATATGGTCCCCCAGCAATGTTGCCCTGGGGTCAGGAGGATGGAAAAACTTTTTTAGTGGTTGGTACTTTTCCTAGCACGGCGCCCACTAAGCTAATTGTGTAAAACCCCACTGGCACTAGGTATGGCATACCTGCAGTCACTGGCTATGGTGCATCACACTTACTTTCCTCCGGCTGGTCGTGGGTAAGGCACAGGTACCAGGGGGTCCCCTGAATAATCAGGAGTTTAATTACAGTTGCATTGTGGGAGTGGACTACAGGTGTCAGTGCAGCGCAGAAAGAATTGTGCACCAGGCCATCTCATAAAACAGCAATAAACAGTTTATTTTAACATATAGCAGGGATGAAGCAGGGAAAACTTCTGAACACTCTCCTCCAGCACATTAATCATTTCGGTTCGATCAGTTCCATCAAGGCACCTCCTCCAGCACGTCACTTAATTGCAGCGGCATAAATATGGCGAACAGCAGTTCATACCAGGGCATTCTGGGACCAGTAGTGCTACACATCACAGGTTACTGTCTCTCTCATACATAACAAGGACTCTTGTCAATGGGGGGCTACTCAGCATGCCGCGTGGCTTCGACCACTCACCCAGATACGTCCTCTCCTGAGACTCACATCTGGCACTCTTTTTTTTAGGGCACCTCTACAGGTGGGCATCACCCTCTCACTGGACTCTGTGTACTGCTACTCTCACACTGCGATCTCTCTCTCTCTGTCAGGTGCTTTGCTGGGACTGGCAGCACTCCCCACATGTGCTGTGAGGGGCTGCATTCTCCTCATGTTACTCTGCAGGAAAAGCACCCACATATGCTGCTGCTCTCTACATAGAAGGGGTGCAACTCATGACTGCTGTTTCCAAAGCTGGGGACCATGGAAATGACAGTTAGCCATCCCATGGCCCCAGCAACCATCCATGCACCTTCACTGTTCACTCCAAACTTGTGCTTAATCTGCTACTTTCTAACTACACTCCCTGTCTTCCCCCTCTGCAGGAGGCTTGCATGTGATCACTGCCTGATCCCCAAACTTCTCCCAATCAGTGCACAGGAAATAGACCTAGCTATGCATGATAAAACTAAATGGTATTAACCCTTGCAGTACCAGGGTATTACAATTGCTTAGTGGGCTATTCTGTGTAGGAGAATCGCATGGCATGGCCCATTTTAGTGCCGTGCGATGTGATGCAATGCAATTTTTTAATGTCATTTATTCACTGCTCTGTATGCCCCAGGGGATCACATCGCATCGCACCTCCCGCAAAATCGCATGCGATTTTATAGGTTGTATGATGCCATTACATTAGCTATAAAATAATATGATTGTATGACATACCAAGAGGTTTTAGGCACCCCAACCCACACACTATCCACTCCACCCCGAAGCGTGGCGAGCGGTGGCGGAACGCGTCCTCCAACGTTTTCATACCCCCACTATCCACGTCGGCGTGGAGTTCATTTTATATAGTGTGGCGAGCCCCACGAGGGGACGCGTAATACATGTAAAGTAATCGCAGGGCTCAGTGTCTCGGCACACTATATAGAATCAACTCCATACCGCCGTGGATAGTGGGGGTATGAAAACGTCGGAGGACGCGCTCCGCCGCTTGCCACGCTTCGGGGTGGCGTAGATAGTGGGGGGGGGGGTGTGCGTAAAACATCATTGTATGTCATACAATGATATTATTGTATAGCTAATGTAATGGCATCGCACACCCTATAAAATCGCATGCAATTTTGCGGGAGGTGCGATGCGATCCCCAGGGGCATACAGAGCAGTGGATAAATTACATTACAAAATCGCATCGCACGGCACTAAAATGGCAATGCGATTTCACTACGTTACCGTATGTTGGAAATCTGGGCGCCGTGGTTAAGTAACCTAGTGGTTAAGTAATTTGATAGGAAAGTTTATGAAAGTCCTTCATTTTGTCAATGGAAGCGAACAATAAGTGTCGATGAGAAAAATAGATAGTATGAAAGTCGGTTTGGGAGATATTTTGAGATAAGGGAAGATACAGTATGTACATTGGTGTAGCTTGGTTAATGGCCTTGTGCATAACCCCCCAACTGTCCTGCTTTTCGCAGGAACATCGTGGTTTTTTGGGACCGTCCTGCCCGGGGCCGGCAGTGTCCAGCAGTTGGGGTAGTTGGGATTCCCCCCTGTCTCTATCTCCCCAGCCCCACAGGCTGCAGAATAGATGTTGTGTGCATGTACACAGCGTCTATTCTGCAGCCTGAGGGGTTGGGGGCATAGCCAGCAGCTCAGAGAGCCGCTAGCCATGCCCCCAACAGCGTCAAAAACATGTGGCCTTGCGAGAATAGGTCACGCCCCTGTATCGCTAGACAACGCCCCCCCAAAAATCGTGTCCCTCTTTCGATCTGGACAATGTTTGGAGGTATCAGGATGATAGATCTTTAATCAATATATCATGCACTAAATAAGCAGCCTAAGGTTCAAATCCCAATATGAATTACCACTTCACAAAAAGACATTCAAGACCAAACAAGATTTTGGGATGTCCCCTGGGCGCTTTTGATGTTAAGGTATGTACTCCTCAATCAAGATTGAAATACCCAAAAAGAAGGAAAACAAAATATAGATAGTGTAATACTGTAATTAAAATCCTTTAAAGTATCAATTTTGCAGGATGGAAATATTTTTAATTTGTACCGGAACAATATGTCTACTAATGAGGTAGACAACTGTGCAAATTGAGGGAGATCACACCTTTCAGCCAACTGCTTCCACTCAACTGGACACTTAGTACTCAAATGGAAAGATAGGAAACCATCATGGTGCAGTAAAATTTAATAAAATCCAGATAAAAAGCATAGACAGAGGGTATACAACATTGGACTCTCACCATACAGTATATTTATGTCCACATAGATTGCAGACACAAAGCACAAGGTGTAATAGCCACAGGTGTCCCTGGAACTGTTGCGGTATGTTGGTAAGTGGTGTAGTCCTCTGGAGATCCCTCTGTCTTGAAATCCGACCGGTTTCGATACCATGCGGTATCTTTCTCAAGGTCTGAAAGCATGGTCCCTTGTTACAGGTTAAATACCATCTCTCATTAAATAAAGGTGAATCCTAATACCAGACATGGATAATCTAGCCGTCTAAACACATTATAAAAACATAAAGAAAATCCGACAATCCATTTAATGTATTCAGGTTATTCTGGCCGCATGTGCCGCTCGTTTTGGTTACAGACTCCCGCCACGTCACTTCCGGTATTACGTATATTTCCGGCGGTGACTCACTTCCGGTTTCGAATGTTGATGGAAGTGACCTGTGCGTGTCACGCAGAACTTCCTCTTTCATTTGTAATGCAAAGGAGATGATACTTGCGTCTCAAGCGGCGGCCATTGTTTTGGATTCTGTTGTTCTTGCGTTTTAACAAGGAGTGCACTGCAATCTTATCCTCAGAAATAGAAAACCGTATATCAGAATACATGAAACTATTTAAAAACAGTACAAATATTATAGCAATATATTATAAAAACCATTTGGTTTCGAAATCCTTGTTTAACCCATTGGGTACCAAGGTCTGATTTTTCCATTTCACATTTGGCCAGCCTTTTCATTGAATCTCCCCCTCTTACATTAGGACATATTTTCTGAAGGATATAAATATTTTTTATACATTTGATGTCACACATATGATGAGTTTTAAAGTGGGATGAGAGAGCATTGGATGTATGTTTGTGTGTGAATAAAAGTATTTTATATTGAATATAGTAGATTACAGCAGAAACCGCAGCTCTTAATGTCATTGCGGATCTTCAGTTCCCTCCTCTCTCTTCTCCCTGCTGCACCTGTCAAGCACTATGACAGGCAACGGTGCTGGCAGCTTCAAGCTGATCTTCATAGACATACAGTATGTGTAAGGGCCGCTACTTCTGTGCGCATTATGTGTGGCACTACTGCTTTGGATGTTATGTGTAAATGGTACTACTACTGTGGGATTATATTTATTTATTTACAGTTTTTTATATAGCGCAGCATATTCCGTTGCACTTTACAATTGGAAACAGTGATAAAACAAACTGGGTAGTAACAAGCCGACATAGAGGTAGGACTGCACTGCTTGCAAGCTTACAATTTATTGGGATCATAGGATGGATACATAGGGATAGGTGTAAGGCCAGCAGAGGTCGAACCGGGACTGCCCACTATCTCTGTTGCCCTGAACAGATGTCAGCGATCACGTGCGGGTACTAGGCTTCTCCTTTAACCGCCCCGGCTGTAAGGGCGAATTAGGTCCGCCCAGACTCACCCGTAAGACCCAGTTGCAGTCAGGTCTTACGGGTGGACAACGTTATCGCTGAGGCTGCACGGGAGCAAGAGGAACGCTAAATAGACACAGTAAGGGCAGACCGGAATCCACCTGAAGTGGCCCAGATGGTGGTTAGCCACCAGGGATGGCAAAATAAGTAGGTGGACACTGTTAACAGATATGCCCTCTGAATGGTATCACGGATATAAATGCAACAATGCGCAGGAATGGAACCACAAATAAAACAGGCGCAACAATGCACAGGGGTGTAACAATAAGAAAAATGAGGAGAAAGAAGGTACTGCAGGGTGACCCCTGACTTATCTGGGAGATGTAGTCCGGTTAATGGCCTTGTATGTGAGTAGAAGTATTTTATATTGAATACGGTAATATACAGGCAGCCAATGGAGGGACTGAGCGGCTCAGCAGACATTGAACATCTAGCCAGCTGCATTTAAATGGATTATAGTGGTTAGAGTCTATTCTTAGGAAGACCGGTAATGAGGCTATTGCAATAGTCAATGCGTGATATAATGAGTGCATGGATTAGAGTTTTTGCAGTGTCTTGTGTAATATACAGACAATTTTTGGATATGTTTTTTTAGATGCATGTAACATGACATATTGAATGTGAGGAATAAAGGACCGTTCAGAGTCAAGGATGTGTTCTCAACAGTGCTAGAGATATGAGGTTGACAACTACTCATGGCTGGTGGGAATATAATTAATTCTGTTTTGGAGATGTTAAGTTTGAGGTGGGAAAATGACATCCAGGATGAAATGGCAGAAAGACATTGAGACAAGGAGCAATACTGATGGTGTCAATTGAGGGGAGGATAGATAGACTTGAGCATCATCAGCGTACAGATGATACTGAAATCCGAAAAAGTTGATTTGTTTGCCAAGAGAGGAAGTATAGTTTGAAAAAAGCAGAGGACCTAAGACTGAGCCTTGTGGTACAACAACTGATAGAGGTAGTGAGGAGGAGGTAGAATCATAGAAGCGAATTAGGTAGGATGAGAACCAAGAAAGGTCTGTATTCTGAAGACCTAGGGATTGTAGTGTTTGTAGAAGAGAGTGGTCAACTGTGGCATTACTCTTGTGGGTTTTAAGTGTAACGGGCACTACTACTTTGAGCATTGTGTGGCACTACTACTGTGGACGTTACAGTATGTGTAAATGGTACTACTACTTAGTGACACTACTGTGTGTTGTAAAGTGAAAATTGTACACTACTATGTGTGATGTAATGTGAATAAGATTGTGGTACTGTGTCGCTTAATTATAATAATTATTGTACTATGGTATGGCCATGCCACTTCCTTGTGAGGCCATACCCCTTTTTGTGACATGGGCTTTCATCACACATTGTCCCTTTATTATGTATAGGGACGATGCAAATTTTTAGTTTGCAGAGGGCAGCCATACATTCTAGCACTGGTCCTGGCCGCAGGTATGTTTTTCTACTTACTGGGCATGTGCAGAAAAACATCATACCAGATACCATAAGCAAACAGGTGTATGTACCAGAGCTATAACTAGACTTCTGGTGACCTGGTCCTGAAAGAGAATTGTCATCCTCCTACCCATTGTTTCCAATAAAGAGCCTGATTCAGTATTGATCAAAAAATTTTCTCTAATGGGCAAAACCATGTTGCACTGCAGGTGGGGCAAATGTAACGTGCAGAGACAGTTAAGGGCCCCATACATCAGCAATTAATTGTGACAATTTTCAGATATGGAGATGATTGCCACAATTAATTTTAGATGTGTGGGCTCCCCCTTTTGGCAATCCCAATCAAAATCGCCAATCGATTGCTTAATCAGGTTTTTAAACATGTTTAATAATCTTGTATTATCTGCAGATCTTTTTTTAGATGTGTGGGCATTCCCAATTCGTCGTCTTCATCTATTTACATTATGAACAGCAATCGATTGGGCAATTTCCAGATATGAAGAAGCAATCTTTAGATGGAAAAATCTGCCGATCACTGAAATAAATCTGTAATGTGTGGGCAAAGTCAGATAGATTGTAAAATCCATTTATCTGGCCAAAAAATCCCTGGATCTGGAAATCCATAAATTGTGATTGCTGATGTATGGGGCCCTTTAGATTTGGGTGAGGTGCAGTCAAACTGACATCTAACTTGCAGTGTAAAAATAAAGCAGCAGATATTTACCCTGCACTGAAACAAAATAACTCACCCAAATGTAACTCACTCTGCAGGTTACATTTGCCCAAACTGCAGTGCACATGGCTTTGCCCATTATGAAAAAGCTCTATACCAGGCATGTCCAACGTTGGCCCTCCAGATGTTTTGAAACTAAACATCCCAGCATGCTTTGCAATAGTTTTAGCATTCTCTAATAGCAAAACTGTGGCAAAGCATGCTGGGATGTGTAGTTTCAAAACATCTGGAGGGCCAACGTTGGACATGCCTGCTCTATACACACTAGCCGATACTGGCTGCGGCTGTTAACCATATCAGCCGCAGGCGTACACACTGAACGATATAGGCTGCAAAATTAAACTGCATGTTCAGAAGACAATATCAATACCAATGCACGGGAGCACACATCTGTAAGATATTGAATGTACACAATAGACGATATTGTGAACGATGTTGCTCAAAAATCCACTTTCTGAGTGTGTACAAGGCTTAAGTTTTTTTTCTTTTGCAATCCTTACTGAATTATGCCCATAATGTTCATACCCTTTCCACTAGATAGATAGATAGATAGATAGAGGAATTGGACACAAATCATCTTTATACCACATCCATGCACTTAATTTGAGAGCCCATTTTTATTCAGTTACAATACCCTTTAGTAAATAACACATTGCAATATACTGACATAACCAGGATTCAAACGTGTAACCTGTTTCATTCCAGTTCTTTGATCCTGCATAAAAACAATGTGATATCTAATTATATGAGATACTTGTAAAAAAAATAATCAGCATTGCAGTTGAGCAAGATCTATGTAGTGTGCAGCCACACATCCAATCACTCTATAGATCTGCAATGCTGATATTTTTTTCAGGAAGTACAAGGAGAGCTTCAAATAGATAGAATTCTTTAGCTTTCTATGCAACAGCAGTTCAATTAGTGGAGTGTCTGACTGTAATGCCACATGCAATGGGTTTGAATTCATGGTAGGTCAACAGCTTAAAAAGTAATAATGGACAGTACGACTGAATAACAAAGAACTTTTAAGTTAACTTCATGAATGTTGTATAGGTATTAGCAGAGAAGGGTATAGGGGAAGGAGACCGCGGCAGTCCGGGGATGCCAGGCCTGAAAGAGGAGGGTAGCTACAAGTTAAAGTGATTTAGACTGATAATTGACAAGTATTGCCAACAGCATCCCTACCCTGCAGCGCCATGTGCAGTGGCACACACCCCGCCACACTAGTTACAGCCCTATTATATACAACTCCTTGAAGCCCCAGCATATGGTGCGGCATAATGACTGTGGTCACTTATATTTTTGGGCACAGGCTGGATACAAAAAGCAATCTAATAGTTGAGATTTTAAGGGGTTGAACAAGGTACCCCAGACCTGAGGTAGAACAGAGGCATTAATTATGACAATTGATTCTTGTCACTGTGAGCGGTTGAAAGTTATGTTCTCCATTGACCGTTCTTGCACTTGATTGCAGAATTGTGAAATTGCAATAAATTAACATTTTGACTTTTTTTTTAAAGAATTGTTTGGAAATTTCATAAGCACATCTATAGGAAAGCATTATAAACCTTCCAGATGAAATATGTGGTTTTTTTTTTATTCTTTGTTTGTTCCATCCGTGTGTTTTATGTCTTATGCTAACAATCCTGCTACTCTGCATGCCTAGCCAAAGGCAAACTGTTATATGAGCCCCAATAGCCTTTGAATGCTCAAATCTAAGCGTTTTGTGAAGAGCTTGTGTGACGTGCTAGTCTGGAAAGAAGCACAATCATTTGGAGAACTATAGTTTATTCTCAGTTTTCTATGTTGCATAAGCCAAACTTTTCTTATGCAACATATGTGACCTCACACAAATCATTTTTTATGGTGCCGGACACCTGGTGAGACTTCAGATACATTCACACTATGGGCTCACTGAGCTGTAAATCCGCAGCCCGAGTGATTATTGGATGACACGCAAGCCTTCTGTGCGAATGGCTAGCCATCATGTGGGGCAGAATTTACCTGATCACTTAGCTCCGAGCACTTGCAGCTCAGCGATCAGCTCTGAATCAGGCCCAATGAGATATTTTTAAACGATCTACACAATAACGATATCGTTAAAGATTTTATCATGCAGATCATTTATTGTGTAGGCACTATATCATTAACGATGTACACTCCCGTGGGTCTTTAACTACCCCCCTTGTCGTCTTAACATGTAGACACATTCTGTCCATATAGGTGATGGTGATGTTACTGATTGATATCTTCAGCAATATTGATTTGTTTGTATGCACTATGGGGTATATTCATCCCTGCGAAGTCCAAGGTGGACGATTATTGGACGAGTGTGTATGGATCGTATCGTTCATGCGTGAGGCCCTTCAGCAAAAAAATAGTGTATTTTCTGATCACGAGCTGTTCGTAAGCTGATTGACAGGAAGCTGGCATTTGTGTGGGGATGACCTGGCCATTCTGGGAGAGTCAGGCAAAATGCAGGTGTTCACAATCATTTCAGGAAGAGTCTGTGTTGTGGCATCAGCTCCGGCCTCGATCGGTCTGTTTCCATCAGGCAAAGTAGGTTCGGTACTTGTGTACTTTCACGGCTCCCACGATATGCATCGTATGTGGAAAAATCGCATCGCATGCGATCTGATGCGATGCAATGTCATTTTTCACTGAAATTATGGACATGAGTTGAAATCATGTAAAATGCACCCCAAATGTCATTTTTCACACTGTACCACCCCCACTATCAACGCCAACCCGAAGCGTTTGGGCTCGGTGGCTCGCTGCACTCGCCACACTATCTATTCTCAACTCCACGCCGACGTGGATAGTGGGGGTATGAAAAGGTCGTATATGGGATACTGGGAGCCCGCCTCTGTGCGGCTTTCTGCTGTAACGACATGGTTACTAACACGGTTAGGGATTGTTGCCTCGTTGTCATATGTCCTTCTTCAAGGATTATGGTGAACTCAGAAGTTGTTATGATTCACCTCTTTGTTATTTTATGTTTATTATTTTGGTTTGGGTGTGCTGTGAGAATCTCACCACGTTATTGTTCATATACCTCCTCACATAGCTCTCCTTTGGCACAGTTTTTCATTAACTGACTAGTGGAGGGAGATAGAGGGGAGGAGCCAGTGCACCCACACTGAAAGCTTTAATGTGCCTGTCTCTCCTGCGGAGGATCTCTATCCCCATAGTATAACCCAGTATCCCATATGGAGTATGAGAAAAGGATTTACCGGCAGGTACCCAAAATCCTATTTTTCATGCCCTCTTTGACATTGACAATGTTGATGGACTTGCACAGTGGCAGAACTCCCGGAGGCAATGGCGTCATCTGCCACCGGGTGCCAGCCTTAGTGGGGGCACTGGCTCCATTGCCCCCCCGATGTTCCGCCCATCTGTAGAGGTACCTTGATTGTAGGCAGGGGCGCGGCGCCCCCGCCCCGCCCTGCCCTGTTCCATCCTTGTCAGCTGGTTTGCAGTTGCTGTACTCACTGTGGGCGGGAGACTCGCAGCAAGTACAGACGGGTCAGGTGCCACAAAGCATACAAGCTCCCGGCAGCCCAGCCAGCCAGTGTCACTGGGTCACTGTGTCAGGCAGTCGTCAGCCTCCAGTCACCGGCTGCCGTTGAGGGCCCCCAGGGAGAAGCCTTCCTCCAACAGCCATTGACTTTGCAGTGCAGCCTGCCCCCATCCCCCTCCGCTCCCCCCCAGCAGCACATCTGCCACCGCCCGCGGGGAAGTCAGAAGCTGCTCTACGCACCCGCTCAGCCGTGCATACAGCCCAAATTGAAGCCTGCGCAGCCAGCACCACCAGGAAGCAGCAGCTCAGCTAGCCCGAGGACATGGAGCTAGAAGAAGGTACCTGTCTCCCCCTCATCCTTCACCCACACCTCACACCCAGGCGGTCCCTGCTTTGTGTGCACGGTCCAGAAGGGATCAGCACCATGGGGCCCTGTGCGGGTAGGTGCAGCCGCCCACTTCTCACGCTAGCCCTAAGTGCCTGCATTCAGGCTGTAGCAGCACCAGGCTTGTGCCCAGTGCCCACCAACTTCTTTTCCTGCCTGACACCCCCCTCTCTCTCTATGCCCGACGCCCATGTCAACCCATCCCTCTCTCTGCCTGACTTCCCCTCTAACCCCTATCACTTTGTACCTGAATGCGCTCTCTTTTTTACGCTGACACTCTCTCGCTTTCCACTCTCATTTCCTCACTTTAGCGATCTATCCATGGGCGGGGGCACTAACTTTTTTTTTGCCTCCGGGCGACATGGACAAACTTACGCCACTGGACTTGCATCATAAATGTCATGACTAGTGTCAGCAGCTTCAGCACTAGGAAGTGGGGTCCTTATCTTTCCTGTATCAACACGCACCACAGCTGCACTTATATGGCAGTACTGCTGGATTTATATACAGCACCGCTAATAGCACAGTACAGCAGCACCCCTAACCTAGCAGGACAGCAGCACAGCACAGGACAGCTCCCCAGAACACCATCCCTGTACAGCATAGGACAGAAGCACACGTAACTGCACAGGACAGCACCACTGCAATTATGTGGCAGCACGGCACAGGACATCACCGTTGAACTTATACAGCAGCACCATTGCACTTCTGCAGCAGCACAGGACACCACTGCTGGACTTATATGGCAGCACAGGACACCACTGCTGGACTTACACGGCAGCACTGCTGGACTTACGCGGCAGCACAGGACACCACCGCTAATGCACACTCCACAATTTAAACTCTGCTAATCAAGGTTCTTCGTATAGTTATTAGCCAAGAAATATAAGCCCACAACCAGCGTCTAAGTGACCTTGTCTCTCTGATGGGTCCCTAATACTAAGGGCCTGATTCTGGTTTAATTGGTATGTGCCGAATTCGGCTCAGTGACCGATTTTGCGGATCTGCCCATGCATACTGTAAGTATGAAAATCTGCATGTGCAGACCTGCTGTGCAAACACCTTCGGTGAGTATCACACTTGCTGAGGAGTTCACACACTTACGGGTGGTCTGAGGGCGGGCAAGGGGCGGCTGCAGGGTGATCGCCCAGCATTTTATGGGCATCCATATGAAAACATTGGGCGTTTCCCTGGGAATGCATGTGGGCTGATGCCTATGTTGGGCGGGCAGTTGACATCACATGACATCAGCGCCAGCCCCCTTTTCGGCGAACGGTTGCTAAAAGAAAAGTCAGTTTTCACTGAATTTTATTTCCGATGGGGGGAGAAAACATTTGTTGGTTGACGACCGTCCATTGATTTCTCTCCCCTTTGGCCGCATGTGAGGGGTTGTGTTTTCAGACACATCCCCTCGTATGTTACCAAGGGGATTTGGGGGCGGTGCTTACCCTGAGTTTGAATCCAGCTAATACCAGTCACCCTAGGGCACAAGTGAGAAACAAAAGTTTTGGTGAGTTAATATGAAAGAAGTAAAAACAAGGGGTGAAAAATGCTAGAAAGTATAATATTATTTAGTTTGCCTAAACATCAAAACAGTCACAGGTTACACCAGTATGTGACCAGAAAGTGATTCTTTGATTATTATTATCAAACCTCCCAACTGTCCCGCTTATACAAAACTGGTGCCGTCAGTGTTCTGGGTGAGGGAGGGGCAGTTGGGAGTCGCTCCCCCCCTCCGTGAATAGACGTGTGCACAGCGTCTATTCCTGCAGCCAGAGGGGCTGGGGGCACCGTGCCGGAAATGTGGCGTGGCCTCGCGGCAGTATAGGCCATGCCCCCTTTCTGTGAGGCCACGCCCCAAAAAAATCAGCACACAAACTGTCCCGCAGACCTGCACACAAATGTTGGGAGGTATGATTATTGTTGTTGCTGTTTGTTATTATTATATTTTGTTTTCAATATGCACCTTGTGACAATTTGGACAAATAGTCATAAATAGAGACAGGATTATATGCAATTGCATATTTGCATATGCATTTGCATATTTTGCCCATTCTCACTGGTTATTGCATATTTTACCTAAAATCTAGTGATGGTGCATATTTTAGGCCCTGCCCCCTTTCCACGCGCGAGTCACAGCACTGCTTTGCCCTGCTGCTGCTGGCCAGGTAGTGGTAGAGTGTGCAGGCTGGGGCAATATGTACGCAGTGTGGGGATCCTTGGATATACGCTATGTCTGACACTGCTCTAGGCTGCCAAGCCATGTTGATAAAAGTCAGTCAGGGCGGATGCCATTACGGAGCTCCTGAACCTTTGCCTGCCCCTGGCCTGGGACTTTACACCAAGAGACAGACTTCTGCAGCAGAGGAGGCCGGCAGAAGGGTTGTGATATCACTGGGCGCAGAGGACATACCATGTCACAGTGAGTATGTGGCGCACGGAGGAAGCCTTCCACTGCGCCGCCCTCACACGCTATGCTGACATTTGATCCATCGGCACTGGAGATGAGGCTCCGTGTAGTTGTTGCAAGAAGAGCTTTGAACGCTGCAGTCTGCTGTAGCAGCCAGGAAGAAAAAAAATCCTGTGTACAGCACTAGACATCTGCAGATGCTGTGGGCCTATTTTTGAGGTTTATTTGCAACTAATTGTGTGCTGATTTTTAAATAAATAAGTTAAAAATGACTTTTTTTATTCATTAATGTAGCATATTTTAACACTTTTCATGCATATTTTACATATTTTTCATGCATATTTGCATGCATATTTCAAGCTTTTTATGTTGCATATAATCCTGTCTCTAGTCATAAACCATCCAGACACAATGTATAGATGATGAAATTCATGTCTGGTGTAATTCCTGCAGTTTGCATTCCTGTGCTGCACAATAAAATAATCCCCTTATTTCTCTGAAACCTTACAGAACATTTGAGAAAAGATTAGCAGTTGTGTAAATGAATGCAAACTACAACATTAGCAAATCTTTCCTTTTCTTTTTTAACCCCTTCCCGACATTTGACGTATATATACGTCATGGTCGGGAAGTACTTCCCGACACATGACGTATATATACGTCATGGCTGAAAACTGTCACTGCGTCTAGAGACGCAGTGACAGAGGGACAATGTCTGCTGTCCCTGACAGCAGACATGTCCCTGCGTGCCCGGGGGGGGCTGCGATGCCGCCCCCCCGTCGCCGATCACTGTGATTGGCTGTTCAGTGTGAACAGCCAATTACAGCGTTTTCTGTGTCACCGGCGAATAACGTTCGCCGGTGACATGGGATCGGAGGTGATTGGTGCTGTAAAGTACAGCACCAATCACCGTGGGGTGTAAGGGTGACACTGGTGTCACCCCACCTCACCCCGCCCGCCCCCAAAGGCCGTGATTGGTTCGTCGGACCGACGGACCAATCACAGCCATGGAGGGGGGTTTAAACTAACGGTGACTGCACTGCAGACGCCATTCCGGTCTGGAATTGCGTGCAGTGTGGTCACCGTGCCTGGCTGCCGCAGTATACTGACCTGATCCGTGCAAACCGTGCAAAATACTTACCTGATCACTGCCTGGATCTTGCTACTTGTGTTGTGCTGTGTTGTGCTGTGTTGTGCTGCTGCAGTTAGCTAGAGAGAGAGAGATAGAGAGAGATAGAGAGAGATAGAGAGAGATAGAGAGGCCTAGTGACAGAGAGTGCTATATTTTGCTGCAGTGTAATAGAGTTATAGATAGAGAGAGAGATAGAGAGAGAGAGAGATAGAGAGATAGTGACAGATTGTGATATATATTTTTTATATAACTGACTGCTGCCCCCCCTTTTGTGCTGATCACTATATCTGAGGTGATCAGCAACTTTTTTGGGGGTGCAGGGGTTTGCTGCAGTGTCATAGAGTGATAGATAGTGAGAGATAGAGAGATAGAGAGAGAGAGTGATAGAGAGTGCTAAATTTTGTGTCTGCTGCCCCCGCCTTTTGTGCTGATCACTATATCTGAGGTGATCAGCAACTTTTTTGGGGGTGCAGGGGTTTGTAAATTCCTGTCAGTGCTGCAGTGTCATAGAGTGATAGATAGTGAGAGATAGAGAGAGAGAGTGATAGAGAGTGCTAAATTTTGTGTCTGCTGCCCCCGCCTTTTGTGCTGATCACTATATCTGAGGTGATCAGCAACTTTTTTGGGGGTGCAGGGGTTTGTTTTTTAAATTCCTGTCAGTGCTGCAGTGTCATAGAGTGATAGATAGTGAGAGATAGAGAGAGAGAGTGACAGAGAGTGATAGAGTGCTATATTTTGTGTCTGCAGGAAATATATACCTGCCAGTTGCACCAAAGGTTGTGCACCTGCTGCCCCTCACCTTTTTTTTTTTTTTTGAGGGTGCTGTGGGTATTTTTACACACACTGTGATTTTGTGGGTGTCCTGTGGCCACTGTGCGCTGATCAGTGACGTACATCACTGATCAGCTTTTTCGGCACAGGGTTGATTTTTTTTTTTTTTTTTAAATAAATTCCTGTTGCCTTTGAGCGCTGTTCAGTGACGGTCGTTACTGACTAACATCTGTGCTCAATTTTTGGTGCAGGACCTTTTTTTTTTTTTTTTTTTTTAATAAATTCCTGTTGCCTTTGAGCGCTGTTCAGTGACGGTCGTTACTGACTAACATCTGTGCTCAATTTTTGGTGCAGGACCTTTTTTTTTTTTTTTTTTTTTTTCTGCACTACATACACACTACCTGGTTGAAATAAAGTTTGTACCCCCCCTACACTATACACGTGTTGAAACATTTCACAACCACAAACACAAAAATAAAAATGGCATCCCAAAGGTCATCCCAAATGTCATCCCAGTCATCCAGAAGAATGTACTCAGCGGAGGAGGCATATGCCATGCTTGCCTCTGACAGTGACACAGACAGTGATGCAAGCGGGGAATTTGAAGGATTTGTGTTAACCTCATCTTCCTCCTCTAGTGATGAGGGACCCCCTCAAAGACGCCCCCGTAGAGCAGCTGAGACCCCCCCCCCAATGATTGATCCCGTATGGATCCCACCACCAGCCAATTTTGAGCCCCAGGTTCCTGAGTTTTTGGCCATCCCAGGAATCCAATTTGATTCCACAGGTCTCAGAGAAATTGACTTCTTCAAATTATTTTTCTCTGATGATTTTATAAATTTAATGGTGGACCAAACTAATTTATATGCCCAGCAGTTTATTGCTCAAAACCCCACGTCATCATTTGCTAGGTGGACCCCTGTAGATGCAGTAGAGATGATGGCGTTTTGGGGTCTGGTGTTTCATATGGGCATAGTAAAAAAGCCAGAAATTAGGCAATATTGGAGTACAGATGTTCTGTACAGCACCCCATTTTACCGTATGGCCATGACCCGGACTCGTTTTGAGATGATCCTTAAATTTCTGCATTACAGCGATAATGCACAGTGCCCACCCAGAGATGATCCCACCTTTGACCGGCTATTCAAAGTCAGGCCGGTCATTGATCATTTCAGCGCCAAATTTGAGGAGATGTACATCCCCCAACAATTCATTTGTGTGGACGAGTCCCTTTTACATTTTAAAGGAAGGGTTAAATTCCGCCAGTACCTTCCCAATAAGAGGGCAAGGTATGGCATAAAATTGTATAAACTGTGTGAAAGCACCTCAGGGTACACCCACAGGTTTAGGGTATATGAAGGGAAGGATTCAAGTATTGAACCGCCAGAATGCCCCCCCTCCCTCGTAGGTGTTAGTGGAAAAATTGTCTGGGATTTAGTGCACCCCTTCCTGGATAAAGGTTATCACCTCTATGTGGATAACTTTTACACTAGCATCCCCCTGTTTAAGGCCCTTGGTTCAAGAGGTACAGCAGCTTGCGGTACTGTGCGCAAGAACCAAAGAGGCCTCCCAAAAACGCACATTGCCCAAGTAATGAGAAGGGGTGAAAGCAGGGGAATATGCACTGAAAATATGTTGTTGGTCAAATATAAGGACAAGAGGGATGTCCTTATACTGACAACAATTCACGGAGACAGTACCACCTCCGTCCCTGTACGAGGTACCAGTACCCACACCACAAAACCTAATTGTATCCTGGATTACAATAGGTACATGGGCGGAGTGGATCTTTCAGATCAGGTACTGAAGCCGTACAGTGCCCTGCGGAAAACAAAAATCTGGTACAAGAAGCTGGCCGTGTATATCATCCAGATGGCACTGTATAACGCTTACGTGCTATTCCGTTCTACCGGCCAGAGGGGGACATTTATGCACTTTCAAGAGGAAGTCATAAAGGGCCTGATATTTGGGAACCAGCAGGCAGAGGGCCCCAGTACTTCTAGTACTGGCCCCCGTATTGTACCAGGGCAGCATTTTCCCAACGAAATCCCCTCCACTGCAAAAAAGGGCAGGACACAAAAAAGGTGCAAAGTTTGTTATAAAAGGGGAATAAGAAAGGAAACTATTTTCCACTGTGAAACTTGCCCTGACAAACCTGGCCTTTGCATAAAGGAGTGTTTTAAAATATACCACACATCTATGGATTATTAGGTCCATCAATTCACCGTGCATCGGGGGTCTTGCTAATGCCACATAGCACCCACCATTCATTCCACCTGAATCTGAGCCGCAAAATCCAAAAATCACTCCTTCCCTTCTGAGTCCTGCCATGCACCCAACTGGTATTTTTTGGTCACATATGAGGCATTGCCATACTCGGGAGAAATTGGGGCATATATTTTGGGGTGCTTTTTCTCCTTCAAACCTTGTGAAAATGAAAAATTTTGAGCCAGAACTGCATTTTTGTGTAAAAAAATGTAATTTTGCCCAGTTGTATCAAAATTGGTGAAACCCCTGGGGGTTTGAAATGTACATTATACCCCTAGATGAATTCCCTGAGGGGTGTAGTTTGCAAAATGGGGTCACTTGTGGGGGGTTCCACTGTATTGGTGCTTGGGGGGTCTTGCTAATGCGACATAGCACCCACCATCATTCCACCAGAATTTGTGCTGCAAAATCCAAATATCACTCCTTCCCTTCTGAGTCCTGCCACTTTTTGGTCACACATGAGGCATTGCCGTACTCGGGAGAAATTGGGGCACAGATTTTGGGGTGCTTTGTCTCCTTCATTCCTTGTGAAAATGAAAAATTTTGAGCCAGAACTGCATTTTTGTGTAAAAAAATGTAATTTTTCATTTTCACTGCCCACTTGTATCAAAATTGGTGAAACCCCTGGGGGTTTGAAATGTACACTATACCCCTAGATGAATTCCCTGAGGGGTGTAGTTTGCAAAATGAGGTGACTTGTGGGGGGGTTCCACTGTATTGGTGCAACATAGCACCCACCATTCATTCCACCAGAATCTGTGCTGCAAAATCCAAAAATCACTCCTTCCCTTCTGAGTCCTGCCATGCACCCAACTGGTATTTTTTGGTCACATGTGAGGCATTGCCGTACTCGGGAGAAATTGGGGCACAGATTTTGGGGTGCTTTTTCTCCTTCATACCTTCTGAAAATGAAAAATTTTGAGCCAGAACTGCATTTTTGTGTAAAAAATGTAATTTTTCATGTTCACTGCCCACTTGTATCAAAATTGGTGAAACCCCTGGGGGTTTGAAATGTACACTATACCCCTAGATGAATTCCCTGAGGGGTGTAGTTTGCAAAATGGGGTGACTTGTGGGGGGGTTCCACTGTATTGGTGCTTGGGGGGTCTTGCTAATGCGACATAGCACCCACCAAAATTCCACCAGAATCTGAGCTGCAAAATCCAAAAATCACTCCTTCCCTTCTGAGTCCTGCCATGCACCCAACTGGTATTTTTTGGTCACATGTGAGGCATTGCCGTACTCGGGAGAAATTGGGGCACAGATTTTGGGGTGCTTTTTCTCCTTCATACCTTCTGAAAATGAAAAATTTCGAGCCAGAACTGCATTTTTGTGTAAAAAATGTAATTTTTCATGTTCACTGCCCACTTGTATTAAAATTGGTGAAACCCCTGGGGGTTTGAAATGTACACTATACCCCTAGATGAATTCCCTGAGGGGTGTAGTTTGCAAAATGGGGTGACTTGTGGGGGGGTTCCACTGTATTGGTGCTTGGGGGGTCTTGCTAATGCGACATAGCACCCACCAAAATTCCACCAGAATCTGAGCTGCAAAATCCAAAAATCACTCCTTCCCTTCTGAGTCCTGCCATGCACCCAACTGGTATTTTTTGGTCACATGTGAGGCATTGCCGTACTCGGGAGAAATTGGGGCACAGATTTTGGGGTGCTTTTTCTCCTTCATACCTTCTGAAAATGAAAAATTTCGAGCCAGAACTGCATTTTTGTGTAAAAAATGTAATTTTTCATGTTCACTGCCCACTTGTATCAAAATTGGTGAAACCCCTGGGGGTTTGAAATGTACACTATACCCCTAGATGAATTCCCTGAGGGGTGTAGTTTGCAAAATGGGGTGACTTGTGGGGGGGTTCCACTGTATTGGTGCTTGGGGGGTCTTGCTAATGCGACATAGCACCCACCAAAATTCCACCAGAATCTGAGCTGCAAAATCCAAAAATCACTCCTTCCCTTCTGAGTCCTGCCATGCACCCAACTGGTATTTTTTGGTCACATGTGAGGCATTGCCGTACTCGGGAGAAATTGGGGCACAGATTTTGGGGTGCTTTTTCTCCTTCATACCTTCTGAAAATGAAAAATTTCGAGCCAGAACTGCATTTTTGTGTAAAAAAATGTAATTTTTCATTTTCACTGCCCACTTGTATCAAAATTGGTGAAACCCCTGGGGGTTTGAAATGTACACTATACCCCTAGATGAATTCCCTGAGGGGTGTAGTTTTCAAAATGGGGTGACTTGTGGGGGGGTTCCACTGTATTGGTGCTTGGGGGGTCTTGCTAATGCGACATAGCACCCACCAAAATTCCACCAGAATCTGAGCTGCAAAATCCAAAAATCACTCCTTCCCTTCTGAGTCCTGCCATGCACCCAACTGGTATTTTTTGGTCACATGTGAGGCATTGCCGTACTCGGGAGAAATTGGGGCACAGATTTTGGGGTGCTTTTTCTCCTTCATACCTTCTGAAAATGAAAAATTGTGAGCCAGAACTGCATTTTTGTGTAAAAAAATGTAATTTTTCATTTTCACTGCCCACTTGTATCAAAATTGGTGAAACCCCTGGGGGTTTGAAATGTACACTATACCCCTAGATGAATTCCCTGAGGGGTGTACTTTGCAAAATGGGGTGACTTGTGGGGGGGTTCCACTGTATTGGTGCAACATAGCACCCACCATTCATTCCACCAGAATCTGTGCTGCAAAATCCAAAAATCACTCCTTCCCTTCTGAGTCCTGCCATGCACCCAACTGGTATTTTTTGGTCACATGTGAGGCATTGCCGTACTCGGGAGAAATTGGGGCACAGATTTTGGGGTGCTTTTTCTCCTTCATACCTTCTGAAAATGAAAAATTTTGACCCAGAACTGCATTTTTGTTTAAAAAAATGTAATTTTTCATTTTCACTGCCCACTTGTATCAAAATTGGTGAAACCCCTGGGGGTTTGAAATGTACACTATACCCCTAGATGAATTCCCTGAGGGGTGTAGTTTTCAAAATGGGGTGACTTGTGGGGGGGTTCCACTGTATTGGTGCTTGGGGGGTCTTGCTAATGCGACATAGCACCCACCAAAATTCCACCAGAATCTGAGCCGCAAAATCCAAAAATCACTCCTTCCGTTCTGAGTCCTGCCATGCACCCAACTGGTATTTTTTGGTCACATGTGAGGCATTGCCGTACTCGGGAGAAATTGGGGCACATATTTTGGGGTGCTTTTTCTCCTTCATACCTTCTGAAAATGAAAAATTGTGAGCCAGAACTGCATTTTTGTGTAAAAAAAATGTAATTTTTCATTTTCACTGCCCACTTGTATCAAAATTGGTGAAACCCCTGGGGGTTTGAAATGTACACTATACCCCTAGATGAATTCCCTGAGGGGTGTACTTTGCAAAATGGGGTGACTTGTGGGGGGGTTCCACTGTATTGGTGCAACATAGCACCCACCATTCATTCCACCAGAATCTGTGCTGCAAAATCCAAAAATCACTCCTTCCCTTCTGAGTCCTGCCATGCACCCAACTGGTATTTTTTGGTCACATGTGAGGCATTGCCGTACTCGGGAGAAATTGGGGCACAGATTTTGGGGTGCTTTTTCTCCTTCATACCTTCTGAAAATGAAAAATTTTGAGCCAGAACTGCATTTTTGTGTAAAAAAATGTAATTTTTCATTTTCACTGCCCACTTGTATCAAAATTGGTGAAACCCCTGGGGGTTTGAAATGTACACTATACCCCTAGATGAATTCCCTGAGGGGTGTAGTTTTCAAAATGGGGTGACTTGTGGGGGGGTTCCACTGTATTGGTGCTTGGGGGGTCTTGCTAATGCGACATAGCACCCACCAAAATTCCACCAGAATCTGAGCTGCAAAATCCAAAAATCACTCCTTCCCTTCTGAGTCCTGCCATGCACCCAACTGGTATTTTTTGGTCACATGTGAGGCATTGCCGTACTCGGAAGAAATTGGGGCACAGATTTTGGGGTGCTTTGTCTCCTTCATACCTTCTGAAAATGACAAATTTGGAGCCAGAACTGCATTTTTGTGTAAAAAAAATAATTTTTCATTTTCACTGCCCAGTTGTACCACAATTGGTGAAACCCCTGGGGGTTTGAAATGTACACTATACCCCTAGATGAATTCCCTGAGGGGTGTAGTTTGCAAAATGGGGTCACTTGTGGGGGGGTTCCTAACTTTTAGCATCTTATGGTGCCTAGAAACCTACATGGTGCCTAAAAAATAATCTCATAAAAAGGAGGCTCCAAAATCAAGTAGGTGCTCCTTCTATTATGAAGCCTGTGGTTTGGTCACCGTGCACACTAGGGCCACATATAGGATATTTATGAAAACAAAAGAATTGGGGGAATCAATTTTTAGTCACATTTCTCTAGTAAAATGTACTGTGTTCCTTAGAAAAATGTATTAAAATTGCAAATCTGCAAAAAAAAAGAAATTTTGAAATTTCACCTACACTTTGTTTTAATTCCTGTGAAACACCTAAAGGGTTAACAAACTTCCAAAATGCTGTTTTGAATACTGTGAGGGGTGCAGTTTTTTGAAATGGCATCATTTATGGGGGTGTCTCACATACAAGTCCCTCAAAGTCACATCAGAACTGAACTGGTCCCTAAAAAAATCAGTGTTTGAAATTTTCTTGAAAATTTGAGAATTTGCTATTCATATTGTAAGCCTCCTAGTGTCCCAAAAAATTAAAAGGAAGTTGAAATAATGATGTCAACATAAAGTAGACATATGGTCTATGTTAGTTATTCACTATTTTGAGTGGTAAGATTATTTGTCTCACAAGCAGAAAATTTAACATTTTGCAAATCGCTAAATTTTCCATTTTTTCACGATATTTTGGTATTTTTCACAAAAAAACACAGACTGTATTGACGAAAATTTACCACTAACTTGAAGTACAATGTGTCACGAGAAAACAATCTCAAAATCACTGGGATAAGTAAAAGCAAAAAAAAGTTATCCCCACTTAAGTGAGACATGTCAGATTTGAAAAAAATGGCTCTGTCAGGAACGCAAAAACTAGCTCTGTCAGGAAGGGGTTAACCATGAGAAGGTTTTGTGTTTTTCCACAAGCCAATAGTCAGAAAACGACACTTGGATATTTTACCAGCTTATCCAAAACATATTGGCAGAAATATATACCATGTTAGGTTTCCAATATTTGTACAGGTACACCACAGATTTACCAGCACCTGATGGTCTGGCACCTCTTTTAACAAGACAAATCAGGTGTGGAAGGATTTATAGGAGCAGCGGGATGGGGGGAGTCATGCTGCAGGGGAAGTCGCGTTGTGGGGGGAGACCAGATGTGTGTGGTGGGTTGTCGCTCTGCAAGACAATGCCACCCATGGTCCGGCAAAACACATAGGGTGAAATGTATTAGAATGAGAGTTTCAGAAAGTGAGAGATTTGGTTAGAAATATCCAGTTTTTTTAAAGCGGCAATCATTTACACACCAAATTAAAACTGGTTTTACAATGTAAATGATCGTCACTTTAAAAAAATTGCAGATTTCTTACCAAATCCCTCACTTTCTTAATTAGTGACCACAATTAGTGTACATGTGTCTCTTTCCTCACCATGCTTCCGGCTAGGTTACTAAATTCTAGTCCACATGGATACAAGCAAAAGTTGAATAAAAATCAAAACAAAAAACCCCACAATGTGTGCATACATCCCAAGTTTTGACATTGTGGAATTGGGACCTGTCCCGCCGAAGTCGCGTCCGGCCCCGAAAAGCTTGGGTGGAGGGGTGTGGTCTAGTGACACAACCCTCCATTTTTTTTACTTTGTTGGTGTGCCCAGCGCAGTAGCAGCTGGGCAGCCCCCCGGCTCCCTTCACTGGAGATCTTCATCGATCACCAGCTGCTCTGCTGGACATTTGTCAATCTGTTGAACTTAGACAAAGTCAAGCTTCTACCTGTCAACCCTTTGACCATGTCGATCTATTGACCCCATATTGTTTTACTAGACAGTCTCTAACCATTGACTGGAACCTGAGAAGCGTATAGGCTTCTATTAGGCTATGCTATTTAAAGATGGTTTTTCCTGTTGGATCCAAGCTATCCAGAGCTTGGTTCAGTGCTTAGGTAGTTTCACGGCAGCACTGGGATTGCATCGCACGCAAATCGCATGCAATGCGATTTAGCACTTCCCCACTATCCACATTTAGCACACACCCACTATCCACGTCACCCCGAAGCGTGGCGAGTGTATGCGTCCTCCCGACCTGTTCATACCCCCACTATCCATGTCGGCATGGAGTTGTTTTTATAAATTGTGGCGAGCTAAATCGCATCACACGCGATCAAATCGCATGTGATCACATGCGATTTGCATGCAATGCGGGAGGGGTGCCGTGAAACTGCACAAGTACCATTGCATCGCACGCACATCGCATGCGATGCAATCCCAGTGCCGCTGTGAAACTACACAAGTACCCTTGGTTCATATCAACCCTCTGAAAACTGCATTTTTTTGAGGTTTGACAGCTACTTTTGTGCCAACATTTGCTGTTGGCTAAGTTTGTAATGGCTATCTGGCTGATCCCCAGAGTTATCTTTCTGTGCATGACAAATACAGTAATATAAAAAAACAGAGAAACAGAACTAACTAGGTGTGAAAAGAGAATGTTTAATACCCAAAAGAATTGTAAACATTTTTAATGACTGAGTTTCCCTGGAAGCCCTGGTTCTTTGCTTTGAGGGGAAAGCGCTGACTGTAGGACAGTTTGGAGGTGTGAAAATGACATGTGCTACTACAATGCTGCGCAGAGTGAGCACACCACTCTTCCCGTGAAGTCGGGTAATAAGATGCTGTGTAATAATTTGTTAAGAAAAGGCAAATAAGATGTTTGAAAATAAATAATTTCTACAAAGTTCACAGAAGGTTCAAATAACTATGCTGTGGCTATTTCATAGTGTGTTCTATATACAGTAATAATTACATTCTGAATTATATAAAGGTGTGACCACTTGGATTACTATACATGTAATCTATATGTAGAAGTTTAGAGGTCTCTCAAGGGTCTAAATTGCTGTGTAAAAATTAAGCAGCCAGTATTTACCAGGCACAGAAAAAAAATAACTCATCCAAATCTTACTCTCTCTGCACATGGTACATTCGCCCCACCTGCAGTGCACATGGTTTTTCCCATTTTGAGAACAAATTTGCTCTGCGGTCAGGTCTGAATGGCCCATTGTTTCTCCCATTAGAGAAAAATGTAGCTTTGTGTTCCTTACTAATCCTGGTAGACTGGAGAAAGGAGCCAGTGCAGTTCGGAGAGATAAAGGGGTGAGAGATGAATTACAAACCAATTAGCTTCTAAAGGTCCATACTCACTGGGCCATTTTGCCCAGCATGTATGGACAGTGATGACCGCTGTCATCGCTTGGGGGGAAGCCGCTCAGTGCATAGCAACTAAGCTGCTTTCCCCCTGCCCTGCTAGCTGGGTGGGGGCAAAGCCGCCCACAAAGCCGCTCATCTGCTGGTAGCAGATGAGTGGCTTTCCTGTCGATGATGCTGGAGCGCCCATCACCGCTCGCTGCTCAGCGCCGGCGGCTTTGAGCTGAAAGCCGTTCAAACTTGGTGTTTTGAGCAGCATTCAGCTCAAAATCGCCCAGTGTGTATGGGCCTTTAGTGTCATTTTACAGATTGTTTGAAAAGTGACTGCTAAAGATGGATTAATTGGTACTCTCCACTTTATCTCACCCCAAGGTTTGATATATCTATCCCAGTTACAGATTTACCCGCGGTCATCCATATAAAAAAAAAGTGCAATATTAAATATGAAGGTACTTATGTAGTATCTGGGCTGCCGATTTTTTGATTGTATGCCTTAAGTTAAGGCATACAATCAGATGCGATGCGATGCGATATCGCATCGCATCGCATCGCATCGCATGCGACCATCGGATGCGATGACACGATTTTTCCATAGGAATCAATGTTAAAATGGACTGAGTCCATTTTAACATGGAATTCAATGGGAAAAAGGGGTCCTTTTCATACCCCTACTATCCAAGTGGGCATGGAGTTGGATATAAACCTGTGGCGAGCGTAGCGAGCCACCGAGCCCGAAGCGTGGCGAGCGTAGCGAGCCCCGCGAGGGGACACAGAATACCGTCCCCTCGCGGGGCTCGCTTCGCTCGCCACGCTTCGGGCTCGGTGGCTCGCTGCGCTCGCCACAGGTTTATATCCAACTCCATGCCCACTTGGATAGTAGGGGTATGAAAAGGACCCCTTTTTCCCATTGAATTCCATGTTAAAATGGACTCAGTCCATTTTAACATTGATTCCTATGGAAAAATCGGGTCATCGCATCGCATCGCATCCGATGGTCGCATGCGATGCGATGCGATGTACCCGATTTAGAAATCGGCAGCCCAGATACTACATAAGTACCAATATGAATAATTTAATACTATGTATGTTTGTTATCCTACAGGTTTTTACAAGAAAAATGGAAAATTAGTATTTTTAGGGTTGGACAATGCTGGGAAAACCACGTTGTTACAGATGCTTAAAGATGGACGAATGGGCCAGTATGTTCCGACGCTTCATCCCAGTGAGTACAAAAATGATTCACTACTTGTGCTGGTTAAGAAAAGTCAAAGTTGAAACATCATTTTTATTTGAATATAAGAAATCCTAAAAATCTACCATAGAACTAGATATGTTATATTTCACTAGTATTTGTGACCACACATAGCGGATCGACAGTGTCTAGATCAACCATGTTATGGTCGACCACGCTTAGGCGCCTAAATGTAGTTGGCCGAGCCTAGATCGACATTGACAAAAGTTAGAGGCAAGCACTAGGTCAACGGGAGCGTGATTGACGGGCACATGGTCAACGTGAGTTTTTCACATGTTTTTGGTGGATATGTCGACATAGGTCAACCTACTGTAGACACCAAATGGGTGTACCGTGTCTTCAGACACAGTGTCTCGCTACGCTCAGCACACGTCTATAATCTATTATATAGACTCTTTGCCCACGTGGATGGTAAAGTATGAACCAAGTCGGTCTAAATAAAATAAAAAAGTGAAAAACATGTCACTTTTGTGTCTGCCGATCACGTTTCCATTGACCTAACGCTTAAGTCTAACTTTCCTTACTGTCCTTATCTAGACACTGTTTACTCTCTTTAGGCATCTAACTAGACGCGTTTGACTAATTGTGTTCAACCATAACATGGTCGACCTAGACACTGTTGATCCGTATCCTAGTGGCCATCCTTTGGGGACAAATGATAAAAGGGTGAGCTTCTGATTTATGCACGGAAAAGCCTTTTAATACTGTACATTTTAGGCAAGTGTCAACATCCCCTTGTCTTTTGGCAAAAAGATGTTTAGTTAAATATGTTACATCATCTTTTCTTTGCTTTGTTTGCTTTAGAAAGATTCTTCTTTTTTTTTTACACATAGTTCTTATAAATACAGTAATTTGATTCTAGGAGATCTCCCTGTTCGCACAGGTCCAATTCCACCGCTGTCTGATGTTTTTGTACTGTGAATGCACATTGATCGCAATGCGCATGCACTTGGTCAAGTTTTGAACGCCATCAGCAAGGCGCTCGCAACCTGATTGCCAGGGGGTGCACGTGTTGGGTTTGATCCCTGGTGTTTCATGGGCGTGCCCGCAAAGATGGCGGTGCATACAAGGAAATGCTGGGAGTGTCCAGGCATATGCAGGCGTGTTTTAGCCTGCTAGGGGCACGTGTATGGCCTTGTCCCCCACCCGGAAATAGCTGTGTTGCTCGCAGCTGCCGATTTGAGTCCTGGGCTACGCGGTGGCTGCAAATACCTGGGAATAGAGGAGAAATCATTCAATGTTAAGTAAAAATCAATTGATTTTTCCTCTAAACGGCCACATACAAATGGATGTGTACTGTACTGTACCTTTTACACAACTGTTTGCAGCCCTGCAAACCCCTTTGTAAGGCGAGATTTCACAGGGCAGGGAATGGCTTTTACCTGCTCACTGGGCTCCAATAATGGTTAGACTTCCTGAGATACTGTGGCCATTCAAACTGTGACCTCTTCCTATAACTGTTAGAAGGAATCTCCATGCCTACTGCTTAGACCATATACTTGTCAAATCTGTGACTAAGACCTTTCTTATACTTACGGACAACTTTCTTATACTTACGTAGACCTTTCTTATACTTACGTAGACCTTTCTTATACTTACGTAGACCTTTCTTATACTTACGTAGACCTTTCTTATACTTACATACTCCTTTGCTGTTTTTTTGTACAAAGCTTCCGAAGAATTGACGATAGCTGAAATGACATTCACTACATTCGATCTAGGCGGACATGTCCAAGGTGAGCTATGTTGATTATATCTGTCAAATTGTTGTTGTTCTAGTGGGTTATCACCTATAAACAGACAGTGGCAAAAAACTTGTTTTCAGGATTTTCTAACTCATTAGGCAAGATATTTTGTTACTCGGTGGCGTTACTATAAATTTAGCTCCCCCAGCCAAAACCGTATCTGGCACCCCCTACCCCCCCATAATGCCCTTTACTCATTACATTAAGCCACAACCCATAATGCCCCTTACACTATACGCAAAACACCCCATAATGCACCTCACACTATACGCCACACATCGTAATGCACCTCACACTATATGCCACACATCGTAATGCACCTCACACTATATGCCACACACCGTAATGCACCTCACACTATACGCCACACACCGTAATGCGCCTTACACTATATGCCAAACACTGTAATACACCACACACTGTAATGGGACAATTGGGAGGTATGCTGACATGCTACCTAACATGTGGCACATAGCTGCTCACATGCTTGCACACAGACAGATGCTGACAAATGGACAGATCCTGACACATGGACACTCAGACAGTTGCTGACACTGATACACAGATGATGACACACAGATGCCGACACACTAACATATGCTGACACTGACATAGACAGCTAATGACACTGACAGAAGGATGCCTACACACAATGATATGCTGACACAGACCAGATTTGGATTAACAGGGAACCTATAGCTGCTGGGTGTGCAGCATGATCAGGGGGAAAGTATGCTACACTGTGTACATATACATACACACACAATCTATAGTTCTGGTACAAATAATAATTGAAAGCACACACGCTTCCATCTCACTGTAGAAAAACACAGTGTGAAAGGGTTAACCTTATTGTTGTGGCTCCTGCAGCAGCATGAAGAAGGGGAGGGCTCAGTAATTGGAGTGCAGGGTAAGAGACAAGTGACTGCCTTCAGGAGGATCAAAAGGTACAGGAAAAGAAGGTAGCAAGGAGGATGCAGCACCAGCCTGTGCTGACAGAGGCTGTGACTGAGCGTGCATGGAAATTGGAAACCATCCCAGTCCCACCTGTGCTGCTGGGAGGGAGAGGCAGGACATCAGCTGTGGGTCTGAGGGGCTTCAGGCTGCTGGCTGTGTGACAAGTGCAGCTGAGTGCAGAGCAGGGACTGGGAGCCGCACTTCCCGGTATTCTCTGCACTCCACACAGACCCCACTAGTGCTGGCTCCTCCAAGCCACTACGGGGTCTGCGGCACTATAATTATGCCACTGTTGTCATTGGAGTGATTTTAGAAATAAAGGAGCAGACCGATTGGAAGGCCTAATGGCAGAAACATGGTCCGACATTGAGGTTTGTAATGTGATAAGACTTCTGCATCTATAGCTGAAATTTATTGACAACTTATCTCTGTGTACAAAAGCTGTGCACCAAACCGGAAACTAGGTTACAGTTTGTTGCACTGTCTTTGGTAATGGCAGGATAGACGAGATGAGCAGCGATCCAGCCCGCCATGCACTTCCACCACAGATGACAATTAGTGCTGCATTGGTCTGATTCAGGAAGATAGATGCATACGAGTAAAGCTGGCCATGCACCTAAAGATTTTTTGTCCATCCTGGCTGGCTGAGACAAAAATATCTGGAAAAGTATGGGAACAACTGACAGATGACCATTTTATCCAAAATGTAAATTTGTCTGATTGATCATTTTTTACTGCTTTTCTGTGTCTCGGAGCAAGTTTTCAATTGTCATTTGCACCCATTTATTACCAGATTTTCATTGCAACCAGTCAGATTGGACAATACATCTTTAGGTGTAAAGTCAGTCCTGCTGATGAACTGAACATCTCAGTTTGATACTATGGACAACATTGGTCATAAGCTTCATGCTCTACACTTTATCGATATCCATGGCCGCCAGGACCCGACAGGGAGGGAGTAGGGGGGTGGAGTGGGGGCTATCAAAGCAGATCGAACGAGAAATAGACTTCCCAAAGGTCAGCCAGGTCTGTCCTAGAGAGTAAAAGGGACCCCAATGGTAATCCATATGTTGTGACTGATACTCTTTATATCAGCTACAGATGTAGCCAGCCTCCTTGTGCCCACCAGTACGACATATCCATAGTGCTGACGTGTGTAGTGGCAGGCCGACGGGGATGCGTGCGCCGCCCCATTCTGGCGGATGGGGCGGCGCATGCTGGCAGATGGCGATCATCTGTAATTTTGCCTTTGTGTTCCATGTTCTACGTCAGAAACTGCCACAAAACAGTTATCAGCACAGATGTATTTCTTATAGATAATTATTATATTGTTATTTTATCTGCTCCTGTAGCTCGCAGAGTGTGGAAAAACTACCTACCTGCCATAAACGGCATTGTCTTTCTCATTGACTGTGCTGACCATGAGCGACTGGCTGAAGCTAAGGCAGAGCTTGATGTAAGTATAAGCTAAAAGCTTTGCTAAGTGCTTTATCTGCTGCAGACCATCCCAAAGTCACATCAGTTTGTCATGAAGGACATAATCTATCATGTGTCATCTGATTAATATGTCGGTTTATGTACTTACATGAAACAGACTCATTCCATGGGAACACTCATTTTGAATATAAGTGTTACAGTATGGTTGATTTTACCTCCTATAAACGGTATGCGGTCATTGTCATGGTGAATGCAGCGAGGTGACAAGGTGCACTAATATGATGTCCATGTCCAGCTATTCGACATGGACACCAAGGAGGGAATTTACTAAGAAATGGAAATACGGGGGGGCGTGGCTTGGCTGAGCATGTGAGAAGACGTGTTCTCACTGAGCTCCGCAAAAATCCTCCAGAAATCCTGCATTCTGTGCCCTGACAGAGACCTGGCTGCCTCACCACTTTGCCCAGAGCAGTACCTAACAGAGCCCACGGAGTAGCGGCGCTGAAATCCAGCGGGTGCCTGGCTGCGAGAGGGATCCACGCCGTCTCCCGCACCGCTAGTGACCCCGCCGCCATCTTGGACCTGCAGACGCCGGAGCTCGCGAGCCATCCGGCACGCCTCGCGGGTGCCGCGAGGTAACAGACGCTGCCAGCACATCACCGCCGGCGCCCGACCTCCTCCCTGTGACAGCGCTGGTGACCCGGAGCAAAATCCTCACGCCCGCCTGAGACCCCGTCCCCCCGCCCGGCATACAGAGCCAGGAGGCGGCCGGCTGGACGCGGAGTCCTGACGCCTCCCAGTCTCACATCCATCGGGAGGCGAGGGACCCCTTACTGAGGTCTCCATCGAGGGTGAGTCGGGCAGAAGCGCCCAGTATATTAACTTGTGCCCAGCATATTAATTCGCGCCAAGCGGGCGCTGGGGAGGGGAGGCGGCGCCATTTTGGAGAACTGTGGAGGCCTGCATATTGACGCCTTAAGCAGGGAGACACTACTGGCACTCATTGTGACCTGCCTTGACCCACTTCAGCATATCTGGCAGGAGGGTGACGTGTGGGGGCCACTGGCCAAGCAGAGAACCCACTTCTCCCACTGAAGTGAGCTACCTTCCACCCTCTGCCTGCCCCCCGTGCCCCACAATAAGTAGCCTGTGGGAAGTCCAGGGTCCTTGCTGCAAAGCTAATCCCAGCATATTGCCCTTTGGCACTTAACCTGCGTGCTCCCTTCTACTGCTGTACATACTACCTAAAGGTCTCATTTTGCTCCATACTCCAGCATTGCTGCCTTATACTTGCATCATATACTTCAACATAGTGCCTTTGACTCTTCTGTCACTACATTCAGGACGCTGTTCCACCTAGAGGCTCTGTCAGGAGGACTGGCTTCGCACTGCAGTGACTCTGTACTCTCTGATATTGCACGTTGGCCTCCCTTATCCAACTATACTTTTGTCCCCCTTGATCTCTGCTGACCTTGCCGCCTACTACCCCCTCCTGTCTTCGGTGCTACGGCCCTCCCTGAGAGAGGAGTGATTACCCCCCCGCCGCCTTGCGGACCAACCATCCAGAGTGCCGCATCAATATATAACTCCGACAATAAGCCTTTCCCGATATAAGTCCTAGGCCACCCTTGTGCCATGGGGAAAACGGGAGGCCCCTCCGCAGCGACTAGATTGGAGAAATATGCTCGGGGCTCCCAGCCCCCCCCCTCCAGCGCAGTCAACGAGCCGAGCTGAATCTCCAAAATCCCCAAATGCGGATGAGGACTCTCCCCCCACTGACACGGCTGCCCAGTCCACTCAGCAGATCCTCCTAGCCATATCGGCTACTGAGCAGAGAGTCATGGATAGAATTGGCCAAGTACAGTCTGACATCTCCCTCATTCGCCATGATATGCAGAAGGTCCGTGAGAGGGTGGGGGAGGCCGAGCATAGGATATCAGACCTGGAGGATGTGACTAATCCCCTTAAAACAGCAGTGGCAGAACTCACTACGCAAATGGCGGCCGTTAAGTCCAAGATATCAGATATGGAGGGGCGCCTTCGCCGCAACAATGTGCGATTTGTTGGACTGCCCGAAAGAACAGAGGGATCTTCCCCGGAGAAATTCTTAGAGAGATGGTTACTAGAGACATTTTCCCCTGATGACTTCAGCCGGCAATTCACAGTTGAAAGGGCCCACCGGCTTCCCGCTGGAGCCCCGCCACCGGGAGCCCCCCCACGCACCTTTATAGCTAGATTCCTACACTACAAGGACAGAGACGCTGTCCTCAGGCTGGCACGGGAGAGAGGTCCCCTCAAAATCGACAACCAGGTGGTGGCGGCGTTCCCCGACTTTGCGGCAGATGTCCAGAAAACACGGGCACAATTTCTACAAATTAAACGCAAGTTACGAGACCGGCAGGTGCAGTATTCCATGCTGTTCCCGGCCCGGCTCAGGGTGGTGGCGGATGGTGTCACCCACTTCTTCAATTCTCCACAGGAGGCGGAGCAGTGGCTGGACCGCAGGCCACGGCACCAGAACTGACACATGTCCTGTGAGCATAATTGATCTAATACCCCATAAGTGGGGCAGCTGGGGAATCTGTCTACTCATACTGTTTAATAATTTTGTATATCTAGCTCAGGATGTACTCCATTCTAAGGAGCTCAAAGTATGCTAGGAAATAGTTATTAGTCTATAGGTGATTACTATTACCTATACCCCTTAGTTAGCACAGTTAGTATTTTGATTGGGAAAGTTTAGTTCTAGCTGTTACTGGGATCCAAGGTATATCTAATGTTCGGTAGGTATACAGGGTGGGTTAGGGTTATTGGGGGGATTGTTCTATTACTGTTTTCACTGCTTTCTCTTTTTTTAGTTTTTTTAATTTTTTTAAAGGTAATGATGTGTATGGGGCTGATGTATTCTTGTATAAGTAAGTGTCTGCATAGCTACCGCTCCATTCCGGGGGTGGGGGCGGATATCCGGGGGCTCCGTGGGCCTAACCATCACACATGTGGGTCGTGGGAGTGCCAGGTTTTTACTAAATTCCAATGCCAATCAGACTACACCCTCTTACTATGGGCAATGATATGCCTGTTTGCCCCCTGCCCGGGCGATGTGAGCCCTCCTTCCTTCTCGCCTACTCTGCTCTTCACCTATGCCTCCCCCTAATGTAGTGGCGGGGCTCCGCACACTCGGTTGGAATGTGAGGGGCCTCAATGACAGGGTCAAACGTTCACTTGTGCTTGCGGAGGTTAAAAAGCATGGAGCAGACATAGCCTGCCTATCTGAGACCCACCTTACTGGTACTAAAACTATGTCCCTAAAAAAACCCTGGGTGGGACATATGTTCCACTCCACCTTCTCTAATAACGCCAGAGGAGTTACAATCCTAATTAAAAAATCTATCAACTTCCATCTCACTCATCACCAGATTGACCAATACGGTCGCTATGTTTTCCTAAGGGCAACTGTTAACCATATCACCTTAAATATCCTTGCAGTATATGTACCCCCCCCCTATAGTAATGAGGTACTTAAGAAGGCTGTGACATTCCTTGCCTCTTTCCCCTTAGCCCCTACGCTATGCATAGGGGACTTCAACAATATTCTAGACAAATCGCTGGACAGATGGACGGCTGCGGGCCGCCCTCCTTCTCCCCCGGTCCCCACGCCCACCCCGTTTGCTAGATTAGTTGATGAGCTGGACTTGGTTGACGCCTGGAGACATAGAAACCCCATGCAGAGACAATTTTCATGTTTCTCCCCGGGTCATCAATCGTTCTCTAGAATAGACCTTGCTTTGGTGTCTCCGGACCTACTACCCAAAATTATTACGGTGGAGTATCTCCGCAGAGGGATCTCGGACCACTCCCCCCTGTCTATTACTTTGGATATGCTGCCTTCCAGAGGTGCTCGCACCTGGAGGCTTAATCCTTTTTGGCTCACACTTCTGGCTGACGGAGGTGGGCTGGTGGGGGAGTGGTCTGCGTTCCATGAGGACAATGCTTCATGCCGGGACCCAGTTATTAAGCACGAGACATTTAAAACAGTCATTCGTGGCTCCCTTCTAAAAAGAATAGCCAATGTCAAGAGGGCGGGTCGGGAGGAGGAGGCCAAACTTGAGGAGGCGTGCTCACTGGGTGAAGCTGAATACCTACGCTCTGGCCTCCCAGAAGACAAAATACGGTGGGATGTGACACGTAAAATGTGGACTGACCACTTGTTTGACAAGTCTAAACGTAAGCTTCTATTCTCGGCCCACGCTAGATATTCCCAGTCTGACGTAGGGGGTAGCTATATGGCGTATCTCGCCCGTGACGAGAGGTCCGCCTGTTCCGTCCAAAAAATATGTGACGCACAGGGCAGGGAACACTTTACAACGCCAGAGATCGCACAGACCTTTCTAGCTTTCTATTCCTCACTATACTCGTCCCGGGCGACATATACACCATATCAGCTAGAACAATTCCTCTTGGATATTAATATACCGTCCCTATCCCAGCAGTCAGTAGCTCTGCTTGAATCAGATATCACCTCCAGTGAAATTGATGCGGCCATATCCTCATTCCCCAACAATAAAGCCCCTGGTAGCGATGGTATACCAATAGAGGTATATAAAAAACATAAGGAATTTTTTGTACCCTATCTGCTCCAGCTTTATGCGGACCTAAAACAGGGGGGCGCCCTACCTCCATCTATGGCAGAGGCAATTATTGTTGTTATCCCCAAACCAGGTAAAGACCCCTCCTTCCCAGACTCTTACCGCCCCATTTCACTTCTCTCAACGGACGTGAAAATACTTGCCAAAATCTTGGCAACTAGACTCAACTTAGTGGTTACCACCGTTATAGACGAGGACCAATCTGGCTTCATGCCGGGCCGATCAACCACTCGTAACCTCAGGAGATTATACTGTCATTTACAGGGGAGCAACTTGGATAGGTCGGAGGCAGTGGTGGTGTCTCTGGACGCTGCCAAGGCCTTCGACTCTGTGGAGTGGGATTATTTATGGGGGGTCCTGCGCAGATTTGCCTTTGGCCCTAATTTTATACAATGGGTACGCCTGCTATACTCATCCCCAGTAGCTCGTATATCAGTTAACGGGTATGTGACGGAGACATTTCCCCTTGGTAGAGGTACTAGGCAGGGCTGTCCGCTATCACCTGCCCTTTTTGCCCTTGCCATTGAACCCATGGCCATTATGCTTCGTGACTCCCCGGTGGTCAGGGGCGTTCCTCTGGGGGGGAGGGAAGATGTTGTTGCATTATATGCTGACGACACCCTTCTCTTCCTGAGGGACGCTGGAACCTCCTTGGAGGGAATGCTGCAGATAGTCCAGACCTTTGGAGTCTTCTCGGGTCTCCTGGTCAACTGGGGGAAATCTAGTATCCTCCCTCTCTCGGGAAAAATACCGGAGAGACTGCCAACTGCCTCCCCACTACAGTGGGTCCTCAGGTTTAAATACCTGGGGGTCTGGATCACCCCTAAAATTCCAGATTTTATAGACCTTAACATCAATGCGGTTACTAAAGACCTTAAGGCCAAAATACATATATGGAAGAAGCTCCCCTTGATAGTCATGGGCAGAATCAATCTCATCAAAATGTCTATTCTCCCTAAATACTTGTATCTGCTCCAGCACTCCCCGATCTACATACCTAAACATTTATTCATGACCATTAATACCCTCCTCTCCTCTTTTATATGGGCAAACAGGCCACCTAGGATAGCCCTTAAAACCCTTACTAAACCACGAGCGGATGGAGGTCTGGGACTGCCTGACTTCCGACTCTACTACTTTGCAGCACAGTTGGCACATATTTCTGATTGGATCCTGGGAAGATCCGGCCCCACTTTTGAGGGGTCATTTACCGAGTGTGTGGGGTCCCGCCTCCCCCCTCTCCAGTTCCTTCTCTCTTCTCCCTCCAAGCCTACTCTATCCCCTCTTTTCAGGCAGGCAGTACTGGTTTGGCGGCAGTCTCATAGGGTGTGCGGTTGGGGAGGGGTGGATGGGGATACCCCCCTATGGTTTAACAAAACATACCCGGAGTTTGAACAGCTATTATTAGAGGGTTTCTGGTTGGGGGCGGGTCTCGTGTCAGTAGGCCAACTATATACCTCGGGAGTAATTAAAACGTTCCAAGAAATTTCAGGGGAACTTCAAATCCCAAATAGCTCCTTCTACCGTTATCTGCAACTTAGACATGCAGCCCAAACCCAGTTTAAAGATCCCCCCCCCCTCACTGCTGACTCCCCTCTAAAGACCCTCCTACGGAGCCTAGCTACTACAAAACAAGTCTCCACCATCTATAAGGACATCGTTAGCCGAGTTGACACTGATAGTCTCATCCCCCTCAGGGATAAGTGGGAATCTACCATAGGGGCCCTGGATGCGGAGCAGTGGGCTGAGATTCTAGACTCAGTTAGATACGCCACTTCATGCCTGAAATATCAGCAAGTATCATACTATGTACTGCACAGGGCCTACAAATCCCCGGTTTCCCTGATGCGAGCGGGATTGAGGCCGGATGATAAATGCCCCAGATGTGCAACGCCTGGTGCTGATTTCTGGCATATGATGTGGTCCTGCCCGCCGATTCATGACTTTTGGGAGATGGTCTGGACCGATGTACTTATCACTGACCCCTCTCTTCCTCCCTTTAACCCCAAATATTGCATATTTGCTCTGGGCCTGCAGGAGTCCCGATCCCCTCCAGTTTATAAATATGTGCTAAGTCTTATGGCCATTGCTAAGGTACTAATAGCCAGGAAGTGGTTCGATGTAACGCATCCAAATGTACACCATTGGAGGGCGCTTGTCAATGAGGTGGTGAGTCACGAAAGGTTCACCTATAGATCACGTGGCTCGCTCGGTCCATACGCTGCTAAATGGGGCAGCTGGAATGCTTCTAGACTGGCCTTGGCTACTGACCCACAATGAGGGCTGTATGCCCTACTACTATGCAACCCTGGGGCCTGGTGGGTGCCCGTTCCCTCTTTCTCCCCCCTGTAGTGTGATGCGGTCCATCACTTAATCCATTACACACCTTGCTGAAATACTTCAAATCTACCTCAGTGCCTATATGCACATCTAAGTATACATGGTTCAATATTGATTATTTGCTTTCTTTTTTTTTTTTTTTTTTTTTTCTCTTCTCTTTCCTTTTTTTACTTTGTTAGTTGGGGGGTGGTAGGATGGTACTCCATCTTAAGAGTACCGGGTTAAGAATGTCTGTTATTTGTTTGTTAAAGTTTAAAAAATATTAAATCCGAACAATCTATATGTGTACCTGATATAGCTAGTGAACAATTCACCCAAACGAATCCATTGCATTTGGAATGTATATTACTCAAAAAAATTGACACAGTCCTTTTTTTTTTTTGTTCGCTAGCTTAAATATTTTATTTTGTACAAACATTGCATGCATTGTATTCTATCAGTGCTGTTAATTATATCTGTACATTGAAATGTAAAGCTGTACACCTATTTTCATGTGTTTCAATAAAAAATTTACGCAATTTAAAAAAAAAGAAATGGAAATACGGCCAATGCCGAGTACAACTGCATAGAATCGGCATCAGCCGTATTTCTGGGAAACTCCCCCCCCCCCCCTCGGCCGTAACCAGCCCCAGGCTCAAATAACCAGTCCTGGTGTTAAAAATTCATGGAACAAACCATGTAGGGGTTCCCTGGAACTTTTAAATCAGCACCAGGCTCAAGGGCCAGTCCTGGTTCCCAAAATATGGGGGACAAAATTAATAGGGGCCCCCTGTATTTTGAGAAGCAGCACTGGGCCCAACCAGCCAGAAGGGTAATGGCACAGCCGGGGGACACTGGCTGAACCATTAACCCCCTGACCGGTCACACCGGGCAGGGACCCTGGGGGAGTTGGGATCCCCCAATAAAGGGGTCCCTCCTCCAGAATTAACCCTACTCGGGCTGAAGCCCGAGGCTGTCCCAGGGCGGTGGGCACCGGACCGGTGGTATTGTGTGAAAAAAAATAGGTTTAAACTATTGTGCATTGTTGTGGAACTACAAGTCACAGCAAGCCTGTACTGCATGCAGGGACTTTGAGAAGTACCCAGCATGCGGGGCAATGATGTAGCTCTACCACAATGGAAATAGTTAAATAATAAACACAGACACATAAGATAAATAAAACATTATTACATACTACAATCACTCATACTATATTTATCTAATGGTCCACCGCAGGTTGGTCCCCTTGTCCTGTAGAATACAAGAGCGGTACCTGTGGAATTAAATTATAATTACTAATGGCCTCTAGCCTGGCCCGTCCTCTTGTTTCCAAAATAGGTATCCAGGATTAAGAAAATAAAAAAGCGTCATGTCTCGAAGCCACGCAGACTGACAGAAGCGGAGAATGTTATTGTTTATATTCTGCGCTTCGTCCCCGAAATGCCTGATTGGTCACCTAGCGGCCAATCAGGAGCCAAATTTCGCGAGGGGGCATACACTTTGAAGCCTAGTTAGCATTCTTGAGCTAAATATTCAAATTCCAATAGGCATTTTCAGAACCACCTTACACCCAAGTCCTATAGCCACTGCACTATCTGCTATAGCCATAAATTGGCCACTGTACTGTCACTTTAGGCTCAGATCCTATCCAGACATAATAAAGGCTGAAAGGCCAGAGTAATGAGATCGAAAAGAACAAGGCAGCAAGAAACATATCATGCTCCTAAAATTAGGGAATCCTCAGGGATTCAATTTATTTTGCTTTCGATACCCATAGTTGTCATTTTATCACCTTGTTTCTTTAGACATGCATTATTATTATTATTATTATTATTATTATTATTATTATTATTATTACGATTGGTGTTTATTATTTAGCTTGCAATTTATTTTTTTCAATCAACACAGAAAAAATAGCAATACAGCAGGGAAAGTTGTATCCAACAAACCACTTTCTTCTTTGTCATGGTGTTGCTCTTGGACATACTGTATCTTACAGCACAACATTTTCTTTTCAAACATAAATGAGCAGAATGGAGATAAAGGGGGTATGCAATTCTACTAATTTGGCCCCTCAATATTGAATTGTGGGGTTTTGCCTGTTTTTAAATACATTTTCACCTGTAACACACAAAGTATGGGTCAGGTATTGTGCTAATCTAGCGGTGAGCCGCAACTCCTAAACGTTTCTCCTATTAGTAAGAAACAGAGGGGAACACAAACTCGGGGGTTGTTAGGAGTGCGCTCTGATCGTAGCACATGGGTGTACCAATAAGCATGATAAAACAATCATTCATTTTTCTGGAATGGAATTCGAATATTTCAGCAATGCAACGTAGACTTCGTTCAAAACTTGATTCTTTATTTAAGAATACCAACGCGTTTCGTCAACACGACTTCATCAGGGGCATTGCAATATAAGGGATTATTTAACATGGAAGGTATTCCTTATATCAGGCAATATTATAAAATCAATAAACAAGAGTAGTAGGGGCTGGTTCCCCCGGGGTAGATCTCTACCCTTTCGAAAAACTCGAGTAGGTACTCTCGTATCTATAGGATACGAAGGATCGCAATAATGAGTGATAATTAGGGAGCCTCAAATCTCCAATCCCACAATCGCAGTACTGTGTTGAAATCCGCGGCGGCTCAATATCGGTAATCAATAATCCAAGATAAAATCAGAACGAGAAAGTTTGTTAAACCCTTAAAATACCCATGCAAGACAACTTGTAACTTCCTTTTTCATGTGTTATTGTTATCCAAGGTGTGGTTTACGCAGAAGACAGTCACTCTGAACCATAAATCCAATTATAAACCACAATCCCTGTGCGAGTCGGCACAGATTTCTCCTTACAGCCAGCTAGCACACTGGTTATAGTGAAGATCTGCAGCACACACTTGTAAAGATCACCTGTCCTTTTCACAGGTGTGTGGGGTGGTGGGATTGGCATGGGCAAAAACTGACCTAAAATCGGACAAACATGCCTGCAAATTCACACAAAAGTAGTCAAAAACACGTGGCGCATTTCCAAATAGGGTGATTCCAGATCACCGTAAAAACGGCAGAAAATAGCAGCTATTTCATCTGGTTGAAAAATCTGGCAAAAATTGCAATATTTGGTTGACAGTCAATGGGTGCAAAATATGTCTGGATTTCAAGTTTATTTTTTTTTTTTATTTTTTTTTTTTAACCCAGTGTTTCACTGAAATTGTTTTACAGGCTTTTTCAATTCGGTTGCCTATAAAAAAAATTATTGGCAACCTAATTTCAGGTTTACTTTATTAGTTATTTGGCTGTGTAAAAATAATGTAATAGTGCAAAAAAAAAAAAATGATGTTCCTAATGTGTCTTGGAAGAGTAGTTTCTCTGTATCACAGTTGAGCACTGTACAAGTATTTTCTTTTGTAAGAATGTCTGCATCCAGCGTACGCAAATAGGTCAGCTTTTCTAATTATAACCATTGGGGTGGATTTTCTGTCACCATATAAGAACAACTCAGGCCTCTAGTACCCACAATTAGTCCAAAATTACTTAAAGGAAATGTTGTCAAAGGTGTAACTACAGTAGTTTGGGGGCCTAACATGATCTGTACTTTACCCTATGCTCAGTGACAATAGAAACAGACTAGTCTTAAGGCCCGTCCGATGGACGGGCGAAAGTTTATGCTGATGCAATTCTTGTTTCACCTACCCTTCCCAACCACAGCAGGGCAAAAGCTGCAGTAGCAGCCAGAGCAGGTCTCCAACTATCCACCTATCCTACCCAACCACAACAGGGCAGAAGCTGCTGCAGCAGCCAGAGCAGATCTCTAACTATCCACCTTCCCTTCCCAACCACAGCAGGGCAGGAGCTGCTGCAGCAGCCAGAGCAGATCTCTTACTATCCACCTTCCCTTCCCAACCACAGCAGGGCAGGAGTTGCTGCAGCAGCCAGAGCAAGTCTCCAACTACCCCCCTACCCTTGCCAGCCACAGCAGGGCAGAAGCTGCTGCAGAAGCCAGAGCAGGTCTTCAACTATCCACCTACCCTTCCCAACCACAGCAGGGCAGGAGCTCCTGCAGCAGGTACAGAAGATCCTGAAAACCCTCAATGAATAATTAACAATCAAGAGTAAAAATAATTGACTAAGGATCAATCTCATATGGATTTCACAACAATATTTACAGTGTTTGATTCACAGACCACTCTGCCGATGAGTCGCTTATTAATATCAGTTTGTCAAAAATTTTGTAGTGAAAGTGAAAAATGTTTTTCATTTAATGGACCCTTATAGGCCGGGTGTGGTATAGGGTACCGACTGTCGGGATCCCGACTGCCCGGACTCAGACAGCATGGTGAGCGCAACAAAGCCCCTTGTGGGCTCGCTGCGCTCGACACGCGGGAGAATAGCCGGTGGCCGTCAGGCAACCGTCTGTCTGAGTTTTGACAGTCGGGATCCTGACTGTCAGGACCGCGTCTGGCACCCTATAGGCCTTTAAGGGTCCACTTAAGGGAGTCTGTTTATTGTAGTGT
Source organism: Crinia signifera (assembly GCF_055691185.1). Lineage (NCBI taxonomy): Eukaryota > Metazoa > Chordata > Amphibia > Anura > Myobatrachidae > Crinia > Crinia signifera. The sequence goes on along the minus strand of NC_139220.1, from coordinate 57,540,931 downwards.
ATTCAGAAAGTCATAAGCTTTCCAACGATATATCACAATGCATGAGAACAATAGAAATAGCATGGACCCTTATGACAGATCCCTTAAGGCAGTGGTTCCCAACCCTGGTCCTCAAGTTCCAAACAGTACATGTTTTCCAGGTCTCCACACCGAATCACAAGTGACATAATTAGCTCAACCTGTGGATCTTTCAAAATGTGTCTGAATAATGAGTGCACCTGCTGGGTGACCTGGAAAACATGCACTGTTGGGGGTACTTGAGGACCAGGGTTGGGAACCACTGCCTTAAGGGTTCGTCCAATTAGACCCATCTTCGAACTTAGATCATCCTTTAAGACGATAAGGTAATGTGCAGAATTTGAATATGATGTTAAAGCGTTCAAGAGTTATCGTGGAACACCCATACACACAAACATCAATCAGTTATACTTATGTAGATGTTCTCCCTTCAATAGGTCGACCGTGTCTAGGTTGATAGTCAATAGGTTGACAGCATATGGTCGACATAGAGAATTTCAACTTTTCCATCCATGTGAACTCCGATTGGGAACAGGAAAGCATGCAGTACACTGATTTGGGGTGCAGTACACTGATTTGGAGTCCACGTGATGAAATGTACAAAATTACTTCAAATACATACAAAAACCTCATGTCAACCTTTTATGTTGACCATTTCTACAGTATGTCGAGTTTTTTGCTTGTGGTGACCTTCTGTCCTTGTGAATGTCGACCTTTTGATGTTAACCCATTGCCTGTCAACGTAGATACTGTAGACCCGAAATAGATCTCTTCCACTCTGAGCAGAGTAACACACGTGGCAGCTATGGAAGATCATGTTGGTCCTCTTATTTGGCAAACCTGATAGCAACTGCAACTCTCATACCCAGTGGCATTATAAGGAGGACGCAAGCCTTGGAGGGGGTGGCACCTAAATGTCGACTACTCCACATTGATAGGACACTGGTACTGCAGTGTTGCACCTGTCCACTGAGAAGGAGCTAACAGTAAGAGTCATCCCAGCATTCCTGGAGTGATGCAGCATTAGAGAGGGGCTATTGTTCACCCCAGGTGTCACCAACCTTAAAGCCACCACCTGCTTTTACCCTGGTAGTTTTTATCCTGATTGGGAAGATGCAATGCCATCAATAGTGTTTGCTATTTGGTAATGCATGTGTTACCCCACTCTTGCGTGGGCAGCTTTTAGATGACCCATAAAGCTGCAAATTTTGCATCTTTGCGGGTCAACCACAATCACCCCTTGTGCACTATATAACTGACTGGATATAAATACATATTAGACTTTACACTAACGCAATTATGTACACTATATGGGCGATCAGAGACGTTTTCATGTACACAACAGATGGAAGATGTTGCACCACACAGCGTGATGCTTGTATGATAATGAGTATATGACCATTGAGTCTTTGCTGTACATATTTAGGTATAGTCTGGTATCTTCCTTATGTCCGAGTAATAGCAAGAAATGATACTAAGAATATGTTCTTCCATGTAATACATTGTTAGACGATTGGAAGACGTGGCATTTAAGACCTATCTATTTACCAGGGAGTACTTAAAGTAAGAGTAGAGGAAAGGTTACTCGACTGAGCTTATTATGACTAAACATGTTTGGTGTGTACTGTATATCGCAAGTGCACAGTTTTCATTTATATGGTTCATTGAGCAAAGGTCCTTACAGATTAGCATAGAGAGTCCAGCTGAGTGCATAGCCTGATTTCACAAAGCCGGGTCGGTTGGGATGTATCAAAGTACAGTACAGCTGAAAATGTTGTTTTATAATTCACAAGAAGAAATTGGTTGGTTATATGGTTGAACAAGTTTACATTTAAGCTGTTTTTTTTACAACTGTCCTCAGTGAGGACGTTTTCAGACATCACCTTTAGTGCAAAGAATATTAAAACATTTTCTGTAGACGTACACATATGTGGTATCACTACTCTAGATAATTCAACTGTGTATTAAATGTACTTATACTTATGTAAAATAGAATCTTTTGAAAACGTATGTATCCCTATTTGTGCCTACCAGTGGAGGCTCGTACCTTCTTGGGGGAATGGAGCTGCCTCTGGCCGCAACTGCCGCAGGGGTACCGTGATGCAGGCACCTCTCCCTGTCACCGCTGCTGCCTCTCCTCCCGGTCCCTGGCGCCTGTGCTATGATGACAGGTGCCGGGACTGGCGCATGCACAGTACATACATCTGTGCTGCGCATGCGGCCAGCTTCTATGGGCTGCTTCGGTAACAGCCCATAGAAGGGAATCTTGGCTCGTAGTGCCGATGCAGGTACTGCGCATGCGCAATCGGGTAATTTGCTCAGCAGTCTGCAGAAAGGCTTTCCGGAGGGATGGGAACAATGGGACTGCCTTGGTGACTGGCAGGTTGGACTTCAAATAGGAAGCCACTGCCATTCACAGTGAAGCCAGTGCAGTCTCACAGACTGGTGGATTTTGCCTGGGGCGGCTGCAGCCCATAGGTAAAAAATGCCACTGGTGCCTACTGTATTTATATAGTGCCTGCATACAAGGGGTAATTCAGGTGCCCCTGCGATATAATGCACAAAGTACAGATGCTCGGAAGTGTTCTGCATGCCTGTAAGCAGGAAGTGATTGTCATTGCGGTCAGTGAGGGGGCGGTGGTGACCTTAAATTGTGAAAATGGGGACATGACCTCACTGTGTTAGAGAGAGGGAAGAGAGCAAGGATCTCCATTGTAGGACAGAGATTTTCTGGCATCTGTGACAGGTGGCTTGCGCGATATCATGGTGGGAGAAAGATCTAAAGCTCTGTCCAAAAGACACAGCTCATATGACTACTGTACCAGGAGGTGTCTGCTTCTAATAGATGCCTCCTGCTGCATTATAATATAGCGCTTTAACTGCTGCTTCGAAGGAAACCGTGATAGTTACCTGAATGACCCCCACAGCGCATGGTTTAAAATACATGGATGTCCACTCTAATTAGTGTGTTTGGCCATTTGTTTGATGTACAAAATTAAGCATAACATTGGTGTCTACGAGCCTTTTGAGCCCAGGGCTGGTTACGGTCGTGGGGGTAACCAGTGCCAGATTAAGCCTTCGGGGGTCCCGGGGCACTCTAGACAGGGAGACCCCCTTGCACTTGTCATTACTGGCCACACGAGAGAATATTACACTGTCCAAACATAGAGTAATTAATATTACTTTAAATATTTAGGGTGAGTGCAACTAAGCCCCTAGCAGGCTCACCATGCTGCGGGAACACCTATTCTATTCTCCCTCTATGGTGGTCGTGGACCCCCACAAGGGAAAATAGCAGGTGGCCGTTGGGAAACCCGGCTGTCTGTGTTTTCACAGTTGGGATACCGACGTTGGGTAAATGCCTGTCGGGGTCCTGACTGTCGGGACCCCGTCTGGCACCCATCTATATATACACACACACACACCATGAAAAGCCTGTGTTTGACCCTCTGTACTTTACTCTGTAGGACTGTAGGAGTCTTCACAGGCTCATTGCTGCCTCTGATTAAAAACCCTCCCATGATGAGGCTGCTGCTACTTTCCTCCATGGGCCTGAGAAGCATGTAATGAGCTCCACCAATCAGAGCTCAGCAGAAACTTCTCAGCCTCTGCCCTCTTTTGCAAAAGTGTCATGGGACTTAGTCAACTCTCAGTAATGCACTGCACACTTGTGCAGTCAGTGTGCCTTGGTACCCAATGCTAAGCACCACTAATCATTGTCACATTAGCAGATAGATGAAGCTGCAGCAGTACCCCACTCCCATGCACAAAACCTTTAGCTAAAAAAATTATAGATATTTTTTAAATACATTCCGACCACAAGGCGCCCCTAGCTAGAGGGGGTCCAGGGGTACTGACCCCCTTTCCCCCCCCCCCCTTAATCTTGCCCTGGGGGGACCTCATGCCGTTTTTTATTGTTTTTTTTTTTCACTATTTTTTCACACTGCAGCCTGCGCAGATCTGAGTGATCCGTGCAGGCTTCTGCCAAATATGCCTGGAAAATGTAGTGTATTTTCCAGGCGTGTTTTATTGGCAAATAGCGGCTATATCCCACTAATTAGCGGTCGTATTTTAATTACGGACGCTTAGTAAATTCATATTCATTTGATGGCGTATACATTCGTGTTTGTAAATACGATTACGAATGTGCCATGAATAGGAATACTAGGAGGGGACCATAGGTTCCAGGAGAGGGACCTATGAGAAAAAGGGAAACCATAAAAGGTAACCTTAGACCTGCTGCAGGTCCCTCCAGAGTAACACTGCACTGACCCTCCTGTTGAGGTGCAGATCCAGGATACCCACTGGATCCAAACTGACACTGATATATGCAATTATTATTCGTTTTTTCTTGCCACAAATAAATATCCTTGCATTACCACAACTCCAATCTTTTTTTCAAATTACAAATACACACATGACCAATCCCCACTCAGTGCGCTGCTCACCTATTGCTTCAACATATATCTCTTGGGGTGAGCAAGTGGCGCTAACCCACCTCCTCCACTTCCCTATCCCATCACCCCATTTCCCACCCCCCACCCCTCTTCCTTCAAACCACAAGTCTGTCACAGACATTTGGAAGCGTCAGCGTTACCCACACTTCAAAGTCTGGGAAAATAATTCAGTGATGAGTGAGTTGCGAATGGATTTGCAGATCAGGGACCCATTGGCAAGTAAATCGCAGACGTGCACTGGGCAGGATTTCGCTCTGTCTGGGTGGTGGCATTTTTTGCACAGCAGTGATCAGGTCTGAAAGAAACCCTGAGATTACACTGCTGTTTCCCACCCAATTGTGTGTAGAACCTTTATGCTGTGTACACATGGCTATATAATCAACATAGGATAACATAGACATTGTACGGAGATAGAACATGTTTTGAAGCTTTCTATCCCGATTCTATGTTGATGCGCCCTCCCATTCAGCTGGAATTTGAAAAGCCAAAAAGACAGTGCAGCAATGACTATATAGTGCTGCTTGAATGTAGATAGTATGAATTTAAAGTAAATCGCACATGAGTTAGCAAATATTGCATAGATTCCTATGCAATCTTTGCTAACTCTGTACTATATACATACAATGCATGCTATCTACATTCGATTTGCACTTTATAGTCATTGCTGCACTATCTATTTGGCTTTTCGTTTTCAGCTGAACGGGAGCAGGCATCGGCATGGAATCAGGATAGAAATCTTAAACATGTTCTATCTCCATTTCATGTATATGTGACCCCGATTAGATTTTGACGAAATATTAAAAATTGAACGTCAAATTGTACCGTGTGTACACAGCATAAGTAGAATGGCAAAGGAATTTCACTGTGTGTACACACCATTAGACTGTAAGCACCAATTAGGCTCAGACTGATAGGTACAGATGGAGCAGCTCACGTTGGAGCTGCTCCTGGCAATTCTGTCGCCATTCACCATCAGCCGCTACCCGCCGGCAGAAGGGGGCACGGCATGGGGCACTCGTGCGCCCCGTTCTGACAGAGCCTGCCTTCGTCGGCACCCTGCTGCTTCTCCGTCCTCCCCCGTAGCTGCCTGCACCCCTCACTTGCCCTGCCCATCTCCCTGAAGCAGATACGGGCAGGGAATCCTCTCGCCGCCACTGTGCTGGTGGGGACGTGTAAGCGTGTGTGATCGCTCGTCCCCGTCAGATGGAGATCTGGTGATAGTTCAGGCTGGCTGACAGGCATATAATGACATATTCTCTGTATAGGGCTACATAATATGATGGTGCTATAGATATATACAGTAAATAATAATGTATACAGTACTGATGAGAAAAATGGTCATCTGCAGTATTTCATTTTAAAGGCTCCTGATAGCATAAATTTCTAAGTATAACAAGAGAAGACTCTTAAACAGTAAGTTAAGTACATTATGTACAGGGAAGCCTGTCCCCTGAAGCCAATAATCCGCTTTAGCAAGTTTTTGTTGACATTTCCAAGTTTATTTACTTAGCATATCCGTGCTGCACTTTCACTATGCACAAGAGAGAACTTAATACTTGGCAATGGGAACGACTGTGCAGCGACAGGAGCTTCATTTTGCTATTTTTATAATATATTATATTTGCTGTACTGCACTTAAAATCTATACTGTAATAGTTAATTATATTAATATTTATATAAAATATGTACAGTACCTAGAACAAAAAAAAATATTATTTTAAGTGTACTGATCAGGCTAATGATCTCATAGGACTAATGCCCGAAGGATGAGTTTTGAGTTTTTAAAACTGCACGCGGACTGCACCCTAAGGGGCACAGAGCTACAGGAGATTCCTATGTAATAATATGGCTTGGTTAGAGGTGAGAGATTGGCTGAGCTTACTCATATTAGACCGACAATATGAATTTGGCAAGCTTGTTAAAGGTCTAATGGGAGCAGGAAATGACTTACTGACTTCTGCCCAACAATTTTATGCCAGACTCGTCTGTGCACAGCTACAGGTGGGGGCTACCTCAATTGAGGGTAATTGTTGTGGCCCCAGTATATTATTTATGCGCCTACATGAACTCTTGAAGGAACCAGCTGCTGAAAACTTGAGAATAATGACCGTTACAATGTGGAGTTTTGCATGTGGAAATGTATTTTGTCCTGCAGGGAAAGGTGGAAATTTCAAAATGTGCGGACATAGGCCCTTATTCATATCTGATCACAGTAGAAATTTGTTCTCACAACGGGCAAAACCATGTGCACTGCAGGTGGGGCAGATGTAACATGTGCAGAGAGAGTTACATTTGGGTGTGGTGTGTTGAAACTGAAAGCTAAATTGCAGTGTAAAAATAATGCAGCCAGTATTTACCCTGCACAGAAACAAAATAACTCACACAAATCTAACTCTCTATACATGTTACACCTGCCCCACCTGCAGTGCACATGGTTTTGCCCATTTTGAGAACAAATTTGTACTGCGATCAGATCTAAATAAGGGCCAGAGTTCAGAAGGGGCATATGTCAGCAGAACTCCAAATTGTAGGGTTTGTTTCTGTGCTATTTGAGAAACCAGTTCACTCCAAGCTCATCTTTGTAGCAGAGTTTGGCTGTTCCTCACCTATTTTAAGCCTCCTACACAGTTGTTTCTGTTTCAGTTATTGACTGTGTCAATAACTGAAACAGATGAACTTTTACATAAGAAAATGATGAACATGATCACCTGTTTGGTATAATTGGTTAATCATACATGTGACTATAATCTTATAAAATCCCAGACTTTTTGCACTTGTGTTCTAGGAAGTGTCCTAGAAGATCTGATGCTGGTTTGATGGCAAAATGTGGTCACATCAAATATTGATTTGATTTTGGTTTCACTAATTCACTTCATTCATTTTTCATTTTGTTATTAAAAATTGATAAACTATTAAGACTTCTATTTTTAAAAGCATTCCCTCTTTTCAGCATTTTTCCACCAAAACTTTGATTACTTGTATTCAGTTCCTAGTGATCTGGTTCAGAAGAGATACTATTATGGTGTGACCAGCTTTTTTTTTACTTTATGAGCATCTGTAATGCAGTGGAATATTTGTCATTTTATTATAGTAACAGCTTATGACTGTTCAAAAAAAAAAAAACCTATGTTGTAGAGCTCCATCTGGTGGCAAAAATCTAAACTACAGGCCTCAAAATTGCTGGCCTTGAACTTATGGTTTAAAATAATCATGGGTCTTCAACCTGTGACCCTCCACATGTTGTGAAACTACATGGTTCCAACATGCATTGCCACATTTTTTCCTATAAGAGCATGACAAAACAGTCAGGGCATTATGGGACAGGAGCTCCCCTATAATAGTTTTTTTTATATGCAGTAAATAGAAACAATAGGACAAAAGGAAATTCGGTAAATGCTACTACAGTACAATAACTACACAGAGGGGTATGGTAATACTAGAAGCAAAATGTCAGTCAGAAAAAAACACTACATTCAATTTCTACTGAAACCATTTTATTTTTTGAAAGTACTCATCCGGGATCTCTAGTAGATTGATGCAAATCCAATTCTGTTTGTTACATATACTTAGCCCCTTCACTGCGGCCATGATTGAAAGCTGAGGAAAGATAGCTGGAGGGAGGCGATGTATTGATATTTTGAGTTTTTTCAATAAAAAAAATAAATAAAATTAGGTCAGAGGTCTGACTGGTCTACTTGTAGGACTTTTAACTTTTTTTTAATTTTTTTTATTTTACGCCAACACAATGGCCCATATTTTGTGCGGCCGGCGAGGGGGTTAAACAGCGGGGATTGCAGAAAACAAGCAATCCTCGCTGTTTAACCTCCGGGCTGGCTGCTCACTCTATTCAATTTTCTGGGGGAATCCTCACTGTCAGATGGCGGCGAGGATTCCCCCAAACAGCCAGGTTTGCAGCTAATGCAGGGAGCCCGCTGCATTTAGCCGCGAGTCTCGCTGTTTTAGCGGCCGCATACTCCAAAAACCGGAGCAAGGGGGAATCACCGTATGCAGGGGGTCAGTTGAATACTGACCCTGCAAGCTGTGACAGCTCACCCACAGCATTGTATACTGGCCAATGTATGCTTTGGATTTATGTGCTGATGAAAAACAAATGTACAATGTCAAAACATTGTACAGTGCATTCCTGTGTTTCCTCCTTGCACTCCATGCTATAGTAACAAACCGCCCAAGGCTGGTCAGTGTAAGGTTGGTGTTTCTGGGGAGTGCCAAATACAGGGCGTACCTTTTACCTAGAAGCTTAAAGCACATGGGATCTTTTCCAGCTTTTTGGAGTGAGGGCGGAATAATTAACATGAAATTGATCCCAGTTACTTCATAAAGGGATCAGCCCTGCAAAAGATTTCACTACAGCAGGGTGACACTTGTGGTCACCTAGTTTTAGCTATGTGTGTACAGGGGGTCATTGTGCTTTCTTCAAAAGAACACAGGCAATGATGACTGTCTCAACTCGACCTGATCGCTCATCTGCAAATTTGCAGACGACTGCGAGTAGTTAACCACGCTTTGGCAGGGTGAAACCCCACCATGTGCAAGTGTGCCAGGGAATTGCGAAAATCTGCAATCCACTATAACTCCTTCAGTGTGTACATGGATCTCACACCAACTGTAACTATAATTTTACTTATTCACTTCTGGACACCTCATGAAAGAACACTATTTGAACCACATGTGAAAGGAAGAACAAAACAAACATTTTCTGCTGCAACCTCCCAGCATTTGACCATCTGTTATTCTGTTTCCTTCACAATCTCAGATTTAGGGCCAGATTTTCTAAAAAGGGATAAAAGATTCAAAAATGCGGAGTGATAAACAGCCAGCCAATCAGCTCCTACCTGCCACGCCACAGACTGTGTTTGAAAAATGTCAGACAGGAGCTGATTGGCTGGCTGTTTATCACTCTCAATTGTATCACTTTTGAAGCTTAGAGAATCTGGCCCAGTATAACTTCAGATGAAGTTGGCTAATGCAGTGCCGGGAAATCCACGGTTTGGGACACCTGGGGTGCCATTGTGAAGGTGCCTACACATGGAAAGTGCATATTTAACGATGCGCGTACCCGCCGGTCATTAACGTTTGGTCTAGGACCTTCCATGCATGCATGAAGATCATAGACTTTTTTTTTTGCGAATTGTATCAATTGGTTCCGTCTGTATGCATGATGAACGATTTGATACACTTATGAACGATGTCTCATCGCTTCCAGCATCATTTCATGTATATGCACCTTAACACTCTTGGCAAGCCAAGCAGCTGCCAGAAGCTGGGCTGCCCCAAGCCTCCATCTCTTTTGCATGCTCACAACATCCATTAACCTTCCCGGCACAGCTGCTGTCGGCATATTAGGGCATACTGCATGTTCCCTATCCACAAACCTCACGATCACCCGCAGGAAGCTGTGGTTGGGAGGTATGGGCTATCCCCTTGCTGTAAATGGGTACCGGGTCAGATGAAGAATGCAATCTGTTTACGCTTTCCAACCCTGGTTTCACATGTTGGATTGCCATGGTCACTGAACTTGCATTATTTTGTGAGGTGCCGTTTCCAATGAGGCCCAACTAGGCTCGAATCCCAGAATGGATATCCAGTGCCACTGGACCCAGGTTATTTTTGGGATACCGTTTTGATTGGGGCCCCGGCAATAACCTGAGTTTTCAAGTCAGTGTGAAGGATTACAATAGACAAAAAATTTATTACATTCTTAGTAAGGGATCAGGATGCCGATGTTCCAAACATCGGCATCCTGAAGACCGGCAATGGAACCTTCAAAACCTAGGTAGTTTTAGGGTTAGGGTTATGCTGCTGCAAGGGAGGGTTAACTTAACGGATAGAGGGTTAACATACTAACGAAGCCCCTGACGGGATTCTCCATATTTAAGACGGTGCAAAATTATTATATATTGTACTAATGAGTATTCTATTGATGAGTCGTTAATTTAAATATATATATATATATATATAGAAAAAAGAAAGCTAGGTAGAACAGTAGGTTGTTATAAAAGATAGGTAGCAGAACCAAGATAATGTAGATTTAAATATATTATTTAAAGTATATAAATACTGCTTGTTTTAGTTTGGTAAGCCTTAAACATAACTTATATATTTGAACATTCTCTTTTTGACTTTAGGAGTTGCTGGCAGATGACACAATTAACAGTGTTCCAATCCTACTGCTCGGCAACAAGATTGATAGACCAGAAGCCATCAGTGAGGAAAGGCTTTTGCACACATTTGGAATTTATGGTCACACAACAGGGAAGGTACTGATTTACTCATTAATATTGGGCATGGCACGGCTAGCTGGGATATGTAGTGCACCAGTAAATTATAATATTTAATTGTATTTTTTACGCCAAACCACATCCCAGTGGTATGGGGAATAGCCATAAGCTTGGTGCACACTAGTCAAAAACGACAAAATCTTCATATCCTCCAGTGTATACCCACTATGGGGTAATTCAGTAAGAAATGCAAAGCAATATCTTTCTCTATTGGGCGAAAAAAAAAAAAAAAAATATATATATATATATATATATATATGTGTGTTACACATTTGTGCTTATTTAGAGATACTTAACTGAGAGAATACGAAGATTGATGAGCATACCTTTTACGTATTTCCGACATTTGCATATTATAAAATTATTTTTTGTTATTTTCAGGGAAAAGTGCCTCAAAAGCAGCTAACCTCGAGACCACTGGAAGTGTTTATGTGCAGCATACTGAAGAGGCAAGGCTACGGGGAAGGGTTCCGCTGGCTCTCGCAGTACATCAATTGATGGAGGAAAATGCCTTCATATTTTATCGCCTTTTTTTATTTCATCGCTCAAATTTTATAATTTTAATTTAATTAATATACTGGTTAAAGTAGCATTTCAGGTAGACATGAGTTGCAATACTGTACCGGTTTTATTATAATGTACTTGGATATACATTGCTGTATACATTGCGATGTCTAACTTTATTCTATAAATAGAGGTCAAACTTATATTTTTAGACTAAAATGTTATTATCCATATAAAACAGGTACCAGACAATTACAGTAGTTGTAAGTATGAGATAAAACTCATTGAAACATGTTTATTTGTATATCATTATCTCCGGGTCCACCCTCAGCAGTATGCCTACAGCCAGGACTACACACAGGCAGAAGGGCACTCACTGCTAGGCATTACCCATGCAAGTCATTTGACAATGCCAAAGAATATCAGCATATCTGCCATCATCTACTTTTTTACGGAAAACGGCTTTACATTTTGTAATAGTAACATAGTAATTAAGGTTGAAACAAGACATTAGAACATCGAGTTCAACCTATTTGACTTGTAACTACTGACTTGAGTAAGTCACATCTATTGATTCACATAGTGGCCAAAAATGTATACAGTTTTGATAACAGTAGTTGCTGTAACCACCCCTACCCTCAAAAACTGCTTTAATGGTGAAGAATCCTCTAGTTCAGTCTTTTCCTCGCGCCTCAGTACATGCTTGCGTGTTCTGCAACTTAAGTCTTATTTTATGTATACAGCTGGGCTGACAGTTAGCACTGGCATCCAAAAAGTGTATTCCATTTTAGCAAATAGGGTTATGATTGGTTTAATCAACACATGGACAAAAAAGATGATGGTGTAATAAATCTATATATCTTTTATGGACATAATGAATATCTAATTTATACAGACAGGATGAATATTGTACAGTAGCAACCCTTGTGTACGTTCAAGTAATGTAAGAGGAAAAAGAGGGCAGTAACTACAATAAGAGTAAGCATGTATTTTTGGTATTTAAAATAAATGACACAACCATTATACAACTGTTTCATCATGATTTCAAAGTGTTCAAAATTACAAGACTCTGAAGAAGGGTTAAAATAAGTTGTGGTGTTTTTTTTAATTGTGTTTATATTTCTCATTAAGAAATTACATTTATTTATAATTGATGTGTGGTGCTTGTATATCTTACATATATACATATCAGATCAGCATAGCTTGAAAATACGTTATTATACATAAGTCAGGTGTTAATTATTTGTCTAGATTTGATAGTTCTGTAACAGAAGAGGATTCTAATAGTGACTACATAAATCATATGCCTTTGTCTCCGTTTAGTACAAAACAGCTAGGTAGACCTATAGTACAGTTGTGTTCTTCATTTGGATAGCTAATTTTAGGTAATTGTGCAGAGAAAATATACTTTCTCCCCTCTTTAATCCAATGTCATAATTCTAAAAACATTTTACATTTTTATGTATGGATTTGTGATTGTTATCAGTAGTTCTTTATATAGTGTACAGTGGCTTTTTATTTAAATGTTGTAGTCCACAAAGTCCGGACATGATATAGATATTTTCACCAATGGTGCTTGTTATATATGCATTTTTCTATAACAAAGCTGATGAAGTCACCCATGACAAAACCAGTCGGGCCAACAGATGCCAACGCAGTGACATCAGAGTCGAGGACTGAGACTTAGAACACAATATGGATTCCAGCATTCAGTGCCATTTAGTCTGTTTGTGATATTTTTGACTATCACATTTCCTTATTGAGTTTTTTAATTGTTTCGAAGTAAAAACCAATTGATGTTAACATACTTCATCATTGTGTGCCTCGACTGTTTCTTTCACCATTGATTGTTTAGATCTGGCTTCTGGAAGGGCCTTTTTGAGGAGTGCTGCTGGGATCAATGGCAACTGGTCCGGACTGTTTAAATGATTTATTGCAATATCTGTAAAAGCAAGGATCATACCCTTATTATCATTTTCTATAAATGCTTGTCATTCAGCAAACACTCTTGTACTGTCCTTTGTTTTCTCTGCAAAGGTGACTAGAATGGAACAGTGCATTTGATAGCCAGACGCTATTTTTTTAAATGTGTACACTGTGTTTGGTTTTCAGAAGGAATTGCCTTCTCAGTCATTAAGTATATAAAAGGTATCCCTGCTTGGTTGGGGAATTAACCTAGCACAACAGGTTCTGCGAGATTCTGCTAGCATCTGATGAAAATGCAAGATATGACTAGGGCATGCGCAGGCCTCGAAAAACATGGCACCCTCCATGTTCTGGAGACAAAATTCCTACTTAACATGTGTGGAGGACATTCTCCCGATAATTTACCAGGAGCCGTGCTCATTAATTTGATATGCAACACTTGTATATTTGTGTGTGTGTCTGCATACAAATTGCTATTGATGCACAAGTTCCACATACAGACTCATGTGACACTTGTATATCTGAGTGCATCTATCAAAGTAATCAGCACATTCTCCTGGTAATTGCCGGGAGAATGTCTGCCACACATTTTGTCTTCGGAACATGGAGGGTGCCATGTTTTTCGAGTCCTGCGCATGTGCAGTAGGCTCTGGCATGATGCCAGAATTTACTGCACATTAAAGAGGAGGGGGTTCCCTCAGAGTCTGCACATCGGCCCCCTACTCTGCTAAAATGCCTCAGACTAGAAGGCACTGTGCATCTGTGCCGAATAATTTTATATGAAACCTGTATATATTTGTGTCCCTGAATATGCACACAAAGTGCTACAATCTAGCAACCACAGCATTTCCCGATACAAGTTTTATTCTGCGCTACAGTATATACAAACACATGCCATATATCGAATTAATTAACTAATCAATCAGCACTATCTCCACATGCATACTAGTCACATTGCATTGCACCTGTTTAATTTTTGGCCAAATAAGATGCCTGCAGTTAGCATATTGAGGTTGGATGTATGAAGACACAACTGTATGATACATTCTACCTTTAGACTTACAAAACCTGTTGTCATTGCTAGTCATGGGTTGCAACAAATTTGACCTTTCACATCATCTGGGACATTTTATGGAAAAAAAGTGCAAAAGAAATGTGGTGTTGCCAATAGAAACCAACCAGTTGTTTTGTTTTAGCTTCTAGACCAGTGGCTCAAGTACCCCAAACAGTGCATGTTTTCCAGGTCACCCGGCAGGTGCACTCATTATTCAGGCACATTTGAAGAGATCCACAGGTGGAGCTAATTATAGCACTTGTGATTCTGTGTGGAGACCTGCAAAACATGCACTGTTGGGGGTACTTGAGGACCAGGGTTGGGAACCACTGTTCTAGACCACATTAGAAATGACCCAATCTGATTGGATGCTATGAACAAGACTTTCATTTATTCTCTTTTTTGCTCCAGTATTTTTATCTATCACTTAATTTCTTTGCTTGACTTCCTGAGCAGAAACATTATATATTTTATTGCATACTGTGCATATGGGGGTTGAACTCCGATTTAAGTGTATTTTAATTAAAGCACAATGAGTACATAGATAATACTGTATATTTGGTTGCTGAATATGCCAATATCTGCTTTAAGTGTGCATGGAATAACATTAATTTTTCTGCCAGTTAAATCTTTTTACAACAACTAACAAATTATTCACACTAAAATAATCATGTTACCGCATTTCTTTTTAATGTTTTTCTGGCACATCTACCATAAAATATAATAATGCTTATAATAAAGAAATGTGTGGTAAAAACCTATAATCATTTTGACAAGTGTAATGTATAGCATTTCCACCTATTAACATAAGTTTTGTTTTATTCTGATAAAATGTGCCGGGGACATACTGTGCACCTGCTGTTGGATAGTATTAGTAACTCACATCCTGCATTAAGTAGTAAAAAATTACATCCATCATTCCATAGTAGAAAATCTATAAAACCGATTAATATTCTGTATACTGTCATAATCTTTTGGTTTGACCTTTGTTCAAGGTGACAGAGACGATATAACTAAAATTGTTTTATTGATGTGCTGCTACTTCTATTCCCAAAGTTAATTCAGAGATATGAAATGGAACTGGGTCTCTTCATAAACATAGCCCAGAATATCAAACGTTTTCAGTGGTCTTTTGGGATTATTTAAATCTGGTGCCAAGTTATCAAATATGGAAATCTCACCTGAATTGCAGTGATCTTTATAACCCTAATAAAGTAAATGTAGCAGAAACCTTTTGGAAATGTTAGTAAGTGTTGCTGCATGCAGGGGCAAACGCAGGATTTTCAGAAGGGGGTTTCCAGAGGGGCGGAGCAAAGCAAGGAGATGGACACGTAGGTGACACAGTATATGCCGGGTCAGTTAAAGTATTATAGATAAACCAAATGTATATAAATAATGATAATAATAATAATAATAAAAAATACACACACACACACACACACACACACACACACACACACACACACATATATAGAGCTGGGAGGAAGAGGCACTCACTCGGATTTTCACAAAAGGAACAGGACAACAAGAAGTTGTCCTGTTCCTTTTTTGAAAATCCGAGTGAGTGCCTCTTCCTCCCAGCTCTGCATCTTCCCCGAGTGCTGCACCCCGGCAAATTACTTACCCTCTCTCCTGGCGTGCCGGTCAATGTCGACATATATATATATATATATATATATATATATATATATATATATATATATATATATATATATATATATATATATATATATAGGCGTCAACAGCTGTGTAGACCCCTGGGCATAGCAATGTATTGGGGCACCTACCGATCCTCCAGTGGTAGGAGTGGGAGAAGCTTTGATGTCCCGCGGGTGGTAGGGGTTATTATATCAACCACTCAGCATGTAGGGCCTGGATCCGTAATTTCCACTAATTACCCCTTTACTGCACAGATGGTGGGAGTAGGGGGCATTGGGCTAAATGAAGGGGCCCTGATACATTACTTCCAGGTGGTAGAGGATATTTAATATGCAGAGGAGGGGTGTATAGTGGAGTTGGCTTATTATTCATATTTTCTGGTGGGAGGACAGCTTGCTTGACTGCAGATATCTCAAGTTCCCAGAAATAGATTTCTTCGATTTTAATGGAATTAAAAACTAGAGAATCCCACCTACCAAATGGTACTGAGGACTAGGGGATCAGAGTTCAGAAGGCAGAGCAATCTGCCAACGAGTATATAAAACTACATACCAGGTGTGTGGAGCTGGAGCAGTAACTGATATCTCTGGTTTTGGGAACAGTAGAGACAAGCTACTAGTGTCCCTCAAAGGGGGATAGTCCCAGCTTTTGGAATATATCCTCAGAAAAACTCTAAGCCAGACAGAACCTGAAATATCTGACTGGGAAGAGCAATTAGCAGGCTTGGATGGGGACCACTGCTGTGAAGTCAGATATCTCCGGTTCCCAAGGGCCGATTTTTAAAATTCTTGTACCCATGGAAAGAGGGGACACTCAGCTTTCAGCCTAGGGCCCCTAGACTCCTGGGGGGTTTATGGGTACTCAGAAACCCCCCCTGCATGCGCTACTGGCATGGCTGTAATACAACACTAGCTTGTAGGCATATTTAACTTATCTGTCATCACATATTATTATGTTTCTAAGAACCATTTTCAGCCCATCTAGTATGCCCCATTTTAACCATATTGTCACACCAAACCCTATTTGATCTTTATTTATTTGGAAGAATATCCTTTTGTCGATCCCATGCATGTATAAACTGCTCTAGTGTCTTGGCCTATACCACCTCTGATGGGAGGCTATTCCCAAGGCTGCCAAGAAAAATCCTAGGCCCTGGGAAAAAAAAAACAACTTGCCGGGGTCCCCCTGGAGGGTGTGTAGCCACAGCATGTTGGGGGCTGGTGCCGCTACAGCTACACTTCCGGTGGGTTCATTACCAAACTTGCTGCTCAGTGTCGTGTGCTGAGTGGAGGAGAGTGGCAGCAGCAGCCAGCACCCCTGCAAAGAAAAAAATTAAACGGGTGTGGCCATTTTCCCTTTCCATTGGCCATTTCCCCTTTCCATTGGCCATGCCATATGTTTACCACACCCATTTTTACTGGGGCCCAACGGCACTTTCAGCTGCTCTGGTTATATTCAGAAAGTCATAAGGTTTCCGATGTCTTATCACAATGCATTAAATAGCATGGACCCTTATGACGGCACCCTTAAAGGGTCGTTCGATTAAACCCATCTTTGAACTTAGATTGTCCCTTAAGATGATAAGGTAGTGTTTCAATACCTTTAGTTAAAGCGTTCGAGAGTTATCATGGAACATCCATATACACACACACACACACACACACAAACATCATTCAATTATACTTATGTAGATTTTTTTTGTCCATATCTTTATGCATGTAGTGGAAGCATATATTATACATATATTATACATATGTTATGGAGTTTATTATAACACGTGGACATTAAATACACTTTTATATAAACCATTGGGCTAAATTACATGTGCATTATTGCGCCTCAATTAAATGCAGAAAATGTACGAGAGGATAGCCTTGCACATGTGTGCTACAATCCATACACATTCACAGTCTATTGATAATTGACTGGACAGTGAATTGCAACCATGCAATCAGGTCTGAATAACCCACTAAGTACAGATCGCTGGTGTATTCCACTGTTAACATTTCCCTCCTGTGAATGCACCACATGCACCAGAACTCCCTGATTTCTATCCTGCAACCAAGATCTTATGCATACAACTATCCTAGTGTCCAATCCCATGCTTTCAAATTGACTGAGAACTACAGTATTAGTATATGTAAGGGTAATCACATAACTGGAGATACCCAAACCAACTGGAGCTCACAGTTATGTCATGTGGTGGTATATTTGACCTCATTTAGGTCTGTTTTTTCTTGAGCTTGGATGTAAAAAATACAGATGTTTGCTACGTTGCGCAGGACCTTTTCTGTGTGTGTGTGTGTGTGTGTGTGATCAGTTTCTGTAGCATAGGACAAATGGAAGACATCCCACTGTTAGTGAATGACTGATGCCATTTGTTGGTGGGGAAGTGGCAGCTACAGCCTCCATTTGTGAACATTTAGGGAAAGGAAATAAGCCAGGGATCTCCATCATTGCACTTTCTTGACCTCTGTGACAGGCAACTTGCGTTTTTTACAATTTAGCTCTTTGTACACAAAAAAGCATCGCACTGATTTGACTGATCCGTACATGTTTCATGTTCAGCAATGTTTTCTGTCTGCAAGCCATGAACCCCTAAGAACACAGCAGCTTAGTAAATTATCAAACTGTTTTTTTGCAAAACAGACATGATGATTATTATTATTATTATTATTATTATTATTATTATTATTAGGCTTCTCCTTGTCCTAAAATAGAAAAATAAATAATAAAAAAAACCGACGTGGGGTCCCCCCTCCCGACTATAACCAGCCCTGGGCTCAAACAGCCAGCGGTGTCATGCCACAGCCGGGGGACACTTTTTACATCAGGTACCCCGGCCAAAGCATGATCACCCTGGCTGGTCAGCCTGGGCCAGGTCACTGGGAGAGTGGGGACCCCCCTGGGCTGTGGGTGGTGGGCTGATGGCATTGTAATAAAAATAATGAAGCATTGGTGCCCAATGGAAGCAGCAGCCCCGTGAGGATTTTAACCTGTGTCCGAGGCTGCTGCTGGGTAAGAGGAAGGGGAGGGAACAGAGAAGAGGAGGTGGGCGGCTGGAGACCTAACAGCGTTGACATCTTGCATGGCCAACTGTGGGGCATCTGATGAGCGGTAACCCAGAGACTAATTTCTCTGGCAGCAGGTACGACCTAGACGGTGCGATACAATGCCCACGGGGACGCGCATTGCACCGCACCTCTTGTCATGTACATGCTATCTGGTCACTGTACATGTGATTTATCACTGAAATCGCATGGAAATTGCATGGAAATCACCCTAGTGTATGCACCCTTGACTATAGCTGGAATGGGTTCAAAAGCAGCTCAAAATGATATCAAACTTTTAGACAAGTTTATGCCAAATCAGTCCACAAGTACTTTATTGTGTGCAACATGCAGACCCCTAGTCAGGATACTCCTGTTTAGGCATCCCAGCTCACACCGGTTATGTCTAACGCAGGGCTGGGCAATTGCGGCCCTCCAGATGTTGAGTAATTACACATCCCATGATGCTTTGCATTAGTTTTGCTATGTGGCCATGCTGAAACTGATGCAAGGCATGCTGGGATGTGTAGTTCCTCAACATCTGGAGGGCCGCAATTGCCCAGCCCTGGTCTAACCTGTCTTCAGAACTGTCTGCCTCTCGTAAAGAGAGGGAATTTTCCACAGACTTGGGTTAGATCAGTAGTGGGTTGATAAAAGGTTGTAACTTCCGCTTCCGGAGGTTGCGGACACATTGAGATCGACATGGGACTTCCAGCCATAGCAATTCTGGGACGCAATAGAGGATGGACTGTGTTGTAATTCGTCCCAATATGAGGGGGTATAAATATGTGCTTTATGGATGTCTACGCACACTTCTGACGAAGGATCCGGTGTCCAAAACACGTTAAGTGTGTGCACTCCACTGTGGACATTGCTGCTGCTTCTGCTTCGCCCATTGGCGATTGGATTCTTGATCCGGCGATTGGATTCAATTTGCCTCCCTGGTGACATCTTTGGTCCATTAAACCTATGTCATTGGATTATTGAAGTCGAGTGAACAGCCCAGCAGTTATTGCCTTGCCTTATGGGATTGATTTATGCTTTCTATTCACCGTTTATTTGTGAGTGCTATATATAAAAAAATAAAATCCTGCATGTTTTAACCCCTTCCCGACATTTGACGTACATTTACGTCATGGTCGGGAAGTACTTCCCGACACATGGCGTAAATGTACGTCATGGCTTTAAACTGTCACCGCGTCTATAGACGCGGTGACAGTTTGGAAATGTCTGCTGTCCCTGACAGCAGACATCCCCCCTCGCTGCCCAGGGGGGGCAGGGATGCCCCCCCCGGTCGGCGATCGCTGTGATTGGCTGTTCAAATGTGAACAGTCAATCACAGCGTTTCCTGTGTTACCGGCGGCTAAGCCGCTCGGTAACACAGTGATCGGTGGTGATCGGTGCTGTTAAGTACAGCACCGATCGCCCTCCCACCCACCCGGCAGCTCACCCGGCAGCTCACCCGGCAGTCCCTCCTTCCGGCAGCCGCAGCGCACGCAGCGCTCCCCCCCTCCCACCCCCCCGCCAGTCGCAGCACAAATAAAATAAATAAAATAACATGCAATGTAATTAACTATATATATATATATGTATACACATATATATATATATATATATATATACACACATATATATATATATATACACATACATGTATATATATATATACATACATATATATATATATACACATACACATATATATATATATACACATACACATATATATATATATATACACATACACATATATATATACACATACATACATACATATATATATATATACATACATATATATATATATATATATACATATATATATATATATATATATACATATATATATATACATATATATATATATATATATACATATATATATATACACATATATATATATACACATATATATATATACATATACATATATATATATATACATATATATATATACATATATATACATATATATATATACATATATATATATACATATATATATATACATATACATATATATATATATATATATATATATATACATATATATATATATATATACATATATATATATATATACATATATATATACATATATATATATATATACATATATATATATACATATATATATATACATATATACATATATATATATACATATATATATATATATACATATATATACATATATATATATACATATATATATATATATATATATACATATATATATATATATATATATATATATATATACATATACATATATATATATATATATATATACATATACATATATATATATATATATATACATATAGCGTGTGTGGGCGGCGGCACTCGAACAAATGACAGGACAGCAGGTAAGTATACCGACGTTTCGGGACGGTGTTGTCCCTTTATCAAGGTGCTGGTGAATAACAAAAAACATACAATAATAACTCACCTAAATACCCCTGGAACCGTTCATGCTGCCCGGCGTGGCGCTGAAGGGCTGCGTATCAATGACGTCATCTCAGTCAGACGCGACGCAGGGACGCACGGAGGGAGTCACGTGAACTAAAGCAAACGAATGACAGACATGTTAAAAGTTGCCATGGCAACGCATTACAAACATAATACATACACAGCTTAAAAGCATTAACCCAGTGAAATGTTACAGCGATCAAGCAGAACTAGCAAGAAAAGTGCTTAATATAGTGCAATTTAAACAAAGCTGTGAAACAGCATCTGCCAAGCGCTAGGCTTAATCTGGGCAGAACGATGCAATATAAATGCATATCGGATACATTCAAAAACCTGTATGACACAATATATAATATCACCGCATACATAATACAGATTTAAAGAAAATGGGCAAATCCAAGATTCTCATTTAAGCCCCGGGGTGACAAAGTGTCGAGGCAGAAGATCCACCTGCTCTCCAAGCGTACTAGCATCAACGATCGGTCACCACCCCTAGATAGAGGTGGGACATGATCAATGATCCTGTATCGCAGGGAGGTCAATGGATGCCTCGCCTCGACAAAATGCCTGGCCACAGGGAAATCACTGTGGCCTGCAGCTAGGCCGATCTTGATATTGGACCGATGTGCTGCTGCTCTCTCTTTAAAAGCACGATCGGTTTTTCCAATATAATGACGACCGCAGGGACAGCTGATCATATATACAACATATTTTGTGTTGCAACTGACCCTGTGTTTGATCCTGTATTTTTTGCCTGAGAATGGATGGCAAAATGTGTCTCCCTGCACTAAGTAGCTGCATGTGGTGCAACCGGTACAACGGAAGCACCCAAGTTTAGGTTTCCCCAAAAAGGTGGATTGTTTCAGAGGTGGAAATCTGATGTCATTTTTGACCAAATGGTCCTTAAGGTTCTTACCCCTTTTGTAGGCGCACATAACAGATTTATCATGTAATGATGGCAGTTGGGGGTCAGAGGTTAGAATGGGCCAGTATTTGCGGGTGATCTTACTCAATTGTGGGCTTTTGTTGTGAAAGGAATTCACCCAAATCAACCTGTTACTGGTCTTATTAATATTGACAGGATTTAATGCTTGTTCCCGGCTCATATTAAGAACTCTGTCCCTAGATTTAAGGAGCTCTGTATGGTTATACCCTCTGACATGAAATTTACTAACCATTTTATCAAGTGATGTTACTAAATCTGTGCGGTCACTGGATATCCTAAGAACCCTCAACATCTGCGAAAAGGGGAGGCCCTTTTTGAGGGGAAGGGGATGATGGCTGTTGGCAAGCAGAATGTTGTTTCTGTCAGTACTTTTTATGAACAATGAAGTCTTTAGGACCCCATTATTCAATCTGATGTCAACATCTAGATATTGTACTTGATGGTAATCCACATGAAATGTGAATTTGACCGGTGATGTGGTCTTATTATGATCTTCAAGTAGTTTGGTAAGCTCATCGATGTTACCTCCCCAGATGATCAAAAGGTCATCTATATACCGAAGGTATAAGATGACATTGTTCCCAATTGTCAAATTATCGATAAACAAAGTTTTATCGATAGTGTACATAAACGCATTGGCGAACGATGGGGCCACAGAGGACCCCATCGCACACCCTTTGCGCTGAAGATAATACCGCCCGTTGAACGTAAAATAGTTACGTGTCAACGTTAGGGACAGTAATTGCAGAAAAAATTGGATGGGAGGCCCTGTGTACAACGGGTTGTCAGATATTAGTAAAGACACTGCCTCAAGACCCTTGTCATGCGGTATGCATGTATAGAGGCTGGACACATCAATAGTGCCCAGCACACAGTTGTCTGGTAAAGAGCTCAACCCAGATAGTTTGTGGATGAGGTCATTGGTGTCTTTAAGGTATGAGCTCATACCTTGGACACAGGGCTGCAAAAAATGGTCAAGGTAAATAGCAACAGCCTGGTACAACGACCCCCGGGCCGATATAATCGGTCTCCCAGGGGGGTTGACCAGGCTCTTGTGCACCTTGGGGAGCAGGTACAAAAGTGGCACAATGGGAAAAGATGTACTTAAGACTTCTCTGGTAGATGCAGTGATAATTTTATCTGTGACAGCAGAGTTAAGAATAGTGTCCAATTCAGTTTTGTACGATGGTGTGGGATCTTTGGAAAGTGTAGTATAAACGTCCATATCACTTAATTGTCGGTCAGCTTCCCGTACATAATCCACTGTATTTAAAATAACAGTGGCTCCTCCCTTGTCCGCTGCCCGGATAGAAATGGTGGCATCATTACTTAAAGTTCTCAAGGCTTGCCACTCATCAGGGGAGAAGTTGGAATGAAGATCGGATCTGGCAGCATGCAGGTCAGAGGTCTCCTTGTCCAACATGCGACCAAAAGTTCTAATAGACGGGTTTGCTGACATCGGCTCAAACTTTGATTTTTTCTTGATGGAAGCAGGAAATAAATTTTCAGGAGGTGTCATGTCCGACGATGGTTTGTCCTGAAAGAATTCTTTCAACTTTAATTGTCGGACGAGTTTGTAATGCTCAATTTTAGATGTAAAGCGGTCCATTTTGGAGACTGGAACAAAATTGAGCCCCTTGGACAACACTCTATGCTCTGTAGCTGTAATCTGGCGATCGGACAGGTTAAATATTAGATCTTCGGATATCTCTTGGGCTGGAACCTGGTCTTGGCTTCCCGACCTTTTGTTTTGGCCGCCGCGCCGGGTATATTTTCTTGCGCGTTTTTGCCCAAATGTTTGGGCCGTGCCCCTAAAGGGATATAACCTTGGATGGTGCCAGTCTGGTCCGCATCGCTATGGGAAGATGCTTCTTCTCTTGAGGAGTCAGTGTCACGGCCAATTCTGTTACGCCGAGTAAACGGTCTTCTTTTAAAGGGGCGTGCTGGCTGCCCCCCACCTGTAAGCCAGGGATAGACCTGATGTCGGTCGTAATCTGTGTTAACCTTGTCTTTTTTGTTCTTTTTATATGCTGCCAGTTCTCTGGTGTATTTATCTAGCTGGATTTTGATTTTTTCAATCCAGTTAGTGGAGGTATCCTTAACCAAGGTATCCTTATGCTGGCTTTCAAAGTTATCAATTTTAGTACGGATGATCACAAGCTCCCTGGAGACTTCTTCTATTACAGCTACCATTAGGTCAAATGAACATTTGTTCAAAATAGAAGTCCAGACCTTACAAAATGGTATGCTGTAGCGGCCAATGGTCGGCACGTTGTTGACACGGAAGCCCCGCGGGATTTTTCTTTCTCGTACATAATCTGACAAGGTTATGCCGTGATATTTGTAATCTGTCTCCTTTCTTTTTAAATTCAGCCATTCATGATAGAGCTGCATATTGTCTGGGGACCCAGTAGGCTGACCCGCATCCTCCTTGAATAAGACTCTGTCGTAGTCAGAGTCAGAATAACTAAAAATCGAACCATGTGTAAGTTCAATTCTGGTTTGAGCCGTGTCTGCAGCTTGAGCATAGTCCTCCATAATAGGGGTATATGCGGCTGTCAATATGTATTCCCACAAAGTACAAGACCATAAAAACTGCCAATGCTTATGTTAAAATCTTGTTGCTGTAAATAAGTGATGGTGAAGTGCACACGTGCAAACCTGGTTCACAGACGCCTTAGAAGAATTGCTGAAATAGATGCACATATGGGTGCCAGTCGGATCCTGAACAAGTCCAGATAATCCAATACAACTGAGCCTGAGACGGCACTCCCAATCTGTTGCAATGTTAAGTCCCACCAAGGGACATAGAAGATGATGCGGTGCCCTCCGTGCTGGATAGCGTTAGCAGCCAGTGGTATAGCGTGTGTGGGCGGCGGCACTCGAACAAATGACAGGACAGCAGGTAAGTATACCGACGTTTCGGGACGGTGTTGTCCCTTTATCAAGGTGCTGGTGAATAACAAAAAACATACAATAATAACTCACCTAAATACCCTGCTTCCATCAAGAAAAAATCAAAGTTTGAGCCGATGTCAGCAAACCCGTCTATTAGAACTTTTGGTCGCATGTTGGACAAGGAGACCTCTGACCTGCATGCTGCCAGATCCGATCTTCATTCCAACTTCTCCCCTGATGAGTGGCAAGCCTTGAGAACTTTAAGTAATGATGCCACCATTTCTATCCGGGCAGCGGACAAGGGAGGAGCCACTGTTATTTTAAATACAGTGGATTATGTACGGGAAGCTGACCGACAATTAAGTGATATGGACGTTTATACTACACTTTCCAAAGATCCCACACCATCGTACAAAACTGAATTGGACACTATTCTTAACTCTGCTGTCACAGATAAAATTATCACTGCATCTACCAGAGAAGTCTTAAGTACATCTTTTCCCATTGTGCCACTTTTGTACCTGCTCCCCAAGGTGCACAAGAGCCTGGTCAACCCCCCTGGGAGACCGATTATATCGGCCCGGGGGTCGTTGTACCAGGCTGTTGCTATTTACCTTGACCATTTTTTGCAGCCCTGTGTCCAAGGTATGAGCTCATACCTTAAAGACACCAATGACCTCATCCACAAACTATCTGGGTTGAGCTCTTTACCAGACAACTGTGTGCTGGGCACTATTGATGTGTCCAGCCTCTATACATGCATACCGCATGACAAGGGTCTTGAGGCAGTGTCTTTACTAATATCTGACAACCCGTTGTACACAGGGCCTCCCATCCAATTTTTTCTGCAATTACTGTCCCTAACGTTGACACGTAACTATTTTACGTTCAACGGGCGGTATTATCTTCAGCGCAAAGGGTGTGCGATGGGGTCCTCTGTGGCCCCATCGTTCGCCAATGCGTTTATGTACACTATCGATAAAACTTTGTTTATCGATAATTTGACAATTGGGAACAATGTCATCTTATACCTTCGGTATATAGATGACCTTTTGATCATCTGGGGAGGTAACATCGATGAGCTTACCAAACTACTTGAAGATCATAATAAGACCACATCACCGGTCAAATTCACATTTCATGTGGATTACCATCAAGTACAATATCTAGATGTTGACATCAGATTGAATAATGGGGTCCTAAAGACTTCATTGTTCATAAAAAGTACTGACAGAAACAACATTCTGCTTGCCAACAGCCATCATCCCCTTCCCCTCAAAAAGGGCCTCCCCTTTTCGCAGATGTTGAGGGTTCTTAGGATATCCAGTGACCGCACAGATTTAGTAACATCACTTGATAAAATGGTTAGTAAATTTCATGTCAGAGGGTATAACCATACAGAGCTCCTTAAATCTAGGGACAGAGTTCTTAATATGAGCCGGGAACAAGCATTAAATCCTGTCAATATTAATAAGACCAGTAACAGGTTGATTTGGGTGAATTCCTTTCACAACAAAAGCCCACAATTGAGTAAGATCACCCGCAAATACTGGCCCATTCTAACCTCTGACCCCCAACTGCCATCATTACATGATAAATCTGTTATGTGCGCCTACAAAAGGGGTAAGAACCTTAAGGACCATTTGGTCAAAAATGACATCAGATTTCCACCTCTGAAACAATCCACCTTTTTGGGGAAACCTAAACTTGGGTGCTTCCGTTGTACCGGTTGCACCACATGCAGCTACTTAGTGCAGGGAGACACATTTTGCCATCCATTCTCAGGCAATAAATACAGGATCAAACACAGGGTCAGTTGCAACACAAAATATGTTGTATATATGATCAGCTGTCCCTGCGGTCGTCATTATATTGGAAAAACCGATCGTGCTTTTAAAGAGAGAGCAGCAGCACATCGGTCCAATATCAAGATCGGCCTAGCTGCAGGCCACAGTGATTTCCCTGTGGCCAGGCATTTTGTCGAGGCGAGGCATCCATTGACCTCCCTGCGATACAGGATCATTGATCATGTCCCACCTCTATCTAGGGGTGGTGACCGATCGTTGATGCTAGTACGCTTGGAGAGCAGGTGGATCTTCTGCCTCGACACTTTGTCACCCCGGGGCTTAAATGAGAATCTTGGATTTGCCCATTTTCTTTAAATCTGTATTATGTATGCGGTGATATTATATATTGTGTCATACAGGTTTTTGAATGTATCCGATATGCATTTATATTGCATCGTTCTGCCCAGATTAAGCCTAGCGCTTGGCAGATGCTGTTTCACAGCTTTGTTTAAATTGCACTATATTAAGCACTTTTCTTGCTAGTTCTGCTTGATCGCTGTAACATTTCACTGGGTTAATGCTTTTAAGCTGTGTATGTATTATGTTTGTAATGCGTTGCCATGGCAACTTTTAACATGTCTGTCATTCGTTTGCTTTAGTTCACGTGACTCCCTCCGTGCGTCCCTGCGTCGCGTCTGACTGAGATGACGTCATTGATACGCAGCCCTTCAGCGCCACGCCGGGCAGCATGAACGGTTCCAGGGGTATTTAGGTGAGTTATTATTGTATGTTTTTTGTTATTCACCAGCACCTTGATAAAGGGACAACACCGTCCCGAAACGTCGGTATACTTACCTGCTGTCCTGTCATTTGTTCGAGTGCCGCCGCCCACACACGCTATACCACTGGCTGCTAACGCTATCCAGCACGGAGGGCACCGCATCATCTTCTATGTCCCTTGGTGGGACTTAACATTGCAACAGATTGGGAGTGCCGTCTCAGGCTCAGTTGTATTGGATTATCTGGACTTGTTCAGGATCCGACTGGCACCCATATGTGCATCTATTTCAGCAATTCTTCTAAGGCGTCTGTGAACCAGGTTTGCACGTGTGCACTTCACCATCACTTATTTACAGCAACAAGATTTTAACATAAGCATTGGCAGTTTTTATGGTCTTGTACTTTGTGGGAATACATATTGACAGCCGCATATACCCCTATTATGGAGGACTATGCTCAAGCTGCAGACACGGCTCAAACCAGAATTGAACTTACACATGGTTCGATTTTTAGTTATTCTGACTCTGACTACGACAGAGTCTTATT